>NC_072434.2:81032500-81657500 GCF_028878055.3 Symphalangus syndactylus | reverse complement strand
CAGTTGCTTTTATGATTCATTTTAGTTATTTTTCTTAGGGTAATGTACTATTTCCACATTTTATCCACCTTTAAAGTGGAAAACACGTATGAGGACACTAAAGAAATCATCTAGATTGTATTGTGGAAACAAATGGCAAAGCTCTATACATAAAAAAGGAGGGCTATCTTCTTAGCCTAACATTATATATGAGCACACAGAGATGATGCTGAGAGAGAAATCTCTCCATCCCCAACAAGGTCATCAGGTGCTGGAGTCTGAGTGGATGCAGCGATGGTGGGAGATCTTATGTTCAGAACCCATGGAGATGCAGTGTCCTTGAGCTTACAGTAAGAGCATGATATGCTTCAGTTTAAAGCCCTCTGGTTTTTATTCTGTTGTGTTTTGATCAAGAAAAGATAAACACCTGTCAGCACATGAATCCTGAGAAGTATGCTAACTGGCACCAATGCCACCTTCCCCACCCCAGCAGCCACTTTAGTCCTAGTCTGTGGAGCATCAAGATGGCAATGAACTCAATGTCCCGACAGGAACTCCGGGATGTTTACAGCCTTCCAGCTTTCCCCATTATAGGGTCACTTCTGGGTCACCAAGCAATGAATTCAATGTACCAACAAGAACTCTGGGATGTTTACAGCCTTCCAACTTTCCCCATCATAGGATCACTACCGGGTCACCAGAAGCTGTGCTGGGGCAGCAGGAAACCAGCCCTTGGGCACAGACCTTCAACCAACATCCTTCATTCAAGTAATATTAAAGGACAAGTCTCACTGGTGCAAACATAATGAAACTCAAAAGGTGAAAAACTATAATACTAACAGCAAACCACCCATCCCCACCGTGCATAAAAGGCCACAAAGTGCTACATTTCTCCTGTAGAATACTTTCTTTTTCTCATGTGTTAATGTAGGCATTTAAGTATTTTTCCAGGTTTATCCCCTCAACCAGATTGAAATCAGGTAAGCAAAGCACTGCCCACCCTCTCTCCTTTCCTGAAGAAGATGCTACAGCTGGTCCACAGGGCTAGGTCTGCAGTCTATCCCCATTTAGTGTGAGACCACGGGAAAGGAGCTCCACCACAGGCCTCAGCTTCCACATCTGTGGAATGGTCCCTACCTCCTGGAGTGAAATGAAGCAATGATAGAGAATACTTCCCACAGTTCTTGGTGCATCATAGGTGCATAATGTTAGCTGTCACTATTTTTCTTCCTATTTTTTTTCACGTCACCCAAAGCTTCTGGGTCAAGCTACATACCAACTAGCATTCACAAACCATGAAAAGGAAGAGAATTTGGCAATGGGCTTCTGATAACACTTAATTTAAATTTTGAACAGGGCAGGTTCTTACTCTTTTTTTTCTCCCTTATGAGGAAGGTTTTTTATTATTTCATGTTACAGATGAGAAAGCAAGGCACAGAAAGGTTAAATCGCTTGCTCAAGGTCATACAGAAGAAAGCTGCAGAGATTCAAACCCAGGTGGTCTAACCTCACAGTTCATGTTCTTAATCAGCATGCTATGTTGTTTATCACATGTACAGCAAATCTTCAATGTTGTCCATAGGTTCTTGGAAACTGCGACCTTAAAGGACCTATAAGGAAACCAGTTTTACCACAGGCTGATTGATAGAAACAAGAGTTAAGTGCCCAGAGGAAAAGAAGTCATTATACGAAAAAGATACTTGCACATGCATGTTAATAGCAGCACAATTCAAAATTGCAAAAATGTGGAACCAGCCCAAATGCCCATCAATCAAAGAATGGATAAAGAACTGTAAGATATATATATGATGGAATACTTCTCAGCCATTAAAAGGAATGAATTCATGGCATTTGCAGCAACCTGGATGGAAGTGGAGACTATTATCCTAAGTGAAGTAACTCAGGAATAAAAAAGCAAACATCATATGTTCTCACCCACAAGTGGGAGCTAAGCTATGAGGATGCAAAAGGATAAGAATGACACAATGGACTTTGGGGACTTGTGGGGAAAGGGTGGGAAGAGGGTGAGGGATAGGAGACTACAAATTGTGTTCAGTGTATGTTGCTCGGGTGATGGGTGCACCAAAATCTCACAAGTCACCACTAAAGACCTTATTCTTGTAACCAAATGCCACCTGTTCTCCCAAAACCTATGGAAATCAAAAATCAAAAAAAAAAAAAAAAAGGCAAAAACAAGAGTTAAGTTCTTACAGCACATTTCTGATCCAAAAACACCACGAAGCTTCTAAATAAAGACCAAAACACTTCTACTAATCAACATCAAAATAAATGTGAGCTACACATTTATTTAAGAAAGATTAATAAAAAAGTAAGATAATTACCCAGTTATTCCAGTGCAGGGTTGTAAGTGGCTGGATTCCATCCCAGCAGCTCAGGGCGTCACGCAAGAGCCTGCCCTGGGCAGGCCACCGTCCCGTCACAGGGCACGCTCACACCCACATCCACACTCACACTGGGAACATCTGGACATGCCAGTGAATGCCATGTGCACAGCTTTGGGCTATGAGAGGAAGTGCAGTCTATGGAGTGCCCAGAGAAAACCCATGCAGACATGGGTGAATATGCAAACTCCACCCAGGCACTGGCCCTGGCCAAGAATCCATTTCATTTTTTTCTCATAGATGTTATGATGAAACAGTTTTGAACAAAACTTACTTTATTTGACACATCAGCAAACTGAGTCTACCCCTCCTCCTATTTTTGTAGATAAATTTTTATCAAAACACAGCCACACCCATACCTGTAGCACAGACTATGGCTGCTTTCACGACAAAGACATAATTCACAAATAAAAACTGTACAACATACTTCCATATATGTATACATTGTGAAATTAAGTCAAGCTAATTAGCATAGTCACAACCTCCCAGAATCAACCTTTTTTTGTGTGGTGGGGACATATAAAACCTACTCTCTTAGCAATTTTTAAGTATACAATAATTATTAACTAGAGTCACCATGCTGTATCATAGGAACTCATTCCTCCTGTCTAACTAAAGCTTTGTGCCCTTTGACCAACATTTTTTGATCTCTACACATAACTGTCATTATACACTATGTGACAGGCCGGGCACAGGGGCTCACATCTGTAATCCCAGCACTTTGGGAGGCCGAAGCGGGCAGATGGCTTTAGCCCAAGAGTTTGAGACCAGCCTGGCCAACATGGTGAAACCAGATCTCTACTAAAAATACAAAAATTAGCCAGGCGTAGTGGTGCACGCCTGTAACCCCAGCTGCTTGGGAGGCTGAGGCTGGAGAATTGCTTGAACCTGGGAGGTGGAGGTTGCAGTGAGCCGAGATCGCGCCACTACACTCCAGCCTGGGTGACAGAGTGAGACTGTCTCAAAACAAACAAACAAAAAAAACCACTCTGTGACATATATGCCTTCCCTACTTCATTCTAAAATGACACTTCTAGAAATTGAAATCTGGCCTCCTACACTGTCAGCGCTTTTAAGTACCACAGATTTCACCACCAATCACTTCCTATGCGGCCAACTAGCAGTCCAGTGTGACACATGTTTAAATGGCCCTTACAATCAGGAATAAGAACTCTGATGATGTACTAAGCTATCTCTCGGAAATGTCTCTCCAAGTACTGCTTTCTGAGCTCTCTAAATTGGTTTGAGATCTGAGGTGTTTTTCTGAATAAACAGACTTGCTACTCATATCATGTAACATTCTCAGAGACAACAATGCCTTCTAGAACACAATAATTGGCCACACTGTCAGTAACAAAAACATGTACGCCACACCATTGACAACTTAAGGGGGAGAAAAGCACTTCAAAGACATGGAAAGGAAACACAAGTACCTTGGTCCAGAGGAATGCATTTTTAAATTCCAGCAATCAGTGAGAGGCGAAATACGCGGCAATTTCGCATGAACTCAGGAGAGGATTCCAACTATATTTCTAATAACATGCAATTTTCCCACTGAGCCAGAAAACTGTTCCTGCACATCATCAACCCCTCCGTTCCATGTTCTAACAGAAATGTGAACTTTTCACTCGATTCCAGACAACACATAATGCTAATGTTAAAGGGGATACCTTTAAAAAAAAAAAGTTTTTTGTTTTTTTTTGTTGTTTTTTGTTTTGTTTTGTTTTGTTTTTGAGATGGAGTCTCACTCTGTCGCCCAGGCTGGAGTGCAGTGGCACAATCTCTGCTCACTGCAACCTCCACCTCCCCAGTTCAAGCGATTCTTCTGCCTCAGCCTCCTGAGTAGCTGGGATTACAGGCACGTGCCACCACACCCAGCTAACTGTTGTATTTCTAGTAGAGACAGGGTTTCACCATATTGGTCAGGCTGGTCTCAAACTCCTGATCTAGTAATCTGCCTTCCTTGGCCTCCCAAAGTGCTGGGATTACAGGCGTAAGCCAAAATGCCCGGCCTACAGGGGATCCCTTTTAACACTCTTCTGGTGTCCAGTAAGAAGAATTCCCTCTAACCACCCACTCCATGGCTCTTTCTGGGCCATTCTACCCCCAGGAGATGGCTCTACTCCCTCTACTCCCAGGAGATGGCTTAACTTAGCTGATTGGTAAATCTAGAAATAGGTGGTGATAGGGTCTGGCTGTGTCTCCACCCAACTTTCATCTTGAATTGTAGCTCCCATAATTCTCACGTGTTGTGGGAGGGACCCACATAACTGAATCATGGGGGCGGTTTCCCCCACACTGTTCTCACGGTAGTGAGTAAGTCTCACAAGATCTGAAGGTTTTATAAGGCGAAACTCCTTTCACTTGGCCCTCATTCTCTCTTGTCTGCCGCCATGTAAGACGTGCCTTTCGCCCTCTGCCATGTGGAATTTGAGTCCATTAAACCTCCTTTTCTTTATAAATTGCCCAGTCTTGGGCATCTCTTTATGAGCAGCATGAAAATGGACGAATACAGGTGGGCATCCTCAACTTTCTTCCTCTTGGGGACAGCTCCCGAGAACAAGCACTCTGTCGATAATAAATTTGATATTTTAATCTTTTATCTGCCTTCCTCTTTTATTTCCCAAGTTCTTCAGAACCTAGGCAAGAAAATAGATGTTGTTCACCTGGCCTACTCAGACTCCAAAACACTGATGCCACTTGAAAGAATTCAACCAAAAATTGAGCTCTCATAGTTATGCAACAGAAAACAAACCTTCGGAAATGATCAGAACCTTGGGAAACACAGCATTTTTTTAAAAGCAAAAAAATCTGAAATAAGAAAGTAATGTTCAAATCCCTCTCTGCCAACTATAAATTGTGGGCAAATTTCTTAACCTTCCTGGTCCTCGGTTTCCTCACCTGTAAAGTGGGGATGAAAATAGTAACTTATAATTTTTTTTGTAAATGACAAAGTCTTGCTCTGTCACCCAGACTGGAGTTCAATGGCATGATCATGGTTCACTGCAGCCTCCAACTCCTGGGATCAAGTGATCTTCCCACCTCAGCCCCTCTAGTAGCTAGGACTATAGGTGTGTATCACCACACCTAACTTTTTTTTTTAATGTTTTTATAAAGATGGAATCTCACTATGTTGCCCAGGCTGGTCTTGATCTATTGGTCTCAAGCAATCCTCCTGCCTCGGCCTCCCACAGTACTGAGGTTATAGGTATGAGCCACTGTGCCCAGCCTGTAAGTCATAATTATTAACATACGTAGAGACTCTAGAACAGTACCTGGACATTATAAGCTAAATAAATGTTAGCTATTACTAATAGCTATTACCATTACTAATAGAGTTGTCCTTTGAATGACATGGGGGTTGGGGCATAGACCCCCTGCACAGTCAAAAATCTGCATATAACTTTTGACTTTTCAAAACCTTAACTAAAAATAACCTACTGTTGCCTGGAAACCTTGCCAACTAAACAGTTGGTATAACATAAACAGTTGATTAACACATAAATAGACTAGGATCTACATATATTTTATGCACTCATGATATACCATCCTTATTTTTTCTTGATACTTCTAGACTATGCAGTTCATCTGTGAGTTTTTTTTTTCAAATTATCATAAATCCCCAAAAAAGTTTCCTATATATTCATTGAAAAAATTCCATGTATAAGTGGACCCAAGGAGTTCAAACATATGTTGCTCAAGGGGTCAACTGTATTACCATTTCTCTTGTTATTAATACTATTATCTTGTCCCACAAGATGCTTTGCAAAAAGGAAATCATCCATGATGAGTTAGATTCCATTCTCTAAATTCGCATCTACAGTAGAACCCTAAGAATAATGGACTAACAATAATTTAAAAATTGTAGGAAAATGACTCACACTTGTCCATTGTGGGCACTGTCACCTGAAAAAGTTTTGCCTTACAGACCAGAAGGAGAAAATTCTGCAAGTGCACTCCTTTGGCACACATATTTTAGAAGTGCTTTGTGTTTTCTATTTTTGTTTTTCAGCTCAATAATTACTCAGACCTGCTCTTCAAATTTCTGATGTATAAACTGCCCAACAGACTGGTTGGACAAACCTGCGGTGTGGCTATACAATTTCTGGTTGACAGAAGAAAAGTCACACATCCTTTGCCCAGAGTTTTTATGGCCCGGGACTAGTGAGTTCTCTCCCTCTATTACATATCTCTAAAAAAAAAGAAGAAAGAACATTTTGTCATGTGGTTCACAAGATTGCATTTTAATTGACCAAATCTGCCTACAGCTAAAATACCAACTACGGGAATAAAGTTAGGTTGTCAGAGATCTTTGTCATAAGCAACCAAAATTGATTTTATGCCTTAATTTAATGCTATGGTTTAAATGTATCCTCTCCAAAATTCATGTATTTTACCAGTGTGATGGTATTAAAAGGTGAAGCCTTTAAGAAGAAATCAGCCATGAGTGTTCTTCCCTCATGAATGGAATTAAGGCTCTTGTAAAAGAGGCTTCATGTCTCTTGCCCACCTTCAGCCATGTGAGAGGACACAGCAAGAAGACCCTTACCAGATGCCAGTACCTTGATCCTGGACATCCCAGCCTTGAGAACTATGATAAATAAATATCTGTTCTTTCCATTTGGTATTCTGTCATAACATCAGAAAATGCACTAAGACAGTATTACAGAGTAACACAAGTGCCTGCTCACCTATCACAGAACAATACAGAAGTTGTTTTGTTGCTGTTGTTTTGTTTTGTTTTGAGACAGAGTTTCACTCTTGTTGCCCAGGCTGGAGTGCAAAGGCATGATCTTGGCTCACCACAACCTCTGCCTCCTGGGTTCAAGCGATTCTCCTGCCTCAGCCTCCTGAGTAGTTGGGATTACAAGCATGTGCCACCACGCCTGGATAATTTTGTATTTTTAGTAGAGACAGGGCTTCTCCATGTTGGTCAGGCTGGTCCTGAACTTCTGACCTCAGGTGATCCTCCCGCTTTGGCCTCCCAAAGTGCTGGGATTACAGGCATGAGCCACCACGCCCGGCCAATACAGAATATTTAAAACAGTAATATGAAGAAGAAACATAAATTTGGGGTTAGAAAATGCTGGCACTACTGGACTACTAGTAGGAAATTTCCCCCAATCTAAAATCCTAGCTTTTGTCTATGTTGCAGGTATCGTCACAACCTTAAATAAAGACTGAAAACCTCAAGACAGATAGACATTTCTTTCCAGTGTACTATCAAAAATATAGGGAAAGAGGGGTTAGCAACACTAATAACGTAAGATTCTGGCTGGTCAAATAGGAGAGGTTTGGAGTATGTTTGAAGAGCCATAACATTAAGAACATGTCTCTCTAACCCATTTAATATGCACCAACAAGTCCATGGGCCCCAAGCTTCCTTTTTTTTTTTTTTTTTTTTTGTGACGGAGTCTCACTCTGTGCCCCAGGCTGGAATGCAGTGGCACGATCTCGGCTCACTGCAAGCTCTGCCTCCCAGGTTCACGCCATTCGCCTGCCTCAGCCTCCCTAGTAGCTGGGACTATAGGCGCCCGCCACCACACCCAGCTAATTTTTTGTATTTTAGTAGAGATGGGGTTTCACCGTGTTAGCCAGGATGGTCTCAATCTCCTGACCTCGTGATCCGCCCACCTCAGCCTCCCAAAGTGCTGGGATTACAGGCGTGAGCCACCGCGCCCAACCCAAGCTTCCAATTTGATACATTCTGAAAGAGAAGATATCACACAAATGCAATATTCCCAGGATAAAAACATGTGCGCAGGTCCCCATGGAACACTAGCTCCTCCTCTTCATAGGACCTGCCAACGGTTATTCACAAACCTCCCACATCATCAGCTGTAGAGAAAGCTGTTCCTTAAATTTCACATATTTCTGTCTTCAAAAAAAAATAGGACACAGTCACTAGCCATTCAGTTGAAAGACTATGATGTCACTTACAAAAATAGAAAATGCCAACACAACCTTCCCTAGGGCCAGGCTGAAAGGTCCAGCTTGACCCTCTGACATGGAAAAGAAATCTGTGTTGACCACCACCCAGAATATATTACTTCAGTGAGCCCTTGATAAAGAGATAAAACCATGTCCCTTCTTACTAAATAGAATACAAGCACTTTAAACAAAGAAGTAGGTATGAACCTAGCTACTAACTCGACTTCTGAATTTAGCTAATAAAGGAAATGGTAAAACAATTTTTCTTCTTAATTTGCAATACATGTGACTAAGTCAAATACAGGTGTTATTAGCAAAATGTTTGAGATGTCTTGAAATTTCTCTGTGTTTTCATATCCCTCTCTTTTTAAAATAAATCTTTCCCAATGATCTTAATATCTATAAAGTTTATTGTGTTTGAAATGTCATGCTTGTGACCAAAACACAGTTAAATAAATCATCATTTCTAACATAAACGACTTTCTTCAGAAAATCACTCCTCTGCTTACGCATTTCATAAGTTAAAGCATCCAGCTGACCTTTAAACAGCTTGATGTCTTAAACAAGTGGAAGCGAGGTTTAGCTGTTTCAGTGTTTCATCTAATCAATGTTTTCCATGCAAGTCTTTTACCGACTAAAATATCAGTAAATTAACATATTCCAGGAAAGAAATGGATTTTCAAAAATATAAACATATGAGATACTTTGGCTACAAACTTATAAGACAAGCAGACCTATCCCCAATTTGTTGTTGTTGTTTTGTCTTTTGGGTTTTGTTTTTTTGTTTTGTTTTTTTGTTTTTTGCTTTTTGTTTTTTGTTTTGAGACAGAATCTGACTCTGTCACCCAGGCTGGAGTGCAGTGGTGCGATCTCAGCTCACTGCAACCTCCACCTCCAGGGTTCAAGCCATTCTCCTGCCTCAGCCTCCCGAGTAGCTGGGATTACAGGCACCCACCACCACGCCCAGCTATTTTTTTATTATTATTATTTTTAGCAGAGATGGGGTTTCACCATGTTGGGCAGGCTGGTTTCAAATTCCTGACCTCAAGTGATCTGCCCACCTCAGCCTTCCAGTATTTATTAATGAAAGAGGCAGGTAGACTTTGACATACTGGACTCCTTCGAAACAGCAAGAATATTTTCTAATTCTGAGGGGTTTTCCCCCAACCACTACTTCCTGATAATAATATGTATTTGACATTGTTACAGGCATTTCCTCAATTGTAAAATAATCTACTCTGAAAAGGTTTTGTGAGGATCAGAGATGATGCATGCAAGATGGATAATACAGAGTGAAACATAGTAGGTGTATCAGTCAGGTGTCTCCAGAGAAACAGAACCTATATGGTATATATGGAGGGGATGACTGGGAGGAACTGGCTCACAGGACCACAGAGGCAGAGAAGTCCTATGACAGGCTGACTGCAAGCTAGAGAATCAGAGAAGGCGCTAACATGGCTCAAAGCCAGTAGCATAGCTCAGTGTAAATCTGGCAGCCTCAGAAGCAAGGCAGCCAACAGTACACCACCAGTCAGGCCTGAGAGCCCCCAGGAGGCCACTGGTAAAAGTCCCAGAGTCCAAATGCCAAAGAAACTGGACTGGGATGTCCAAAGGCAGGAGGAGAAAAAGTGACCTGCTCAGAAGGGAGACAGAAAGCAGAGAGAGTGAATCCCCCTTTCATCTGCCTATTGTCCCAGCTGGGCTTCCAGCCAGACAGATGGTGCCCACCATGCACATTGAGAGTCCTCTGACTCTCACGTCAATCTCTTCTGGAAACACCCTCACAGACACATCCAGAAACAATGCTTCACCAGCCATCTAGGCATCCTTCAATCCAATCAAGTTGACACCTAAAACTGGCCATCAGAGTAGCTGTTCAGTAATTGATACATAACCAATCAAACATACTATGCACCAAGTAATCACAGCTAATAGTACTTGCATGCACATGACAGGTATGTCCTGAATGTCATTCCTGGCACAGCGCCTGCCACATGATAGGTTCTCGAAAGACAGTTGTGAAGTAAATGAAAAGGGGAGATTCCAAAATTGCTTTAAATTGCACAGCTTTAAGTAACTAAGCCTAAGCAGGGGCCAGGCTGTGGCACCTGGTTTTACATGCCTTCAAATTTATGGTAATCCCTTGTTCTGATGCTGGATTTCAGTAGCTATCTCATTAGACAACCATGTTAGGAAAGTGTTATCTCCACTTATCCAGGAGGAAATTAAGTCTTCGAGATTAATATCCTTTCCCTCCTTCTTCCTTTCTAGCAGGATCTCAGGTTTGTGCAGTACTCATTCCTCCCCAAGACAGCCACGTGCCCCAAGGGAAGCTATCACACCCTGATTTGTAGAGGTTATTTTTACTTTGTTAGTAATTATTTCAGAAACAGGCATTTGACCAAACTCTGGTTAATAAGACTTAAGTAGAAGTCTCCTGGGGCAAGGGGGTTCTGGAAAAATGTTCCTCTCCTCTGAGAAACAGCCACAAGAAGAAATGGAGCCACAATGGCCTCCAGACATTGACATATCTGAATGGGATACGTGAAAGTCCTGCAGCCGTCCTATTATCAGTGAATAGATGGATTAACATAAAGTATAGGCCAGGCGCAGTGGCTCATGCCTGTAATCAGAGCACTTTTGGAGACCAAGGCAGGCGGATCACTTGAGGTCGGGAGTTCAAGACCAGCCTGGCCATCATGGTGAAACCCCATCTCTACTAAAAATACAAGAAAAAAAAAATTAGCCGGGCGTGGTGGCACAGGCCTATAATCCCAGCTACTTGGGAGGCTGAGGCAGGAGAATCACTTGAACCCAGGAAGCAGAGGTGTGGTGAGCCAAGATTGCAGCACTGCACTCCAGCCTGGGTGACAGAGTAGACTCCAGCTCAAAAAAAAAAAAAAAAAAAAAAAATCAAGTATAAGAAGAGTAGAAAGATGGATCACATGGATCAGCCGCTACCTCTTGACTGGCTCCACATCTGGACTTATGTTGATAAATTGCTTTTGGGATGAGGCATTTGAAAATGGAAATAAGCATCTCTTACTTACAGCCAAAAGCATCCCAACTGATGTACCGCCCAATATCCAGGCTAAGGTCTGACTCCCCAGCTTGTTCTTTTGATTACCGTATTCAACCGGACCTTGATTGTATGAGGGGAGCCCAACCCTAAACCAGAGCTGAAAAGAAAGCATTGGCTTTGTGATAACTCCCCTCTGGATCCTGAGTACAAATAATGTAGTCTCCCATACCCCAGCATTTGACTTCAAGACTCAAATGCCAAATTCCCCATGGTGAACCTTCTCCTATACAAGGCTAGATTTCACTAAAGTTGAAAGCAATTTTTTTGAGGAGCAAAAAATTATATTAAAAGCCTTGATGGCAAAGTATGCTAGAAAGAAAGTAAGCTGAAAACCTAGAGCATCTTGGGTCAGTTGTCCAACCTCTCCTAGCCTGCATTTCCTCAACCATAAAATACCTATTTTGAGAAGCTAAAGTCAGGCCGGATATGATGCATACAAGTCCTATAATCAGTGTGGAGCACAGTACGTGTTCAATGATTAATACAAAATAATCCCAGTTCACAGTATTCCTCAATCCATCTACGACAGCACTAGAAAAGAAGCTGTGCACATCGAAATATGAGAGTGGTTTCATATTAATCCTTTGATCATAATCAATAATTCACAATTTTCATTCAGTAAGGATTCCTCCTAATGTTTATCCACCATCAAAATGAAAAATAACCCTTAATAATCTATAATCTTGTTTACTTTTCCAGAAATGACAGAAAATTATTAAACTCTATTGATGTTTCCTGAATGGAAGGGCAAAGATGAAAAATGAACGTGCAACCGAAAAGCATCCAACTGACTTTTAAACAGCTTAGAAATGTTAATAGAACAGCCACCCCTGCATATCAAGGTACAGATTTTATAAGCCACAAAGTTATTAGTCACTAAATGATTTTAAATGCTGCTATTAATCCCCTGTCTCCATTAACTATTATTTCACATTCTGAATACCACAGCAATAAGCCCTTGGAGCAAAACAAATACAGCAAAGCTTGCGTATGCAAATCACAAATCCTGAGTACAAGTCTCTGCTGTTTCTTGGGGCATACTCAGGGTGCATCTGACAGAACCTGAGGTCTCTTCTGGTGGGGACAGACTAAAGCGAGTCAACAGTCATCACTACTATCTAATCATGGGACACAACTACTTCACACTGTGCCTACTCAGTACCTTGGAATTCACACACGTATTATCACCACCACCGCTGACATCTACCGAGTTCTTACCACGTACCAGACACTGCTTGAGTACTCTGCAGCCCTATGAACTTGGTGCTATTATTATTCCCATTTGACAGAGAAGGAAATGGAGGCACAGAAAATAAGAAGTCTGGGGTCACACAGCTGTTACGTGACGTGCAGTCAAGATTCAAAGTCAGGTAAACTGACACTTTTAGCCACCACCTAAAGCACCTGGGTAACAACTGGCTGTATCCAAAACTAAAATTTCCCAAATATTCCTATGGTCACTTTAGGTACATGCACAGTATTTAAAACTTACCAAAAAAAAAAAAAAAAGTGTTTTAACTCTAACCTCAAGAAGGTGCATAGATCAAGTTAGGCATGTAGATTACCTATAGCCTGAGTCATCGAGCAGGGAAAGCTTATATTATAATAATGCAATGATGTTATAATAAATACTCCATGTCAGAGGCTGCTTCTCTACCCATGAGGCTCAGTGTCCTGCCAGTCGAGGTCCCCATCAGAGAAGCCTCCCCCAGAAAAGCCACCCTTCCTTGGGCAAGGATCCAAATAGTCTAATCCCAATTAACCGAATCTGTAAGAGCCCTTCCAATTTGTAAGAACCCTTCTTCTTATTAGAGACTAAATACTATAATATCCAGCCACAGAAATTTCAGGTACCCTGGAGGAGCTGGAGTGATCTGGGGAAGAGTCCTTCACTTTGGTAAACATTTATTGAATAGCCACTATGCACAAAGCACTGGGCCACTATTCATTCAGCATGTGCTACCCAGACCCTAAATTAAATGCTTCAAATTGCAATACCTATATAGTATATTGAACACATTATAGGGTTTTTTCTTGTTTTTTGTTTTGTTTTGTTTTGTTTTGGGGGGGGAGTGTTTTATGAGAAGGAGTCTCACTGTGTCGCCCAAGCTGGAATGCAATAGCATGATCTCGCTCACTGCAACCTCCACCTCCTGGGTTCAAGCCATTCTCCTGCCTCAGCCTTCTGAGTAGCTGGGATTACAGGCGCCCACCATGCCTGGCTAATTTTTTTGTATTTTTAGTAGAGACAGGGTTTCACCATGTTGGCCAGGCTCCTCTCAAACTCCTGACCTCAGGTGATCCACCTGCCTCAGCCTCCCAAAGTGCTGGGATTACAGGCATGAGCCACCGCTCCTAGCACATATTATACTTTTTAAAAGATAAAATCAATTGAACATTCAACTTAAGGCTTAGAATCTTCACTTTTCCAAGATTTAATAAAATTCCTCATAGCTTAGTGATTTTTTAAAAAAATCATAGATAATTTTGTTGTCACACTCAATATTCAAGGGTGAATACTGAATTCAATATAACTATTGAAACACAGACATAGGTTGAAAAGACTGAATTCATAAAGATGCAGATGTAATATTGAACCTAAACTTTCATCTATGAACCTGAAAATTCTTCAAAAATTAGAATTAAAGTTAAGTTGAAGGTCCTAATATAGGACTTTACTAGATTAATATTTTTCATTCCATATGTTGTTACAGGAGTTATATAGAGGATGCAATAATGCATTATTTCCTTGGTTAAATATTGTTAATTTATGTTTCTCTAAAGTTGCAAATATTTACTTAATAACTAGAACAAACTGAAGTGCAAATACTACTGGTGTGAAATGACATTGTGAGAGTTCCATATTAATTGCTTAAAATGTGTAACCTAACAAAAACTTAGTAACATAATTACTAGAATGTAGTAAAAAATATTTGGAGGGCTTTCCACAATCTGTAAAGTTCGGTCCCTAGGTCTACTAAAATATGAATCCATTAAAATGTGAAACTTCGGCAGGGAATTTTGTAAATAGTATTGATCCTCCAAACTATTTATCATGAATTTATAAAGAACCTTTTTCATTATCATGGAAAGCACCTACCATATCCCAAAAACCGAGCAAAATTTTACATATATCATCCTGTATCATTCCCAAGTTTACAAGACTAGGAAACCTTTTTCTGCTGGTCTTCAAAAACCAGTCAGCTTTCTCTCTTTATTTGTATATGAAAACAACACAAGTATTTTGATAAGTTTAAAATGCTTACTATAGCACCAAAATACCTGCTTAGAAGCAAAAATATAGAGAAAAAATATGAAATAATAAAAGGAAATACGAAGTCAAATATGCTTTTTAAAATACTTCAGATGATTCCAGGAGTTCACGCACAGGTAAATAAAAAATAAGAATCCCCATTTATAGCATCTTAATCCACTGGATTCCTGAAACTGTGGATAGTACTGAACCCTGTATAAAGTGTTTTTTTCCTATATGCCTGGAGCGTTGCCACATAGTACCAGAGTTAATCTCTCCTTTCATGTTTTATGTATTCCTTGAGAATAAAGGAGGGGACTACTGTATCTCACTCAGATCTTGCCAATGCTACATATTTTCCTCCTGGAATGTTTTTCAAATGATTCTGGAAAAAAAACAAATTTCAAGGTTGCTTTACCCTGAGATTCCTGGCTCAATTCTTAGGCCAAAGGAAGATATACTACACGACAGAATTAAGTTGCCTGTTCTTATCCACAGAACAGAATGAATTTAAACCATAAAGATCCTCACCTTCTCCAAGTTGACTTCACGTGATATGAGGAACACATTCCCTGGGTCATTTTCTTTCTCCTGCTCAATACCACAATCCCTTGCAAAATCACTAGTCCATTTCAAACTCCTAGATAGATATGTGCTCCAGGATGCCTTTGCTATGAGAACACAATCTAATTCCAAGTACATTTCTCACATCAATTTTGCAAATATATTCAATGAATGTTGTATTTTATTCTTAAAGTTCATCAGGAAGAATACATTCATGAAATGGCAAAGGAAATATTATAAAGAGAAATGGATTGAGTGAAACTACCCTTGCTACATATTAAAATTAAATATAAAGTTATGGTAATTAAATGCATATGAAACATATATGATATAGTTAGGATATTTGTTACCTCCAAAGCTCATGTTGAAATGTGATCCCCAATGTCAGAGGTAGAACCCGGTAGGAAGTGTTTGGAACATAGGGGCGGAGCTCTCATGAATACCTTGCAGTAATGAGTGAGTTCTCACTCGATTCATTCCTGTGAGAGCTGATTGTTAAAGAGCCTGGGACCTCCTCCTCATTTCCTTCCCCTCTCCACGTGATGCCTGCTCTGCTCCTCTATGCCCTTCTGCAATGAATGGAATCTTCCTGAGTCCCTGACCAGAGACAGATGCTGGTATCATGCCCCTTGTACAGCCTACAGAACCATGAGCCAAATATATCTCTTTTCTTTAGAAATTACCCAGCCTCAGGTGTCCTTTATAGCAACACAAATGGACTAAGACATATACTAATGAAAAATGCAGCTACATTCAATAAGATAATAAGTTGATCAGGGCCGGACGCAATGGCTCATGCCTGTAATCCCAGCACTTTGGAAGGCCTAGGTGGGTGGATCATTTGAGGCCAGGAGTTCGAGACCAGCCTGGCCAAAATGGTGAAACCCCATCTCTACTAAAAATACAGAAATTATCTAGCAGTGATGGTGCATGCATGTGGTCCCAGCTACCCGGGAGGCTGAGGCATGAGAATCGCTTAAACCTGGGAGGCAGAGGTTGCAATGAGCTGAGATCACACCACTGCACTCCAGCCTGGGTGACAGCACAAGACTCTGTCTAAAGAAAAAAAAAAAAAGATAATAAATGTGTTGGGACA
This sequence comes from Symphalangus syndactylus, assembly GCF_028878055.3. Taxonomy (NCBI): domain Eukaryota; kingdom Metazoa; phylum Chordata; class Mammalia; order Primates; family Hylobatidae; genus Symphalangus; species Symphalangus syndactylus. The sequence continues at coordinate 81,641,193 of NC_072434.2, read as the reverse complement.
ATTAGTTAACAAGTTGGGGAAAAAAATTAAAACTCTCCCTATCCTTCGCTGGAATAAATTTCAGACAGGTTAAAGATGTAAGTCCTAACAGTGGCAAAAATATGAAATAATAAAATGTAGATCGGATGAGATAAACATATATGACTACATAAAAATGTAAAAGCACCATATTATAAACCTCCTGGAAAGTAAATTACAAACTGAGAAAAGCAATTGTACTTAACTCACTAAGGGTAAATAATCTTATCTTATAAACAGCTATTACATATTGAGAAGAAGAGGTGCTCCCATTAGAAAAGCAGGCAAATAATGTATTAAATAGGAAACTCACAAAAGAAGCAATACACTCAACCATGGAGAAAGTTCAGCCTCACTACTAAAATACAAAACAGAAAAAAGGCCAGACGCAGTGGCTCACACCTGTAATCCCAACACTTTAGGAGGCCAAAGTAGGAGGATCACTTGAGGTCAGGAGTTTGAGACAAACCTAGGCAACAGAGGGAGATCACATTTATACGAAAAATTCAAAAATTAGCCGGGTGTGGTGGTGCACGCTGGTAATCCCAGCTACTTGGGAGGCTGAGGCAGGAGGATCACTTGAGCCCAGGAGATTGATACTACAGTGAACTGTGATTGCACCACTGCACTGCAGCCTGGATGACACAGTGAGACTCTGTGTCAAAAAAAAAAAAAAAAAATTAAAAACCTAAAAAATAAGCCAAACTGCAAACTGCAAAAATAAGCTACTGGAATGGCAAGTAAAAATGGTTAATAATAACCAATCGGCCAGGCATGGTGGCTCATGCCTGTAATCCCAGCACTTCGAGAGGCCAAGGTGGGCGGATCACCTGAGGCCAGAAATTCAAGACCAGCCTGGCCAACATGGTGAAACCCCGTCTCTACTAAAAATACAAAAATCAGCCAGGCATCTGTAATCCCAGCTACTCGGGAGGTGCCTGTAATCCCAGCTACTCGGGAGGCTGAGGCAGAATTGCTTGAACCTGGGAGGCGGAGGTTGCAGTGAGCCAAGATCGCGCTACTGCACTCCAGCCTGGGTGACAGAGCAAGACTTCGTCTCAAATAATAATAATAATAACCAATCATGGTTAACACGCAGGAAAACGAGCATTATTTTCCATGTGTTGGAATGCATATTAGTACATTAGTATTATTACTTTTTTGGCAAAATGTTTCCAAATACTTTAAAATGTGCATGCCTTTTAGCAATATTGTTTCTACGTTTCCCTTTTGTTCTGTAACAAAAGGGGTCTTGCTCTGTGGTCAGGCTGGAGTACACTGGCGCAACCATAACATCCCGCAGCCTCCAACACCTGGGCTCAATTGATCCTCCCGCAGCAGCCTCCCGAGTAGCTGGAGCCACCACGCCCAGTAGGAATTTTTGTTAAAAAAAGAATTCAACAAGTTCTCAAAGGCACATGTATAAGGATATTCTATGTATTATTATTTACAATACTGAAATACTGGGAACAACTTAAGTTTTCATTACTAGAGGGATGAATATAACAGAACACCATGAAGTCGTTAAAAATGTTGGTGGGCAACTGGATTTGCTAATATCCAGAACACATGTCCACAATGTAGTTTTAAATGAGAAAAGATGAATAAATATAGTATTGAAAAAATAAGCATGGGGGTAATTATGTCTAGACGATAGGATTAAGGGTGAACCTAATATTTTTTGTATTATTTCTAGTATGTTCTGAACTTTTTCCAAAGAACTTTCTTTGTAAACAACAAAACAAACAAAATACACAGCAAAAAAAAAAGTCAAAAACAAGAGAGATGTCTGCAATTTAATGCTTAGCCATCTGCCAAGGAGATTATAACACTATCATAAAATTTCCAAGTATCTTTGCTGTTGTGCACATCTGACTTCAAATATTTTAACTTCTGTTATCCAATTAACTTCATCTGTTTCAATAATCATTTTTATTGTATGTCCCACCATAAAGGTGACAACTCCCTTGAGTAGGTATCCTACTTATCAACCACCCTCATCAGTAATAAATCATGCTATCTGGAGTGAAATTAAGGGGAGTGGCTCACTAGGAACGATCCTTAAACACACACCACAATTATTCAATACACATTGAAAGCACTTTGGCATTCAGGTAAATCAAGTGTGGCATTGTTGATATTTCTTCAAAGTGGGGGCAATCATGGTTTAGAGAACTGTCAAATGGATAAATGATAAAGCAAAGAATAAATCCATTGCAATGAAATTGCCTTCTGGAAAGTAGATGATTCAGTGGTTTGGTTTAAAAATCGGTGCAATGGTAGGAAAAGCCCTAGACTAAATAGACGAAAATCTCTGTTCTCATCCCAGCTGTACCACGTATTAGCTGGGAAAACTCCAGGAAGCCTGTCTATCTAAACCTTCATTTCCTCACCTGAAAGAATATTAACTCTGAAAAAAATCAGAAGATTGTTCAGGGTACAAATGCAAAATTATCATGCTAACAAAGATATCTTGTAAAGAGCATAACAAAGACCTATACATCTTAGCCTCTGTACCATCACTGCAGAGTACATTGATAACTTGTACACATATAGTCAAATCTAAGTACTGGCACAGTCTATGACAAGCTTCCTGTGTCCGTGCCATGGAATGGGGCTATACTTGAAATGAGCCACGGTGAGCTTTGCACTCTGTGATGCTGTCAAACATGGAAGGTTTAAAGTTTCTGTGCCCTATCTCACCAAAGATAAAATCATCCCTGTCCGTGTCTCCATACAGTAATGCCATCCAATAACCTAAGCGGTATCCAGGGCACAGGCTGAGATTGAACATGGTACTGAATTAGGCCACTATCCCATCAGCCCAGACATCGTCCCTGACAAATCCGTGTGAGACACCTCTGCGGCAGTGACAGCTAACTTGCTAAGCTCCATTTGCCATCCCACATTTTCCAACAGAAATATCCATGACAATACATAAAAGCTTCAAAGGTAAACCAGCTGAAGATGTAAAATACCAATTAAGTAGGTATCAATCCCTGAGGAATCATCCGGAACTTTGGCCTGGATGGTCCTAGTGCTGTCTTCCCTAGGGATCTAAGCCTGCCTGTGGTCCCCGGTGCCTGCTTTCCAAGATAGCGGGATAAGTTCCCGCCCCCGCAACACGCAGCACCCAGCCAGCATCAGAGCTTCTTTGCAGAGATTGTCACAAGACCAACACCCGGCACCCAGTGATGCAAACTATGAGAAAAAACAAAGACCAGGCAGTCTATAGGCCTTGGGTTATAGGACCAGCATATAATGGAAAGGCAGAGACAGAAAAACAGGAGCATCCCCTCACAAGAGAAGCAAGAGAAAACCCTGACTCAGTCCAACATCCACCCCAGAGCCATGCATGAGAGACACAAGAAATGAGACATCCGAAATTGGCCAGGGATTGCTATATTAATTTGACCTCCAGATCCAAGGAGAGATTTCAGGAGTACTCAAGAAAAAAGAGGCCTTTGTTAAAGACAGGCTCTTTTTATTCAAAAATGGATACACGGGGTAAAACAGCATCTAAGACAAGGAGACAAGACTCTCTAATATGAAATAGTCCCAAAATTATCGGAAGAGAAATGTACTGTAACTGAATTAGAATTCAGCCATGTTAAAAATGTTTTAACAAACAGTTTACTGATATAAAAATGCTAATGATATAAAAAGTTTAAAAAAAATTTATTACATGAACAGGATGATTCCAAATTTATTTTTAAAAATAGAAGAACAATATATGCAGATACATAGAAAAATGAATGGAATAAAATATGTGAAATATCAACAGCAATTTATCTCTGGGTGGCATAACTGCAAGTAGCTTTTATTTTCTTCTGTCTGTATTGTTGTGTTTTCCAAATTTTCTACATGTTATATTTCTCATTAAAAAATCACAAAGATTTAAAACACAGAAAGAGATGCACAACCTCTCTAAAATCCTGAACATGTTTTAGGCCTGTCACACTTGGCTCTCTGGCTTTCTTTTTTTGAGACAAGATCTTGCTCTGTCACCCAGGCTGGAGTGCAGTGGCACAATCATAGGTCACTACAGCCTCAAATACCCAGGCTCGAGTCATCCTCCCAACTCAGCCTCCCAAGTAGCTGAAACTACAGGCATGCATCACCACACCTGGCTAATTTTTTAAAAATTTTTTGTTGAGACAGGGTCTGGCTATATTGCCCAGCCTGGTCTCCAACTCCTGAACTCAAGTGATCTGCCTGCCTCAGCCTCCCAGTGTGCTGGGATTATAGGCAGGAGCCACTGTGCCCGGCCCTCTCTGGAATTTTCAAATTACTTGGACTCACACTTCCCAAAGAAAAAAATATATATATAATATATATACATATATACACACACACACACATATATATATATATATGCAGATTTTACACTGTACCATAACTATAGTATCAGAATAAGGCTTTAATATATGTAAATAAGACATATATACCTATATATTACATGCAGTTTGTAAAGACCTGTTATATCATTTATCTGTTAATGGATAAATGGGTAGAGCAAATGTGATATAGATAGATACAGATATATCTAAATATATATATATATTCTGCTTTTATTTTCAAAACTGAATTTGGAATCATCTTGTTCATATAATGCATGTCTTTTTGAAACTTTATATATCATTAGCACTTCTATATCCATAAACTCTTTCTAAAAAATTTTTCATATGGCTGAATCATAGTTCAATTACAGTACATTTATATATACAAATACATATTCTGTTAAACATATATATCATATATTATGTGTGCTGTAACACATATATAATTATATTTTATATATAAGTGTTATATACATATATTATATTAATATTAAACTTTTTAAAAATTTTTCACATGGCTGAATCATAGTTCAATTACAGTATATATATATATATATATATATATATATATATATATATATATGTACACATTTGGTTGTACAGATGAGAAAGAGTAGTAGGGTAGTTACCAGGGTCATAGGGAGGGGAAATACAAAGATGTTGGTCAAAGGGTATAAACTTGAAGTTATAAAACAAATAAGTTCTGGAGACCTAATGTATAGTAGGGTGGGTCCCTGTAGTTAATAACACTGTATTGGACACTTGAAATTTGCTAAGAGAGTAGACCTGACATGTTTCCATCACACACACAGAAAAAAGGTAACTCTCTGAGGTCATAAATATGTTCATTAGCTTGGTTTTGGTCGTCATTTCACAATATATGTGTATATCAAAACATTACATTGTATACCTTGAATATATATAATTTTTGACAATTATGCCACCATAAAGCAGAAATAAAACTTTTAAGATGATATTTCGAAAATCAGGTCCATCCAACCAAATGTTACATAAGACATCCCGAGAAGCATATACTGCTCAGCACTTCTAGTTCAACAACAATATTACTCAAGCATTCTTCAAAGGAAATCACATGGCACATCTTATTTTATGTAATGTAGACTATAGAATGCTTCAGCAGAGGAAAACACACACATACACCCACACAGAAGGCAATCACTCAGCAGCCCACATTAGCCTGATGTCTTGAACACTCAAAATCATCCCTATTGTCAAGAAATCCTACAATCAGCAAACTCCATCAGGATAGCACCTGTTTTTGTCTCTGGCTCAATGGTTACCAGCGATAACTTCAAAATGATCAGCTATGCAACATATATCTTAATTCATTCAGACGAAAACAATTACAAAATGCATGCATATGTCGTGCCAGTGCTGGCTGCAACAGAGCAAACGTGCCCTCGTGTATGAGCTATTACCACGACTACCACTGGTCAACCAACATCAGTCCATCCTGGGAGGTACAGTGGGTGAAAGCTGTGTGGGCCTCACCTGTAACAAATCTGAATCCTTATCGTCTTTTCAGCACCTAATACTCTCCAGCTAGTTTCAAAGACCCCATCTAAGGTGAAAAACAAGAAAAGATTAATATGCTCTTAGGTTGGTACAAACGTAATTGCAGTTTTTACAATTAAAAGTAATTGCAAAAACCACAGTTACGTTTGCACCAACCTAATACTATCGTTTTGCAGTTATGTGCCAGGCTGAAAAGGATGACAATTGTTTTAGAGGATAGGTATTCTACTAGTGGTGTCTCCGTCCATTTTGCTAAAATAAAATACCTGAGACAGGGTAATTTATATAGAACAGAAATTTACTTTTTCACAGCTCTGGAGGCTGGGAAGTCCAAGATCAAGGAGCCGGCATCTGGTGAGGGCTTCTTACTGCATGGTCACAAGGCAGAAGGGCAAAAGAAGATGAAGGATGCATGAAGCCTCTTGCTCTGTCGCCCAGACTGGAGTGTGATGGCATGATCTCAGCTCACTGCAACCTCCGCCTCCTGGGTTCAAGCAATTCTCCTGCCTCAGCCTCCCAAGTAGCTGTGATTACAGGTACCCACCACCATGCCCAGCTAATTTTTGTATTTTTAATAGAGACAGGGTTTCACCACATTGGCCAGGCTGGTCTCAAACTCCTGCCCTCAAGTGATCCACCCACCTCCACCTCTCAAAGTGCTGGGATTATAGGTGTGAGCTGCCATGCCTGGCCTTGAAGACTTTTTTTTAAAGGCCTTCATCCCATTCATAAGGCAGGAGCTCTCATCACCTAATTACCTCTTAAAGGCCCTACCTCTTAATACTATCGCAGTGGCAACTGCAGAATTTTTTTTTAATTTTTTTTTTTTTTTTTGGTAGAGACAGGTTCTCACTATGTTGTCCAGGCTGGTCTCAAACTCCTGGGCTCGAGATCTGGCCTCCCAAAGTGCTGGGATTACAGGCATGAAACACTGCACCCAGCCAAGCATCACCTGAATTTTAGAGGAAACACATTCATACCACAGCAAGTGAATAAATAGATTTTGTTCTATAGCCTGTTATGAACATTTTGAAAGGACAGTTCTCATAGGAGTTTAGGCAAACTAACATAAAATATTCCACAAAAACTACTTTTCCTGTAACAGCTGGTCCCATGGAACTCATTATCAGTAGTCTTTTCAATGTTAGGCTTCTTCCATAAAAACGCAATGTCCGGGATAGTGTCCAATAGTAGATTGGTGAATGCCCGAATGAGGATTTTCTGAATAAACAAACTAATTTGCAGTATAATAGCTACAGAATGGACACAGACTAAATAGTTCGCAATAGGGAAGTAAGCTCATAAATTAAAGCATATCTACATGACACAATATTATTTAACGTTTAAATCATGAGATAAATAGTATGACACAATGCCAAGTGTATCTGTGAACATATAAACAACTCTCTTAGTATTATATGTATAGGGACGTAATTTGACACAAATGCAAATAGAAGTACTTGAATTATTATGGAGAAACAAATGTGAAAAACTTTCTTTTTTATATCCAACACTCTTTATCGGTAAAACAGTATCTTATACTCCTAACGCTATCTATCCAACTTCACTAAGAACAATTTCAGTTTCAATTAATAAATGGTACCTAAACTAACAAGAGATAAAAGTGTTTTCGAGGGAGCAGCTCAGGCTCATGTTCGGCCGAGTTTCGGGGTGTTCAGGACCTGGCTGCAGGGAAAATGGAATCAAACAGACAGGTCCTCTGGACCCAAGCCCTCACGTGATGACTCACCTCCCTCCTGGGGGTCCTAGTGGCTCAGGGTCCCCTGGTACTTCCAGGCCCTGCAGATTGTGGCTGGAGCCCTAGGAGCCAAAGGGCTGTCCAGAAAGGCTGGAACTTGGCCTCCCAGTGAGCCGGCTTCTGCCTCTTGGAGTCACATTCTTCCCGGAGCTCCTGCAGCACTCTCTCGGTAGACCCGGTGGCCATCCACCCTTCCCGAGCCATTTCCTCATGGAAGAGGATCTCCCACTGGCACTTCTCCAGTTCCTAGGCCAGGTCTTGTACAATCTTCTTGAGCCAGTCGCGGGTCTGACTCACGGCTTGCAGTTGTCCTGCATCTTGCCAAGCCTCCGGTCCAGGTCCAGGCAGTAGGCGTCCTCCTCCATGCACTCCTGCTGAGGCCCCATCACGGCTCTCTGCCCAGTGCAGGAAGAGCGGGGGCCTCAGCTGCAGCTGCAGGACCTCCCTCTCCAGCCGTTCCCTTGTCCTCTGCAGAGAGGCCTGCTCCCTGAGCACAGATTGAATTTGGGCTCTCACTTTTTAACTCCTTTGGATTTCTTTGGAGTAAAGAAATTGTTTCTTCTGGGGCAATCCAGGACTGGCCTCAGGCATAGGTGATGTGAGGCCACCACCAGCCTGGGTGCCAGCCCCATCCTGCCTCTGACCTTTCTGTGGCCCTCACCCTGGACCAAATTCTGCTGGGCCAGCTCTTCCCTCCTTCTGATTGCACATAGTCTCTTGGCCACAAAGGCCACCGTGGCACTGCACGCTGGGATCCCCCATGGCATCCATATGTTGGCAGGCACCTGTCCCGGGATGCTGTAATTAGCTTGTATGGCTGCCCACAGCTGGACCAGCAGCTGCTGAGAGAGCATTTCGTGGCAGGCAGCAAGCCCTCCGTGGCTCCCAAGGGCTCCACAGCTCCGTCTCCCCTTGCCAGTTACCTGTGGGCCACAACTCAGCACTCGGAACCCTGCGGAGTGTTCCAACCCTGTCACAAACAAGGGCCCACCAACCAGGGTAGACCATTCGCTAGGTTTGGGGGAGGGGGTACAGCCTGTGTTCCAGAAAACCATGTCCTTGATTTTGCTGTGCAAATAGCGGCTAACGTTACTTCTGCAGTGCCTTGGGGGAGCTCATGTCAGCCTCTAGCTCAGGCCACTCCAGGCCCCACCTGGACCTACTGCACAGCTAGCCAGTCAAAGCAGGGCCATGCCACAGCCCTGTGTCCTCTCATGGCAGTGGGGAGGCCTGTTCCTGCTGAGGCTCATTACCCTGATTTAGTTTCCTTCTGCTGCAGGGAAGCCTGGTCCTGCCTGCAAAGAATCTGCCTCCCTTGCTGGATTGAGCTCCTTGAAGAAGGGACTCTGTTTGCTCCATCACCACATCCCTACAGCTCACCAATACCCAGCAGACGCCAGGGGCTCAGTCGCTGACTGTCTGGTTTTCTTGTTGAATCTCCTCTGACTTAGGACATGTCACTTGCCCCTCCTGACCTCCATATTCAGATCTGTACGTAAGAGTAAGTGGGTAAAGGCTCCTCTAGCTTTAAAACCCCGCCAATATAGAGTGAAGTCTGAAACCAGAACCAGGGCTAAGGAATGGGGAATGGAGCATTTTCCCAGGCGTGATGGATGAGACCTACTGACATGACATGGCTGTTAGGGTGGGACCCCATCACCTGAATGCCTTTGCAGGATTCCACCCTAGTTTTCTTTCTCTCTCTTTTTTTTTGTTTTGTTTTGGTAACAAGAACGTTCATAACAGCTTTATTCATGACAGTCAAAAAACAACAACAGTATCAGCAATGGGAAAATAAATTCTAGTATATTCAAAAGTAGAACACTACTCAACAATAAAGGGACAGAGGATATGAGAATCAAAAGTAGAGGGATAATTACTGATATAACAAAGACATGGACCAGGTGTGGTGGCTCACGCCTGTAATCCCAGCACTTTGGGAGGCCAAGGCGGGTGGATCACCTGAGGTTAGGTGTTCGAGACCAGCCTGACCAACATGGTAAACCCTGTCTCTACAAAAAATACAAAATTAGCCGGGCGTGGTGGCACGCACCTGTAGTCCCAGCTACTCGGGAGGCTGAGGCAGGAGAATCACTTGAATCCAGGAGGAGAAGGTTGCAGTGTGCCAAGATTGTGCCACTGTACTCCAGCCTGGGCAACAGAGCAAGACTCCATCTCAAAAACAAAACAAAACAATGATATGAATGGGTTCTCAGAAATAGTAACTTTAACGAAAGAAGCCAGACACAAAGGAGCCCACACTGTATTATTTCATTTATGTGAGGTTGAAGAACAATGAAAACTGATCTATAGTGAGAGGAATCTGAACAGTGTAGTCCATGGAGGTGGAGACTGCGTGGAATAGGGCAAGAGGAGACTTCCTAGGAGGATGGAGATATTCTTGATTAAGAGCTTGGTAACGTGTGTATACATTTCTCAAAACTCATCAAATTGTCCATTTAATATATGTATATTTTCCTTTGTGTAAATTTTCCCTCAATAAAAAAATAATATTTTTACTATAGTTTCAATGAAGCTTAGAAAGTAAATGAAATTCAATGAATAAATTCAAACCACCTATTTACCTGGAGGTCAAGTTTTTGCTAACTTTTTACCATTGTAAGTAACACTGCTATGAATATCCATTGGGGCAAATAATTGTATAGATTATTGGTTGAATTCCCAAAGTAGAATTTTATTTATTAAAGATTTCATTTAGTTTGACTTTTGAGATATACTGTGAAACTTTCTTCCCAAAATAATGATCCGATATATACTCTTACCTACAATGTATGAAAATACTCATTTCTTCTACTTAGCCAACATCAGATGTTGTCATTTTATAAACATTTAAGAATAATATATACTAAACAGCAATAATAACAATAATTTCTCAAACTCACACAATTACTATACCCTAAGAACTGTTCTAAGTAACCTACCTGTATTAACACCCATTTAATACACAAAACAACCTGATAACAAGTGACCCTAGTTTTCAAATCAGACTCAAGAATGATCTTTAGTGTTGGTGGGTGGGTGGGTGGGGTGTGTGTGGTGGTGGTGATGGTGGTTTTTTCACAACAGCTTCTGGAAATCTTTTTCACAGGGAGTATGGAGGCTTCTTTGTGCAAACTGGGTGGGTTCAGGCTCCATCCGCTTAGAAGCTGCTGTCTGGGCCACAGCATGTCTGGGCCTCTGCCTCCCCTGCCTCCAAGAATGGCAATCAGGTTATCTTTTCAAGAAAATGTTATTATATTATTTTAGAAAGTTGTTCCTATGGTGACTATGTTGTTTGGAAGGGCTGAGCATTCACAATGTTGCGTTCCTGGTTCCAGTTGTCCTTTCCCTCCTTTCCATCCCTTCCACCACAGAGCAAAGAGATCAGAGCCCAGAGGAAACGGCTGAGGAAGAAGTATGCTCAGAAGATGCAGATGCCATCTTCAGAATGCGGGAATGAAAGCTGTTCAGAACAAGATTTCCATTAAAAGGGTGTTGTCAAAGGCTGGACCCGGTGGCTCACACCTGTAATACCAGCACTTTGGAAGGCCGATGTGGGTTGATCACTTGAGGCCAGGAGTTCAAGACCAGCCTAGCCAACATAGCAAAACCACGTCTCTACTAAAATTATAAAAACTAGCTGGGTGCAGTGATGCATGTCTGTAATCCCAGCTACTCAAGAGGCTGAGGCAGGAGACTCAGTTGAAGCCAGGAGGTGGAGGTTGCAGTGAGCTGAGATAGTGCCACTGCACTCCAGCCTAGGCAACAGAGCGAGAACTTGACTGAAAAAAAAAAAAATGTTGTTTAAAGGAAAGTACAGGTATAATTTGTAAAAGACATGCACTGAGGGAAATTGAGATTTTGCTAAGTGACCATCAAATCTATTCCCAATGTTCAAGTGCTCAGACCCAAAAAGAGGCAGTAAAAGAGACTGCAATAAGAAATGAATGACAAAGAAATGGGAGACTATCATCAGACACAAAAATATATTCATAGGCATATCAGGCACACATGCCTACCTTGAGGGAGCTGTTAATGCGAATTGTATAAGTAAGTACCATATTTTAATGGTATTAGGATAAAACTACTTTTTTGTGTATAATAAAATTCATAATAACAAATAGCATCTTTTGAATCCTACATTAAGGTTTCTGTCTACCCCAGCCCTATTTCTCCAATTTCTCTATGAACATTGTATCTTGCACACATATTTATCTAGAGCTGCCTTTCTCTTCTCTGAGGAAATCCATCCAAATTGAGATAGGCCGTTGTTGATTCATCTGGCAAGTAATTCAGTATATCAGTAGATATGATAAAATAGATAGAACCAAATGGTGCCTATCAAACAAATCCTGAATATACGTCATCTTCCAGTCCATCTCCAACAGATAATGGGAGCCCACAACGGGACTGTCATCAGCCTTGCTGACAAGGGTCCAATGCCAGAGTCATCAGAGAGCCACAGGAGGAGTGAGGCCTCAGCAGCCCAGGGAGCCCCTGATCCGATGAAAATTCCACCCAGAAGTGGCATCTTTTATTCAGCCTCAGTGATGATGATAATGATGATGATAAAAGGAGGTGGGGAGGATGCTAATGCCAGTTTGTGTAATAGGCTTCCCTAAATTACTCTAAGCACTGAAACTAGGGGCCAATAATTAATTTCATATCTAATACATCAAGCTTTTAGAAGAAAAACATCCTACCCACGCCTGCCTGCAATTTCCCTAGAATGGCCAGAAAAACACAAATGAGATTTCACAGCAAGACTCACAAAGCTATTTCAGTCTGGGACTCACACGTGTGCATCTCGTCTGATGTTACAAATCAACATACCTGTCCAGAACTGTTAGGGGGAAAAAAAAGCAGACAGCTGTCGAGATCAAGTTCTCCCAGTAAAACAAGACCTTGAATAATAGTGAGGGCAGTGTCAGGACCTCAATGTGACACTAATAGACTTCAGAAGTTAACAGGTATCAGGTGACGTTGATTTCTTCATTCAGTTACTGAGGAAGCTAATGACAGACACAGGTCAAACATGTCTTGGTCTAGTCATTGTCAATTCTTGGCTAAATGAGGCTTATTTTAAAATCAGAACTCAAGAAAAGGATACTCTGATGTTTCTTATCATTATCCTTACTGTCTTCCCAAAACTGTCATCCTGTGCCATAGGCACAGCAGAAGGAATAGAAGTAATGAGATTTGGGAACTCTACATTGATTACTCTTATGTGACTGACACACTGATGGAGGCAGTTTCCTGAACGACTGATATCCCAGCTCCATCACTATACTGGATGAGACTCCTAAGCAAACAACTGAGAGAATCAAAACTAAAGCAGATAGTCACAGAATGCATAACTTTAGCAATCGATGGGAAATTTGAGGTTCCTTTAAACCAAATTCAAAGAAATATGCACTCAAAATTTTACTGTTACAGAAAATGTACTGTGCTGTTTTCTATGGTTTCGGTCTATCTTATTTGGCCAGAGAAGAAAGAGGGGTATCAACCCAAAGTGTCAATTTGCTCAACATTATTAAAAATGTGTCCGAGAATGGCAAAAGTAATCCCCCAGAATCTGCAGTTTTCTTACTTATTTTCTGATTAGTATCTACTTTTACTTCATTCATTAAAGAATGGAATGGGGCCAGGCAGTGGCTCATGCCTGTAATCCCAGCACGTTGGGAGGCCAAGGCGGGCAGATCACTTGAGACCAGGAGTTCGAGACCAGCCTGGCAAATATGGTGAAACACCGTCTCTATGAAAAATACAAAAATTAGCCAGACATGGTGGTGGGTGCCTGTAATCCCAGCTACTCGGAAGGCTGAGGCAGGAGAATCGCTTGAACCTGGGAGGTGGAGGCTACGGTGAATGAAGATCACGCTCACTGCACTCCAGCCTGGGCAACAGAGTGAGACTCTACCTCAAAGAAAAAAAAAAAAAAAAAAAAAAAAAGGAATGGAAAGGGGGTGGCAGTTAAAGGGTAAAATTGCAAACAGGTGGTAAACAATAAAACTGAGGATATTAAAAATAAAGAGGCAGCATAGCCTGGTGAAGGTAGACTGGCAGACTTTAAATCCTAGCTCCTCCACATATCAGGTATGTGATTTTGGGTAAATTACTTAACCTCTCTGGTTTCCTTATGTTTAAAAGAGTGATGATAGTAACAGACCTATGTCATACAGTTCCTATGACAGGTTACATGAGCTATCACTTGTAAAGAATTTAGTACAGGTATACAGCAAGTACTACAGAAATATTACAATAAACAAAACGGCTGATTAACAAACATTTCTGATGTAAATTCAAATTGGCACAATTTAGAATTTATTTAATATCAGTGTAGATGACATATCATTTAACTTTTAGTAGGAAACATTAATATTCAGGGTTTTCCATGTATATGGGATGTTTTCAGATACAAAATTAGTTTTCATAGATCCACAGTTGAAAGAATCCTGAGAATGTATGCAACCATATGCTGTTTTATACTGCTGATTTTTCACCAATGAATGTGTGATGGTTAGTATTGAGTGTCAACTTGATTGGATTGAAGGATGCAAAGTATTGTTCCTGCATGTGTCTGTGAGGGTGCTGCCAAAGGAGATTAACATTTGAGTCAGTGGACTGGGAGAGGCAGACCCACCCTCAATCTGGGTAGGCACCATCTAATCAGCTGCCAGCCCAGCCAGAATAAAAGCAGGCAGAAAAAGGTTGAAAGGCAAGACTTGCTGAGTCTCCCGGCCCCCATCTTTCTCCCATGTTGGATGCTTCCTGCCCTCAAACATCAGACTCCAAGTTCTGCAGCTTTTGGACTCTTGGATTTACACCAGTGGTTTTCCAGGGGCTCTCGGGTCTTTGGCCACAGACTGAAGGCTGCACTGTTGGCTTCCCTACTTTTGAGGCTTTGGGACTTGGACGGGCTTCCTTGTTCTTCAGCTTGCAGAAGGCCTATTGTGGGACCTCACCTTGTGATCATATGAGTCAGCACTCGTTAATAAATTCCCCTTCATATATAGATCTGTCCTGTTAGTTCTGTCCTTACAGAGAACCCTAATACAGAATGTTGCACCTGTATCCTGATAGCAAAATTTCCTTGAAGACAAAAACCATATCTCACTTTTGTTTCACACACTCTGCAGGACCCTGGCAAGGAATCACCTTTGAAGTTTGCATTTATCAAATTGATCATAACTGGATTAACCAGACAATAATTTTCATGGCATTGACCTGAATTTAACTAAGTTTGTTAAATTCTTAGTGCAAATGAAGAAAACCTAACCAAAGTGGTTAGCCTATAATTTTTCAAGTTCTCGAAAATCTTTCTTAATTCACACATGGACTATTACTTCTCCAGAAAATAAAAAAAAAAAGATAAAAGAATATATATGTCTAAAACATTTTTCTTCCATACTGATTTTCTGAATCCTTTGCAAGTTTTCGAAGCTCTAAAAATTGTGGATTTCAAAATAAAGTCTAGATCCTCATAGATTCTGACCTTTACTGAATCCAGTGGGAAGATTATTTATTTACCACTTACTATAGTCTCTCCTAAGAGCAGTCAAGTTCATGCCAAATCGCCAGGAATAAATAATTCCCCAGGCTGAAAATCTATTTCTTCACATTTTTCAACATTTCTCAGAGTGAAAAGCTATTTGAGGAAACAAAGATTTTCTCCTTTAGCATTTCTCCTAAATGCTAACGAGGTACAAACTAGCATACAATAAGGAATTCAAAGGAAAATACTTCCATACAAAAAAAAAAAATCAAGGAAACACTATATTCAGACATTTAAAAGATTACTAAAAATCTAATCACTATAAAATGCAAGGATTTTATAACACCACACACAATTTATGAAAATGAGGCATAGTTCAGATAGCAATACATTTGTATAACTGCTCAACACTTTAGTAGACTCAACACATAAACTAAATAGTCCTGCAGTAATAAAACTGTATTTATTACACCTGAGAACAAGTGGTTCATTTCATTTTCAGGCAGTCTGACCAGAACTGACTCATCTACAGTGCTTTCTGGAAACCATTCTATCAAAAACTCCAAAATGCATGGCCGTAACCCAGACTGGGCCATTCTCTCTGAAATGTTCTACTCGAATTTCCCCCATCTGATCCTAATCTTCTTCCAACTTTCCCACTGCCTCATTAGCAAATATATGTCCATGTGTATCAGATCTGTTCCTGTTCCATTTTCTTAAGCAGCACATCCCCCCAACCTATGATTGACCAAATCAGCTGCTTTTTCAAACCGATTCCCTCAGTAGTTCCCTCCCCTATGCTACAACCAGCTTGCAAACTCACATCCTTAGATCAGTCCAACTACCTGAATTCCTATGTTCTGCCCACAAACTCCAGCTATGGAGCAGGACTGCTAAGACTCTACCAACAGCTGCTATTTAAAACGTAATTTTAAGTACACTGTAGCTGTTCACTACCTCTATTCATTTTGCGTCCTATTCCCTCCACTGCAGTTCAGACATTCACCACTTCTTCAAGCTCCCTATGCAATCCCTACCACCCTCATTCCTACAGGATGACATCACTTCTGATCTCCTCATCAACTATGATATGTTCCTATCACCACACCCACATAAGTGCCTCTTTCAGGAATTTGCTTAATTAATCAGATTGTTCCTTTTCCTCATTGTGATAAAAACTGTTAGGTCTTTTTCATCTGGAAAAGTCTTTGCCTCAATATCTGAATATTACACGATTACATAATTAAGAAATATACAATTAAGAGATTAAGACACAGAAAATTAAGGTCAGTGAAAGTAGAAAAGTACTTAATAAAATTTACACCAATTTATGAAAACTCAGTAAATTGAGATGAATGGGAATTTAACTTGATAAAGTGTATTGAAATCCTATAGCAGACATCATAGTTAATGCCTACTTTTTACCACTTCTATTGAACCCTGTGCCGAAGGTATGAGCTAGTGCAATGAAACAAGACAACAAAAAAAGTATGAGGATTACAAAAGACATTATTCACAGACAATATGATTGGCTGTGGAATCTTTCGGCAAATTATTTGAATGCCAATTCAGCAAGGTAGCTAAATATAAGACCAGTATATTTTTAAAAATCACTTTACTTAATATACTCCAGGAACAAACAGAACATATATGTTTTTAAAGATTCCATTCACAACAGCAAGAAAAAAATGACACACTTAAGAATATAAATAGCAAAAGATGCATAAGAATTTATGAATATAATTATAAAACTTTATCAGTTACTATAAACAGGAACAAAATAAATGTAGAGCTATACCATGTTTATGGATAGAAAGGCTCCATATTATAAGGTTACGAACTGCTCCCAAATTGATACATAAATTCAGTGCCATTCCAATTAAAATACCGACTGTGTATCTGTATCTTACAGACTTTGACAAGCTGATTCTTAAGTTTTGTATCAAAATGCAAAGTGCCCGGAATAGTTAGGAACATCTTAAAAATGAAAGCAAGGTAGAGTATTTCTCGTCAAGACTCATTGTAAAGCCATAGTTATTAAAACAATGTGACACTGACCCAGACTTGCAAAGATCAAATGAGATCCATAAGTATAGGACAATTTGATATATGTCAGAGGTGACATATAAAATAATCAGGGTAAAAAATGAACAACAAAAAATCACTATCAATATGGAAAAAATAAAGTTAACTCCCCAAATAAATTCTAAGTGGATTCAATAAGCAATTGTGAAAAGAAAAACCTAGAAAATTTTCAAAGACATAGAAGAAAAATTTTAAATTAGAGATTGTCATTTTAATATCTAGCTAGCTATTAGAATTTTGTGGAGAAGTGAATAAGATAACGCAAATGAAAACACTTTGAAAAGCACAAGGTATACCATAAAACATAGAAGGCAATTTTATTATGACAGAGCCAGATAAGTATGTTTCCATGTTCTGCCCAAGTTATCCGACTCCAAAATTTTTTTAAATGTTGTCTCAATGTATTTATTGTAGTTAAAATGCTTCTGAAGATAATTTGTTACTAGAACATGAAAAGCCTACCAAAAGGACACTTCCTAGACACCATATACTCAGATGTTTCCTAAGCTGCCATTAACTTGACATCTGTAATTAATGATTTCTTATAAAAAGCAAAGCACTGCTATGATGTCCTTAAAAGGTCACATGAATTTCTTTCAGGAACTCTTCAGTACTCAAATGTTTTACAACATGCCGGACAAGACATGCTAAGATCATTGGATATTTTAACACCGAAATTATAAAGCACCTTTCTCATATAAATGCTTTTGTCATTAATATTCACAATTCAACAATAATAAGCAATGTTAACATCGGTTGAGCGCTCATTACTTCCCGGGTATTTTCTTAAGCCCTTTACATATATTATCTCATTTATTCCTCATTTCTGCACAATGAAGTGGGCAGTATTACCTCCTTTTAACTGATGAGGAAACAGGCCAAAAGGGGACAAATAGCTAACCCAAGGGTATACAATGACTAGTGTAGAACCTATGCCGATTTGGTGCCAAATATGATACTTGTTAACCAGTAATCCACACTCCTTCAATATATGCATACATATGTGCAAAAGGCAAATAGAGAACACTTCCTAATGAATGTAGAGAAAAGACTGAAGGAGGCCGGGCGTGGTAGCTCAGGCGCAGTGGCTCACGTCTGTAATCCCAGCACTTTGGGAGGCCGAGGTGGGTGGATCACCTGAGGTCAGGAGTTTGAGACCAGCCTGACCAACATGGAGAAACCCCGTCTCTACTAAAGATACAAAATTAGCCAGGCGTGGTGATGCACACCTGTAATCCCAGCTACTCAGGAGGCTGAGGCAGGAGAATCACTTGAACGTGGGAGGCAGAGGTTGCAGTGAACCGAGATTGCACCATTGCACTCCAGCTTGGGCAACACGATCGAAACTCCATCTCAAAAAAAAAAAAAACGATTGAAGGAGAAGCAATAAATTCCAGCACTGGTTATTGCTAAGTGCTGAGATATTGGGTCATTTAATTTTCACTTTAAATTAAATATTTTAAGAATTGAAGTTTATTTTTCTGCATTTTATGTATTTTCTGTATTTTACATTTTATAAAATGTAGACAATGAGCATGTTCAACTTTTCTAGTAAAAGTAAATATATTAGGAAAATTACAAGAGAATATGTTTATGAGCATGAAGCTCACAACTTGAGTAATAACTTAGAAGAGCTAAAAGAGTTTGGAAAAATCTTAACATACCTTTTCACAGGTCAGTGAATAAACATTTACTGATGCCCTAATAGGTGCCAGGCACTGTGTGGGCCACTTGTGCACACATCCTCTTATGCTTAAGATTCCCCACTTTACCTATGAAGAAACTGAGGTTCAGATAATTCCTATAGGAAGCAGCACTCTAGCCCAGGGTTCATCCCACTGTTCTTCAGCCGCCTTTCTAGATGCCAAGGAAAGATTCAATTGAAGACAGCATGATGTTTGGAAACTTACAGCTAAAACCTCTTCAAACTCCTGGCTTTTCTTGGCAGCCTCAAGGAGAAGCAAAGATGCTTTGTCATCTTTCTCCCCCACAAGAACACTTCTGACAGCGCTGCTCGCTCCCTCTCCCCTCCTTCAGTACAGAAGTATGGGCCTGCCTCTGGGTCAGGGTCAGAGTCTACACTGGTGGGCAGTGTCTATATTGGTGGTCAGTATTGATTTCCTTAACTCTGTCACCCCAGCACCTGCCTTTCTAGTGCTCTAGGCCCTCCCGATCCCTTCCTGTCTCGGCCACCTGCCCTGGATTCTGCCCCTTGTTCTCCTGGACTTGCCACCACTGCTCAATATTCCCAGGCCTACTTCTCCCACACGGGAATCTCAGAGGCTGGACTATGAGCTCCTTGCCGCTGTTTCTCACTCATGTACAGTACGGTGGGTCCAACAAAGGGCTTATAAATAATAAATTCATTAATATTCTTGACTTTGTGCCTGATAGAACTGCAACAGCCAAAAAATCTCTTTTCTTCTCTAGATTTCTAATCCAGGTCTCTCCAAGCCAGCCCTGAATGTCCAGGATAAGAAAAGGAAGTCAGTGGAAGCCAAGGAACTCAAAATTCATAGAGCTCCTTGCCAGCAACTATGTCAAGGTCAAGAAAAGAAGAAATGAAATGCATTTATGCAAAGGAAATATTTAGAATGCAGGGAAAAGACACTTATTCCCAAGCAAAATTCCTTTCCAAGTGCTCCAATCAATGGCAAGTACTCAAAGACATCAAAAGGATTCTGTTTCTTCAAAGTTTAGAAGAAAAAAGGAAAACTTCAAGATAGAATGAAAGTTATGAGAATGTTTGACGCAAGAGAAAGGCAATCTTTTCTTCTTAAGAGATTTTTTATTAAACTATTAGAAGTGCAGTGAGAAAAAAAGGGACAGAGATGTAACAAATACATTCTTCTGGAATCTGGTCAAAGTCTTGCTATCAATATTTTTGTTTTATAGAGCTTTATATCATATTTGTGCTTCTTTGTGAGGACTCGTCAGTTTTGACATCAGTGGAAATATGCAACTCATTTCCAGAGTTTTTGGAAAATAAGAAATATGAGTTACATAAAAATGAAATCCAAATACATCTGCAATTTAAAACAGCTTCTTCCCCCCACCCCTTCAAGAAAAAAAAAAAGCAGTATTCAATGCCTAGTGCTGAGGGGAGTAGAAGTACTGATTTGTGACATGCAATGAACTCCCTCCGGAGTCCACATTTTAATCACTGAACATCACCATTGTGACAAGTTAGAAGGAGTCACTCAAAAGCATTCAAGATATTTTTGTGTGTTTGTTTTTTAGATGGAGTCCCACTCTGTCGCCCAGGCTGGAGTGCAGTGGCTCGATCTCTGCTCACTGAAAGCTCTGCCTCCCGGGATCACGCCATTCTCCTGCCTCAGCCTCCCGAGTAGCTGGGACTACAGGCTCCCGCCACCACGCCTGGCTAATTTTTTGTATTTTTAGTAGATACGGGGTTTCACCGTTTAGCCACGATACTCTCGATCTCCTGACCTCGTGATCTGCCCGCCTCGGCCTCCCAAAGTGCTGGGATTACAGGCACGAGCCACCGCGCCCAGCCTTTTCTTTTTTTTTTTTTTTTTTTGTACTTTTAGTAGAGACGGGGGTTTCACCGTGTTAGCCAGGATGGTCTACGATCTCCTGACCTCGTGATCCGCCCACCTCGGCCTCCCAAAAGTGCTGGGATTACAGGCATGAGCCACCGCGCCCAGCCGCATTCAAGATATTTTTTAAAGGCAGAGAAAGGTAATTTTTAGAGAAACTCCAAACAGGTGTTACCTTGCCCATGGATTTGGGATTCGGAAGGATACTGAAAAACACATCTGCTTTATCTGTGTCATTAAGTTTGGATTCTAAATAACATCAAATAATTTAACTATATATATTATCTAGAATACTATCACAGATCATACATATTGATGAGCATTTATTGCTATTAATTGAAGAAACACATTTAAATGAAGTAAAATAAAAATCAAAACAACTGGCTCTTAGTAAACTATACTTAAGTTACATATCTCTGTTCTAAACCCCTTAGCTGAAAATAAATGCCCTCTGCCTTCCTTTCTTGAATTTTAAGATGATTAATGTCTCCCATAATCTTTTGACTCCTGTGTAAAGGCAATGCCCTAAGGCTAATTAATTGGCCTACTAGTAGAATGTGTGGTTTCTATTAAATGAGATCACAGAATTTGGAATTACTAATAAATTTATTAAATGATATCTAAAATGGTTTTGTTGGCCAGGCGCGGTGGCTCATGCCTGTAATCCCGGCACTTTGGGAGGCCGAGGCGGGTGGATTACCTGAAGTCAGGAGTTTGAGACCAGCCTGGCCAACATGGTGAAACCCCGTCTATACTAAAAATACAAAAAAAATTAGCCGGGCGTGGTGGCGAGTGTCTGTAATCCCAGCTACTCAGGAGGCTGAGGCAGGAGAATCGCTTGAACCCAGGAGGCAGAGGTTGCAGTGAACCAAGATCACACCATTGCACTCCAGCCTGGGTGACAGAGCGAGACTCCATCTCAAAACAATAAATAAAATTAAAAAAAAATAACAAAATGTTTTGTTTTTTTTTTTCTGGAGAAAGCAGAGGCCGCAGTATTGTGACGCATGGGTTGAAGTCTTGGCTCTGTCCCTGTGAGCTACCAGGCCTCAAACAAATCACCTGACTTCTCTAAGCTCAGTCTCTTCATACTGAATATTTTCCAAAAACTCCTGTTCTGCCTACTTCACCTACTTCACTGCAGGTGATAAGACCATGGAAGGAATTCAAAAAGGCATCCCTGTTGTTAATTAGGGACTTTGATATACAAAACCCACTTATTCTCACTCAAGGCTCATTACTGACCCAAAAATGTAGCAAATATTATTTGGCAAGTAACAACAGCAACAACAACAGAGAGCTCCTATCTGACTTCTTCCTCTGGCAAAAATTTCCATTAGTCATTTGCTATCTTAAATTGTTAATTGAGGGTTTTTCACATAAAACAGACATTTCTCAGCAAGAATAAGAAATAATCACTGTTTAGATCATTAAATCAAGTCAAAAGTTGTTAAAATATTCTTCTCATCATTTCGAGCTGGAGACAATTTGTTCACAGACTGCATTGCATGGTTTGATTGTGCCGTTCTTTTATCCAGCCTCAATCAGAACACGCACTTGGCAATGCAAGCCCCTCTGCAGCAAAAGAAATATTTCCTATCCAACAGCTCACATTTCTTGTTAAGCCTGGTAAACAGCTTCTTCCTGATAAAATCTAAGACAGTCAAGATTCAATGCAATTCCTATCAAAGTTTCAATGATATTCTTTGTAGAAAAAGGAAAAAAAAAATCCCATAAAACTCAAATGTAATCTCAAGGAACCCCAAATAGCCAAAAAATATTGAAAAAGAACTAAGCTGAGGCCTCACACTCCCTGATTTCAAAACATACTATTAAGTGACAGTAATCAGACAGTGTGGTAGTGGCACAGAAACTTACATAGGCCTATGGAACAGAATAGAGAGCCTAGAAATAAACCCTTGCATATATGGCCAATGACTTTTGACAAGGGTACCAAGACTACAAAATGGGGAAAGGACAGTCTCTTCAACAAAATGGTGCTGGGAAAACTGGATATCCACATACGAAATAATGAAACTGGACCCACACCTTATACCATATACAAAAATTAACTCAAAATGGATTAAAGACCTAAACTAAGACATGAAACTATAAAACTCCTAGAAGAAAACAGGGGGAAAGCTTCCAGACAATGGGTTTGGCAATGATTTCTTGGATATGACACCAAAAGCATAGGCTGCAAAAGCAAAAATAAACTGGGACTACATCAAACTTAAAAACCCTCTGCAAATCAAAGGAAACAGTCAACAGAGTAAAAAGGCAGCTTACAGAATGGGGGAAAATATTTGCAAATCTTATATAGTCGTCCCTCGGCATCTTCAGAGGACTGGTCCCAGAACCAATGGATACCAGAATCAGTGGATGCCCAAGTCCCTGATATCAAGTGCTGTCATATTCACATGTAGCCTATGCACATTCTCCTGTATACTTTAAATCATCTCTAGATTACTTATAATACCTAATACCATGTGACTGTTATATAAATAGTTGTTAGACAGTATTTTTTATTTGTATTTTTTATTGTTGTATTGTTATTTTTATCGGTTTTTTTCCCAAATAGTTTCAATCTGCAGTTAATTGAATCCAAAGATAGAGAACACACAGGTACAGAGAGACAACTGTATCTGATAAGGAATTAACACCCAGAATAAGAAACTTCTGCAACTCAACAACAACCAAAAAAAACCTGATTTTGAAATGGGCAAAGGACTTGATAGACAATACTCCAAAGAATATATACAAATGGCCAAGAAGCGTACAGAAAGATGCTCAATACCTCAATAAGAGAAATGCAAATCAAAATCACAATATCACCTGACACCCATTAGGATGGCCACTATCAACAGAAAAGAAAATAACAAGTGTTGGCAAGGCTGCAGAGAAATCGGAACACTATGCACTGTTGGTGGGAATGTAAAATGGTGCAGCCATTATAGAAAACAGCATGGCTGGGCACGGTGGCTCAAGCCTGTTATCCCAGCACTTTGGGAGGCCAAAGCAGGCAGATCATCAGAGGTCAGGAGTTCAAGACCAGCCTGGCCAACAAGGTAAAACCCTGTCTATACTAAAAAAATAAAATAAAAAATAAATAAATTAGCTGGGCATGGTGATAGGTGCCTATAATCTCAGCTACTTTGGAGGCTGAGGCAGGAAAATCACTTGAACCCAGGAGGCGGAGGTTGCAGTGAGCTAAGATCATGCCACTGCACTCCAGCCTGGGTGACAGAGTGAAACTCTGTCTCAAAAAAATAAATAAAAATAAAAATAAAACCGTAAGGAATTTTCTCAAAAATTAAAATAGAACTACCATACAATCTAGCAATCCCACTTTTACATTGTCTTAGTTTGTGCTGCTATAAAAAGGTGTTATAGACTGGGTGGCTTACACACAACACACATTTATTTTTCACAGTTAGAGACCTCACTGTGCCAGAATGGACAAAGATCAGGGTGGCAGAATGGTCAATTTCTGTTGAAGGCCCTCTTCCAGGTGGCAGACTGTCACCTTTATGTTGTGTCTTCACATGGCAGAAAGACAGCATGCTAGCTCTCTGGCCTTTTCTTATAAGAACACTATATCCCATTCATGAGTGCCCCACCCTCATGACCTAATCTCCTCCCACATGCCCTACTTCCAAATACCATTACATCAGGGCTTGGAATTCAACATATGAATTTCGTGGGGACATATTTCATCCACCACATGGGTATCTATATCCAAAAGACATAAACAAGATGCAGGATCTCAAAGAGATAATTTGCACACCTGTGTTCACCATAGCATGATTCACAATAGCTAAGAGGTGGAAGCAGCCCACATGTCCATTAACAGACGAACAGATAAAGAAACTGTGATGTATACAGATAAATATATACACAACGCGACGTTATGAAGCCTTAAAAGAAGGAAATTCTATGATATGCCGCACCATAGATGAAGCTCAGGAATATCATGCTAAGGGAAACAAGCCAGTCACAAGAGGGCAAATGCTGTATTATTCCACTCACATCAAGTATCTAAAGTAATCAAAATCACAGAAACAAAGTAGAAAGGTGGTTGTCAAGGGCTGGGAGGAGGAGTGGGGACGAAGGGAAAATGAGTATTAAATGGGTACGGAATTTCAGTTTTGCAAGATGAAAAAGTCCTGGAGATTGATTGCATAGCAATGTGATATGGTTAACACTTTTAAATTATATGCCTGAGGATGGCTAAGATGGGAAATTTAATGTTTTATGTTTTTATCACAATAAAAAAACAAGAAGAAAGACATAAAACAAAAATCCTGTAAAATTTTTTTAAATATTAAGGCAGTCCAACATTGAGTCTACAAAATAATGCTGCAACCCTAGACTCCCTAGATCAAGTCATCTAAGAATCCATGTTGGTGAAACCCCATTTCTACTAAATATACAAAAATTAGCCAGGTGTGGCGGTGGGCGCCTGTAATCCCAGCTATCCAGGAGGCTGAGACAGGAGAATCGCTTGAACCTGGGAGGCGGAGGTTGCAGTGAGCCGAGATCGCGTCACTGCACTCCGGCCTGGGCAACAAAGAGTGAAACTCCATCTCAAAAAGAAAAAAAAAGAAAAAGAATCCATGTTAAATAACCTAATGATGATAACTGCCAGGCACTGAGCTCAGAGGTTTACATGTATTATCTCATTTAATAATCCAAATTGTCAGATCAGAATTATTATCCCCATTTTCTATAAAATAGTGAGCTTTGGTGTGGTCACATCCTGAGGTCACACCCCAAGCCTGTGCTGCAAAGGGTCAACCTGCTAACTACAAGACCTAATGCCTTCTCTGATTAAACAGTCATCTACACCAGACAACAAAACCCACAACAGATGCTGTCTTTTCCTAATTAACCAAAAATGAATAGGCGAAAAGAAAAAGCAATGCTGAACTTTATATAAACAACCAAACTGAGGCACACAATGCTAGAAAACCACCTTTGAAGAAATATATTTACAGCTATAACGTACTAATTCGCCAACCTGCCAAACCAAAATTACCTTCCTTGACCTAAAACAGCATTCAATGAAGCCAGATCTATTTCAGTTTTTCAAACTAGCTGCTCAAGGCCTGGGGTTGATGAAAATTCTGCCGGCTGAGTCATGCCGCTTTAGTGATCTGGGCAAGGAGAGGAGTAAGTTAAAGCATGAAGAGAGAAGATCATTGAGAAGTATGCACAATGTCACAAACAGCAAAGAGATTTAAGATTTTTTGCAGGCAATACAACTAAAAAGCAAATTGTAACATAAAAATTCAAATCCAAGAAATCCCTGCTCTAAAAGATGTACTTTAGGTTCTTAAAATAATCTCAAAGTCTCTCTGGCCACAGCAGATTGTGATTCTGCCATCTGCTTTCTGTCCCGAGCAGTTTCATGATTTACAAGTCTATGTGGGCCAGGCTCAGTGGCTCATGCCTGTAATACCAAAACTTTGGGGAGGCTGAGGTGGGAGGATTACTTGAGCCCAGGAGGTCAATACCAGCCTGGGTAACATAGTGAGACACCGTATCTACAAAGAATTAAAAAATTAGCCGGGTGTGATGGTGCATGCCTGCGGTCCCAGCTACTCAGGAGGCTGAGGTGGGAGGATTGCTTGAGCCTGGGAGGCTGAGGCTGTAGTGAGCTGTGACCATGTCATTGCACTTCAGCCTGAGTGACAGAGTGAGACTTGTCTCAAAAAAAAAAAAAAAAAAAAAAAAGTCGGCCGGGCGTGGTGGCTCACGCCTGTAATTCCAGCACTTTGGGAGGCCAAGGTGGCTGGATCACAAGGTCAGGAGATCGAGACCATCCTGGCCAACATGGTAAAACGCCATCTCTACTAGAGACCTGTAATCCCAGCTTCTTAGGAGGCTGAGGCAGGATAATCGCTTGAACCCAGGAAGTGGAGGTTGCAGTGAGCCGAGATCACGCCACTGCACTCCAGCCTTTGCAACAGAGTGAGACTCCACCTCAAAAAAAAAAAAAAGTCTATGTGAAATTCTTGCCACTATACTTTTACTACAAGTCTAATCTGAATTTGGAAGGTAGGGATGCCAACTGTCCCATTGATTCACTTTGTAAACTCAACACAGCCACCTCTATCTTTGACTTTCAGAGCTGGCAAAAAGCTGACCTCCCTTCCACAAGTTCCCTTCACTTGTCAGGGCAAGTCCCAGAGCTGCTCTCAGGCATGTGTCTCCTCCTCAAAAAGCCGCAGTGGAAGGAGCTCGAGGCCAGCAGAGCAAGGCTCTCTGGAGGCCACACAATGCGGGCTGCAGCCTCCGCAGCCTATCAGCTCTGCAGCTATTTGACACAAATATATCCAGATGCTGAAAACTTACTGCAGGCTTCAGCTATGCCACAGCCACAAGGAGATGCGAATAGTTATGTTTTGAAGCCTTTTCTCTCTGTTTTCAACAGTCAGTCAAGATGATGGGATTTCTGGGGACATGAGGGAAAGGTCAGCCTGTGCTTTTCGGCACAGTGATGGGGACTGTTATGCAAGTGGGTCTTGTTCTGCTTCTGCTGATCCATTAGAAGGAACACCCAGAATCCTCAGCCAGAATAAATCTTTCAATCTTGGGAATCAAAGCTGAAAAAACACAAATGTAAACCAAAGCATCTGGCCGAAAATTAGGGATCATTGATACCATAAAAGTTAAAAATTCAAGCCATTTCGATACACAGCTCCAGGTGTTCAATTCAGTCAAGTTAAACAGACGCTAAGATGTCCCTGCATCAGACTGACAGTGGAATACGGATTTCTCATTATTGTACTAAGGCTCTCGCAGGACTTTAGTACAATACTTGTTTTTACATACAGCATGGTATGTTATAAAAGAGGCAAACATAACCATCATGCCTGTGTTAAGATAGTGCTAGATGCACTGTCTGTACTAACAGGGAGCTTTGCCACAGGGAGTAATTATGTCTGGGAAAGGAACACAGAAAAAGAGAAAGAGAGAGAGAAAAATATTTTTCTAATTCACAGCTATAAAGCCCTGCAAGGCAATATCCCATCTTTCACGGATCAGGATGTGGCATTTACCTACAAGACGGCTTTAGGTTTCAAGGGAAAAATCAGCTCCCAGGTTGTAGACCCGTGACAGCCTGCAGGGACAACCCTCAGACCCCTGAAACCAAAGAAAGCAGGGGCCTAAGACCCAGGGATAGACTTGTGTCAGTGCAATCCTGACAATAAAATCCTCCAGCCAGGCACCTAAGGAAACAGGTGCTATACTCAGGGAAAAGTGAAGACTGTGTGGCAGAAGTGTCCAGGAGCTATGTTGCAGTTTAACCTTGGTGTACAAAAACAGCAAAGGAAGTTATGCTTGCTTAGCCTTCACTCACTTGTTGTCTATACCTCTAAAAGTCTAACGGCCCCAGAGAGATAATAGCCTTGAAAATTTCCACAGCACTGGTCAATGCCATTCACTTTACCCTGAGAATGCACAACCACACACCATCACTTCCTGTCCCAACCAGACCAGGAGGTTATGAGGAAGGGAATCTTATCTTCTGTGTGTTTGTATCCCCACTGCACATAAGTACTCAAAGGTTTGTTACTTGACTGACACAGGAGCACCGAGAGAGAGTCAGATATGCTTCTTCTGAATCCAAGGGCTGCCAATCTAATGATCAGGAGTGAAGGTGCTAGAAATAGAGAATGTGAGAGGCAAAGTAGCATGTGCAGGAAAGATAATGAGTTCTGTTTTAGATATATGGAGCACAAAATTTAACTAAAGCCAATATTGAAAAATATGCCAAGATCTAAATATGTTATGATTATGTTAACACCGCCTGTACAATAGTGCTGCTCAGGAATTTTTGGTATAAAGGGCCTCTACGTAGCCGGGTGTGGTGGCTCATGTCCGTAATCCCAGCAATTTGGGAGGCCAAGGCAGGAGGATTGCTTGAGTCCAGGAGTTCAAGACCAGCCTGGGCAACATAGTGAGACCGTATCTCTACAAAAAATAAAAAATTCGCCAGGCATGGTGGTGTACACCTGTAGTACCAACTATTTGGGGGGCTGAGGTGGGAGGACTGCTTGAGTCCAGGAGTTCAAGACCAGTCTGGGAAACACAGTAGATCTTACCTCCACAAAAAATAAAAGATTAGCCAGGTGTGGTGGTACATGCCTGCAGTCCCAGCTGTTTGGAAGGCTGAGGCAGGAGGATTGCTTGAGCCTGAGAGTTTGAGGCTGCTGTGAGCTGTGATCATGCCACTGCACTCAGCCTGGGCAACAGAGCAACACCCTGTCAAAAAAAAAAACCCTCTTCACAAAGGACTAAGATATATTTCAACTCAACTAAAGACAAAACTGACATCACTTTCAGCAAGACCATAATAAGTTCTGTATACTTTTAATTAAAAAAATTTAAAACCTACTAATAAATTTATACTAGAAAAATATAAGCATTATCATCTGATAAATATTAATGTATGAACACAGAGCTGTGGACCTCCTAGACCATTCATAAGTCCATCATTGTACCTCAAATGGTACTTCAGGATAGCTAAAGTCTATCGTTATCTAATTTTAAATAAAAGTAGACTATGTATTATTTTTGTCAGACTATTTATTCTGCCAGAACCTTGCGAGTCATGCAACGGTGCCTATTATTTAACAGAAAATGAGTTACGTAAGTCTCTGAAAAATACACTCTTGATAACATTAAGCTTTAATAAAGGTTATTTATGGCTCCCGAAAAGTAGTTCTTCTCTTGCCAATTGTATTCCATAATTTGAGGAAACTTAAAAACTTGCACCATGTAGAGCAGAGAAACCTGAGTCAGCATCTTCTCATCTCATAATTGGGAGAAAGGGCAGGAACCACGGTCCTCCTAAGACAGCTGGGAGATGAAGCACTCTTCAGCCGCCTCCTCGTTCCTGCCCCAGTCCTCTGCTCCTGGGAACCAACATCCTTCTTTGCAGCCACACTCAGTCTTGCTTGGAATGTAGGCTTTCCCCCAACTCCCCACCGCTGAGGCAGGCCGGGTCATTGCAGCTAACCTGACTCTGGGTTTACCCTGCCCAAGGGTTCCACATCAATGCTAGGACGGGTACTCTCAGAAGGCTTCCTATAGCAACAACATATGTGGAAAGGATTATGTCATAAATTCTGATCGGTTTAACTGCAAGATCTTACGGTGTTTGGAATATCTTTCTCTTATGTAGCTGGAATTTCAGAGTTCTCACCATTAACTTGTCTGGAAATTAATATGCAATATGAAACAATTTCTTTGCTTGTCAGCTCAACTCTAACAGATTATGAAAAATCTAACTAGTATCAGCTACCTTCATTTACAGATAAATGTCCTCCCTTCTCACTGGCCTCTGTCTCCTTGTCACCGGCATTTTAGCAGAGGTCAGTCTCTAAATTGAACAAAGGATGAGACAAAATATTGTGTTCATGTGTGGGAAGGTCACTTAGTCATCTCTTTGTTTCCTGATTAGGCTAACTCTCCACGGTAACATTTTACTTTCGTTCTGAGGTTATCTCCAAAGAGTCCTCCAAAACTCATTTCTACGTGTATGCTTTATCTTTACTACCTGAGAATTCTCTTTCTCCTGACCTGAATACGTCATATTAACATTTCAATACTCTTTCCTTCATTAGGTGCTCAGTGGTTCCATGCCCATGTTTTTCCTAAGCTACTATCAAAAGGTCACTGATGGCCTCCTAACAGGTAAATCCAAAGGACTATCTGTAATTTGCAAACCCATAGGCTGTATTTAATCCTGCCAGCCACTGCCTTCTTTATACACTGAAAGCCAGCCTCCTTCTAAATTCCTCTTTCTTGGTTCTAGTCCTTTTGCTCCAACTTATCTTTCCTAGTCACTTTTTACAGATTCTTCCTCCTCTACCAAATGCTTCATGATTAGCTTGCCCTAGGATTCTACTAATCTATCTAGCAAATCAATGCAAAGTAGGGTCTGCATGTAAACGGTTAAGAAGTTAGGATGATATATTTTGAAAAAGAGAAGGATTCGTGGGGACTGACAGCTTTATCCCAATCTGCAAGCCCCTAACAGCCGACTTGCTTTGTGGTGGTGAATACAGAAGGGCCTGAGTCAGGATCATCGTGGTGGCAAAGAGCAGAGACTCGTCACCAAACCAACTAATGCACTTATCGTACTAAACCAGAGTTACTTGTTTTCATGGCTGTTTCACCAGATAAATGGGATACTCTGAAAGATAAAATGAAGTAAATCATCATAAATTCAATCATATCAGGTCCCTATTTAGAATCCCTTGATGGAGTCTCAATGGATTTAGAATCAAAATCCGCACTCCTTATGCTGGCCTGTAATGCCTAAATGTCTGGCCTCTGGCTACTTTTCACATCTTCCTGGCCTTCTCTGGGAGGTCTCACAAATATATCCAGCTGGATCCAACCTCCAAAACCAGAAAAACTATGATAATAAATTTTTTAAATTGTGCATGTCCACACAATGGACTAGTATACCATTGTAACTAATAATCTACAGCCAAGGATTTCCATGGATGTATTTTAGAAGCATCAAGTCACCAAAGACAATATATAGTATGTGATACCATTTATATAAAGTTCAAAAGCAAGCAAATCTAAAAATAGATTAACAATATATTCATGATTCTTGTGGCAAAAATAAAGGAAAGCAGCAGAGTAAGAAATAAGAATAAGATGGTGACAATTTCCAGGAAGGGAAGGTGAGGCAGGGGATATGATTAAAAAGAAGCTCCACGGAGCTGGGCGTGGTGGCTCATGCCTGTAATCCAGCACTTTGGGAGGCCAAGGCAGGTGGATCACGAGGTCAGGATCTCGAGACCATCCTGGCCATAATGGTAAAATCCCATCTCTACTAAAAATACAAAAATAAGCTGGGCGTGGTGGTGCACACCTGTAATCCCAGCTACTCAGGAGGCTGAGGCAGGAGAATTGATTGAACCTGGGAGGCGGAGGCTGCAGTGAGCCAAGATTGCACCACTGTACTCCAGCCTGGGCAATAGAGTGAGACTCCATCTCAAAATAAATAAATAAATAAAAAAGCCCCAGGGAGTTTCATCTCACATAATCTACATATGTATAACATACATTCTTTTGTATGTAGCAAATGTCTTATAGTTTAAAAAGAAATGTAAGACCACATTTGCTGAGCCACACCACAGCTGCCTCCAACCAGACTGCAATTCAATTTAACACGTACTCGCTCTGGCAATGGTGAGTCACTGCTTTTTGATGGCCAGATTGTGACGCTAGTCTGTCTGGATTAACCATCACGGAACTAATCAGCTGTTACAGGAATTGCAGATTTGAAAAAAATTCGGTCATCATTAATCCTTCTTTTTATATCAAAACTAACTATATCATCCAGTTTCTTAACCCTTTGCACACAGAACCTACTTTGCATTCATGCAGCACAGTCATTAGACCTATCAAGACATTCAGTAGCCATTGTGCAGTGGTGATTTTCACAGGACGTGGAGGCTGATCGGTTTTGTGTCCTGTGTACTGCTTTATTTCTAGTTGAGGCATACCAGAGCCAACTGTATGTATGAGAGCCTAAGCTGTCCCCAGCTTTGTCACAGCATCTAAAACATCTCTCATCTGACACTCCCTAGCAGTTTCTACATCTGCTGGTCTGTCTCTTGAGTGACAGTACAGCTCATGCATGGATGTTAAAGAGCTTCTCTGGAGCTCCCAGCCTGGGTTCAAATCCTGACTCCACCACTCACCAACAGGTTGACCTTGAGTAACGAACTTAATTTTCCTGTGTCTTCAAATAGGAATAATCATCAGAATCTGTCTTGTGGGCTACTGTGAGGATTAGATAACTTAATGTATAAAAATGCTTAGCCACCAGGTGTGGTGGCTCACACCTGTAATCCCAGCATTTTGGGAAGCCAAGGAGGGCGGATCACTTGAGGTCAGGAGTTCAAGACCAGCCTGGGCAACATGGTGAAACTCCATCTATACTAAAAATACAAAAATTAGCAGGGAGTTGTGGCAGGTGCCTGTAATCCCAGCTACTTGGGAGGCTGAGGCAGGAGAATTGCTTGAACCCGGGAGGCAGAGGTTGCGGTGAGCCAAGGTTGTGCCATTGCACTCCAGCCTGGGTGACAAAATGAGGCTCCGTCTTAAAAAAAATTATAAATAAATAAATAAGAAAAGTGCTTAGCATATTGGATAAATCTGCTCAGTGAGGGTCAGCAATTTTTATTAATTGGTATATTATTAATTATATATTTATTGAATGTTATAATTATATAATCAAATATATTCAATTAGTATAAATATATATTTTATTAATATTGATATATATTTAATTACATGATCGAAATTATTGATATAATTCATGTTAGCATATTACTATTAACATATTAATATTTATTATATAATAGAATATATCTATGTATATGTATATATGTGTATACATATAAATATATATACTTATATATACATATATAGACACACACACATACATATATATTTGGGTTATTTTTCAATCTGAGCCAACCAGAAAGACCAAGCAGAAAAAGAAGGGTTGCACTGAAAGATCAAAAGTTGGGAAAGTGTCCAAGGGATGTAAAGCCAAGTTGTGTACTGGAAATGAAGAGGCTGGAGAGTCGGTTACCAGAGAGCAATCAAGAGATAAATCAGAGTCCAAATCACTGGGAAAATGTGAAATGCAAGTCACATCCAGCAGCCCAGTGTCCACAGCTGAAAGGGGAGGGAGAACAGGCAAGCTCTGATGGCTAGGGATAGGCAGCGTGGAATCTTCCCTTGTCATTCCCCACCTGAGCTGTGCTGTCTGTCCTCTGGCCAGCCCCAGGAGCCTCACCTTCCTGACCTGGGGACCAAATGCAGCATTTCCCATCAGGCCATTGTCCCAGGCTCTAACTCACAACCAATTCTCATCATCCTTACCAGCAGGATGACACGGACATTCAGCTCAGTAAGCCGGGTCTCCCATCAACAACATACCCAGGGGTCAAAGCTTTATCACTTGCTGTGTCAAGTCCTGAAATTTGATCAGAAAGCCCATGACAATCTGAAACCTTGCTCTGCGCTTCCGGCTTACAAAGGACATGCTGACCCTCTTTTGCTTTTTCTTGGTCAATCAAGCAGAATTTAGTCCCAGCACAGAGCTCTGTAAAGACAATAGATGTTGCCGGCTATGGCCAAGGTTCTTCAGACTCAGCTCGGCAGATTCCCCCACGCTTCTCCAGATGCATCATCTGCTGAAAGTTATCTCCTCTCTATAAAAGGCTACCCTCAGCTCTTCCAGACATTCCTCTTGGCCAGCCCCAGAGCACCATCAGCAACACAGTTGGTGGGCAGCTGGTATATGGGTGGTAAGAATGTATATTCTGGATACAGAGAGAGGGCATGTAGCCCAGATCACACATCAGCTATAAAACAAGAAGAATCCCATCTCAGAGATGCAGGGACATTAAATGGAGATAAAGAGTTCAGTGGGACAGTTGGTATTCATAGACGTCAATAAATACTAGTTCTTCTCCTCTGCTTCCTTCTCCCTCCCCATTTCTGGAAGACAATCTCAAGGACTTCTGAAGGTATTCCTAGTCTCCTAAACATAAAGAATTTCCCGGGGTGATCCCAAGTAAAATCTAATACTAACTTCTGAATTTCTTGGTAAATCTTCAAGCTTGCCTGTAAGAAATATAATGAGAAAGACTGAGTTCAACACAATATAATTGGCCTTATCAGCAGATCGTGGTTTTAATGAATCTTTGTCCAACAAGCTCTAAGAGTATGTCTCTTCGTATATGAAATATTTCTGAAGATGAGTGAAACAACATAGAAGTTCCAATTCTATTTCTCTTTCTCTGGCACCAGCCATACAGCAGAGATAAAATTTGCTAGTCAAGGCATTCTCAAAGAAGAAGAGAGCTAGGATTGCCCTAAAAGCCATCACATTTATTATAAGAGCTATTATAATTCAGCAAGATGACATTGGCACAGAAATAATCAAATTTAACAAAATAGGGATATCAGAAACACACATACAACAAAGGTGGCAATGGTCAAAGACAGCCTAATCAACACTGCTAGGATAGTAGTTTATATATTTTTTGAAAAAATAATATTATATATCTATCTCACACCATATAGTACATAAATGGAAATTTAGAAATTCTTGGTGAATTAAGAACCTAAAGGTTGAAAGCAAAACTTTGACACTTTATTCTTTTTTTGAAACAGGGTCTCGCTGTATCACCCAGGCTAGAGTACAATGGTGTAATCATAGCTCACTGCAGCTTTGAACTCTGGGCTCAAGCAATCCTCCCACCTCTGTCCAAGGAGCTGGGACTACACGTGCAAGCCACCATGCCTAGATATTTTTTAATATTTTTTTTGTAGAGATAGGGTATCACTATGTTGCCCAGCCTGGTCTTGAACTCCTGGCCTTCAGTGATCCTCCTGCTTCAGCCTCCCAAAGCACTGGGATTAGAAGTGTGAACCACCGCAACCAGCCAACTTTGACATCTAAGATAAAATTTTTAAAACTGTAACTCTATGACCTTAGACAGAGAGATCTCTTTTAAACACACACACACACACACACACACACACACACAGCCTTAACTACAAAAGAGCCTTAACTACAAAACAAAAAAGGCTTAACTACAAAGAAAAATGACAGACAAATTCTCCTACTATAAGAACGCCTTTTCAAAGAACTTCAGAAAGAGAATGAAAAAGACAAGCCAAAAATTAGAGAAAGTAAGATGTCCTTGGCACATGTCACTGACAGCATCTAGAATAAGTAACAAAAATGACAACCAAATAGACAAATGAGAAGCATTTCCAGAAGAAAGATAAACACCCAGTAACCACGTGAAAAGATATTTGAGCTCATTAGGAATCAGAGAAATGCTCATTAAAACCCCAAGATTTTATTTTACATCTATTATATAAGCAAAAATATTAATGCCTGACAATATCAAGGATGGCAAAGATGTGAAACAACCAGAATTCTTACATGTTATCACTGAGAGCATGCATTGGAAAACTCTGGAAAATATTTCACATTGTCTTATAATCTGTATTTGTTAGCCTGAAAAATACATATTTTTCCATATATAAGAAATTTATATATGTTTCTTTGAAAACTCTGGAAAATAATTTGGTATTATCTTGTGAAAATGAGCATGCCCATACTCTACAGCTCAGTAATTTCTCTTCTAGGTATAAACCCTAAAGAAATTCTTACACATGTACATTAGAAGGATATATACAAGATTGTTCATAGCAGCATGGTTTTTAAAAGAAACAATCTAATGACCATCAACAGTAGTTCACACAAACTGCTGCATATTTACAAAATAGAGTGCTGTCTACTTGTGAATATAAATGATCTATAGCTATAAACGTCAGTGTGGATGAATTTTAGAAATGTAATGCTAAGTGAAAATAGCAAGTTGCAATAGAATACATACATGGTATGTGAAATCATTTTAAAGTTCAGCAACAAGCAAGTAACACGCTCGTATGCAGTTTTTAAAAAATAGGAGAGCAAGAGAATAAGCCTAGAATTCAGGACAGGAATTATCATTTGGGAAGTAGGAATTGTGATCAGGAAAATGTTTACTGAGAACCACTGTAAGTTAGTAATGCTTCTTAAATTGGGAAGTGTGCTCTTACATTTTCAATTTATGACTAGCTTTCGTAATTTACATATCTGTAATGTTATTTTAAATATGTAAAGTTTAATTTAAAAAAATTGTAAGATAAAATTTGCTGTGTCATGACATGTCCTAAAATTATATTGCCATTCCAAAGCAGACAGTTGACTTGATTGTGTAGTAGCCAATCCAGAAGGAGGACCCATGCAAAGATTTTTGCCAGCAAGAGAGCAGCAAAATACTCCTAACAGTGACCACAGTCAGGCTCCATGTCTTATGAGGTTGATAAGGAGGTAATATTTTCAACAGTAACACAACATAGACTAAAGTCAACCTTTTTGTTTACAAAAAGATCTAGTTATTCTATTTGCAAAAGCACTGGTAATCTCAGTAAATATCAAGATATTATTTCCTCCTCTATAAACATCTCAAAACACTAATCTCTTCCCCATATTAACTTGTTGTAGATACACAGTTTTCTTGAAGTACTGTATGTTCTTGAACCTTCTACTACACTTTCACACAAACTTAGAGAACATCTTTACCAGATACACAGCAATAAAATACAAATGGAAGGTTACCAACTGTATCAAATAAAGTATCAATATTTTCACTGCAAACCCAAGCAAAAAGTTCAACACCTGAAGTGTTAAACATTTTACTTCTTTAAAGAACATGTAGTTGCCAAGGCACAGAATGTACTGACAGTTTGATAACAAATTCAGAAAAGTCAATAGAAATAAGAAAGTTCATGTATTGCTATAAGGAAATCTGTGATATTAAAAGTGTTTTTTAAAAATAAATAAATAAAACTTTCAAGTCGAAACCAAGGGTTTATTTATTTCAAAGGATATTCGGTGCAACAAAGTGCCAGAACCCAGTAAAATCATCTTTTGGCCATTTTTGTGATTTTTATAAGAACCATACATGTTTATAAATAATAGCATATTTTAAAGTAAATTAGGAAGTGTTGTCAGTTGTAATTAGACAAAATTATCTGAGAAAATTCTACAACATGAATGTGAGTGAAATAACATTTGCTATCTGCCAGAGTTAATAGAAAAATATATATATATTTATATTTTTATATATTTCATTATATATATATATTTTTTTTTCATTAAGAGACAGAGTCTTGCTCTATCACCCAGGCTGAAGTGCAGTGAAGTGATCACAGGTCCCCGTAGCCTTAAACTCCTGGACTCAAGTGATCCTCCTGCCTTGGCCTCCCAAACAGCTGGGACTACATGTACACACCACCGTACCTGGCTAATGATTTTTTGTTAGAGATAAGGTCTCACTATGTTGCCCAGGCTGGCCTTGAACTCCTGGGCTCAAGCAATCCTCCCACCTCTGCCTCCCAAAGTGCTGGGATTACAGGCATGAGCCACCATGCCTGGCCCAGAAAACATAACTTTAAATTTCCAACACATCACATCTACAATGTGTTTAACATTCTCAGAGCTGATGCTATGGAGCACAAAAGTAAACCTGCCATAGGCTTTACAAATTGCAACTGTTGAGACAGGGAAGAGGACTGTGATGGGTCCTTCCGCCTGGAAATGAGGAATATGGGAACAAGATCAGAGTGAACCTGGAACCCAGTAGATATTGTCTTGGCTGGGACTGTCTCGGTTAGCAGGGCACTCTGCTTGAAATCAGAGATACTTTTAGCTCCAAAAGCCATTCAAAATTATATATAAGGTATGACACAGGCAGTAAGGATGATGCTGTAGATCCCAAAGAGTTCACATCAATGGTTCAGTTATCTCTACTAAAACATTTACAACTCAACCATTTTTCAGGTATATTGGTACACATATACACATTCAAGCATGAGTATATAAGTAGGTAGGTACATAGAGACAGACATACACTGAAAAAACATCACTTATGGATAATGGGCATAACTCCACAGTAATACTTAATGTTTTAAAGGCCTAAAAAGAAAAAAAAATCTGGAAACACTTCCAGAAGACTGGCATCTATAACAGTAGGTTCCAAAGCAACCATTTTTTGCTATTTTAAGATGCCTCATAAGAAAAATAAAGAGGAGAAATTATTTCTAAAAAACCACATAAAAGAATTCTAGAACTACAGCATATAATTAAGGTGCCCTAAGGGGACACTATCCAGATTGACTGTGATTTGTAGAGGTTATATGGTACATAATATATCTATAAAATATAATGCAAATGAGACTTAACGTTTTAAAAATAAACAGAAAAATATGAGCCTTCAGATTGTATTATAAAATCTGCATATTCAAGTGCTATGTGTAAGTATATGATTCATTCGGAAGTCATACATTATTAACAAGACTAAGGCTTTACAAACATAAAGATTGACTCATAATAACACACTTAAAATCTGGAGAAAAAATATTTGTCAGAAAACACTGCAAATAGAAAACCTTAGTTAACAGTGTTTTTTAACCTTCATTGATCAACTTACGTAAATCAGGGACTCTTGTTAATGTGGAGTATATTTAATAGATCATTTTTCCCTTGCTAGAAATGGAAATACTTGACAAATACTATTGATTCCTGATCCTGTGTCATTGTTGGAGTATTTCTAACAGCAGAGTCCAGAATAGCCCTATTATGAATTTACTCCGAAATATTCAGCACAAATTAAAATGGAGTCACCATACTCTGCTAACTCCTATTTGAAAAAGCAGTTGGGATATTAGAGCATGAGATTGGCAAATCTCAGATTAGGTCTGAGGGGAAACAAAAACCAAATAGGCAATGGCCACTCACTCCATTGAGTGTTATCATAGGTAGGGAAGGGCCAGATGAAAAGAGGGGTTGGGGTTGGGGTAGCAGGTGAGCAATAAGGAAGATTCATAAATGCAAATGGCCAACATCAACAGAGAGCAGGTGCATTTGAAATCAAAGCCCATTTCAAACAGAGCCTACTTTAGGAGGAAGGGACTAAGGATGATGCTCTAGCACAGCAGGAAACCAAGTCATATAGGAGGATAGAAGCCAGGGTGACATTAGTAAGAACAGACTGGTTATTTATTATTTAATGTTACCACTAATCTAAAGACAGATTCAAACTCAAGATACTTAAGGAAAACTCTGCCACACCGATTTATTATAAATGCACCATCCTCTAACCTCACTATATGCCTTCTGTGTAAATATTAAACTAGATTGAATGAAGAAAAATGAAACTTTTAAAAAATTCTCATAATGTTGAATACTCCAACATAACTAAGCATCCTTGAAACAATCTCTTTTAAATTAAATGACACCAATATTCTTTTTTTTTTTTTTTTTTTTTTTTTTTTTGAGATGGAGTCTCGCCCTGTTGCCCAGGCTGGAATGCAGTGGCAAGATCTCGGCTCACTGCAAGCTCCGCCTCCCAGGTTCATGCCATTCTCCTGCCTCAGCCTCCTGAGTAGCTGGGACTACAGGCACCCGCCATCACACTGGCTAAATTTTTTGTATTTTTAGTAGAGACAGGGCTTCACCATGTTAGCCAGGATGGTCTTAATCTCCTGACCTCATGATCTGCCTGCCTGGGCCTCTCAAAGTGTTGGGATTACAGGCGTGAGCCACCGCGCCCAGCCAACACTCTTAATCTTTTATCATGAAAGTCAAACTCTCTTTTAATGCTGTTGTCCCCTTTTATAATGCCTACCAAGCAATTAAGAATCATGCATACAAACTGTATGCCTGTATAGACAGGTATTTTCCATGTGTAGAAAACTTAACATGCAGAGAAAGAGATCAGTCACTCCAAGGTGAAAGACCCACCTGACCCAGCTACTCTTTCCAACAAGCATCCTCAGTTTATTGTCAGAGTGTGTATTCTCAAAGTAATCTCAATATTACTAACAATCACAAACAGCTGACCTTGTGCAGGTGCCCTTCGGACCACTTTTCAAGTGTCTCCTGTAATTCTCTCCACAACCCAGTGAGATGGACACTATTCTTTACTGTCCTCAGTTTACAAACGAGGAAATAAAGGTTTGGAGAGATTAAGTAATTTGCCCAAGGCATACAGCTAATAAGGAACAGTGCTAGGACTCAAACCAATTGTCTTCAATTTCAAACCTCAGTAGAAGCAGGAAAACACACAACTATTGGGTTCTTGCTTCCTTTTTTATTTTCAGAGCCATTTCAAACCCTGTCTGGATGCAATAAGCAGATAAAAAAACAAAAGAGTAGTTTGTTGTATCTACAGCATCTGTATTGAGGCATCTAGGTTTCAAATTCATCTTTCTGAAACTCTTTTTCCTCATCTGCAAATTTAAGTCAACATGCTTTTGTAGTATCAGTAATAATAATAATAACCTTAACAGTTATCATAAGGATTAAATGGGCTATATGATTGCCAACAGCTCATACTAGCAGGCTTCTTGCTGTCATCTCTCTAAAAACAAGTTCTGTCATTCAATATCCCAAGTACTTGAACACAGCAAAGGACCTCTCCTAGGATAGAAATCCACTCACCATTCTGTGCCTATGGCCTGGTATAATACAAACAACTGTTCTAGAGACAGGAAAACCTGAGTCCTGACTCAAACCACCAACCAGAAGCTCAGGAACCTCACTGGGGCCCCACAGTCACATTCATAACCAGATGATGCCAGCAAGTCCTATGCCTCCAATATGCTAATGCACAGTGAGTACAGAAAGTCCATCAATAAAACTCTGGTTTTGCCAGAAACATCCTACAGCAAAAGAAAATTTAGTATTTAATACATTTCTAAAAAGATTTCCTTGCTTTCTGCATCTCTTTTTACCCCTCCTAATAAAAGTATGCTATTCTGTTACCTGCCTGTGAAATGTTCTCATTGGAGCACTGCCTTTCCTCATTAAAAAAAATATCAAACAGGTATTTAAGATGAAAAATAGCCGTTGTTAAATTATCAGCTTTTTTGTTTTTTCTGTACAATGGCCTGTAAACAAGCAAGGTGACATAATTTTCTAGGAGCTCACCTCTGGCCTCTTACAGATGCTTTTCACAGGTGGTACCCAGTTTGCACACTGTTCCCTTGATGAAAACTAGGTTAATGATAAAAACTTGTCTGTCTGGATCCAAGCCTAGGAAGCATAATGAGCTTCACCTACCCAACAGCAAACAACATTCAAGGTCTAATGAAACTGCCTACTGATTAAATTCACCTTGTATGACCATACATTAAGAACTTGGTTAAAAAGGAATAAGATTTCCCTAATAGAAAGAATTAAACCATGATTTAATTACACCCCAATAGTACTAGTCAGAATGGAGATCATTTAAGCCAGGGGCTCTGATTAATTTCCTCCTCTCTTCTCAAACATATGCATATTTTTAAGGGCACAGCCAAGCTAAGCTGACTTGCTGCTTAGCAGACACTGATGTTAAGGCAAATTGGGCCAACATCCAGGAAACACAGAATGGATGAGAATGAAAACTGCTTTTAACCTTTGAGGGGCAAAACAGAAAAACCCGTGGGTGAAAGCAGATATTCCCATTGAAAAACTCCTTATGATAGCATAGAGCTTCATAATCTTTAACCTGTTTGGGAAGCAAAGCCATACCATTACTCACTGGGTGTGCTGCAAAAATATGAAGCAATGAGGCAGACGCAGATGAAGCTATGGAAGCCTTTTTCTAACCCACTGCACTGCATAATTAGAGAAGCCTGAGGAAATTAGGTTTTGAATAATGGCTTCCAGAGGAGTCTCAGAGATTTTTGTCTGTTTCTAGATAAGATGTGATTAATATTTTGATAGTACAAGTGGCGATCAGCCAAAATTTCAACAGAACGTTTACCTAAGACACTGGGCTGCGAGGGTTTCTAACACATAGTAAGGAAATGAGTATACAGAAGTGAGATTAGATAAATCAAAGGCATTCTGCTTCCGTTATTCATATTGGCACCTGTATTTCCTCTAGAGGTGACCATCAACAGGACAGGCTTAGTGAGTTCGAGATGTATGGCAAACAGGGTTTAGAAGGGTTTAGAATGAGAAAGTCCTCTACCTCCAAAAACATCAGTATCTGTATCAATCATTTAGCAACTACTACATGTCAAAAGGTATATTGTTACTGACATTTTAAAGCAGAGTACTTTAAATATCTTTTTTTAATGGGATAATCTATTTTTTTTTTTTTTTGACATGGAGTCTTGCTCTGTTGCCCAGGCTGGAGTGTAGTGGTGCAATCTCGGCTCACTGCAAGCTCTGCCTCCTGGGTTCAAGTGATTCTCCTGCCTCAGCCTCCCGAGTAGCTGGCACTACAGGTGCCCACCACCACGCCCAGCTAATTTTTTGTATTTTTAGTAGAGACGGGGTTTCACTGTGTTAGCCAGGATGGTCTCGATCTCCTGACCTCTTGGTGAGAATCTATTTTCAAGAGAAGTCACCCAGCTGGCCTCATCCTCCCCTTTACCATAAACAATA
Source organism: Symphalangus syndactylus (assembly GCF_028878055.3). NCBI lineage: Eukaryota > Metazoa > Chordata > Mammalia > Primates > Hylobatidae > Symphalangus > Symphalangus syndactylus. Next base: position 81,598,346 of record NC_072434.2, on the reverse strand, counting down.
TCCCTCCTGGAACCTCCAAGAACTAGAACTACTCAGAACCCAGACTAAAAATCACTGGTGTCACGCAGATGCCTACACTTACTTCTCCACCGACACCTAAACAGAAACCTATACCTACACATATTCTGTTTTCCAGAACCACCTCTAAGCTCAGACACGTTCTGTGTTTTGCATCAGCCATGTCTTCCTCCAGCCCCACAACACAATAGCTAACTATAGGTCATCTTCCTCCTCAATGTCTTCATGAAAGATTTTCTATATCTGCAGGATAATAACCTCTTTTGTTTCCAAATTTCCTTCTTGTATCCTCATGAGGCACTTCAACAAATATTTATTGCAAAGATTTAAAACAAAACAAAGGCTTGTGATGAGAGTGAACTGAAATACATACTTTTTTTAAGCTACAAAGCTGTTTCTGCTTAGTCGTATTTTATAATTAGCCATTCTTCTGTTAGCACTGCCATTACCCAGACCACCTGGCAGAGACGGAGGAGGGTCACAGCTCTCAGTGTTATCATCGTTCAAGTCCTCATTCCGAACCCGCCTCCTCTCCCTTCCACCTTCTACAGTGGATATGCAGACTCCCTCCCAATGCCTTCAAACATGTGGAGCTTCCTGCTGCCTAAGAGCTGGGCACTTGCTGCTTCTCTGCTTTGAATGCTCTCCCCCTAGAAGTTTCCAGGGCTGGCTCCTTTTCATCATTATGACTCAAACCAAATGGCACATCCATAGAAAAGGAGAACTGGATTAATTCACCTTTTCCTCCTTTTTACTCCCAAATTCCATCTTGCTCTCTTCCTATTACCATGTGTTTTTCTCTTTACAACAAAATGCTGCCTGCAAATACCTTGTTTGCTTATTTTATTGCCAGAATCCCTCCATCTTCCAAAATAAACTTCAAGCGAGAAAGGCATTTATCTACTTTGTTCACCATTGAATCCCCAGCACCTGTATAATGACTTTCCACAATAAGCACTAAATGAATGAATAAAGGATGAAAAAAAGATGCCCAAACTGAGCTAAATCAATATAAAACAGCTAGTTTGAAAGGAAATTTTTACATAAAAAAACACAAAAGTTAGAGATCCACATGCTTAGAATGTTCAGTAAACAGGTTATCATGCCTATAATATATGAATTATCCATACAACAGAAATCTATTTAGATACAAATAGTATATTTCTAGAGCGCCAAGCAAGTCTGCTTACGTTATCATTTTTTGTTTAAAGTATTTCATGTATGTTATATATTTAGAAATGTGAAAGTAAAATTCCAGCCGTATTTATTTTAAAAGCCCAGCAAGAAATTAAAAGTGTATTTTACCCAGTAAAAAGGCAATCACAGCAGGGCACGGTGGCTCACATCGCAGCACTTTGGGAGGTCAAGGTGGATGGATCACGAGGTCAGGAGTTTGAGACCAGCCTGGCCAATATGGTGAATCCCTGTCTCTACTAAAAATACAAAAAATTAACCAGGCGTGGTGGCACGTACCTGTAATCTCAGCTACTCGGGAGGCTGAGGCAGGAGAATTGCTTGAACCTGGGAGCTGGAGGTTGCAGTGAGCCGAGATTGTGCCACTGCACTCCCGCCTGGTGACAAAGCAAGACTCCATCTCAAAAAAAAAAGAAGAAGAAGAAGAAAAGGCAATCATAGAGAGTAACCCATCCATATCATGAGCCAAGACAAATTCAGAATGATCTCTTGATATTTGGGAGAAAGTAAATTAGAGTCTGATTAGATGACATTTAGAAAATGATGAATACATGTTGACACTAACTAAAATTTAATAACAATTTAGTATTTTATATAATTACAAACATTTCATTGTATCCCTATTTTTAAAAAGTGAAATAACCATGACATACTCAAGGTATTTAAATTTCCTATTCTGATTATGGAAGACCTAAAGATGAAAGCAATTGTCATGTAATAAATATCCCAAATGAAACATGTAATCAACTCTGTTCTTTTTGGTTGACTGCGAAGAATAAAACAAAAACAGAGCACCAATAACCATATTGTTTCAAATGGCCTGGACCCCATGGGGAGGAAAGACTTGAATAGACTTAAATATTCCTAGTATATTTAAGTCAATGCCTAAAATATCAAAAGGCAAAACTACATTTGACCATCAAATTAAGTCTACAACCAATGGAGAGCATTCGACATCTGAAAGTGGTGTATAACTGACAGCTATCAGCTCTGTTCTTTATGCTGGCACACACATTTAGCAAGAACAGAGAAAAGTGAAATCTAAAAATTCTAAATTCCTTCCCCCCCAAAAAAAAAATTTTGTCACCAAAACTATAATTCAAGCATTATTGGATAGACATTTTTTCACCTCCATCCTCAGGAAACACGGATATTCCTCTCAGCAAAAGGCAGGAAAAGAGAGAGTATAGAACAACAGAAGGCTTGGAAATCTATCAACCTGATAATCAGTCCTCTTAAGAAATAACAGACTCCACCTTTAATGAGCAGAGTTATGAGAAGATAGAAACCGTCAATCAAAGTTTATAGCCATCAAATAAATGACCCAAAGGAAAAGTATGGCATAAAAATTCTAATACGAAGTCTCTAAACCAGCATCCCTCTCCATCTCTCCCCCATCCCAGCACCCCCTGCATGAAGAAGTTCAAACTTGCTTTTCTTAAAGCTTCATTCCTAACAACATTTAACGATCAATGCCCAGGAATTTAAGAAGGACACTGTCATGAAATGAAGCTAACATTTGTCCTCTACTCTACAGCTGGCCAGGGCTACTAATCCCAATTATAGAAGAATTGTGTGCCATTACAGGCCTTTTCCAAGACACACTGTGATAGCCCAAGCTCCAGGATTACTGTTCTCCTGAGATCAGTAGCTCAATGAATCCGTTTCCCTTTGGCTTGGCGAGTATCCAGGAAAAGAAGGAATTGTTGTTGTCTGGGGTTTGCTTTAAGAAACAGAAATTCAGCCTATTTCCTGACTAGGCTCCTAACATGCAAATTTTTAAAGAACTTTCTTCTCTAAACTGACTTCACATAACTCTACTTATATAAGGCCTGGCATAGTAGCATGTGCCTATTGTCCCAGCTACTCTGAAAGCCGGGACAAGAGGATCGCCTGAGCCTGGGAGTTCAAGGCTGCTATAAGCATATCTGTAAACAGCCACTGCAGTCCAGCCTGGGTGACATAGCAAGACCTCATCTCTAAATTAAAAAAAAAAAAAAAAAAAAAAGGAGGTGGACCAATCAGACATCAGTTCAGTTTCATGTAATATCGCATTAATCAATTTCACATACTACATATTTTGAAATAATATCAACTTCCAAAAAAATTTTTTTAAAGAACTATATTTATTCCCTAATTTAGAGAAAACTACTATTTGACAGCTCCTTTGCTTACCTGTCCTATAGGCAAGAATGATCATGCTATTATATTCACCAAGTCAAAAAGTTATTGCAAACAAAAGGGTAGCCTCACCATCATTCCCAGAGATACTACTCAGCAAAACAGCCCTTACTGAGGTGAGCTGCTGAATAGTTTGTGGCCCTCTAAGAAAAGTGGGACCGTTAGTCTATTTGATGTGATAACTATCGCTCTATCTAACCGGTATGTGAAACTTTTATCAAAAGGCAGAAAATTCTGAGTGTTTCATATCATTCTGGTGCCTACTCCTTTGATTGTAATCACTGTGCTTTTCTCCCCTCTTCCCCAGAATGAGAATCAATCCCTGGAAATCTCCAAAAGGACAGACTCCTAAAGCTGCCAACAGGGATTCACCAAGAACATCACTGCAGATCTCTGCAGTCGGTTTCATCAAATATTCAACAAAGCATGGCTTTCAAAATCAAATAAAAAAGCTTTGGTTACAGCTTTTATGGGTGAGCTTAGAATGCTAAGTGTTAATAGCCCATCTGCAATGAAGAGGTTGCTTTCATTTGTTTATTTGTTGCTTCATTATTTGTCAGCATATTTTCATTCAAACCCAAACAAAAGCATTTAACTTCATCTCGTGTAATCTTATGCCAAGTATAATCTCTGGTGACTACTGATTTTCTTAAGTCTTTCTGTACAGAGATTGAACCTGAAACCCTAGAACCCAGTGAATTCACGCTGATGTTTTTATTTTCTCATCTCTGAACCAATATGTAAGGCAACGAATGATCTAAGCTTGATGAGACCTTCTGCACTGCAGTACAATTTGTCACTAGAATTGCAAATGCTTTATTGTACCCAATTGCCAATATGGAATTCAGGCATTCCAGAGAATTGTTTTGTTTTCTTAAATACTCATTACACGACTCAGTGATGTAATATGTCCAAAGAAAAACATACATGCTAGATTTTGCCTGCTTTTCAATGACTAACTTTGTTGTGTTCGTGCATTTTAAAATATATGGCTAATTTCACTTACTATAGAGTTTCACTCTAAAAAAAATGCAAATAATTTAAAAACCTAGACTCTGGCCCTGAGAGACTTCAGCTTAAATTTTATTGAAAAGAATAGCAAATCACAAATTTCAAAGGATCCATCCATGTGTACAAATATTGCATATGCATCAGAAAACAGAATGCTTAATTGGCTCATTTTCTGTTCCCAACACAGTCATGCAGAAAGTATCTGTTTTATTGCTGGTGCTGTCTAATATTATTTTTGAAAGATTGCTGACAAATAATATCAGAGAAGCAGATGGAAGTTGGCAAGGTACCCAGGTGTTCTAAGTCAGATGACTGGCATTGGCCCTTAAGAAGCTAAATTCCCAGGCTCATTTCAGCCTAATGGAACCAGCCCCCAGAAACACACATATAGATAAACACCCAGTGGTGGCCTGACAGGACTCTCACCATGCTGACAGTAGATCATTAAGATCATCTTCAGTTTTTCACTTTAAAGTTTTTGTGAGTTTTTTGTTTGTTGGATTTTTAAAAAATTTTTGGAGACAGGATTTTGCTCTGTCACTCAGGCTGGAGTGCAATAGCACCATCATAGCTCACTGCAGCTTTAAGCTCCTGGGCTCAAGTGATCCTCCCACCTCAGCCTCCCAAGTAGCTGCGATTACAGGCACTTCTCACCATGCCTGCCTAATGTTTTTAGTTTCTTTGTAGAGATGAAGTTATCACTGTGACACCCAAGCTGGTCTTGAACTCTTGGTCTCAACCCATCCTTCTACTTTGGCCTCCCAAAATGCTGGGATAACAGGTGTGAGCCACCATGCCCAGCCTCACTTAATTATAAATAAAAGGACATTATTTAAACTATATTGAACAATATTATATAATTTGAGGATAAGCAGATCATAATTTTCCCCACCCTAAGGAAAGCCAGGGCCCAATTTTGGGCCCAAGTCTCAAAAATTTGTAATTCGAAAATCTGTCTTTACAGTGCTTTCAATGAAGCAAGCCAAAAGATAAGTGATTTTGATCCATTTTAAGAACGTTTGCCTCTATTAGTTCAGCAGCAGTCTGCCCATGAACTTGTTAATTAACACTTAAGACTTTTCCCCTGAAAATAAGTTTCATTTCTATAGCGTTACTGATTTTCAATCATCTCCAGGACATCCACCACTTTACCTCACTCTTGTTCCTGCCCTATCTGTAATCTTATTCCAGGAATATAAATAAAATGAATAAATGCAAGCCTGGGTAACATAGTGAGACCCCATCTCTACAAAAAAAAAATTAATTAGCCAGGTGTGGTGCATGCGCCTATAGTCCCAGCTACTTAGGAGGCTGAAGCAGGAGGTGTTCAAGGCTGCCCAGAGTTATAAGCATACCACTGCACTCCTGCCTGGGTAACACAGTGAGACTGTGTCTCTTAAAAAAAAAAAAAAAAGAATAAACAGCACAAAATCTGAAATCATTTACATAGCAAATAATTCTCTGAAATATATTCCTACACAGGGTAGGATTATTTCATGATTTTAAATATATCAGAATAGGTATATGGAGTATGGACAGGAGCTAGACAAAGCCCCAATAAACGTGGAGAAAAACAAAATTGAAAATAAAGATATGCAAAATCGACTTTGAGGTTTGGCCTGAACTGGACTGTATTTATGAACATAACTAAAGAAACCCTATGTCTATCAAAAAGGTAAGAGGTTGCCGTGACCTTTCATTTGAAGCTCACCAAGTGCCCTCTGGCTAAAGCGTGTGAGAAGCCTCACTGGCCAGCCCACCTAACCCAGCCATCAGTCAGTCCCTGCCACGGGGCCTACTGCCAGCCCCTACTGCCCGGCCCTCATCATTAAGTGGGAGCTTTACCTCTTCTTTTATTTATGTGTTGCCTGTCTCTGCTTAAACCCCACCTCCCTCTCAGCCCAACCTTGAATATTTGTCTTGTTTACACTGTACCCCAAGAGCCTAAACCTACTGTGCGTCAAACAATGCCATGGCTCACCACGTCTACACCTGGGCACCTGTGAAAGCCCAGCCCAGCCGACAGTAGCATTTCTGAGCATCAGTTAACAAATCAGCATTCTAATGTTATCCCTCAGGTTCATATGAGCTTTCTGAATTTGTTTTTGTTTTTTTGAAACAGAGTCTCACTCTGTGGCCCAGGCGCAATCTCGGCTCACTGCAACCTCTGCCTCCTGGGTTCAAGCGATTCTCCCGCCTTAGCCACCTGAGGAACTGTGACTACAGGCACAGGCCACCATGCCCAGCTAATTTTTTGTATTTTTAGTAGAGACGAGGTTTCACCATGTTGGCCAGGCTGGTCTTGAACTCCTGACCTCAGGTGATCCACCTGCCTTGGCCTCCCAAAGTGCTGGGATTACAGGCGTGAGCCACTGCACCCCAGCCTTCGGTTACATATGAGCTTTCTGAATTTGAAGCAGTAGTCTCATTAACTCCCAGCCGCTAATGACATTAGGTTTCTGATCCTGAAGTCTGGCAGAGACTCCGTCAGCAGCCTGGGTGAGCAGTCAGGCACCTGGAGACCACCTTGGGCAGTCCCTTAGCTCACCTCCTTCATGTGTATCTGTGTGCACATGAGCAGGCTCAAAAGGTTTGACACCTTAAGTCTAGACCTCTCAATTGTTGATCAAATCTTTCTGGTAAAACTAACACACTCCAGAAGCTGAGGAGCTAACACAAACATGCGGTGTATTTCCACTCCCTCTTCCGTCTCTATTTTTCAGAAGACAAATTTTCCCACCACCCATTAACTATGTGAACTTAAGAGAACTGGGTATGCTCAAGTACATAACACTTTATAAAAAGAGGTCAAAGGAATAGTCCTCAAGGAATTACTCACCTTAACCTAATGAGATGTAGGCCCAGATGTGTGCATCCAAATAAACAAAAATAAAACGAGGAGATCTGCAGATAAACCAATCAGTGTTTATATCAGTAATGCCAAGAGCAAACCCAGAGGCCTGGAGGGTACTCAAGCACACTTCCTGCATACTGGAAACACCAGGAGTTGTGGAGGGGTTGGGGGTGGGGGATAGGGGGTGGGTGGTACTTTTCGCAAGCTACAACCCCTTTTCTGTAACTGGTGAGGAAATGCTACTGATGGGAATGTGGTATGGCATATTCCTTAGGTGGACAGTAAAAGGGAGAACGGCTGGTTAACACTGCATGTAGGAACGGGGTTACAGGTATCTTAGAGATCACTGTGGATTCCCAAAATCAGCAACCAGTAGAGAGGTTTGACCGGAGTGGTTGTATATTTCAAGTCAAAATTAAAAGCTAAAACAGGAATGTATCTAAGGCCAGTGTGTGCTATTGTTCAACCTGTCTCTAGTCCATAAAGAGTACATAATAACTATAATATCAAATAGCACTGGATAAGCAGATGGAGTTTCTGATGGACTCCTGTTTCTACTGAAGTAGCAGTTGTAGAGATGAAGCCTCTTTCCCTTGGAGAGTCTCAGATTGCTTAGTAGCCACCCTTTTGTAACAGCCCCATTAGACTCCTGGAGAACGTTCTAACTCTATGTACAGCAGGCGTTTGGACGATGAGCCTTGCAGTTTATCTTTCCAGCCCACAAAACACTATCCTATGGAAATTGTTTCTCTACATAACAGGCTAAGTGCTCCTCCACTTTACAATATCCCTCTTTCCCTGCCTGTGCCCAGTTTCTCAAAATAACCAGCTCAGAATAATCAATATGCCAAAAACATGTATTTTGAGGTATTCTGATCTCCTATAGTCATATTTTGGGGTGTTGTATCCTGGGCACCAACAACCCGAAGCATGTTTAAATAGAACGAACAATAGCTAAAAGTTTCCAACTTTATGTTGCTAATACAATATTTGGATTGCAAAACCAATTTTTTGCTGTTGTTAATATTGATAGGAAATGAAATTAAAAGTTATGGAAAATGTTAAATAGGGCCACACCCAGCCCTACTTAACCATTTTTCAGCTCCTTGAGATTAGAGACTAAGGTTATTCATTAGAAAGAGGCTTTCTGACAAGCAGATGGCCAATAAAGATTTGTTGATGAATTATCTAATTATGTGATGGTGTGATCATTCCACATTCACATACTGTATAAAGGTACAAATGCTTGATCATACATAATCCACATAAACAGTAAGGTGGCCAATCTGTTGCAAACTTCTCCTCCCCAGCGTAAGCTACCTATGGCTTCAGAACACTAATTCCAGCACAGCACCTTTTATGATGCAGAGGATTAACAGAATATCCCAAATTTCACTACTCGCCCTGATGATGCCTTGGTTGTCACATTTGCCACAGGAAGCAGGAGAATATTATTTTGTTTTAATTCATTTAAATGTAAATATCCACATAGAGCTAGAGGCTGCCACATTAGGCAATGCAAAACAAACCAAAAAAAAAAAATTTCTAACACATAACAGGTGCTCAACAAATGTTCACTACACAAATGAACAAAGATTTGCCATATTTGCTATAGAAAACAGGTGGGTTTTGGAACCAATAGACTTTTATTTGAAACCTGGTTAGCTGTTTTACTAGCTTCAATATTTTGCCTTATTGTTTTATTCATTTCTACCCAGATGTGAGCTTCTTTAGGTTAGTTGTCAGGTCTTTTTTCATCACTGTATCATCAGCACATAGTATCTTTATTTACATTAGGAAAAGAGTAATTAATAAGAATATTTGCACGTATCCATAAATGAGTAAAGGGGTGAATGTGTGAAAAGCACTGTCTTCCAAAACAACTGCTGTCTTCTAGTATGCATGGAAAGAGACCCACTTGTAATTTCACAATTTGAAATACTCATGTGAATATTTACATGAAAAAGATGTCTAATAAATTATATATTCTTTATTCAAATGCAGTTGAAACAGCATTCTTAGAGTCAATTTTTTAATTAAAACTCCTGAGTTAACAAACTAAAAAAACCCTCCCGGCTGATATAACTATAAAGTATTTCCATTAGTAATATTTAAATTCATTATCAACTCTCTGTGCACAATGTTCTCCTTTTTTTTCCCAAAAAATTTTCTTAAAAGGGAAGACAGGGGTGTCTTATATGGTGTGGAAGGTACAAAAAAGCTAGAAAGTTATTTAAATCTTTGGGATTATCATTAGAAAAGAGTGCTTCAAATCCATCCTGTTTGTTGTAAGAAGTAAAAGGTCATAATCAAACACACATTATAATTACCACATCATCTGATCTAATGTTATTTTCAAAATACTTAAATGGTTCTTTTTACCCATAATATTTGCACGCAGAGTCTACAAATAATTCCTAATCTATACATATCAGCATCTCCTAATTAACATGCCATCCAAAGAATTATTTAGATTTATTTTAAGCAAGTTTAAAATACATGATTTCTTAAATTCCTGTAAAGAAAACAACTGCAGTGAGCCATACCTCTAATTAAACACAGTCTCCTCAGGGTTTAAAATCCAGGAATGTGAATAAGCCTTTGTGGAAACTGTTTATGTTTCTACATGTATAAATCAGTAATAAAAGATAAATTATAATGATTTAGAATGAAGTTACAAAGAACAATTCTTTCTTTTATCAATTTTCAGAATCAACTCTTAGTTTCTTAGTTCTTTTGGGTTTTTTTTAGAAACCATCTATTAGAAGGAGAAAAATTCCAAGTTTAAACCAATCACCTTGAGTCTGTAAAATCTCACCTTCCCAGAAAAGAACTATAAAGATCAATGAAAGGCTGTCAGAAGACATTAGTAAAATGGACAACTCAATTAGCAGGATGAATATACACTAAGACACCCAGGGCTACACTGGCCATCGTCCCTTCCATTAAAAAACAAAACAACAACCACCACCAAAAAGAAACCCAGGCATTAGTTCTAAATCTAAAACAAGGACTTAAAAACCTGACAAAAAAATAAAAATGAAATGTCATTGTCTTTCAGGATGGCAAAATCTAAATAATAGAAAAGAGCATCACTTGATATTATTGATCAATAGGCTTTAAGAATTTAGAAGCAATACTAAAGAAATAAGGAAGAAAATGTAATTGAAGACCATAATAAAATTGTTGAACCATACTGGCACCATTGAAAAACATTTCATCTAAACACTGACAATCCATTGTTTCCAAACTAGATCGTTAATGTGTATCCTGCAGATCCTAATGAAATACAAATAATACATATAAACTTGTTTTGTAAATTGAACTTCTTTATACCAGTATAAGATATTCTTCTTCAATATTAAGACAGTTAATCCAAAGATTCTGCTGTTGATAACAGTATATGTCTGTCAAGTATTAATTGTTACAGACTTCAGGAATCACATAGGATTGTTCTAGGAGCATGTCCTGCTTCCTATTGATCATTTCATTAGTAAAGCATGGTCCCAAATCTCAGATATTCATATTGGAGGGAAAAACAAGATTAATACTCAAAGAGCAAGCAATTAATCCATACTATAAGGTGGCACAAAATTAAGTTTTCAAGTGCACATTAATAATTTCAAAGGAGTGTTTCCACTAAATGGAGCCGATTTTGTGGAGATGGTGATTAATATAGGCCTTAAAAGATGGTTCAGATTTGTATGCTTTATTTCCCTGTAAGTTGAAACTTTCCCAAAGTATTGCTCCATCATAATCTCTTTGTAGCCCTCTGATTCCCAACCCACTGCTGAGTACATATTTATTTTCTATTATTATTAGTAGTAGTAGTGGTACAGGCAGGGTCACACTTTGTTGTCCAGTTTGGTCTTGAATTCCTGAGCTCAAGCAATCCTCCTGCCTTGGCCTCCCAAAATGCTGGGATTACAGGCATGAACCCGTAATCTGTGCCCAGCCTGAGTTCACATTTAAGTAAGTATGTGAGAAATTGAATGAAAAATACCATAAAACAGATGTGTATTTCTCATCTATGTAATGATATGGAGCCTTTTTCTACACACATGTAACACAACTCTCCTGCCTATTTGATCAGCTCTTCTTCCTTAAACGCCCCATAGACTATACTTCATCCTGTACCAAAATAACTATGAATTAGTCCCCATTTCTATATTTGCTTTTACTCATTATTATTATTATTATTTTTTTGAGATGGAGTTTCACTCTTGTTGCCCAGGCTGGAGTGCAACGGCACGATCTTGGCTCACTGGAACCTCCGCCTCCTGGATTCAAGAGATTCTCCTGCCTCAGCCTCCCGAGTAGCTGGGATTACAGGCATGCACCACCACGCGCAGCTAATTTTGTATTTTTAGTAGAGACAGGTTTCTTCATGTTGGTCAGGCTGGTCTCCAACTCCTGACCTCAGGTGATCCGCCCGCCTCGGCCTCCCAAAGTGCTGGGATTACGTAATAGGCGTGAGCCACTGCGCCTGGCCTTATTCATAACTTTCTAACACCAGTGGATGACTTACACTACCGTGTGATTTATGGGCATGCTACCTTCTGCCAGATCACATCACATCAGGACTGGAGGAAAGAACTTGCTTTCTAATAACAGCTACCATGCAGCATTTTGCATAAACACATTAGAGATCACGGGCCTCAGTCTTAGGCCCGTGGAACTAGATCCACTCTTTCTCCATTCATTCATTCATTCATTCGGCAATCATTCCTTCCATACCCACTCTGTGTTGAGCACAACCCTCAGCACCGAGGAGACAAAACCTGGACATGATTCTTGCCCTAAAGGAGCTCACAGACTATTAGTTTAACTGTTCATCAAATAGAATATTTTAGACAAAAAGGTGCAATGTCTCAAAATGCTACAACTGCAGATGGGAAGGGTGGGATCCAATCATTTTTAAGAATAGGAGAAGAAAACAGGAGAGAAAAAGGAAAATAAGGGAACATTGTCTGATTTGTGATCTTGGTAGATAAATGCCTAATGAGGAAAACATCACCAATTTCCTCCTTCAAAGCCCGGGAGAAGGCATATATGAAAAGGATAAAATAGGAAAGTGAATACCGTATTTTTTAAGAGCATCTGAACTCTAATCTCTTTCTTCCAGATGCTTATCTTGTTCTCTCTCTTCAATGTCATTTCCCTTTATTTCTCCAAGTCTTAATTCTTCCAATCCTTTAGCTCATAAGACCACAAACCTTCCCTGATCCCCACAGCTGAAAGTCATCTCACCCTAAACACCCAACTCACCCCATCTATAACTATTTTATGGTAACTAACTTTCTAGGGGAAGAGAAAGAAACGAGCACTTATTTGGTACCTTCTATGCCATGTACTTAAAACACATTAACTCTTATAATCCTTGCAATAACTTCAGGAAGGTACTTTTATTTCTATTTTTTTAAGTGATTTGTAAACTTTGGTTTTGAGGGTTTTTAAAATTTTATTATTTTATGGATACATAATAGTTGTACATACTTGTGGAGGCACATGTGCTGTCTTGATAAGAGTATACAATGTATAATGATGAAATCAGGGTAGTCGGGATGTACATTACCTCAAACATTTATCATTTCTTTGCATTGGGCACATTCCAAATCTTCTCTTCTGGCTATTTTGAAATATATAATAAATTATTGTTAGTTATAGTCACCCTATTGTGCTATTGAATACCAGAATTTATTCCTTCTATGAAACTGTATTTTTGTACCCATTAACCAGCTCCTCCCACTGTCCCTTCCCACTACCCTTCCATTCTCTAGCAACCACCATTCTATTCACTATCTCTGTGAGATCAATTTTTCAGTTCCCACATATGCATGAGAATATGTGATTTTTCTTTCTCCGCCTGGCTTCTTTCACTTAACATAATGACCTCCAGTTTCACCCATGTTTCTGCAAATGAAAATATTTCATTCTTTTTTACAGCTGACGAATATTTGTGTATATATATCACATTTTCTTTATCCATTTATCCACTGATGGACACTTAGACTGATTCCATATCTTGGCTATGGTGGAGAATGCTGCAATAAATATGACAGTGCAGATATCTTAGATATACTGATTGCTGTTGTTTTGGATATTTACTCAGAGGGATTGCTAGATCATATGGCAGTTCTTTCTCTTTATCTTTTCTTTTTTCTTTTTTTTTTGAGATGGAGTCTCACTCTGTCACCCAGGCTGGAGTGCAGTGGTGTGATCTTGGCTCACTGCAACTTCCGCCTCCCGGTTTCAAGTGATTCTCCTGCCTCAGCCTCCCAAGTAGCTGGGACTACAGGTACACACCACCACATCCAACTAATTTTTGTATTTTTAGTAGATAGGGTTTTACCACGTTGGCCAGGCTGGTCTCAAACTCCTGACCTCAGGTGATCCACCCGCCTTGGCCTCCCAAAATGCTGGGATTACAGGCGTGAGCCACTGTGCCCGGCCCGTATGGTGGTTCTATTTTTGGTTTTTAGAGGCACCTCCATGCTGTTCTCCACAGTGGCTGTACTACTTTACATTGCCACCAACAGTGCACAAGCATTCCCCTTTCTCTGCATCCTTGCCAGCATCTATTATCTTGTCTTTTTGATAAGAGCCATTTTAACTGGGGTGTATTTCCATTTAATAGAGGATGAAATCAAAGGTCAGAGTTCAAGTGGCTCACTGAAGTTTACACAGCTAAATGTGATCATGGGAGGATTGAGCCCTTGATCTCTGTGACTCCGTGTTCCTTTCACAATGCCCTGCCGCATTCTACATATTACTATATTCACTTAAGCATTTCATTCAATACATATTTACTGAAGGCTTATCCTGATCTCTGGTCTAGAACTATAAATATGGTCCCATCCCTACCATTTAGTATAGCACAGCATGATTAAGCAGGCAATTACAATTTGTATCCCTAAGAATATTAACTAGCTGGACATTAACAGGTAGTTGTGCATTTTCTTAAAGTCTATTAATAGCTTTGGGAACACTGAATCAAGCAAAATTCAACAGGTTCCTTTAAGACATCTCAGATTCTTTACTAATATGCATTGTAAAACCTCCAGGAGGTAAGTGTAACATGTTTGAGTCTGAGACTTTCTTCTGAGAAACATCTTTTGAAAGATGTTTCTCAGACTCTCTTTTTTGTGTTGTGGTAAAATGTACATAACAAAAAAATTTAACCTTTAAAATGTACAATTCGGTGGCATTTAGTACATTCACAATGTAGTGAAGCCAGCTTACTACCCATTCTAGAACTTTCTGAGAATAGATTTTGTGGAGAATAGCACCTGGGTGGGGTCTCACGGAACACATTTTGAGAAACACCTGACATGATGGCCAGGAATACAGCAGAGGAAGCATAGGATGTTGTCAGAGAATACAGAGCCCAAGCCACTATTGAGGGACCAGGACAGGTCTCTCCAACAGAAAGAAGCCTAAATGTCTAACCAGAGTTAGAGAGGGAACACATGTGTGAGGTTCAGCAGAGGGAACAGCAGGGTAAAGGCCCAGGATTAAGAGGGACAGCACACGATTAGGGCTATAAAAAATACTTACAGGCTCTCAGAAAGGGTGCCACCATATGTAAGCAAACGGCTGGTTAAATGGTGACGAGGTTGAACAATGAGATCACTTTATGCCTGTGTTGCCTTCCTCAATGCCATGATGACGGTAAATTTTTATGCCTTCTAAGAGATTCTGAATTCAACTTCTCTTTTCAGGGGCAGGAGTCAGCGACAATCCTAACCATTCCCATTCATCCTAATGAGATATGTAACTGCATATTTAATGATCAAAGGATCATTAAATAGCTGGCCATACATAGACTATTAAATCATTTAGAAACAAACTGTAAGAACATTTAAATGAACATCAACATTATTTCGTGAAAGTTTAATAAGTTTTCTTCCAATACAAAACTGGAAGCATCTCCCTTCAGTTTCCAATCAAATCATCTATCCTTTCTGCTCAATAAAATTCCAAAATGGAATCTAATTTCCACTTCCTTCCTTAAATATATCATTATTCGGCTCACGCCTGTAATCCCAGCACTTTAGGAAGCGGAGGTGGGCGGATCACAAGGACAGGAGATCGAGACCATCCTGGCTAACATGGTGAAACCCCATCTCTACTAAAAAATACAAAAAATTAGCTGGGCGTGGTGGCGGGCGCCTGTAGTCCCAGCTACTTGGGAGGCTGAGGTAGGAGAATGGCGTGAACCCGGGAGGCGGAGCTTGCAGTGAGCCAAGATCACACCACTGCACTCCAGCCTGGGCGACAGAGTGAGACTCTGTCAAAAAAAAAAAAAAAAAAAAAAAAGAAAAGAAAAATATATATATATATATATATACCATTATTCAGTAACAGTTCTTAGTTTCATGTATTAATTTATTTCACTTCCCCTCTTTTGCTGGGGAGTTTAATTTGAGCAAACAAAGAGACAACAGTCACCAAAGTAAACCCCAACATCCCTAAGGATCCTTGAGGCTTGGAAAGCAACTGGTGCCCAGTGGCATCTGAAGCTTAGTACAGGAGTAGAAAGTATAAACAATGAGAAAGTGTTTATTTTCTTTTCTGTAATGAGACATTCTTCAGCTTTATTGCTGACAAGAATGGTGGCCTGCTACAGAGGAACTTAAACAACTGTTTTGTGGAAGCTTAACAACTGTTTTAAAAATCCTATTTCATCCTTAAAGCTAACAAGAAGGAAATAGGAAAAACATACATACATATAATACACTTTAAACAACATATGTTATATATAATGAAGTCTATAAAATATCCCTCTAGGGATAGGAAAGAGGTCCAAATCTGTACAGGCCATTACTGAATTCTTTAGTTTAAAAACTACATTTTTTTTGAGATAGGGTCTTGCTATGTTGCCCAGGCTGGTCTTGAACCCCTATGCTCAAGCAATCCTCCCTCCTCAGCCTCTTGAGTAGCTGGGATTATAGGCACACCACTGCACCTGCCTGAAAATCTACATTATTTTTAGAAAGCTAGGTAAGCAGGTTTGGAGTGTTTCACTGACCAATCAAAAACTGAAAATAAGCTGCAACCAACTTTCCTCAGCCAATAGTCCTTCAAGCCTTGCAAGGGATATCTTCATCATTGAATCACTGCAGGTTTCAACATATCTCAGGCCGCCTGCACCAAAGCACTCGGCTCACAGCTCTTCGGAACAGCAATGAATCACACGCTTATCATTGGATAAAGCCTCTTATTTGTGGCATCATAAAATAACAATGGAGTACCAAACCAGCCCCACTAGGAGTGTTTGGAAACGTAAATCTAAATTGAAGAGAAGCCCAGAATCCTATTTGCATAAAAACTACATAACTCATAATCCGCATCCATACCTCCTGAGCTGCTTCCCACCAGGGGTTTCACTGGAAGTTAGCAATGTTATCTTGTGACTGCAATGCAGCCCACAGCCCCTCTTCCAAGTTGCAGTTTTTATTCCTACTCATCTCCCTCTTAAATTGCACTTATCAATTTATGACAAAGCTGCTTCCCAAGGTCATCCACCCTGTAAATCTACTGTCCTTTAGAATGAAAATTTTTGAAAGTCATGAATACCAACCCAGAAAATTTTAAAAGTAGATAAAATCTACCTTTTCAGAATAAAAAACAAAACAAAAACAAAAACCCTCTTTGCCTAGTAGCAAAACAGTATTTTTACAGCAGAAAACTACTTCTTTATTTCCAATACAAACACAGCCTCGGGGTAACTTAAATGAAAAATATGTAACAATTCAGAGAAGCATCATCTAAATTTATGATGCTCATTTTCTACCTGTGGCCTAAAATAATGGTTTTGCACGTTGTCTGCAAAATTATTGGGAAAATAAAAAAAAAATTAATTGATTATAGTTTATAACCTTCAAGAACTACCCCCGCAAAAAAAAAAAAAAATGCTACACATACACATCCCCCAGACTATCTATAACTGTTCCATGCCAGCTCAACTCAACATTAAATTCATTATTCCAAAGGTATTGCATCAGTGCACCACAGTTATTTTGTAGAAATATTATCGCCAAGTTGAACTGCCAGAATAATGATGGGTAATAAAGGTCCATCGTTATTTAAAACACACATACACAGAACAGTTTAGGTTTCAGTTAAAGACTTTCTAGGGAAGACACTGTCTTCTGTTTTATCCCCTACCAAGTTGTTCTTTTTATCTGTCCTACATCCATTAATAAAGCCATAAGTTACTCAACTGCCAACACTAGACAACATTAATTCTTCCTAATTCATTCCTTCCCCTCCCCCACCAATCTCAAAATCTTCACCGCTTTGCCTCTTGTTCATTCTTGCTCCAAATTGTCCATCACATACATCTACTCTTTGTCCAGACCTTCACTATCTCTCACCCATGCAAGAGCATCCTAATTGGTTTCCCTGTCTAAATACACACACCCTGACTCATCTTTTTAAAACACAAATCTGATTCAGCAACCAGCACAGTGACTGTTACCAAAGCCCTTAGAAAATGGCTGCTGGTGTCTGTTCACGTCCTTTGCCCACTTTTTGATGGGGTTTTCTTTTCTTGTAAATTTGTTCAAGTCCCTTGTAAATTCTGGATATTACACCTTTGTCAGATGGGTAATTGCAAAAACTTTTTCCCATTCTGCAGGTTGCCTGTTTGCTCTGATGATAGTTTCTTTTGCTGTCCACAGGCTCTTTAGTTTAATTAGATCCCATTTGTCAATTTTAACTTTTGTTGCAATTGCTTTTGGTGATTTCATCATAAAATCTTTGCACATGCCTATGTCCTGAATGGCATTGCCTAGATTTTCTTCTAGGGTTTTTATGGTTTTAGGTTTTACATTTAAGTCTTGAATCCATCTTGAGTTAATTCTTGTTTCATGCAGCCAACAAACGTGAAAAAAAGCTCAACATCACTGCTGACTAGAGAAATGCAAATCAAAACCACACTGAGATACTATCTCATGCCAGTCAGAATGGCGATTATTAAAAAGTCAAGAAACAACAGATGCTGGCAAGGCTGTGAAGAAATAGGAACACTTTTACACTGTTGGTGGGAATGGAAACTAGTTCAACCATTGTGGAAGATAGTGTGCCAATTCCTCAAGGATCTAGAACCAGAAATCCCATTTGACCCAGCCATCCCATTACTGGGTATATACCAAAGGAATATAAATCATTCTACTATAAAGATACATGCACACATATGTTTACTGCACCACTATTCACAATAGCGAAGACATGGAACCAACCCAAATGCCCATCAATGATAGACTAGATAAAGAAAATGTAGTACATATACACCATGGAATACTATGAAGCCATATAAAGGAATGAAATCATGTCTTTTGCAGAGACATGGATGAAGCTGGAAGCCATCATCCTCAGCAAACGAACACAGGAACAGAAAATCAAACACCGCATGTTCTCACTCATAAGTGGGAGCTGAATAATGAGAACACATGGACATAGGGAGGGGAACAACACACACTGGGGCCTGTCGGTGGGGGCTAGAGGAGAGAGAGCATCAGGGCAAATAGCTAATGCGTGTGGGTCTTAATACCTAGGTGACGAGTTGATGGGTGCAGCAAACCACCCATGGCACATGTTTATCTACGTAACAAACCTGCACATTCTACACATGTATCCCGGAACTTAAAGCAAAGTAAAATTTAAAAAGAAAAGAAAATAGCTGCAAGATCAATGTCTATGCCACACCCCATTGCTTAAAAACCTTTGACTCTGTCCTTAGCCCACCACCATTTCGTAAAGGACGTTGATTGTAAGGGTCCTCCTCTGCTCCTTCAGCAGTCATCATGACATCTGCATTACACACAACAACAAAAACAATGGTCACGCATTGGCTAAATACCATATACCTTTTCAAGTACTTATATCCTCGCCTAGCAGATGAGAAAATTGAAGTTTTAAGGAAATACAGATAGATTCCAAGTAGCAAACTCCTAACTTAGGTCTTTCTGACTGAGTTCTATAATCATATCACTATCCTGCTTACAGCTTAGTTTTTCTTTACAGCAAGAAACATCACTTAATTTGAATTATTGCTAAATAACATTAGCAACCATTCAAAGAACATGTGGAGGGGTGTCTTATGCATCGCTAAGAGTCATTTTCTCTAGTCAAAACACAAAAACTTTGGGTGGCTGCCTCTGTTAGGGTAATTATTCCACCCTGACATATCCATTACTGGAACAGGCACATACTCAGTTTCGGTTTCAAGTAAGTAATAATGCCCTTTGGGAGAAGCATAGTTTTGTCTCTGGATAGTTCTAGCAAATGTAGAACTGCATCTGAATATGAATTTCTTAATATCAAGCTTAAAATTAAAGCTCAGGCACAGTATACTCCTAATGCAAAATTAAATAACCTCTAAAACTATTTTCCTAACAGCACCATTATTCCTAAAATTAATCATAAATTTAAAATCCAGATGAAAATTAATCAGCCCAACCTACTTTTTCCTGTGACTCCTATGTATTTGTTTAAACTCACTTTCAAAATCGAAACCCTGAGATCTAAAAGAAGGTTCTCCAAGTAAAACTAAAACCACTAAGTTAAACACTTGGCCCTCGTGTTAACAAATCAGCATACTCTTCTTCCAGAGCACTTGGAATTAAGTAGACCCCTGAAAATCAAAAGCAAAATTAAAGCTTATGAAACGAAAATCTGGAGGAATTCTCTATTAATTCCTCCACACATGAACTCCAGAAGGATTTCCAGACTCCTCCAGCTAAAACATTCAAGAGCTTCATCTCGGCATTGTTAAATTCCCCAAATCTATTATTAAAAACCTGGAAAATGCACCATAGTGTCAATATTCCCATTAGCCTATTTTCTACCACTAGTCTTTTCTTTCATAGAATAAAGGAGATGTTTGTACAGACTACGCTATGTGTTCTTTGTGTTGCTGTTGTTGTTGTTGTCATTGTTTTTAATTCTTTTCAACTGCCAATCCAAGAAAAGTGCCTGCCATATCTGTCTTCAGAGGCTTTCCACATGCCAGGTATTATGTTAAGCACTGGGGATACAAAAACAGAAAAGATTCCATCCCAGCCCTATCTAGAAACTTGTTTTCCAAGAATCCTCCATCCTCTGAATTCATTCCATCAATAATATTGATAGATTGAGGGCCACGCCAAATCCAACATGAAACCAGATGCTAGCTTTTCTTACATGCCTCTTAATTCCTACATCTCCAGAAGCAGCTGTTACAGAAGCAGAGCCCTAGAGCAGTGATCAAGACTGTGACCTCTGAAGTCGGACAGGTCTTGCTTGAGGCCCAACTCTGCTACATACACTTGCGTGTCCTTGTGAAAGTTATTTGAGATCTCCAAACCCTAGGAAAGGAAAGGAACAAAAGAAAATAATGAGAGAACTTCATAAGGTTGTTGCACAGAGAATACCTGGCACTGTGCCTGGCATATATAAGCTCTCAGTAAATGTTGCTTGCTTTTATAATAGTAATACAACAGCAGTAGCAGTTACTGTATTAAGTTGAGCCTTCAAACTCATCACATAATACAAAACCCCCCTAATGAGCTATCCGGGGTGGAAAATGGGCCAGCATGTGTAACTAATCATGGCAACGGCTCCTGTATTTGAAAATATTCACGTCTATCTTCCTCACCTAAAAATTCCCAGAAGGGCAGCATTTCAAGATAGCATTGAAGTAGCTTGGACTTCATTTCACATGAAAACAAGGAAATAGGATAGTCAATGATGAGCTATAAAATATCTTAATGTTCCAATGAAATTAATGGAGAAGTCAAAATAAAAGTTAATCAAATACATTGTGGTAATGTATAACAGGTGTGTGGGAGGGAAATTTCATCGCACTTCACAGAATAAAAAAGCTTTCATCCCACTCTTAATGGAATTTGACAATTATTCTGCTACTGTCTTGTGTTCTTCCCCTCAGAGTTGGAATGCTACCTATGGTTAATCCTATTAAAGGAGCCATTATTTTATTGTGTTTATGGCACTTGGCTTCAAGTATGTTTTGAGGCCTAACTGCTAAATCTCATCAACACACCCTTGTAAACTGACCAGCCATACCGTGTACTTCTCAAACCTTCTATTCAAACTCCTTTAAAATTGTCTTGTTTTTTTGCTTGTTTGTTTTTGGTTTTTTGTTTGTTTTTGTTTTTGTTTGTTTGTTTGTTTTTTGTAGAGATGGGGTCTCTCCACGTTGCTCGGGCTAGCCTCAAACTAAAACTGTCTTTTAACTTCCCAAAATTTCAAGGATATAGACTGGCATAGAAAATAAGTGACACCTTTCAAACAAATTATCCAGATCTAAAAATATTTCCTCTATCACGGTTGGTATCAATTATTGCCTAAGTTTTCAAAGTATAATTATCTCCCAATACATTTGACTCTCTGAACACTCCAGAAATGCTTTGAACAATTTATCCTACTTGATTGGCTCACTCGAAGAGGAAAATTCATTCAGAGGAAGCTAGAGCTTGGGAACAGAAGTGAACACAAAAATGTATGAACCTGAAGAATTCACAAAATTTGGGGTAGGGGGCTGGATTTCCCCAAATCTGAAAAATAGAGGTCAAAGGCAATCTTATCCAAATCTGAAAGGGTCGGGCAATTCCAACAACAATAAACTCACAAAGGTCTTAGTATTTAATGCCTACTGTGTACTAGACACTTGGTAACAATCCTACAAAGTCGGTATAATTATCACTATTTTTATGAGAGAAAAATGGAAGCTCAGATTGACTTGTCCAAGACCCACAAAGCCAGAAACAGGATTGAAATGCAAGCCTAGCTGGCTTCAAAACCCAGAATCTTTCTATTCTCCCATGCTGCCTTTTTCAATAAACTTGTGTTTACAATAACCATACTACATGCATATATATATATATATATATATATATATATATATATATATTTTTTTTTTTTTACTTGAAGTTCTGGGATACATGTGCAGAATGCACAGGTTTGTTACGTAGGTATACATGTGCCATGGTGGTTTGCTGTACCTATCAACCCGTCATCTCGGTTTAAAGCCCCACGTGCATTGGGTATTTGTCCTAATGCTCTCCCCCACGTCCCCCAGCCCTCCCGACAGGCCCCAGTGTGTGATGTTCCCCTCACTGTGTCCATGTGTTCTCATTGTTCAACTCCCACTTATGAGTGAGAACATGCGGTGTTTGGTTTTCTGTTCCTGCACATGCACATATTTCAGTGAAAACCAATCTCCTCAAAAAAGAGAGGTTAGAAGCTGTTTTATTAACTCTCTTATTTATCCTACCATCTGACTTTATGAGACCCTGGACACTTCAGATGAAGTCCATCTGCAGGCCCATGCCATCTCCACCATAATATATGTGTGACACAACATGCAGTGGAACCTGTTTCAGGACAAAACTGTCATATTATGCAAAATTTCCAGATGATTCAACCATATGACTTCCTAACTAGCATTAACTCTGGCCTGAATAAAACCAGATAGGGTGCCATGAAAAGGCCAAGGCCAAATCAAGGTAACTAGTGGAGGTCTGTTTAATAAAACACCATTGAAACTGGCCAACATCCCATCACTAACTGTCATCCCAACATAAGAAGCTTTTGCAGAAACTATACTCGCTTCAACTTTGCTAGATCCAGTTTAAACTTTGTGACTCTCTGATAGCCACTGTGTTGCGGGATTGCAAAGGATTCAGTTCAACAAACATTCAAGGCACAAGGACAATGTGCCAGGTATACCATGAGGAGAATGTACAAATGTTAAGAAATGGCTCTTCTAATCCAGGAGCTGATTTTGCATGATGTATTCACCATGAGGTTGGCAGCCACCTCTTAGTGAAAAGTCGTTCATAATGAAATTTAAAATGTGATCACCAATGAAATCTTAATTGCATGATTGCTCTCAGATAAATTCAAATTGAAGGTGCAAAATGGTCATTGAACAGGAGGAACATGAATTGTGAGGGGCTCAAGTTTAGATGAAAAGATTGAAAAAAGAATACACAAAGCAACAGAAAATTTCTGGGTATTTCCAACCCTACCCCCATACCCTCATAATATTTTTTCACTGGATACTGTTGGTAATATCAGAACAGCTGCACACCCTTTTCCTCTTATAGTAATAGAGAAATTTATCAAAATTAGCAAGACTAACAAAGTTCTCACTTATTTGCTTAATTATTAACCTAAACTAAAAATGCTCTAAAAATCATTGAATTTTTCAATAAAAAAGAAAGATTTCTCAATCTCTCATGTAAATATGCAATTCAGCATAGTAGCCTTAATCTTTTCTGGCACTTAATATTTTTAAGTAAAAAGAGTTTCCTGAGATTTCACATCTATATTTCCAATAGACATTGAGATATCTATTGTCTGATTGACCCTGAAGTTCACTCATAGTTTTGTCCAGGCATTAATCATCCCCATCCCCAGAATAAAGGGCATTTGCAGCTCCCAAACTTTAAAGCTGGTATAAAATTAAGGGCAATTTTAGATTTTAACAAGTATTATGTTCGACACTAAACTAATTATAAGCAGGCAATTATTCTAACTTTTAACCGGAAAGAGATTCCAAAAGAAGACGTGTCTCCAAACTATAATCTCTTTTTTAAAAAGATTAAATGGGATGATAAATCTGTAGTTTAAAATTCACGAACGAAACTACTAGAATAGATGAGGGTAATACTTAAAATGCATTCTGGAAATAGATGAACACATCCTCCAGGTGAAAGAAAACTGGCAACATGACAATTCAAAAAAGCCCAACTCTCAGTGGAGCTAGGAGCAAATTTTTGCTAGTGGACAGAAACTGGTGAAAAAATGAGTTTTTAAAAGGTTTACATTGTCACAATTGAACTAGTCAAGAAAAACAGCTGGCAGTACAGCAAAGTGCTGTAAGAAGGAGCACATCCTGCAAAGCAGTGGGAATTGTTTACTCCAAGCATGCAGACTGTTATGTTATCTACATATTTGAAGTGGCTTCCCAGGAGAGCTGTGTCAGTGATTCTTGGAACTGCATTCCCATGCATTCCTCTCCAAGTCAACTGAACAACTTTCTCCAAGACATAAACCATACGCTAAATTCGGCAGTGCCCCTTTCCAGCAGTGCAGTGTTCATTAGATAGTTGACTTAGAGCCAACAGACGCCAAACACTAAATTAAAATGTGGGGTAAAACAACTGGAATCAACGAAGTAAGGTTTTAAGTTACACTTAAACATCTCCCTAAATTTCCAAACCCTACCATCCGATAAACCCTTCCCACCCCTTCTAAAGAGCTGGCTTTTTAAGAGAAATTCAACAATTACTTATGTTTTCATGATACCAAACACAACACCACATATCAAATTTGTTACCCAAATATATACTATAGTCCCTCTGTAGTCAATATCTATTATCAACATACTAACTCTTGGCAAATTTTACTCCAACATTTTTATTAATACTGACATTACCATGCTTACTGAGATTCTGAAGTCTTACACAGGATTTTTGTTTACCCAAATACAGCGGCAGCTGGAAGAGAAAACCCTTTTAACTTTAACTAATAACAGACCTTGACAGCCAGAAACCCCCTCGTTTAAAAATACAGCTGAGGCATCTAATTCCTCCTTTAAAACTTCTATTTTCAGGCTAACAATCATCCCAGTTTCCCAGTATTCCTCGCTTTTTCCTTCATTGCTATTACAAGAATAGATAGTTATTGATTTCAGGAGGGTCTGTTTCAAAAAACTGGTCATCTGGAACTGGGTCGTTCATGTTTATGGGTATAGTAGGTCTATATCCAACGTACCAAGACTGAGACAAAGGCCTGCTGACACTGGTACAGAGGCAAGCGGACAGACAGTGAGCAGGAAACAAGCCAATGAACAAGATGTTTTCAGAGGCATACATAGGAAAACAAAACAGAGAGCCCAGTAATTCCAACTCTAGGAGTACCCATCAGAGAAACTCTTGCATATGGCGCCAGGAGATACAATAGGAATGTTCAAAGAAGCATGTTCCTCATATCACAAACCAGGAAACAACCCGGTTGTCCACAGACAGGAGAATGGATACATGCTTATATATTCACATAAAGGAATATTTAGATAGTAACAAAAATGAGTGTGCACAACTAAATGCAACCACATAGGAGTCTTAGAAACAATGCCAATTGCAAAAGGCTAGTCCCAAGAGTCTATCCACAGTGCACCTTTTTTCTTTTTTTTTTGTTATTATACTTTAAGTTCTGGGGTACATGTGCAAAACGTGCAGGTTTGTTACATAGGTATACATGTGGCATGGTGGTTTGCTGCACCCATCAACTCGTCATCTACATTAGGTATTTCTTCTAATGCTGTCCCTCCTTTAGCACCCCCAACCCCCCGAGAGGCCCCAGTGTATGATGTTCCCCTCCCTGTGTCCATGTGTTCTCATTGTTCAACTCCAGAGCTAAACTACAGGTTTCATTTAGAACTGTTGGCTAGGGAAGCATGTATATATGGTACAAGCAAGGAAATTATAAACACAAAATTCAGGTTAGGGGACGTCTGAGGGTGGAATAGGGCATACCCAAGATCCAGTTCTCAAGTTGGATGCATGTTTCACTCATATTTACTTTATTACTAGACTTATAACTTAAGTATGTGTTACATCTATTATTGTGTATGTATCAAACATTCAGAAAGCTCTGAAAAAAATAGCACAAGGAATATGATAGAGTCTCTAGGGCAGCTAGACCTATAGAATGAAGACAAACAAAAATTAAAAATAAGAGGTTTAATCCTCACAGATAAAAAATAAGAGATGTTGCCCATTCTTTTTCTTAGAATGTTTACCATAGAAAAGTTGTAAGTTCTTTCTTATCTCTTTGAAATATATGTAAATTATTTTAAAAGCTAAATGACGTTTCTGTCAGCTCTGTGACCCAGAAATGTCTTTCTCCAGGATCTGAGAAACATCTCTTCGGAATGTAAACATCCAAAGAAGATAGTGTCCCTATCTCGCAGTCTCTATTGGAAGATGGCCGTCTAACTTCGGCAGGCACCAGGCTCCAAGTTGCAAAACTACCTCCTGACATAAAGATAGGAATGAGTTAACACCAATGGTCGCCCTAATTACCAGGTGAATTTAGCATAAACTATGTGTAACAAATAGTGCTGTCGAGTCCTCTTTCGTAAGGTGTAGTCTGTCTTAAGAACATGTATATAATGGGTTCTGTCTATTTGGCTATATAAAAGGGTCAGATTTCTGTCTTGGCACTCTCTTAGTAGATTGCCTATAATGTGCATCACATTCTGGTCTAATTATTTTTTTCTTTTTTGAGACAGAGTCTCACTTTGTCACCCAGGCTGCAGTGCAGTGGCGCAGTCTCAGCTCATTGCAACTTCCCCCCGCCAGGTTCAAGCAATTCTTCTGCCTCAGCCTTCTGATTAGCTGGGACTACAGGCACTTGCCACCATGCCCAGCTAATTTTTGTATTTTTAGTAGAAATGGGGTTTCACTATGTTGGCCAGGCTGGTCTCAAACTCCTGACCTTATGATCCACCCATCTCAGCCTCCCAAAGTGCTGGGATGTTTATTCAATAAGTAAACTGTTTTCTTTCTCTACTACCTTTATACAGTAGTTTACTGGGTTGGGAGATTTTGGTTTTTGTTATTTTTCCCCAATAGTGGTTGGACAGGGGATATTTGAGTTGGGTGATGTATTTTAGGTTGTATTCCCAAGGCACGGGCCCTAAAAGGAGGAGTCCAATGCAAGAGGATTAGGAAGGAAGTGCTCCTAGGAGGCTAGTGAGGGTGTGGACGAAGCAAGATAGGCATGGGGTGGAAACCAAGCAAGGGGGCTACGGCAGGCTCAAATGGAACTCTACACGGTAAGTTCTGCCCCATGAAAGCATGAACTGGGCTTTCATGCTTCCATACTGGACAGTTACGGGAGGCTGGGGACAGCCAGGGACATTAATTCCAGCCACTGGCTGCTGTAGGCAAAGCAGCTACAGTATTTGGAGGAATCTCCTCCAAAGTTGAGTTACAGGGTCTACATTGGAAAGACAAAGCTCTCCAAAGTTGAGGAGAGGGTAAGAGTTGCAGAAAGTCCCTGTGAGCCAAAGCAGGATAGAATGAGATCAGAGATACAGACGGGACCCTGACACTGTGGCTACCTTCAGCTCATGTAAGAAAGTTTGGGTTTCAGCCTAAATGCAATGGGAATTCTCGGAGAACATTAAAGGAATGACTCAATTTGTTTTACATGGTGATTTACATTGATTTACATTTCTGCAGCATCAAATCAGAACAGCAAAACGATAGGGAAATGTGGGTACTTTTGTGCCCTGGCAAATTTATGAATTTCTGGTTAGGGACCTTAAGGGTTACTCACTGAAGACAAACTGTGAATGTTAAGTTTAAGAACACTGAGGAACTACTGAACCTTCTCTTTTCAAGGAAGAAGATGTTCAAATGATAGTCTAAACCTATTGAGAGCCAGCCAATTTTTCAGGCAGGGAGCATGTCTTTCCCAGTGGGGAGCTGGTGCTACCGAGAGGCCCCCGAAATTACCTGCAATGCTGGTTTCCATCTGTATTAGAGGAAAGTGAGAGGTAATGATACCTCTGGCATCCTGTCTCCATACCTAGCTTCCAGTGAAACAAGGGCAGGTAAAAATAAAACAAACTGTTAATGGGCAGTGAAGTGTTGCACTCTAGGGCTTAGCAGCCCCTCTGTGTGTCTGACCTGGAGCTCACAGTGCAGACGAGATCAAAGTCTACGACATGGGAAATCTCTTTGCCCAAAGAGAGCAGCATGCTCTTCCCAGCTGCCCCACCAATGAAAAGCTCCTCATCACAGGGTGGCAGGAACTCTGGCAGCACTGCAGCAGTCAGGTTGTAGGGTTTCCCTTTCCTCCATGCCCTGTGGTCCACCCCAGATTACTGGGTATTCTCCTTTATCCTACCATATTGCTTCCTTCCCAGGGACCCAAGCCCCAGAAACGTTCTTCAAATTTACCTTAGATAAATGGAGCATGAGGCCATTTTCTTAATTCAAAGCCCCAGCTTCCAGCCTTGTTTGACTTTCCTTTAGATAGGGCATTGGGATATTACCAAAAATACAGCATTCCCCTTTTTGTCCATGAATAACCGACTCTAGCACTTCGGTTTCATACAAGCTCCTGGCAAACTCTTCAGCATAAGAACATGAGAAATAGGACAGAGGGGGGCTTGGGCCCCTCTCAGGTGTGCTCAAGTGTGTATGCCTTCCCTCAGGCTGCTGGAGCCACCCTACATGCCCAAGAAGCTGAGGACAGCCACCCAGGGCTTCAGAAAGACCCAAAGGAGGCAGTCAGGGCAATGGGGGCCCCACCTGGTCATAAGGCGTCTCCAGTGAGGAGCCGCTTAGGTAAGAATATATCTGATTGGCTGGCTGTGAGAAGGGATCTGTTGTTTGCAAATCCCACAAGTGTCCTGGGGAAGTGAAAATCCTGGCACAGTGGTTAACTGAAAGTTACATGACTTCTGTAGTGTGACAGGTCCCCCTTCAGGTTACTGCTTGAACCCTAAGGTCCAAGTGGTGAGCCAAGGCCATAGTGCCCAGCCAAGAAGAAGGTGTTTCAGAGAACCCAAACATCCTGGAGAGGATCCAGGAACACAGCAAAAAGAGTTCCATTGCATACACACTGTAGGCAAAGAGCCAGAAAATTAGCTTAAAAGCAGCTTAAAAATGGGAGGCAGGGCCAATCTCTAGAGCTGTCCTGCTGCCACCCAGAAGGTCCCCATATGTAAGTCTTAATAAACTCATCCACTCACCAAGCTGGACTTGTTTGAGTCATTCCTTGGTCTTGGACATCTTCCCAGTTGGGGAACCAGGGGAGGCATTATACTCCCCTGTTTTTCTCTTAACAACTGCACCCGAGATATGAAGGCTACATTTAAGTCACTAAAGGTCCCAGACTACCCCATAAACATGAGATGATAGGCAATTTGGGGGATGCCTCATTAGGAAGATCTCAGAGGACTGGATCAAAACAAGTTGTCTGAAAAGGAATTTGAAAAAATTCAACCAACATTTATGATAAAAATTCTTACCAAACAAGGAATAAGAAGATTTCCTTTACACAACAAAGAGATTCTACCAAAATCCTACATCAAACACATTAATTAATGATGAAACATTAGAAATCCCTCTTGAAGTCAGGAAGGAGACATGGACACCTACCAACATTGTTTCTATAAACCATGGTACTAGAAATTCTAGCAGCTACAGCCAGACAAGAAAAAGAAGCAAAATATGTGCATGCTCTATTTCTGAGCAATTCCATTCCTAAATACATCCAGAAGCTGTTCTCACACTTTGCACAAGAAGACATGTACAAGATTGTGCATTGCAGAATTATTTTCTATGATAAAAATTTAAAAATCAAACAATCTAAATGTCCTTAAACAGGACAATGTATAAATCCATTGCATTATGCTTCCAAAAGTGACTATAACACAGCAGATGCACTCCCTAATCTGCAGCTGCTAATAAAGAAGACACTGAGCTCGGCCTAGCTCTGCATATCTGAAGGATACTAAGAGGCCAGGTAAGGTGAGACCAGGTCATTGTATTATAGATAGACTTTATGCAGATACTCCAGAGAAATCCTATGGTCCAAGGTGAGTCAAACACACCTGTAAGGGTTCAGAGTAACCTTATAATAATTAATCCACTTCCCCAGGAACAAATATGGTCTAATTCCAAATTCCTAAAATTATCTCAAAGATTTTATCAACAAACTCCACCAACTAGGAGTGCCTGATTTCACTCTATTTACACATCTGGAAATGAGAAAGTTGAACATGTTATCCCTAATTAAGCCTTTCTTGTCTCCAATTTTATAAGGAGAACATAAATAAGTTCTGTGAGTAAATGGATTTTGTGCTGTGGTTTTTCAGACACCCCCAATTGGGGCATCAGTGTTGTGTGTTTTGCAAGAGAAAATTCAAGTTCACAGAGCGGTGAACTAGTCACAACTTAATTTGTGATGATTCACTTAATAATAAATTTGCATGTCCTCATAAAAAGTTTCCATTATGCAATACCACTAAAGTTAATTTTAAGCTCTACTGTCTAAATAATCAAGCACAATAATTACCCTACCAAGATGGCACATATCAGAAATCAATCCATCAAGTCTTTTGGATGAAAGCTGATAGATATTCAAATGTAGCTATAAATGAAATAAAACAATAAAATATGAAAGCCAAAAAAGACGTTAGGTGTAATTCAACTTTGTGGTTTACAAACTGTTCTACAATGGTGCTTCAGGGTTCCATGAACACTTCATTCTAATTTCTTTTTTTAGATTTCGAACTTATCAAAACTCTTCTTACAGAAACATACACATTCAAATGTGTTAGAGTCAGACAGTCATCCACTTTTCTATGTTTAACTCTTGAACAAACCTCACTTTCAGGCACACATCGCCTACATATCACTGAGTTTTAACTCGCCTGCATCTCTGCACACACGTTGTGAACTAGCACGTCACACAGCACTGCCTGCCAGACAATGATTCCATTTCGTCAAAGCCACCATAGTTTCAGTACCATAGAGTCTGTCAAATTATTTGAATCTGTTAGTGTTTTGCATTGTGTAAAAATGAATCTAAATAGAAATATTTTGGAGATATGAATGTTAGTGGTAATGAAGACAGAGTCATTAGGCAGTAGGTATGCCAGAAGGGGTGACTCTAGTCATAAACAGTGTGGAAGAAAAGGAACCCACAAGATAGACACCAAGTACCTCTCGCAGAGACATTATCATGGTATCTTCTTCTCAGGAACAGGATCTTTCCTCTCTACCACTCACTCCCTACTTAATATCATGCAAGACTATGATCTCACTTTTGCACATTCAACTTTTTAAATAATGGCTTGAGATATAATTCATAAACCATACAATTCACCCATTTAAAGTACACAGTTGATTGCCACAATCAATTTAAGGACATTTTTATCCCCCCAAAAAAGGAACTCTGCGTCCCTTAGCCACCCAATCCTCCCACTGCCTTTAGCCCCTGACAGCTACTCATCCACTTTCTGCCTTTATAGATTTGCCTATTCTGGATATTTCATATCAGTGGAATCCCACAGATGTTGTCCTTTGTGACTGATTTCTTTCATTCAGTATAATGTTTTCAAGACTCATCCGTATGGGAGTATATATCAGTATTCCGTTCCCTTTTATGACCAAATAATATTCCATTGTATGGATACAGTATATTGTGCTCATCCACTCATTAACTGATGGACATTTGAGTTGTTTTCACTTTTTGGCTGAATAATGCTGCCAGGAACATTCATGAGCAAGTTTTGGTGTGGATATATATTTTCATTTCTCTAGGGTATATACCTAGGAGCGGAATTGCTGGGTCATATGGTAACTCTACATTTAACCTTTGAAGGAAATCTAGTCTGTTTTCCATGGCAGCTATACCAGGTCCCCAGCAGTGTATGAGAGTTTCGATTTCTCTGTAGCCTTGACAACACTTGTCTGCCTTTATTACAGTCATTCCAGTGGATGTGAAGTAGTATCTCATTGCAGTTTGAGTTTGCATTTCCCTAATAACTAACAAAGCTGAACATCTTCTCATGTGCTTATTGGCTTTGGCACATTCAACTTTTACATACTTTTAAAGTAGAGTTACTTTTAAGCTAGGGGACTCCAGATTCCAAATTTTTACATGCTGAATACTGCCAGAATGTCAATGTGTTCTCATTTGTTGACTTCATAATGAGTAAACTGTATACATCTGAACTTAGAAAATAATTTGTTTTTATACTGTGGTTTCATAAACTTCCTCATTTAAAAGAAAATAATTATGAAACCACCAATATAATAAAAAGTTTCCCACTTATTTTTCCACATATAAGAAAATAAGCCCCGAGACTTTAAATGACAAAACTAGATTGAGCTGGAGAATAAAAATAATCACAGTCTCTTGTCTCCTAGGCCATGGTTCTTTCTAGCAGAATGAAATGAACAACAACAACAACAAAATCAATAATAAAACACCTTCAGGGTACATTTTAAAATATATCCAGGATGGGCACGGTGGCTCACGCCTGTAATCCCAGCACTTTGGGAGGCTGAGGGGGGTGGATCACCTGAGCTCAGGAGTTCAAGACCAGCCTGGGCAACATGGCAAAACCCCGTTTCTACCAAAAAATGCAAAAATTAGCCGGGCATGGTGGCACACGCCTGCAATTCCAGCTACTTGGGAGGCTGTGGCAGGAGAATCACTTGAACCCAGGAGGCAGAAGCTACAGTGAGCCAAGATTGTGCCACTGCACTCCATCCTGGGTGACAGAGTGAGACTCAGTCCCAAAAAATAAAATAAAATATATCCAGTGCAAAAGTGGTAAAATTAAAAAGTAACGCAAATAAATGATTATCACAAAAGTTGGGATAGTGGCTATCTATTAGGGAAGGGGTAAGCATGTTGAGAGTCTGTGATGCTCATAAAGTTCTATTTCAGGTCATGATTAAATAAGTGTTTGCTTGTTATTTAAATGTCTCTAGATGTTGTGTGGATTTTACATTTCACAATAAGAAAGGTTAAAAACAAATATTTTCCCATGCAACTTATCAGTATTAAATGAGAGATCTTTGCCTTACAAAAAAAATTACTTAAAATCAATCTAAAGATGATAAATAAAGAGTAGAATTATCTTCCTTTGATCCTTCCTACTTATTCAAATGGATGCCACGTCGCACATCTTATCTGTACAGATAAACAGAAGCACTGCTTTCAAAGATAACCCATTCTTCTAGGGAACTCCCCTTCGAGAAACACCATTTGCTACCAATTTACGGAAAATTACGTTTATTGCAAGATCATAAACTCTTTGACATTCTTGTCAAGTCCAAACTAAGCACAACCCTCAGGGTCACACCTGTTCTTCCTCCTCACCAAGAAATTATAAGCTGAGGAAAGGATATCTCACAGTAGATATTAGAAGCCTTAACATCTGCACTGTTATGCCCCCATGCTTGCTCTCTTATAAATTATTTTCCAGCTAGAGAACTAGAGGTCAGCCCCATCAGCACAAAGGCATGATGACAAGGTGATAGAGACCATGGGAGGGGTAAGTACCACGCCCCACTGTCACTGACCCAGGCTCCTTCCACCAGCAAAGAAATAATTGTTCCTTAAGGGGGCTGAAATTCATGGTCACAGTGAGGACCACACACACACACAAACACACAAATATGTTACTGGATGATTCATGAAGCAAAGTAAACTTTTGTAAAGTCCATAGTATAGCCCATGAACAGTATGGTAGAGCCACTGGCTACGGGGATCCAGAATATTTTGTTCAGCATCTTTTTTTTTTTTTTTTTGAGATGGAGTCTTGCTCCGTCACCCAGGCTGGAGTGCAGTGGCATGATCTTGGCTCACTGCAACCTCTGCCTCCTGGGTGCAAGCAATTCTCCTGCTTCAGCCTCCCGAGTAGCTGGGATTACAGGTACTCACCGCCATGCCCAGCTAATTTTTCGTATTTTTAGTAGAGATGGGGTTTCACCATGTTGGCCAGGCTGGTCTTGAACTCCTAGCCTCAGGTGATCTGCCTGCTTCAGCCTCCCAAAGTGCTGGGATTACAGGCATGAGCCACCACGCCCAGCCTGCTCAGCATCTTTTTTAACCACCAACCTATGACTGTTGATGTACTAAGAAACACAACTTTGCTTTCCCATTGTAGTATGCTTGAATAGGAAAACCTTCTCCCTCTTGCCAATATTCCCCTTCCCATACACAGCCTGGTCTAGAAAGATCCAAGCATTCAACATGCATTCTAAACCACCACTGTGCGAGACAGGAGGCCTGTCTGGGTCCTGTTGGAGGAGGCAGGGTGTGTTCTTCATATGCTGGTTGGGATTCTGACACCCCGGTCGGTGGGAAAATGGTTCAATTTGACCCTGTGTCATTTAGAGCTCTCAGAGGCCCCTGCCCAGCATGCATACCTCTTATATAGCCCAGGTAACTATGGGAAAAAAAGGAAGGGAATTTTTCACAGTAAAAATAACCCAGGGTTATTCAGTTATAGGTTGGTGGTTAAAAAAGATGCTGAGCAGGCTGGGTGTGGTGGCTCACGCCTGTAATCCCAGCACTTTGGGAAGCCGAGGCAGGCAGATCACCTGAGGCTAGGAGTTCAAGACCAGCCTGGCCAACATGGTGAAACCCCATCTCTACTAAAAATACAAAAAATTAGCTGGGCATGGCGGTGAGTACCTGTAATCTCAGCTACTCGGGAGGCTGAGGCAGGAGAACTGCTTGAACACAAGAGGCAGAGGTTGCAGTGAGCCGAGATCCGCGCCACTGCACTCCAGCCTGGGTGACGGAGCGAGACTCCGTCTCCAAAAAAAAAAAAAAAGATGCAACTCTGCCTTGCATTAGATACTTTTCCAAGAAGACCTGTCTTACGGTGGTCTCACTCTACATCACTTGCCCTTTACATGACAATGCCATCCTGGGCAGGTAGCAGAGCATTGTTTCTGCTTTATCACTGCATCAAACAGCATTAGTAAAACTCAATGGGCTAAGCTGGTGGTTTAGGAGAGTGGTGGAAGGGTCATTGGTCATGGATACTCAAGTGCTCGGGCCAGGGCCACTCCAGCACTCCCCAGTGGCCCCGTGGCCAAGCAGAGGAGTAGCCACAGACTAATGCCCCTGCACACACCACCTCTTCTCTGCTCTGTCTCTTGGCTTCACATTGTCCACTCAAAAGGCTGCATTCAGCATAGGAAAGATTCTCTAGAGGTATCCACATAGATGCAATGTGTGAAAGCAAAAGCTGTACAAAAGACAAATCTATCACAATGACAGACCTTCAATGAGCTACAAGTCAAAACTCATTGTAAAATAAACACAGTTAAAACCAACGAGGGGGGCCGGGCGCAGTGGCTCACGCCAGTAATCCCAGCACTTTGGGAGGCTGAGGTGAGCGGATCACAAGGTCAGGAGATCGAGACTATCCTGGTCAACATGGTGAAACCCCATCTCTACTAAAAATGAAAAAAAAAAAAAAATTAGCCAGGTGTGGTGGCAGGTGCCTGTAGTCCCAGCTACTCAGGAGGCTGAGGCAGGAGAATGGCGTGAACCTGGGAGGCGGAACTTGCAGTGAGCCGAGATCGCGCCACTGCACTCCAACCTGGGCGACAGAGCAAGACTCTGTCTCAAAAAAAAAAAAAAAGAAAAGAAAAAGAAAAAAAAGAAAAAAAAAAAAACCAACGAGGGGAGACTGGACAGTGTGATTTTAGAATTTGTAGCCCAGGAGAACAATGAGAAACTTCTGTTCCCCAAGATAGTCTATTACAGGAACTTTTTTTTACTTGCCTCATGATATTCTATTACAAGATAACTGGAAAGTGATGCTGCACCTTCCTTGGTTGCTGTTACTAAGATTTCCTGAAGATACCTGAAAATAAATGAAATGTATCTGAGTAACCTTACATAAGGCATTGAAAGCATGAGTCATCTACCACCAGGGACTTGCATACTAAATATGTTGCAAACGGCTTACTTGTTAAATGAAACTGACCCAAGTTTTATGTTTTCTAGATTCTGGCTGCATTTTCAAGTTATCAGCATGGTTCTATTCCATGTCCATTTTTCCTCCCACCATGAGGCACAGGATCATACAGTGATTGAGACTAACAGTTTGTGGCCACATTATCTAGGTTTAAATCACAGCCCTGCCAATTACTTGCTCTATGACTCAATTTCCCCATCTGTAAAACAGGGATGATAAAAATCATCACAGTGTTTTGGGAATTAAGGAAGTTAACAGATTGCTTACAACAATCCCTGGCACTTGATTATGATAGAATCAAATATTTTGACAGTTCCTTTGACCACTTGCTTTGAAAGGAAGTATTAAATTCTATTTCACCCTGATCATCTTTACATAGATTATCATTAAAGAGAACATCAGACAAACTGATTGATATCGTTTGGCTGTGTCCCCACCCAAATCTCATCTTGAATTGTAGCTCCCACAATTCTCACATGTGGGAAGGACCCAGTGGGAGGTAACTGAATCATGGGGGCAGGTCTTTCCCATGCTGTTCTTGTGATAGTGAATAAGTTTCACGAGATCTGATGATTTTATAAAGGGGAGTTTCCCTGCACAAGCTCTCTCTTGCCTGCTGCCATATAAGACATCCCTTGCTCTTCCGTCATGATTGTGGCACCTCCCCAGCCATGTGAGTCAGTTAAACCTCTTTCCTTTGTAAATTACCCAGTCTCAGGTATGTCTTGATTAACAGCATGAACATGGACAAATACACTGATTAAAAAAATAACTGAACACCCAGAAATCAGTGGTTGTTCTTTCTAAGGGAGGGACTGCCTCAGTAATGTGTGCCAAGCCAGGGGACCAGTGAGGCTTACCAGTGTGGATTCTGTGCCAGGAACTTCAAGGTTTCCTGAACCACAGTGTCTCAGAAGCTGCCCAATGTCCTTCAAGTATCCCAAGTGCTGGATCAGTCAGATCAGTGGTGAATCATTCAGAAGTCATCCTAATGAGCTTGGTACTTCAGACCCAAGGGAACACCTCCAATAACCACCAACAGAAACATGGACAACCAAAAGGGTGCAAGTTTTCATACCTTTCCTAACTAAGGGATGACTCCACTTGGTTTTTTTTTTTCTTTTTCTTTTTCTTTTTCTTTTTCTTTTTTTTTTTTCTGAGACGGAGTCTTGCTCTGTCACCCAGGCTGGAGTGCAATGGCATGATCTCGGCTCACTGCAACCTCCACCTCCTGGGTTCAAGCGATTCTCCTGCCTCAGCTTCCTGAGTAGCTGGGATTACAGGCACGTGTCACCATGCCCGGGTAATTTTGTATTTTTAGTAGAGACGGGGTTTCACCATGTTGGTCAGGCTGGTCTCGAACTTCTGACCTCATGATCCGCCCACATCGGTGGGCGTGAGCCACTGTGCCCAGCCGACTCCCACTTCTTATACAAGTTGCTCTCTTCTCCTACTCCTGACCAACAACTGGGGGAATGTCTAATTGGAATGACAATCCAATCTTGACCATACAGTATCTATACATTTTCTTCTTGTGCATAAATTACAATAAAGACATTCCAAATGAGTGTGACTACTAGACCTCTCAACTTCCAAAAAAGAACTCAACACTCCCTCCTATTAAACCTGGAGGTGAGCAAAATATCTAGGTCTTCATCAGAGACTAAACATATCATTTACTCCCTCTTATCCATATCAAGTAAGAAAGGGGGCCTGGGAAATGCATTCTAAACCAATGGTCTAAATCACACAGATTATCACATTCAAAAAAGTAGTCTGTCACTTTCTTGATTTGTTCTTTCCCAGTGACCTCACACTCCACCTGATCTCCATCTCTCATACCTAGGGTCATTCCCTGGACCTTACTAAGTGCAGCCCCACAGCCCCAATTCCAAGCATCTCACTTGCATTCTTGGAAGTCCTGTGTGCAGACCTGCCTGACCCCTGAACCCTACAACTCCTAATCCTGCCACCAGCCCACTGTCTCCCAACCCACCCTCTCTCCTCCAAAGTCCTCACTTCTTTCATTACCCAGAGCATGTCAATCCGCCTTCATCACAGATCTCCCTTGCATGCTTCCTCAGTGCCTACCCTCTCTTCCTTCCCTTTACTTACTTGACAAAAAACCATCCCTGGTAAAAACCCAACTCTACCTGAACACTGCCTTAAGTGGGACCAGTGAGAATTGTGTGACATTTCCCTGTTCACTCTCACATCATCCCATGCAATTTCAGGTTTCTTCTCTCCTTAACACTTCGACATTTTCCCAATCCTTACTCTCAATGTACTTACCCTGCCTGAGGTTCTCTAAGTTTCTTGGATATGTGATTTGTTGCCTTTCATTAATTTTAGAAAAAATTTTCCCAATAGAAAATATTTATTCTACCCCTTTCTTTTCCTGCTGTGAGTCCAACTGCATGGGTTTCATATTTTCCTCACATATCTCAGATGTGCTGTTCAGTTTTGTCATTTTTTCCCATTCTTTGTGTTTGGTTTAGATGCCTTTTACTGACCTCTCTTCAAGTTCACCAATTCTGCCTCTGAAGTGTCCAGTCTGCTGAAAGGTCCATCAGCATTAGTTATCTATTATAGCAAATTAGCCCACAATGAAGTTTGTGGCTTAAAGCTATCAACATTTACTATCTCACAGTTTCTGTGGATCAGGAATTCAAGAGCACCTAAGCTGCTGGCTCTAGCTCATGATCTGCCATGACATTACTACCAGTATGGAGTCATCCAGGGCTGCAACCATCTAAAGGACTTGCTAGAGCTGGAGGATCTTCCTCCAAGATGACTCACTCATGTAGTGCTAGTTGTTGGCAGAAGGCTCAATTCCTCTCCACATAGGCCCAGCTATAGATTATTTGATTGTCCTCATCACATAGTGAATAGTTTCCTTCAGAACGTGTGACCAAACAGAGAGAAAGGCAAAGGCCACAATATATTTTACAATGTTGCTTCAGAAATTACACAGTCATTTTTGCAATATTCTTTTGGTTACACAGACCAACACTATTCAGTGTGAAGAAAGTATGCAAGATTATGAATACTTGGGCCAGACACAGTGGCTCATGCTAATAATCCTAGCATTTTGGGAGTCTGAGGTGGGAGGATTGCTTGAGCCCAGGAGTTTGAGACCAGCCTGGGCAACATAGGGAGTCCCCACCTATATTAACACTTTTTAAAAAAATTAGCCAAACATGGTAGTGCATGCCAGTAGTGCCAGCTACTCTGGAGGCTGAGGTGGGAGGATCACTTGAACCCTGGAAGTCAAAGCTGCAATGAGCCATGATTGTGCCATTGCACTCCAGCCTGGGTGACAGAGCAAGACTCTACATAAAAAAAAAAAATGCAGATTTGAAAGCAGGGATCATTACAGGCCATCTTGGAGGCTAGCTACCATCCTGTCAAAACAATCCTTCATCTTTGATATTATGTTTTCCAATTCTAGCATTTCTAGTTGATTCACTTTTACAGTTTTCATATCTCTCCTGAAATTCCCCATCACTTCAAGCCTAGTATTAACCTTTTCCATGAACTCCTTCAACTTATTAATCATAGCTATTTTTAACGGCCCTGTCCAATAGTTCAAATATCTGGGCCATCTCTTGGTCTGTTTCTGTTGACTATTTCTTGACAATGGGCCTTGTTCTCCCCTCCACACCCCATCACTTGCTGTTTTGTTTATCTCATGATGTTTTATTGAATACTAAACATTCCATTTAAGAGAATCAAAGCTAATAATATTTACAACCAGAGATGTACATGCCTTTTCTTCTATCAGGCCATTAGTGTGAGAAGTTGAGTTGATCTAGTATATAGTTAAACTGGGTTTGAGTTTTGTAACTACGGGAAGTTGCCTTCAGTGTTCCACAGACTTCAAATTCCTCCTGTGGAGAACTGTCATTACCTTGTGCTTAGTGTGAGGCCTGGGGTATCTTTTCTCAGTATTCCTGCTTCACCTTCACTTTCAGCAGACCCT
This sequence comes from Symphalangus syndactylus, assembly GCF_028878055.3. Taxonomy (NCBI): domain Eukaryota; kingdom Metazoa; phylum Chordata; class Mammalia; order Primates; family Hylobatidae; genus Symphalangus; species Symphalangus syndactylus. The sequence goes on along the minus strand of NC_072434.2, from coordinate 81,558,557 downwards.
GCTCATCTGTGCCAGGGGCTATCTTTCTCTGGCTTTTGCCCCTCCTCAGCAGTACAACAGTGTTGCTTTTTACTTGGTGTAAAGCTCAGAGTGGAGACAGGAGAGTTTCTCATTTCTCTTACCCTAGCCTCAGTCTTAGACAGCCCTGTGTGACTGTCTCAGAGACGAGACTTTCTCAGAATTCCTTTCCCATCTGCCAGTGAACAGCTGGGCTATTTTAGATTTCTATAAGACCCTGTATCTAAAAAAATTGATCATATAAATAATTTGAGGCATATGGCAATGTTATCTTTCTCTAGAGAAAATTAACATTTGCTTCTGCTAGATGCCTGATCATAATCCAGGATCACCTTAGTCTACTGTCAGTTAGTGAGACGATTTCTTTTTTTTATTTTGAGACAGAGTCTCACTCTGTCACCCAGGCTGGAGTGCAATGGCACCATCTCAGCTCACTGGGTTCAAGCAATTCGCCTGCCTCAGCCTCCTAAGTAACTGGGATTACAGGTGCACACCACCACGCCTGGCTAATTTTGGTATTTTTAGTAGAGATGGGTTATGCCATGTTGGTCAGGCTGGTCTCGAACTCCTGACCTCATGATCCGCTTACCTCAGCCTCCCAAAGTACTGGGATTACAGGTGTGAATCACCGTTCCCAACCTAGTGAGATGATTGGTAAGGGGACATAAGGCCCTGTAATAGCCAGTCTATTGGCCTATTTTCAGTTCACTCTTTTCCTAGTTATGTAGTTCCCTAGGGAATCAATCCCAAATACAGAAGATAACCCCTTAGCTAGCCTTGAATTTCACATTTTCCCCCATACTCTCTTTTTTATTCTTCCCCCAGTTTTATAAAGGTATAATTCACAAATAAAAATTATATATATTTGCTGCATACAATGTGATGTTTTGACATATGTATATAATGTGAAATGATTAACTCAAACTAATTAACATATCTATCACCTCACATACTTATTTTTTGTAGTAAGAATATTTAAGATCTACTCTCTTAGTAATTCTCAAGCATACATTAACTATAGTCACCATGCTGTACAACAGATCTCCAGAACTTATCCATAACTTATTCATACTGTCTAATTGAAACTTCATACTCTTTGACCACAATCTCCCCATTTCACGTCCTCCCTAACCCCAACCAAGCTCCTGGAAACCACCATTGTATTAGTCATTTCTATGAATTTAACTTTTTTAGATTCCACATATAAATGAGATGATGTGGCATTTTTCTTTAGATGCTTGGCATGTTTCTCTTAACATAATGTCCTCATGGTTCATTCATGTTGCCAAGAATGACAGAATTTCATTCTTTTTTATGGCTGAATAGTATTTCATTAGACTATTATACTATATATATGTATCATTATACTATATATTATACTATATATCATACTATATATACTATATATCATACTATATATATTATACTATATATATATCATTATGCTATACATATATATATATATATATATATATATATATATATATATATATATATCATGCTTCTTTACCCATTATAGACACTTAGGTGGATTCCATATCTTGGCGAGTGTCATGCTGAAGAGAGATCTGCACTCCTGCAGACTCTTCAATCTGTCAAAATTGCTTCTAGAACTCTCAGCAACATTCTCTAGACTAAGTGCACATCTCCAGAAAAATGCATCCAAATGTCAGTTTCTCCTCTCTTGATTTCCATGTTCTCCTGAATGTTGAACAGTAATTCTTCATCATATTATTAGCCATCACTAGGCAGCTAATATCTGTCTTCAAGTAGATTTTCTCAAAGACTTTATCTGGGCTTCTTGGTTGCCTTCAACAGGAATATGGGTCCAAAATGCCTAGTCCATCAGTACATGAAGCAGAAGTTTTCTGACTTACATTTTTAACAAACTAACTCTAGCTGTTGTGTGGAAATAGAAAAGGGACAATGGCAGAAGCAGGAATACCAGCTGGGATGCTACTGCACTGCAGTATTCCAGATGAGAGAAGGCAGTGCCTTGGGCTGGGAAGGTTGCAGTGGGGGTGGGAAAAGTAGTCACATATCCAACTACTTGTTCTCCATTTGCCCTTGAATGTCTAAAATGTATTTCAAACTTAACAAGTCAAAATCGAAACTTTTCCTCTTCCCACTCAAAGCTACTCTTCCTTCAATCTTCTCCATGTCAGAAAATGGCAGCTCTATCCTTCAAATCACTTAGGCTAAGAACCTTGAAGTCTTCTTTAACACCTTACCTACTCATATCCAACATCTGTTCCTGTTATCTCTATATGCAAAATATATCCAGAATCCAACCTCTTTTCTCCACCTCTCCTGCTAGCATCCTGATGCCAGCTACTACCATTCCTCCCCTGGATCACTGCAACAGCTCTCTGCAGCTCCAACAGTTCTCTGTGATTGCATTTTGGTCCTTTCCATCCTGACCTCCCAATCCCTGCCATTCAGTCTATTCTGGCAGCTATGGTGGCCTTACTAAAATATAACTGACATCATGTCACTCTTCTGATGGCTTGACTTACTCAAAATCATGGTCCAAATTCATAAACTGCTCAAAGAGGTCCTACACAATCTGCACTGCCAGCTCTCTCTGATCTAACTCTTCCCACTCACTCCCTTATTCACCCTACTCTAGCTATACCACCTTCTTTGCTATCACTGGCAGAGGGAAATTGAACAACTTTCTGAAGGGATTTAAAAATTCTTTCCATGAGTCTTTACATATGTACCTGTTCAGATCCTTCAAGGAGCTGACTCCAAGACAGAATTAGACCTGCCAGTGGTTTTCTGGGAGAAATACTTAGGAAGAATGAAGGGAAAAAGGAGGAGTAGGCATAGACAACCTTCAGACCCAGATGTAGGTCTGACACCTGTGGAAGAGAGAGGGAAGGAAAGAGGATTATGGAGAAGGAGCCTCAGACTGCAGTGGAGTTCTGAGCAAGCCTTGGCCAGGCTGATGGGGTAGGAGGGAGGGAGATAAAAGGGTGCCCATCAGAAGAGTCCCAAGAGGGGCATGGAGGGCTCAGCTCCAGCTCCCCTCACCATGCCCAGTCATCAGCTGGGGGCAGCCCCAGGAGACAGTAGGTTTGGCATGACCTCCATAGCTGAAGACTGTCACCAATTACTCTCATAGCAAGTTCCCTGGAAGGATAGCTGAGTGGCACACCTCCATGGCCACCACAGGGTTTTCTGCCAACTATTCCTTTTTTTTTTTTTTTTTTTTTTTGAGACAGAGTCTCGCTCTGTGGCCTAGGCTGGAGTGCAGTGGCATGATCTCAGCTCACTGCAACCTCTGCCTCCCTGGTTGAAGCAATTCTCCTGCCTCAGCCTCCTGAGTAGCTGGGATTACAGGCACCCGCCACCACGCCTGGCTAATTTTTGTATTTTTAGTAGAGACAGGGTTTTGCCATGTTGGCCAGGGTGGTCTCAAACTCCTGACCTCAGGTGATCCACCTGCCTCGGCCTCCCAAAGTGCTGGGATTATAGGCGTGAGCCACTGTGCCCAGCCTCAATTTTGTACATTAGAGATAGTGGCACTTTAAAAATGGACATTTTCATTTATTAAGTAACAAAGGTCTCTTCTTGCCACATGTTTTTGCCAACATTTACTCAGTTTTGTACATTACAGAAAGTGACATTTTGAAAATGGATATTTTCATTTATAAATAACAAGGTCTCTTCCTGCCCATGCTTAAATAAAACCAAAATAGGCACTAAAGGAAAAAGTAATACTTATTTTATGGCACATGTTTATTTTGTTTTTTACAAAGAACTTTAATTTGAAAAACTGTCTACACTGATTTTTCATTCAGTTTAATATTTAAAACGCATTAGAGGAACTTAGTATGAAAACAGTGATGTTAATATTTTTATGTAATTCCTTAAACTTTCTGGTTTTGGTCTTTCATTAAATTTTCATCTCTCCAAAATGAAGGCATCCTCATAATAGTAAAGTATGTTAAAGGGGTTACTCAACTATTGCAATTTCAGTGTTAAAAGAATGAAGCAGTAAGGATCTATAAGTCTGCTTTTTTTTTTTTTTTTTTTTTAACAAAACAGCTTTTGTTAAGTCATCCCTTTGCTTAGTTATTTCCCCTCTGTGGATGAGAGTCACAGGCAGCACACCAAACTCACACGGCTCAGCAGATCTGAATCCCTAATAAAATCAGAACTGCCAAAGGACTCCCTATAAACACTCCCAACCCACTGAACCTCCGAGGCCTGGGCGTGGCAACCTTAAAAATACCTTCTCCACGGTGACCAAGTAAGCACAGTGCAACTAAGATATCCACCAGCTTCGTATCTTACAGATGCTTCTCAGCTCTTTATTCAAAACTCATTGTTTATCCTCTTCCTGGCAACCACCAAGCATTTCTATCTGCAAAATGCATGCGTTAACTTTGCAGCCAGTAGAGGGAGACATTACTACCTATGAATTAGTTTCTACCAGTTTTCTCTGTCTCAGCCTTCAAAACGCCTCGTCCTCTCAAAGTTGAAAATCTCCAGGTTTCAGATTTCTTTATTTCTCTTTTAAAAACTCACCTGCTGCGTGAATAGCAGTCATTGTTATAAGTCAACACATGTGTGAGTCCCAAAATTAGAAATTAGATTCCCATCAGAAAGTAGAATTGGCTTGCCAGGGGGAAAAGGTGGGGAGATGGGGTGGGGGTGGTGAGGCACAGCAATGCCCCCCGCCCCACCAAAAAAAAGGCCCACATCATAATTCCTAGACCCTGTGAATGTTACCTTCCCTGTCAAGGGAGGATTAAGGCTGCAGATAGATGAAGCAGAAGACTTGTGGGTCAGCGTGATAGGATGTGAGAAAGACTCTACTAGCCATTGCTGGTTTTGAAGATGGAATGGCATGACCTCCATAGCTGGCCCCGGAATGCTAACAACCTCTAGGAACTGAAAAAGGCAAGAAAACGGATTGTCTCCTAGAACCTTCAGAAAGAAATGTAGTTCTGCCGACACCTTGATTTTAGCCCACTGAGACCGTTTACAGACCTCTCAACTACAAAACTGTAAGATAATGAAATTGTGTTGCTTTCAGCCACAAAATATGTGCTAATGTATTATAGCAACAGTAAAAAAAACTAACACAGTGAGCTCTCTGTTTCTGAAGGTAATCAAGCAGATACTGAATGGTCAACTGTGACACTACTACAGAAGTGACCCCTGCACTCAGTGAGATGTTAGAATAGATGACCTCTACATGTCCTTCCTACACTAAGAGTCTATAAGCAACAATTCTTTTCCCTAATTCCTGGACATGTGATGGCTGACAGGTTTTGGGCAAATCATTGCAAAATGGTCCATAAACCAATGGCAAGATGCCAGCTTGTTTCAGGATTATGACACTCACTGTAACTCTGTTCTCCAGCTATAAAATAGAAACTCTACTCTATCTAAAAGTATTTCACTTGACATCATTTAAAATGATGTAATATGAGAGGATAACATAAAACAGTTTCTCCTTGGAAGAAAGAGACAGCTACAGCATTAAACATATATTAAGTCTCTGCCAGAGCATTGCTTTAAAAATAGTGACTGATAGGATCAAAGGAGAAAGTCTTCATCAGTTTTTTGTTGTTATTTTTGTTGTTAAGAGAGAGGGCCCCATTCTGTCACCCAGATTTGAGCGCAGTGGCACAGTCGTAGCTCACTGTAACCTTGAACTCCTAGGCTCAAGTGATCCTTGCACCCCAGCCTCCTGGTAGCTGGGACTACAGACACGCACCACCACATCTAGCTAATTCTCCTCTTTTTTTGTAGAGACCAGACTTGAGCTGGTCTCAAACTCCTAGGCTCAAGTAATCCTCCAGCCTTGGCCTCCCAAAGTGCTGAGATTACAGGTAGGAGCCACAGCACTCAGCTCTCATCAGTATTTTTAAATAAAAATAGGATAGAAGCAAATAAAGCAGAATAAATGAGAAAGCATCTTAGGGTAAGTATTATTTCCTGAGTTTTTTGTTGCAGTTCTGTGTGCAGCATATGATATGTGCATACCCTGGAACAGTATGATGAATGTGGTTCTCACTATGGGCATCATCTCAAAAATTATAAAAGCCACTGTACTAGCAAGGACAGGAGCACATGGTTTAGTACAAAACACAAGCACACAAATTGCAAGACAGTGTTTAGCAGAGTTGCATAATACACAATCCATCCCTATAGCATCTACATTTGCTATGTAACTTCAAGGAGACATAAATGTCTTTTCATCTCACAGTCCGTGAAAATTTTATTGTAGCCCTTATATACGTAAGGTTTCTCATTAAATAAATTTTTTTCAGAGAAAACATGTTAACCTTCAATGAAAATTATTTGAAAAGGTGGTGACACATTTACAAATAGCTTAAGTGTGTCTGCCATCACAAAAAGTAGTACCCTGGAGTACCTAACTAAAAGAAAGTTAGTTAACTGCTTCTCCTATCTTTTAGTTAGGATCATAGAGTTTGTTAAGTTGGTTTTGTTTTTTGTTGTTGTTGTTGTTGTTTTGAGACGGTCTTGCTCTGTTGCCCAGGCTGGAGTGCAGTAGCATGATCTCAGCTCACTGCAATCTCCACCTCCTGGGTTCAAGCGATTCTCGTGCCTTAGCCTCCCAAGTAGCTGGGATTACAGGCGTGGGCCACCACGCCTGGCTGATTATTGTATTTTTAGTAGAAACGGGGTTTTACCACGTTGGCCGGGCTGGTCTCAAACTCCTGGCCTCAAGTGATCCCCCCGCCTCGACCTCCCAAGGTGCTGGGATTACAGACGTGAGCCACCATGGCCGGCCAGAGTTTGCTAAGTCTTTATTCATCCCATGTAAGCCATCATTTTTGTGCACGTTCCCTTTTAACACTCATCTTTTGCAAAGGAAACATTGTAATTCTGTTAAGTCTGTCCCTACTGAGGAACCCATTTTTCACTTCAAATCAGCAAGTGGTTGATGTGGAGGGACCTCACCACTGATGTGACCCACACTTCTGGGTTGCTTCCCTCTTAACTGGATCATTCCTGTCGGCATCCCTGGCCTCTAATCACAACCCCAATGTTCTGCTAACTAACATTTAAGTAACTCTACATTTTCCACAAATTTTACAAGCCTATTATCTATGGTCCTTATTCAGGACGCTGATAAAAAATGTTGAGCCCAAAACAGGTAAGGCAGGTGTTCCTCAAGGGTGATCTCTACTCTCAAATCACCAACCAGTATTTTCAGGAATCAGCCACTGAGCTAACTTTGTCTCCACATCAATGAGCCATCATCCATTGTCTGTTTTCCTGCATTTCACACCTTAATTTCCATAAGGATACTAAGAGAGACTTTATCAAATACACCACGTCTAAATTTTTATATCCCATATCTACAACATTCCACTAATGCTTCTAGCATAGTGATGCTATTTACAAACCCATGAGGTCACCCGCCATGCCTTGTCCAGGGAACCCATGGTGGCGTCTGGTGGTTACTACCTCCCTTTCTCACAGAACATATACTTGACTATCAGTCTAGGATGTCACCTGGGACTGAGATCAGAAACACCAATCTACAGCTAGTAGAATTCAAATCTCTGCCTCTATTACATCTCCTCTTTCTCTCCAGCTCCTCAACGGCTAATGACAATGGTCCAGCAATGTCTTCTAATAATTTGGGAAAAATCCTAGGAAATGATTAATCTGGATCAGGAAACCAACTGATTTGGAGTTTACCGTTTCCTAACTTTTCTGGGAAATTATCTTACAATTCTCTTGCAAATACATTTTTACTCTAAACAGCTTTCTCCTTGATCAAGAAAACAGGAGGAAAAAGGAGTTGAGTGCTCTCTCTTTTTATCTGAATGGAAGAATTTTTTGGAAAGTGCCAGCCACCATGCTTGGCACTAAGCTGGTAGCCAAAAACGCTTGCTTTCTTCCTTTCCCCGTTTCATCAGAAGCCTAAGTAAGGCTTTTTCATTTTTCTCCTTGACCTAAATATAACTTTAAAAACATGGCATATGCTGGTTTGTCTGCATTTTGCAAACTGCATAAGCCTCACCTCCCTGGATAGTTACCATTTCTGTTGCCACCCTTTCCAGTCAGCACTATGCCTTCTAAACACCACCTGAAACCACCTACAGTGGTCTCACTAACTAAGATACACAAACACACGCATGCACGCGTGCACACACACACACACACACAGCATTTTAAACCTGTAGCTGGGGGTTCTAGCAGAAGAAGGAAGTTCCTCTCATTTCTTTTCCTGGAGAGCTGCCCTACTCTGTCGAGGAAGGTCATTCTCTTGGATGCAGCCCACAGCCTCAGGAGTGAGGCACATGGCATGAGGGGGAGAGATGGAGCACAGGTCTCCAGACACCTGGCAGCCAGCGGGGTCACAGATGTACCACACAGATTGCTCCCACAGCCGCTCAGAGCTCCATTTTGAAAAGCCCTTATTCCTCCTTTACCATTCCATATCCTAGAGAGCTATGTCAGGCGAAAACCACCACCGCCATAACACAAAATGGTACAAAGCCTCACAAAGCACAGTTGAGCCTCACCGCAAACCTAGGAGGGTAGGTTTGACTATTGTTGATACTTTACCAATGAGGAGAGAGAGGCTTGAGGAACTTAAGAGACTTCCCTTAGATCACAAAGCTACTTAGTGGAAGAGCGGGATGGAAACCAAGATCATACCCATCTTGACTCTGCACATTTTATCATCACCATTTATTGATCACTTAGAAAATTCTGGGCCCCTATTAAATACTTCCCAGGCATTGTCTCTTTTCAGACTCAGAACATCTTTGCATTTTAACGATGAGCCAGCTTCATTAAACTTACCATATTTCTGACACAAATTTAAGTGGAGCTAAATAGTCCAGAATTGTTGGAATTCAAAGTGCATTTCCTAGCCACTATAATTCCTAAAGTACAATTTGATGGGATGCTTAATAATGTAATAATAGGTTCTCACATTTATCAGGCACTTACCATGTGTCAGGCCATGCGACATAAACAATAAATTACCTCATTAATCTTCTCAATACCCCCGATAAAAAAAATGACTATTAAACCATTTTATAGATGATGAAACTGAGGGTCAGGGAAGCTGACAAATTTGCTAAGTGATATAAAGCAAACTGAGGAGACAGGAGTTAAAACCCAGTGGTCTGACTCTAGAGATCATAAAATAAACATCACACGGTACTACCTTGGGCTTTTTAAAACAACCTCCCGTCTACATGACCCAAAAGCATTTGCCTGTGCCCTCGGAGAGAAAGGTGATTGCTGTGTCCTTTAATCTAAAAAAGTTAGGGATAATTCATTTATCACTTAATCGCATGAATGTTGTAACTAAAGACCCAAACTGAAGAAAAGTGATCAGAGATGAGATGCAGAGATTGAAGGTCAAGGAAGAGATGTGGTGTCAATACCCAGACCTTCCCAACCAGGTGAAAGGCTTTCCCCCAGGTCTCCCTGGAACCGAAAGGCAATGAAAGGCAGGTCCTCCACTTTAGGAGAGCCTGTTTCTGTGGTCCTGACTTCTGCATTTATATTTTACAGGCTGAACAGTGCCATGGCCACGAGACCAGTTACCACTTCCTTCCATTCATCCAATGTGATCCTCCAAACAAACTGGCCATCGTAGGAGAGACGGACCCGTGGAACCTGACCGGCCCATCTGACACTGCACCTGGACATCTGTCTCTGGACACCTGGGGCCCAGTGTGCCATGACCAACTCAAGCATTCAGATGCTGGAGCAGATGCACCAAGACGAGAGCATACGCACACACACACGCGCACACACACACGCAGTTTTCCCAATTACTGTAGCAGTTTGCTCTGACTGTCTTAACCAAGTACCACAGACTGACTGACTTAATAGGAACTTCCTGTCTCACAGTGCCGGAGGCAGGACATCTGAGATGAGGTGTTGGCAGGGGTGGTTTCTTCTGGAAGCCCTTCCTTGGCATGCAGATGGCTGTCTACTCCCTGTGTCCTCACACAGCCTTGTCTCTGTGTACACACCCCCTCCCGGTGTCTCTTCTTCATCTTCTAAGGACACCAGTCTATTGGATTAAGACCCAACCTAATGACCTCACTTTAACTTCATTACCTCTTTAAAGACCCCATCTGCAATCATAGGCACATTCTAAGGTACTGGGGGGTTAGGGCTTCAACTTAAGAATTTTGGAAGGACACCATTCAGCCCATACCCCTCACATTAGAAATAGACTTCTTTACCCAGTCAGAACGGTTTCATTCTAAAATTCATTTTTTTGCACAAGGGGTTTTTCCTTTTTCATGAGAATTAGGTCTTTAAAAAAAAAAGATTGTTCAGGCTTCTTTAAATATTTAACCATAACTACTAGAATAATATTGTTAATAATATTGTTAATAAGGAGAATAGGAAAATCTTTATAAAAGATGTAATTAAACATGGTATCACTACAGGCGTGGTGGTGCACACCTGTAGTCCCAGCTACTCGGGAGGCTGAGGCAGGAGAATCGCTTGAATCCAGGAGGCAGAAGTTGCAGTGAGCCAAATCATGCCACTGCACTCCAGCCTGGGTGACAAGAGCAAAACTCCATCTCAAAAAAAAAAACAAAAAAACATTAACTCCCTATTTTCCCTCCCAACAGCTCCTGGCAACCACCATTCTACCCTTGTCTCTGTGCACTTGACTATAGACTATTTCTGAATAGCTAATGAGCCTACCCTTGAAGGTAGTAACCATTAAAAATTTTACTTGTGTTTCCCCAGTACCAGGCACAGAATCTAGTATGGAGTTGTGGCAGGTTACTGCATGATGAAAACGGCAGTTGCTTTACTTTATCTAGCAAATGTCTGTGGCTGCCAAAATGACTACAGTTGTCACATGGGATATAGAAAAGGACTTTCTGTAAGGTGAGTGGGAAGAACTGTCATTTTTTATGGTGTACCTCAAGTTTCAGATGTACCTGAAAAACTCCAATTCTCCAAAAAAAATTCTCAAATAAATTTCAATCAATTTCAATTTAAAATATACCCATGTATGTATATATTCCTTCAATTTCTTTTGAAATGGGAGAAAGGATATTTGCAGGTATTTGTGTACATGTTGCAAAACCATAAAGTTTGAAAATTGAAAATTGATTGAAACAATCAGCTGGGTTCAGTGGCTCACACCTGTAATCCCAACACTTTGGGAGGCTGAGAAGAATGGATCACCTGAGGTCAGGAATTCGAGACCAGCCTGGCCAACATGGCGAAACCCCCTGTCTCTACTAAAAATACAAAAAATTAGTGAGGCATGGTGGTGCATGCCTGTAACTCAGCTACTTGGGAGGCTGAGGCAGCAGAATCATTTGAACCTGGGAGGCAGAGCTTGCAGTGAGCCGAGATTGTGCCATTGCACTCCAGCCTGGGCAACAGAGGGAGACTGTGTATCAGAACGGAGAGGAGAGGGGAGGGGAGGGGAGGGGAGGGGAGGGGAGGGGAGGGGAGGAGAGGAGAGGAGAGGAGTCAATTAATCATGGACTCTAACTCCTCCTAGTGATGGCCAGTATCTCACAGTCCAGGGCATGAAGCCTCATTTCAGGAATCCAGAAATATCCAATTTAGGCAGACAATCAAAGAGAAAAGAAATTAGTCCCTTTACCTAACTTGTCCATCCTCCAAATTACTACCATATTTACATGGTATACAACATGACATTTTCCTCTGTTTACAAACCTCCACTGACCTCCCCACCTGGAGAAATGGGTCAGACTCTCTTAGCGTAATGGAGAAGGTCTTTCATGACCTGAGCCTTGTCTACCACTCCCACCATGTCCCCCATCCTGCCCAAACAATACCTCATCTTCTGCTGTACTTCTCACTGTTGTCTAAAATTTTCTTGTAAGTTTCTCTCTCTACTTTTGCATTGCTATCCTGTCTTCCTTCTCCATCATCTTTTTTTATTTAAGAAGCTTCTACTTGCCCTCAAAGACAGAGCCTTCCATGGCACAGGCCTTTCTCAACTCACACACACCAAGGTTATTGCTTCCTGGTCCATGAGCCCAGATCATTAGCTCACACCTCTACGGTCAGTGTGATGGTTAACTTTACACGTCAACTTGACTGGACCACAGGATGCCCAGATTAAACACGATTTCTGGGTGTGTCTGTATGAGTGTTTCCAGGTTAGATTAGCATGTGAATTGGTGAACTCAGTAAAGGAGATTGCCCTACCTAATGTGGGTGGGCATCAGCCAGTCCATTCAGGGCCTGAATAGAACAAAATGCAGAGGAAGGAATCTGCCCCCTTGTGTCCTCTGCCTCACTGCTTGAGCTACGACATCTCACTTCTTCTCTAGCCCCTGGACTGGGATTTACACCGTCAGCTCCCCCGACTCTCAGCTTCTCTTTGGACTCCAACTGAATTATTATATATATCACCAGCCTTCCTGGATCTCCAGCTTGCAGATGGCAGATTCTCCATAATCATGTGATCCCATTTCTCATAAAAAATAAATATAGTAAATAGTAAATTACATATGTGTATGTATATGTATATATGTGTGTACATGTGTATAAATATATATATATTTGTGTGTGTGTAAGCAAATAAATATATATAATTGCTTCTGTTTCTCTGGAGAACCCTAACTAATATAAGAGTACCTCCTATTATGTCTGCCTCCTGCATGAGACGAGAACATCCTGGAAGGCAGGCAAGGTGTCTTAGCCAGCTGTGACTCTCCAATGCCTGACCACAATTTCTGGCACAGAGTAAATCCTTAATGAAGAAAGGACAGGAACAAATCTCCCAGCTGTCTCGGCTCCCTTGGATAGCAACAGTCCATGCAAGGTAGGTAAGTGGTTGGGCAAGTCGTTCAGCCTGGTTCCCCTTCTCCTTCTGCAAAGCAAGGACAAGATGACACCTGCTCTCCCCTCCCTGCAGGGATTCATAAAGATCCACAAAGAAGGCTTGCAAAGCCACTCAGAAAGAATTACAATTCTTAAATAAAAGATATTCAGATTCTAATATCATAATTTCAGCCTTGAAAATCACCTGAAATCATCCTTCAACCCTACTAAATTCTTCTCATAGTTTTCTCCTTTTTCCTTATGGGTCCACACATTCTTTCATATTTCAGCCATTTGATAAGAAAACACAAGAAATGTATTGTTCAGAGTAAGGAATTAAACGATCCACTGAGACCAAATAGGGCAATTTGTTAACATCACTATCATTTTCAATCTTCCTAGATAAATTATTTAAAAGATTTTTAAAACTTTGCAGCAAAGTTTCAAACTTCATTAAGTGAATGTTGCAGTTTTTGAAGAGAACATTTCACACCTACAAAAGAACGAAGGCCTACAAGTTTGTTCTCACCCAGAGGCACGGATACCTTCACACGTCTATTTTGAAATCAAAGCTGAGTTCCAGGGGCTTCATCACATTGTCTGTGTGAAAATGAACCTTTGTCTTTGGTAGTAATTATCACTAAAATCAACTTCATTTCCAAGAAGGAGAACATGTTCTTCCTCACAAAGAAAATTTTCCATCACACTTCCTTAAAAAAAAAAGCTTCACAAAACACTTGCCATTGTTTCCTTTGTAACCACGTTGATTACTCCTTTGTGTCGGAATCAAGCTGATCTGGGGTTCTTAAGGGTTTCCAGGAATTAGCCTTGCTGTGTGAGGACTGCTCTCTGCAGTCCTTATGGATCTGGAGAGGGAAGAGGGATATTCCTCCAAGCCTATCAAAGACGGTGCTTCCTGTACAATGGATGGTCTCTGGACAGAAGGAGTGGTCCAGCCCCAAGAGCAGGGGCTGCCAATTGGCCCAGAGCAAGGGGGGTGTGGTTTCCAGGAAGGCGTGGCCTCTAGAAGGGTGTGGTCTCTTGGAGGGCGTGGTCTCTGGAGGCAGGGTCTCCAGAGTCCAGACACTGCCCCTCCCAGCAGCCAGCAATGGTATCCACAGATAGCCTGGGGTCTTCACTTCATTTCCCTCCCAACTGTTGCCTGGCCATCCTTCCTTCCCCTCCTCCTTGGAATTTGGACCTCAAAGGTCTGGAAACCTCTCTCAAGTCCTATACTTGGTGATGACTACCTTGCTCCTCCCAATTTCCTGGATAATCTTTACAACAAACGCGTCCCCGGTTAAGTGCATGTTCAGTCATCACATTCTGCTAAAGATGTGCCTTCACTGGTATTGACTCAAGTAATGCTCCAAATAACCCTACAAGGCCAATCCTACCACACATCCCATTTTACAGATTAAGGAGCAGGATCAGAGAGGTTGAGTAACTTGCCCAAGATCACTACACTAGTTAAAAGGTGGTAGGGCTGGGATGTGAAGCCAGGCAGTCCAGCTCCAGAGCGTGGGTTTTTAGCCTCTAGGCTACAGCCCCTTCCCTCATCATTTTCCTACATTAAATTTCTCAGTGGAGTAATGCTCTGTCCCCTAGGTCTTCTTCCCTCAAGAGTATGATTTCTAAAAGGATTTCCTGGAGTGAGGTAAATGGAAGAGCAGCAGCTTTAAAATCTACGTATTTCCAAGCTTCTGACAGTGTCCAAGTTCTAAAGTGTCTGAACTCAAATATTTTATACTGTACTCTTCTACTCTGTAATACAAGCTTCTTTAATTCAGTGTCACTTGCTAAGGTGAAGATGTCATGTCCATTTCATCACTTTCAAAAGCTTTAATGTGATAGAATGTCTTGTCAATAAAAATGTTATGCAAAATTTTATTTGTAAGGCTATAATTTTAGAGAAAAGATATTTCATATATCAAATTTAACAGGGTTTTCAGTAAGTAGGAAGAAAAAAGGATTTGGTAGCATCTGGGCCAGTCCTAGTAATACTGACCAGGCCAAGTGTGTCCTTGGGAGTCCCTGGTTCTTTGACTTTTCTCTACCCTCTAACCCCCATGAAAATGACTAACCAGAAAAAAATCACTTCCATATGGTTTGACATAAACTTATACCAGCTGGATTATTATTTTTCCCTGGGACATCTATATTTTCACGAAATAAAAGTCTCTGTGCCCTTTCTAAAGAAATGCCCAGGTGACCATGTACTAGTGGCACAAGGAGCAGAGAGAATAAAAGGCAAGTTGTGTGCATGTTGGAGTGATGTCATGCCAAGACCACCTGTTCTGCCGGAGTCTAAGTAGGGTCCGTGCTGAGTTCTTCATTTCCTTCACTTCAACACTTAAAGAACAGTTCAGTGCTACAGTTTTATTCTTGTGTGATCTTTAAAAATACTGCACTCAGAGATGTTTAAATAAATGTGATTGAAGTTCATCTCTATAACACCCAATAGGTGTGAGCCTGCTGAATTCCACCTTGTAGCTCTCTCTATCCCTTTGCTTGTAAAATTCTGGTTCTTATCTCTTTTCTCACAAGTGTACTATGTGGATTTTTTATACTATTTCATGGCAGTCTGTTCCACACACACTGATGATGTGCCTACTCCCTGGGCCAGGAATTGTGCAAGGAGCTGTGGATTGCAAAAACTAGTATGATATGATTTTGGCCACCAGGGAAGGGACATGCCCTTAAAGGACAATGGGACAGAGTCTTCTAAAAGAGAGGCTGGCCGGGCATGGTGGCTCATGCCTGTAATCTCAATACTTTGGAGGCCGAGGCAGGTGGATCACCTGAGGTCAGGAGATCGAGACCAACCTGGTCAACATGGTGAAAGCTCATCTCAACTAAAAATACAAAAAAATTAGCCAAGCATGGTGGTGCACACCTGTAATCCCAGCTACTCAGGGGGCTGAGGCAGGAGAATTGCTTGAACCCAGGAGGCAGAGGTTACAGTGAGCTGAGATCGTGCCACTGCACTCCAGTCTGGGCGACAGAGTGAGATTCCATCTCAAAAAATAAAAATAAAAAATAAAATAAGATAAACAAAAGAGAGGCCAACAATATCCTATGGCCAGATGGAAGGGAAAAAAGCCCCTTTTCTGAATTTATGAAAACCAAACCTCAGAAACCATTTTTGGCTAAAGAGCTGGGTTTTTGTTCTCAATTCCCACTGAGGATCATGTCTTGGATGCAGAAAGGAGAAGGAGCTCACTGCTGGTACATGTGAACAGAGTCCCCGTTGAGGTTCCGTGAAGCTTATTTAATAAATATTTATATGACGCCAAGGCTCTGCAAGGTAGGGCACTTAGGGATAAAAAAGCAAACAACCGAGACACAGGATTAAGGATAAATCAGCTAAATACAAGAATGACAGCAAATTACACAATGGAGCATAAACTAAATAGGAGCCAGAAACAGTTGTTATTTTAAAAGTCAGGAAGAATCATGATCCCCATTCCTAAGAGGCTTACATCCTCATGGGGAGATAAACAAAAGTGGAGCCCTAAAAACATAAAACTATAATTATTACTATATGTGGGCTGGAAAGGTGGGCCTGGATCAGAGCAAGAAAGCATTAAGTTGTTTAATCCTAGAAATTTGCTTGGAAGGGGAGAGCCATTAGGTAATTTTTTTTTTTTTTTTTTTTTGATGTTGTAGCTTAGAAAGAAGTGGTGGGGGAATTTCTCCTCCCTGCCTAAAGGGTAGCCTGGGCAAAAATTTCTTTAACAGAAAAGGTAAACAAAATAAAAATGGGAATCATGAGGCCAGCTAACTAAAGAGCAGAGAGATAAAAAGAGAGGAGGCGGCCGGGCACGGTGGCTCACGCCTGTAATCCCAGCACTCTGGGAGGCCAAGGCGGGCGGATCACCTGAGGTCAGGAGTTCAAGACCAGCCTGACCAACATGGTGAAACCCCATGTCTACTAAAATACAAAAAAGTAGCCGGGCATGGTGGCAGACGCTTGTAATCCCAGCTACTCAGTAGGCTGAGGCAGGAGAATCGCTTGAACCCAGGAAGCGGAGGTCACAGTGTGTTGAGATTGCACCATTGCACCCAGCCTGGACAACAAAAGCAAAACTCCATCTCAAACAAACAAACAAACAAAGAGTGGGGGAAGTAGCAAAAACATCCAGTGATGGAGGGGGACCTTACCTACTCCCCTCTATTTGCATACCATCTCATTTAATCCTCCAACTACCCACTAGAGTGCACTCACCCACCACCCACCCCCAACCAATGACAGCTGCTGGGCATGGGCTGCCAGTGGGGTGCCAAACAGACAAGGTACCTGCTTTCCAAGGGCTTACCGTGGACTAAATTACATTTTGTCCTTCTGCCAGTTCTCTAGCCCAGAGAGGTACAATCCTCCAACTTGCCAGAGGTCCTCCCTGCACTAGAACACTCGAGGAGCAGAATTGGGGCAGGAGCCAGGCAGGTTTGTCTGACCTCCAAATCCCAGAGCTTTCTGTTACCCTTGCAGGATAGGCAAAAATGAGCAAAAACTAAAGAGAATCCCAAGGATGGCAAAGGCTTCCACTGGATATTTTCTTTTGCCATTTCCATTTCCTATCCTGAAGCACACTTCACACTCAGAACTTCAAAAGTGCCTCTTTTTTTTTTTTTTTTTTTTTTTTAAGAGATGGAGTCTCATTCTGTCGCCCAGGCTAGAGTGCAGCGGCACGACCCCAGCTCACTGCAACCTCCGCCTCCCAGGTTCAAGTGATTTTCCTCCCTCAGTCTCCCAAGTAGCTGGGACAACAGGCACCTGCCACCACGCCTGGCTATTTTTGTATTTTTGGTAGAAACAGGGTTTCGCCATGTTGGCCAGGCTGGTCTTGAACTCCTGACCTCAAGTGATCCACCTGCCTTGGCCTCCCAATAAGGGTATTGTGAGAAATTGGCAGGGAGGGGAAAGGAATGAATTATAATCATTTCCTCTTCTCTACCCTCTTCTACTTTTGAGGGAAAGAAGAGCAAAATGCAACCGTTGGAAGAGGCAATTGTACAAATGCCCCAACAAGCACAGTGCTGTGAATGTCCTCTGAACCAAAAATGTTTCCCTTTCTTAGAGCAGCCCGATACAGCAGTGTCAACAATGTTACCAAACAGATATTCATTTACTTAGTCCAACCTCGAAGCATCCTCACAAAGGACCCAGTTGCTCTTGAGAAGGATGTTGAAGCTAGAGAGACAGAAGACCAGTAGCCCAGCACCAGAGGCTCCAAGCCTGAGACCTGGCAACGTGTTTGACCTTGAAAATGTCACTGAATTCTTGAGTCTCATTAAAGGGGGACTTCAAAATTGACCTCGCAGGGTTCTGGTACAGATTAAATAACAAATGCAAGCACCTTGCAGCAAAGTGGCTGGTCCCCCAGAAATATGCAAATGTTAGCTGATGCCATATAGAATATTTCAGTTTGAATTAACCAAAGAGAATGTTTCAGTCCACAGCAGGGGGTTTCAGAGTGTTGGTACCCGGAGGGAGAAATGAAGCTGAGATGGCGCAGAGGAGTAGAGGAACGGTGCCTGCCTGGAAGATAGCAGGTGTGCCCCTGCCTGAGACAAATTTGCCAGCTTTGCCGAGAGCGAGAGTTCTCAAAGTGCAGACCCCAAACCAGAGGCATCAGCATCCCCTGGGAACTTGTTAGAAATGCCCATTTTCAGGCCCCAGCTCAGACTCACAATCAGAAACCCTGGGGCCAGAGCCCAGCAATCTGCATTTTAACAAGCTTTCCAGGGGATTCAGATGCACACTCAAGTTTAAGAACTTGAGTAAAAATTAAGTGAGTAAAAGTCAGCAGTACAGAAAACTTAACTCTATGGGCCTATCATTCCACAAGGAAAATTCATACCAGGATATGGCACAACCCAACATTTCCATGGTTAGAAGCGGGGCTGGGGGATTAGAATTTCACAGCTTAGCATAGGGGGTACAACTGACAGCACCTTACTGGCCCTGTGTCTGTCTTGTGACCAAGCTGTGGCACCTGTTATTTTGGGCAGTTTTCGCGGTGCACAAAGCCAGGTCATACGCTCAGTGAACATTGCTGAACACCGTGAAGGTGACACTTAAAGCAAAAAGGCCCTCACAGAGGTAAGCTTCCTTGGAAAATATCAGTAGTCAGGTTGGCAATCATCTAAATTTCCGTTTCCCCTACCTATCCCAGAAAGTTTTTTTTTTTTTTTTGAGATGGAGTCTCACTCTGTCGCCCAGGCTGGAGTGCAGTGCCAGTGGCAGCAAATATTTTTTAAATTTCTGAAATCAATCACATTGCCCTCCTGCTGCAGGACACTGCAGAGAGGAGATGCTGCCCATGCACCGCCCACAGGCTACAGGGGCCCCCTCCTGCCCAGGCCCATCACCTAGGCCCTTCGGGAGATTCAATAGCCTCTATGTGTTGGTGGTTTTAGGGACGGAAAGCACAGATAATCAGATATTGCTCTTAGATTTTCCAAAACAGACAGCTAATACCACACACAAAAGTCAGTGCAAAAACTCTTCCTTTCAAAGCAATTTTCTCTCCATGCCTGAATTTAACTGCATAGTCTTTGCCAACTTAAAAAAAAAAGAGCTTTACCATCTTCTAAGATTATATTTCTCAATTTCAAAACATATAAACTGGAAGGGTTCATGGGACTTCCCTGTACATTTTTCTTTGCAACCTGTGAATCTGTAATTATTTCAAAGTAAAATACATGTATTTTATATATACATATACGTATTTTATATATATGTATGTATACATGTATTTTATATATACACATGTGTATATAGAAGATATACACACGTGTATATAGAAGATATACACACGTGTATATAGAAGATATACACACGTGTATATAGAAGATATACACACGTGTATATAGAAGATATACACACGTGTATATAGAAGATATACACACGTGTATATAGAAGATATACACATGTGTATATAGAAGATATACACATGTGTATATAGAAGATATACACATGTGTATATAGAAGATATACACATGTGTATATAGAAGATATACACATGTGTATATAGAAGATATACACATGTGTATATAGAAGATATACACATGTGTATATAGAAGATATACACATGTGTATATAGAAGATATACACATGTGTATATAGAAGATATACACATGTGTATATAGAAGATATACACATGTGTATATAGAAGATATACACATGTGTATATAGAAGATATACACATGTGTATATAGAAGATATACACATGTGTATATAGAAGATATACACATGTGTATATAGAAGATATACACATGTGTATATAGAAGATATACACATGTGTATATAGAAGATATACACATGTGTATATAGAAGATATACACATTTATGTATGTATTTGTGAATATATACACAGATGGTTAGGTTTTACCCTGGTTATTCTGGTTATGTTAGGCTAGGTTAGGTTTCACACTGGTTATTCTGTTGAACACACATATATACATAGACACAAAGGCAAGAATCCCCAAGCCCTGATTTCAGAATTAAACCCATTTGCTCATGTTCATACAAAGAGTGATATTGAAGTGCGCTCACAATGGAAATAGACCAGTGAAGCAGATCCTTGTCTAATCACACACCCAGCTGCTCTTAGGAGCCAGTACTCCAAAACACAGAAGCTGAGCTCGCTCAGAAATACGGAAAGTGCAAAACTGGAACACTGCTGGAAAGCACAGACGAGAGACAACATTGCAGCCTTCCTAAGACCCACTTCCCAGACTTTCCTGACCGTGCAAATCACCTGGGGTGCGTAAAGGAGATGCTTTTTCCCATTCCTGATTGCCAGGAGGAGGGACTCCCCTCCACCCCGCAGCCTCCACTCCCCCTACACACTCCTGGCCTCTCTCAGCCCTCTCTACTCCCTATGCGCCTCAAGAGAAATAACTTCGACTGATAGATTTCAGAGAATCCCAGAGCCCTGCTCAGCGCAGCTCAGCCCTCTTCTCTGTTTTGGTTGTGAGCTTCTGCATGCTGCAAGGTTCTGTTGCTGCTCCAGCGGCCCTGCTCCCAGGGAGGCCTCTGCGGTACATCAGCCTCATTCCAGGAATTCAATTAGCAGGCCTACTGGGCTAGCTGACTTAACGCAGCATCCTCCAGCCAAGCCTCTATGAGGGCATTTTGACCTCTCATTTGTCCTAGTCATTGTTTTTGTCTCAATTCATTCAGAAGCTGGGCGGGAAAGGGGAGTATCATATACTGGTCCCCTCGGATCCCTCCAACAGGTATAGCCTCACAACCCAGATTCCCAGGCCCCTCTCCTGGAGGTTCTGGGTCGCTAAGTCTCAATCAGTGCTTGATGCTTAGGCAAGGAGCCCAGGAGATTCTTATTCCCTGGAAAATTTGAGAAATGCTGCCCTAAAGAATATTCTAGGATCATGTTCCCTGTTATGCAAAGTTGAGGCATACATGAACCAGCTTCCACAGAGGTTTCCAGCACCATCAGGAAGATTAGCTCTAATTACTCCCACAGGGGACATTAGAGAGACCGTGAGCTCAGGACTGGAGCCTTTTTACCAGGAGGTAACACAGCCCCATAAAGGAGTAGAGGCTTTTCAACAATGCCTCAAGAAAAATAAAGGAAGACGAGGGCATGTGAAGCCCAGGGGAACCCCGGGGAAGAAGAGAGGAGCCCAGGCTGTGTAGGGGAGGTGGATGCCACACGCATGACATGCTTCTGGAAAGAACTAAGGCTGCAGGACACCATGGATCTGGAAGGGAACACCCCAAAGCATCTTCCACCTCAAGGGTCCAGACGTTTCCTGCACCTTTGTGACCACACAACATCCTGAGTGGACTCAGAGGCATCTTCCACGGGAGATGGAAGTCACCAACTCTGTGCCAGGAATCGGAAGCTTCACATCTATTACCTATAATAAAGCAAGGGAAATGTAAAAGCAGCTCGGTAAAACTAAAGCTGCAGAGAAGTGAGAACCTACAATGTTGTTGCTTTTTTTTTTTTTGAGACGGAGTATCGCTGTCTCCCAGGCTGGTGTGCAGTGGTGTGATCTCGGCTCACTGCAAGCTCCGCCTCTGGGATCACGCCCTTCTCCTGCCTCAGCCTCCTGAGCAGCTGGGACTACAAGCACCCGCCACCACGTCCAGCTAATTTTTTGTATTTTTAGTACAGATGGGGTTTCACCATGTTAGCCAGGATGGTCTCAATCTCCCGACTTCGTGATCCGCCTGCCTTGGCCTCCCAGAACCTACAATGTTTTCTATTAAGCAAGAACTCCTAAGTGGGGCTCATAGTACGGCATCTATAACTTCTAAGTTAAGATATATAAAGTATATGTTGTCATTGATATTTTGATGTCATTGTTTAATGTGCTGGTCTATTTTATTTTAGTAAACATAATAATGCTTATAAGACTTTTATTGGTTCATCCTTCTTTAGCCCTCCAACCTTTTATTTCCCTCATATGGCCTTAGATTTCTTAATCCAAATTAAACTCCCTATGTGTTATAGACTAAATGTTTGTGTCCCTCAGTCCCCCCAAAATCATATGTTAAAATCTTAACCCCAAATGTAATGGCATTAAGAGGCGGGGCCTTTGGGAGGTGATTACTGCCCTTTACAAAGGGACTTCAGAGAGCTCCTTTGTCCCTTCTACACGTGACAACACAGCAAGGAGACAGCCGCCTATGAACCAGGAAGCGAGCCTTCACCAGACACCAAATTGCTGGCACTCTGATCTTGGACTTCCCAGCATCCAGAACCGTGAGGAATAATTTCTGTGGTTTCTAAGCCTCTCAGTCCATGGCATTTTATTATAGCAGACACATGGACGAAGGCGCCATGTCTGAAAAAGGGACACTGTATATACATCACACTGAGAAATCCATTTTTTCAAGGACAGTTTCAGCCCTCTCTCCAGAAGTCCACACTAACCACCTCCCAGCAGCTCCACGACTCTCTCACAGATGGCTTCAACCCCCACATTTCCAGAATCAAACTCTTGATCTTCACTCTTTCCAGAAATGCTCCATCTTAGTTAGTGAAACATCATCTGTCTGCCAGAAACCTTGGGATGATCCAGACTCCTCTTCTCTCTCTGAGCCCTCATCAGAACCACAAGGAAACCCTCCTGGCTCTATGTCCAAAAACATATCCAGGGTCCTGCTGCTCGGTGCCACTTCCCCCTGCTGCCACCGTGCTGCAAGCCACAGCAGAGCCTGTCTGCAGCCCAGCAGGAGCTGGTGCAGGGGAGCTGGTCTCCCTGCCCACCCGGGCTTACCGGGAACCATGTATTCTCAACACAGTGGCCAGACGGGTCCTTTCAGAATGAAAATCAGAACGAGCTACCCCTCAGCCCAAAGCTTTGCAATGACTATCTGATGGCTAACATTAACAGCAAGAGCCCGGTCCTTTCAACAGCCCTCAAGGCCTCCTCCACCTGCCCGGCCCACACCCCCAGCCCCTGTGGCCTCCCCACCACTGTGCCCCAGTCCTGCTGCACACTCTGTTCCTTGAACTCCCCAGGCACACTCCCACCTCGGTGCTGGTACTGGCTGCTCCCTCTGCCTGGAAGCCCATGAACTAACTCCCCTGCTATCTTCAAGCTGCTCAACTGCTACTATCTAAAAAAGACCCACTCTGATAACTACATTTTTTGTTTGGATTTTTTTTTTTTTTTTTTTTTTTTTTTTTTTTTTTTTTTTTTTGAGACAGAGTCTCACTTTGTCACTCAGGCTGGAGTGCAGCGGCACAATCTCAGCTCACTGCAACCTCCCGCCTCCCAGGTTCAAGCGATTCTTGTGCCTCAGCCTCCCAAGTAGTTGGGACTACAGGTGCCAATTTTTGTATTGCTGGCTAATTTTTGTATTTTTAGTAGGGACAGTGTTTCACCATGTTGACCAGGCTGGTCTCAATCTCCTGACCTCAAGTGATCTGTCCGTCTCGGCCTCCCAAAGTGCTGGGATTACAGGCATGAGCCAATGTGCCTGGCTAATTTTTGTATTTTTAGTAGAGACAGAGTTTCACCATGTTGACTAGGCTGGTCTCAAACTCCTGACTTCAAGTGACCTGCCCGTCTCGGCCTTCCAAAGTGCTGGGATTACAGGTATAGGCCACTGTGTCCTGCCTGATAACTACTTTTAAAATCACCACTCATTCCCTCCATCACCCCCTTATCTTGTTCTACTCTCATTTTCCCCCAGAGTACTTATGATCTTCTAACATGCAATGCAATTCATTTAATATGTTTGTTTTTTAACAGGTCTTCCCCCAGTAGACTCTCAGCCCCATGAGGGCTGAGTATTTGTTCAACTGTATATTTCGGGCACCTAAAAGAGTGTGTGGAATACAGTCGGTGCTCAATAAAATTTCAGCCTTCCCCAAATACAAGGTGAAGAAAGCAGCTGGGCTAGCTCCGGGTTCAACCAGCCATGTTTGCTGGCACTGAGACTCATGTCAGGAAGGGAGAGGACTCACAAGATGTGAGCAGCACCCCTTATTCATGAGGTTCTAGAAGGCCTTTCTGCACTGAAATTTCTCCCTGACAGTCTGCCAGAAAGCCTGAAATTCTCAGCATTACCATCAGACCATTGAGAAGACCTCAAGGGAGAAGGGAATGTGGCAAACTCATCACAGCCATTAAGCACCAGGCACAGATCAGCCAGCTTGAATCTCCACTGCACAATAGTCAACATGTACAGAGGGCCTGCCACACACAGGCACTGTGCTTACAAACTCGGTACAAAGACTAAGAGGAGACTCCTTTCCTACCCATAGGGAGATGGAGGTCTAGGCGGGGAGAGAAGTACATATACAAGTAAGTACAGTGCCGTGGGTAAAACCTGAAAGAAAGGTTTACACAAAGTCCTAGAGGGCGACCAGGACCCAATAACAGCTGGGAGAGTCACATAGGCTATCAGAAAGGAGAAGTGACTGACAAACCAGTAGAATTTGCTGGGTGAAGAAAAAAAGACAAGGGAACATCACCTGCAAAGCCACATAATTGTAAAAGGCACAGCACATTTAAGCGATGGTGTTGGTCAACTCACCATGCCGGAGCATCACACGGAAGCAGCAGTGCTAGACAAGGAGACAGGGAAAGGTGCTGAGCTGGCCTGGTCTTACAGATGGGAGGGGACAGCAGGGGGTGAGGGCAGAGCAGAGTTTTTTGGAAGATGGTCGTAAGGGCAGGCAGGAGGAGGTGCTGAACAAAGGAAATGTCCTTGGCAGGGCTCTAATGAAAGGGACAGCTGGAGCCTTGTCACTACTGAGGGATGCTTGCTTCCAAGTACCAAATGTAATGCAAAGGGAACACCGGCCAAATCCCACAGGTCCAGGCCACAGACAGGCACATTCCATGGATGATGAATTACTGCTTCTCCCTCCAGGTTCTACCTACAAAACGAAAAGGTGGGAGATGGATGGGAGAGAGGCAAGCCCCATGCTAGTCCAGATGAGAAATGATGAGGAACTGATGCATTTGCAGTGAAGGCAGGTTTTGGCCACAAGAAACTAAAAATCACATGAGGAACTTCAGCCCGGGATGATACAGACTGATAAAGGCATGGTGACCACAGAGGGACAACCAGATGAAAGAGACAGAGTTCTCGGTTGCAAATGACAGAAACCAACCAAGTTGGAATGCTAACAGGTGTTTGAAGAATTGACAGGGGCCGGGCACGGTGGCTCACGCCTGTAATCCCAACACTTTGGGAGGTCAAGGTGGGTGGACCACCTGAGGTCAGGAGTTCGAGACCAGCCTGGCCAACACGGTAAAACCCCATCTCTACTAAAAATACAAAAATTAGCCGTACGTGATGGCACACACCTGTAATCCCAGCTACTCCGGAGGCTGAGGCAGCAGAATCATTTGAATCTGGGAGGCGGAGGTGGCTGTGTGCCAAGATCACGCCATTGCACTCCAGCATGGGCAACAAGAGTGAAATTCCGTCTCAAAAACACAGGGAGACTGGACAATGTAGCCTGGAAAATGGGCAGGAACCAAAGGAAGGTGGTGGTCACAAGGCCCACGGCCCAGACACACACAGAAGCAGTTACAATAATCCAGCACCAACACCTGAGTTAGCCCTAACCTGTCCCCTGTTCTTCACGTTGCTTACTTCAGGTTCAAAGTCCCAGGCCACAGGAGGATTGATTGTGCTAAGGTCAAGTTGCATGCCCTGGGCAGCAGGATGTGGAGAAAGTAGGTACTGACCTTTTCAGCTTCTGTTGTAGGCGATGCCATGACTCACCCAACAGTGAGGTTCCAAACGTAGGACAGTGTTCAGAAGGTAAATATCCAAAATAAATTTTAAAATAATGTCCACTAAGCAGTTTCTAACTCTAAGCACAATTTCCAATGGACATATTTATCTTGGATGGCCTCAGAGTTCCTACTGGCCCCAGGCATCCATAATCCCAGCTCCACAGTCCTATAATATCCAAGATTGAACTCCCAGCTTTTCCATCCCAGAAAGTATCCTTGTGCTCAAATAAAACTGTTCTTGGTTGTTTTTAATGGAGTTTCCGTTTTGTAAGGTGAAATTGTTCCGGAGATTTGTTGCACAATAGTGTGCATACACTTAACACGACTGAACTGTATCGTTTTAAATGGTTTTGATAAGTTTTATATATTTTATAATAAAACAAAAATTTTCTCTATCAAATTATTATTATTTTTTGAGATGGAGTCTTGTTCTGTTGCCCAGGCTGGAGTGCAGTGGTGCCATCTTGGCTCACTGCAACCTCCACCTCCCAGGTTCAAGCGATTCTCCTGCCTCAGCCTCCCGAGTAGCTGGGATTACAAGCGCGCACCACCATGCCCAGCTAATTTTTGTATTTTTAGTAGAGACGAGGTTTCACCATGTTGGCCAGGCTGGTCTCAAACTCCTGACCTCAAGTGATCCACACGCCTCAGCCTCCTGAAGTGCTGGGATTACAGGCATTAGCCATCATGCCGGCCTGTCAAATTATTTTAAAATCTCATTCTCTCAGGGCAGCTGATCAAAACTAGAAGGAAAACATCTGAGTGTTTATTTCCTGATGCCTGGGCTCCCACTGTGACTTTACTACTTTACTAAATGAGCAGTAAGTGTAAGCCTCATGGATGTATCTGTATGTAGTGAGAAGAGGCATTCAACAAGAGGACGGCTGCTGTGTATGTGTGTGTGCACATATGCAGGGTGACAGGTGGTGACAGAAGCATATTTTCAACCTTCCTGGATGTCTCTCTACCACCCTCACCAGCACCTTGCCTGTAAACAAAGCCTCAACTCCAGGCAGATTGATCTACTCCCTATCTATCCCTTGCTCCCTTGGAGCACTCTCCCCACCTGTCTGTCCTGTTCCTCAAGCTCCCATCTAAATCCTGGTCATTCCTAGGGGCTCATCTCAGCCCCAGTCTACCACGAAGCCTTCACACACCACCAAAGTCCACAGCAATGTCTTTGACCTTGAAGTCAAAAGTCTACCACGAAGCTTTCACACACCACCATGGTCCACAGCAATTTCTTTGACCTCTACATTCCTATAACACTCACCATCAAGAGGCCCACAAGGCACTCATTTGATGCCACATTATTAACTCACGTTTTATGAATACACTTTAAACAAGATTGGAATCATAAACGTAGGAATAATCTCTTTCTCTCCCTCCCCCACCTTGCTTAGATAGAAGAAATATTTAATAAATAGTAAGTGGCTGATTGACTGAAAAAGTGAAAAACAGAAATAGAGATGAAAAGTACACTTTGTATAATTTCTTTTTAAGACTTTCCTGGGTTATGGGGAAATAACTCCTCTCCTAACGATGAGGTTGCTTGCTTTTGCTTTTGTACAACTGAAGGTTTGTGTGGTGTTTATAAAACTGTCTGCCACCCATGTGGCATTTAACTGATTCTGCCTTGTACTATTAATTAGCTCCTTATGTGCATGTGTACTTTAAAGAAGATTGAGAAATTATATGTACGAAAAAGAGCTCTTGTTCTTGTAAGATCGAGAGAGAGTGTGTGTTTGCTTTTGATCATCTATAGAACCTAGTAACTATTCAATAAATATTATTTAATTGACTGATTAACTTTAGGATGAAAAATAGAAATAAATACAGATGAAGAATGTTTAAAAAAAAATCTACCACTGCTCTAAGGAGATTGCTCCCCTTAATAGTGGAGAGACTACATATTGCGCCTGCACAAAAAAGAAACATTTTGTTTGCGAGTTTTTTTTGTTTTTAACTTCTAAAAAGCAGTGACTGAAATCTGGCAGGTAATTTCCCTGTTGGCATCCAAGGATGAGCCTAAGAGAACAAAATGGCCAAAGCCAAGTCTCTGAATTTGCTTACTCACTGAGCCAGGGACCTACAAGTCATCCCAGCTCTGCCAATAAGTTAAAAAGGAGAGCTGCCCCGGAGACAGCAGAGCCATTAGGATTGGGAGATGGGCCAGACTGAAAGGGAAGCCTCTGGACCTTGAAGGAAAGCACCGTCATGCGGCTTGGGAGCTGGTGGTCCCTAGCAGACGCGTCTGTCAGCTTAGGAAGTGAGGCGGCAAAGACGAGCCATCCCAACATCACATGGTGACAAACCGAGCAAGACAGAGAGGACCAGACTGGACAGGCTCTGGGGCCGGGACAGATGGGATGAAAGAGACCAGGGCAGAACAGGGCCCCATGCCACATGAGTATCCCAGGGGCGGGGATAACTTCAGAAGGACCCATAGTGTTCCGTACAAAAACATCAGAATTGGGGGCTGACCCTGGAAAGCCCCCCAAGAATCCCAAGCACATAAATCCCTTCTTGCCCTGGCTTCTATTTGCTCAGCAACTGCCCCTTTAAATCCCAGATCAGGGCCAGGCACGGTGGCTCATGCCTGTGATCCCAGCAGTTTGGGAGGCTGAGACAGATGGATCACTTGGGGTCAGGAGTTAGAGACCAGCCTGGACAACATGATGAAACCCCATCTCTACTAAAGATATGCAAATTAGCCAGGTGTGGTGGTGGGCGCCTGTAATCCCAGCTACTCGGGAAGCTGAGACAGGAGAATCACTTGAATCTGGGAAGCAGAGGTTGCATTGAGCTGAGATCGCACCACTGCATTCCAGCTTGGGTGAAAGAGCGAGACTCTGAGAGAGAGAGAGAGAGGAGAGAGAAGAGAGAGAAAAAAGAGGAGAAAGAGGAAGAAAGGAAGGAGGAAGGAGGAAGGAGGAAGGAGGAAGGAGGAGGAGGAAGGAGGAGGAGGAAGGAGGAAGGAGGAGGAAGGAGGAAGGAGGAAGGAGGAAGGAGGAAGGAGGAAGGAGGAAGGAGGAAGGAGGAGGAGGAGGAAGGAGGAAGGAGGAGGAAGGAGGAAGGAGGAAGGAGGAAGGAGGAAGGAGGAGGAGGAGGAGGGAGGAGGGAGGAGGAGGGAGGAGGGAGGAGGAGGAGGAGGGAAGAGGGAGGAGGAGGAGGAGGAAGGAGGAAGGAGGAAGGAGGAGGAGGAAGGAGAAGGAGGAGGAAGGAGAAGGAGGAAGGAGGAGGAGGAAGGAGGAGGAGGAGAAGGAGGAGAAGGAGAAGGAGAAGAAAAGAAGAAGAAGAAGAAGAAAAGAAGAAGAAGAAGAAGAAAAGAAGAAGAAGAAGAAAAGAAGAAGAAGAAGAAAAGAAGAAGAAAAGAAGAGGAGAAGAGGAGGAGGAAGAGGAGGAGGAGGAAGAGGAAGAAGAAGAAGAAGAAGAAGAAGAAGAAGAAGAAGAAGAAGAAGAAGAAGAAGAAGAAGAAGAAGAAGAAGAGGGAGAAGGAGAAGAAGAAGAAGGCGAGAAGAGAGATTGAGTCCACCCATCCCAGATCAGGAACTCCATGAAGGCCCAGCCACGTGCAGGAGGGACTCACTCAGTAAATAATGTGTGGATGACGGAAGGAAATGCATGGTTTTTCACCTCATCTATTTCTTTGCTTTTTCATTTTATTTTTTTCTCATTTCCTACCATTTCCCCCACTTATTCTTTAGCAAGCCTTCCTTTAAAAGCTCCAAGCTTGTCCCAGTAGACACCTAAGAAAAATAGAAGCTAACCCGTTTCTAACTTAAGCTAACAAGGGCAGGCAGCAGGATCCTGGAAGGAAGGTCGAGAGGGAGCCTTCACCTTAACCCCAGGGGCTGAGGCAGCACCAAGGATACTGTGCAGCTGGAGGGCGCGGCTGCAGAGCCCCTCCGCTGGGTTCACATCCCAGTTCAGCTTGTAACTGCAGCTTAACCTGGGGAAATTTACAAAACTCCTCTCTGCCTCAGTTTCCACATTTGTAAATTGGTGAAAAGAAAATAGTGCCTACCTCATAATATTTGGGGAAAGATTAAATGAGTAAGTACTTGATTAGTGCCTAGCACTCAATACTCACCCTCTTCCTTCCTTTTCCACTGCCCCAAATAAACACCAAAACTCTTGTTTCAAAATGTAGTCTTTCACAGCCAAAAAGGTTCTATTGATCCGCCATGTGGCATGTGGTATGGAACAATCTCCTAGTACAGTGTAGGATTTTTGATTTATCATTTTTCCTTGTACATTATGCCCTCCCCTTGGATTCATCTTGCAACCAATGGCAAAGAGCTGTCAAAGAGGCCATTGAGAGGCTGGGTACAGTGGCTCACATCTGTAAACCCAGCACTTTGGGAGGCCAAGGTGGGAGGATCACTTGGGCCCAGGAGTTCAGGACCAGCCTAGACAACATAGCAAGACCTCATCTCTACAAAAAATTTAAAAATTAGCCAGGCATGGTGGTGTGCACCTATGGTCCCAGCTACTTGGGAGGCTGAGGTAAGACGATTGCTTGAGCCCGGGAGGTTGAGACTGCAGTGAGCCATGACTGCGCCACCACACTCCAGCCTGAGGCACAGAACAAGACCCTGTTTCAAATATTTTTTTTAAAAAGCCGTCGAGACTGGCTTGCCATCTGTGGTCTTGGAACGCACCGATAACATCAACTTCTGCTGACCAGCTGGGCTGAATTAACTTAAATGTTATATTTATGCTGATATTGAATTTCCTGGGTTTTTTTTTTTTTTCTGTTCACACTACCTTCTCACTGCTGAAAGACGATTTTTAAAAGCCCATTCATTTATTGGGAGAAGGTGGCTTGTTGTCCCTGCAGGTGAGAAGCGCAGTGGTTGTCTGAGCCCTTCTCATTGTACTTCTGCACATGATATGTAATTCAGAGGCAAAGACAGCTGAGATGTGCCACGGGAAGAGACTGTCTCAGGTCCTAGCTGAATATTTTACACAGTCTGCTCTAAATCACATGGACTTCTCTTTCAGTGAGGATTGAATCATCTCCAGAATTTATTCATCCTGCACAACTGAAACTTTATATCCTTCTGACCACACCTCTTCATTTCCCTTTCCCCCATGTTCCTGGAAAACGCCATTCTCTGCTTCTATGAGTTTGTGACTTTTTTAGATTCCACATATAAATGAGATCATGCAGTATTTGTCTTTCTGTGTCTGACTCATTTCATTTAGCATCATGTCCACCATGTTTATCCACACTGTCACAAATGACAGATTTCCTTCTTTTTAAGGCTGAATATTATTCCACTGTGTATATATACCACATTTTCTTTATCCATTCATCCAGGGTTAGGCACTTAGATTGTTTCTTCATCTTGCCTACTGTGAATAATGGACAGCATGTTAATAATACTGGATTGTACCCTTGAAATTTGCTAAGACAGTATATCTTAAGTGTCTCACCACACACACACACACACACACACACACACACACACACAATGGCAACTATGTGAGGTGATGGATATATTAACTGGCTTGATTAAAGATTTCACAATGAAATCAAAACATCATATGTACATTTTGAGTATATGCAATTTTTAATTGTCAATTATACCTCAATAAAGCTGGAGAAGAAGTTAAAATCAATCAACCAATCAATCAATATCGACTGAATCACTGGCCCCTGTTTCTGTGTTCAAAAATTTTATGGCACAAGTGGCTTTCCAAATTCTCTTTATTTTCAAGTTTTTAAATGCCATTTCCATAGATGAATAATTGAATTTTTACCATTCCTATGGGAAATTAATAGGGAGGAAAACATCATCAGTCAATCTTGGTATTTGTCTTCATGCATAAAAATTTTAATGTATACATTTTAATGAAGAAAAATGGTAAAGGAAATGCAATTTGAAGTTCAAACTGTAACCTAATATATTTATCTAAAATACAAATCCGCTCAACCAAACTCCTGCAGCACAAATGCCAGCAGGATTGGGGACACTCACTTGTCAAGACATCACAGCATATGAGGCTTGATTTCTCCCTCCCCAGGTCTCCAGCCCACTCCATCCCTGGGGGCGACACTGACTGGGAATAGCTAATATCACTGGTAGTGGATGTACATGGAATATTATTGTGCTTTGTTTAAAAACATAAATTCCCAGAAAGGGTGAAATGGAGTCTTTCACTTAAGCCCATATCCTCCTTGCCAGAAAAAAAAAAAAAAAATTAAAGTTGCTTTGATTGCATTACACAAGATGTTTTGCTTTCATCTTGCCCATTTTGGTCTCCTATACTGGAAGATGGTGTCATGAGGATGCCTGAGAAACAGGAATAGGTATTACGTTTAAATCTTTGTAAATATACCAGAGACCCAGAGGCCAGACTTACAGAGCAGCATTCTCTCTTATTTAACCTGATTTAAGCAATAGAAGAGATCTCAACAGTCAACCAATAAAAGAAAATCAGTTCTGTCATCTGGGGTTCACTTCCTTATTAAAAATTAATACACAAGAACGAACAACCAAACAGGAGAGAGTCTCCTGGATCTTTTAACTCAAATAGCTCAGTTTCTTCCCCTTTTTAACTCAAGGTCTTAAATCTTTGTACCATTTTTCAGACAGTTTAGTGGCTGATGGAAAAGGTCAGTCTGGCAGCTCTAAAGAATTCCACTCTATTTATTTCTCTACCAAAGGGACATAGTTTGGATCCTGTACTGCATTGGAATATTTGAATCATATTCGTTGGAATATACACCATCTAGAAGTTGAAAAAGAAAAGAAAATACATATTCAAGCTAAAATCAATCCAATTTTAAGGAGGCCATTAGTCAACCCCAATTTCAGTGGGGTTTTGAACAAACAGGCAAGACTAAAATAGACTAAAATCACACGGGCGACTGCACAGCTTTCTCTTGGGACTCTACTCCAACAGAAGACCTGCAGGACAGACCAATTCCAATTGCTTCAAGGCACAGGATTTCTAATTCAATACGATTTAGGAGGCAGGCTCTCCTGGACACACCCTCACAGATTTATAGGGGGCATGAGATGTTGCTCCCTAGCAACTATGTCATAGAAAACAGGTTCCGAATATGCCAGAGCAGCTCAGTTTGTACTCTTCTGGAACTTTCATCTTTTGTCCAAGTGGTAAAATCTGAGCAGCCTTTATTTTATAATTAAGTATCTTCAAATTTTTTTTCTGAAGGTTAAAAATAATGAATGGCTTAGCCTAAAAGCCAACAATAATTCCAGATACCATTACTAAGGTTACAAAAATAAGATACCAATGTATATTCCCTTGCCAAATATATAGCAATATATACCAATGTATATTGCCTCCCTCAGCAAAGCCGCTTAGGAAAATTAGAACTGAAACCAGTGTGGTCCTGTGTACTCGAAGTTTCCAGTCTTGTTCTCCACCACCTATTGCTGTAAAGAAACAGTTTTCATAAGAACAATTAACAAGAAGTGTACATTTCTGGGTTGAAACAAAAGAAGAAGCTTCACAATTTAGAAATAAAAGGGAAGAAATAGCAGTGTCTCAAGTATGACGACACGAGCCGAAGAAAAGAGTTCCATGTGGTTTAATCCCAAAACAAAACAAGCCCAGGAAGAGATTTCCCAGACTGGCAATTGGACGGCACTCTTTCTGCAGTGGAAAGTATTTGAAATAGGGCATTGCTTAACGTCAGGCCCCTTCTGTTGAAGGAAGACACTGTCAAATACAGTTTTTATTCCTCCCACCCAGAAATCCAGGACTATGAAAGTCTATAAAAGTACTCAACAATTTTCAGGATCCCAGAGGCTATGACTTTCATCATTTTCCCGTGACAGTCTCTAAGTCCAATTTTTCAGAATCATTTATTTGAAGACCCAGACCTCTGCATGAGAAATGAAAACTATTCTAGTAGAATGGCTCCAGTGGAACCTGGTTTTCTCAGGGCCCACGCTGTCCCTCCAGCCTGGAATGCCCAGACTTCAAGGTCAACCACAAGTCCACTTCCCCGCCTATTCTGATGACATCCATCTCTCTATTTGCAGAATCCTCTTGGCTGAGATGTTGCCTGAGCCATGTTGAGCCATGCAGTGAGTAGCTTATCACATGCCCACTACATGCCACCTTGCTTTCTGAGAGGCCTCCTTTGCATATAATCTCCCCAGCTGGGACCACTCTGTGGAAATGGATGGTTGTCAGCATCTCCCAAAGCCTCACAGATGGCGAGTGTTCCTCACAGATGGAACACTGAAGGTTAGCTCCTTGATCTCCAGTCACCAGGCTAGGGGGATGCTCTGTAGCTTGCCTTGTGGGCACTTCCCTTGAGTGAGAAAGAGATGTCGGCAGTCCTGCCGTCAGCTAAAATGACGATAAATAACCCTTTGGCTTTGTATAGCACTTTTCAGCTACAGAGCGCTTTCAGACACCAGCCCATGAAATGTTACACTTTTTGTAAATATGTGGGAGGGTGGTTGTTCTGTAACTTCCAGATTGTCTATGTCACAACAGTGCTGCACGGCCCTGCCATGAAAGCTTCACTCTACCGTAGAAGTGTGTGGTACAGCAGTGTTCAGTGGAAGACACAGAGTCTAGAAATGTACGGTGCCCAAGTCTAGATTACATCATCCAAGTTTCACAGTTGAAGCCAAGACAAAGTTGATTCAATAAAGAAAGTTTGTCTTAGATACCTTTGACATGCCCTCTGCCCTTTGTTGTCTCTAACACTTTTAGGAAAAAATACTGAAGGGAGAAAAGGCTCACCATACGTGTGGTCTTATTTTCAACATTTTAATTTGCAACTATAACCTGAAGACATTACTTAACCTCTCTGAGCCTCAGAAGTCGCATCTATAAAGTTCAGTCCCATCTATAAAGCTGCTGGAGGTTTACATGACATAAATCACACACTATGTTTAGCACAGGGCAAGGCATCCAGGAAGCAATTGATACATGAAGGCTTGGGTTGTTTGTTAATAATATTTAGGAAGACAAGGCCGGGCATGGTGGCTCACGCCTGTAATCCCAGCACTTTGGGAGGCTGAGGGGTACGGATCACGAGGTC
Organism: Symphalangus syndactylus; assembly: GCF_028878055.3. NCBI lineage: Eukaryota > Metazoa > Chordata > Mammalia > Primates > Hylobatidae > Symphalangus > Symphalangus syndactylus. Next base: position 81,523,456 of record NC_072434.2, on the reverse strand, counting down.
AGGAGATCAAGACCATCCTGGCTAACACGGTGAAACCCCGTCTCTACTAAAAATACAAAAAATTAGCCGGGCGCAGTGGCAGGTGCCTGTAGTCCCAGCTACTTGGGAGGCTGAGGCAGGAGAATGGTGTGAACCCGGGAGGCGGAGCTTGCAGTGAGGCGGAGTTTGCAGTGGGCCGAGATCACACCACTGTGCTCCATCCAGCCTGGGCGACAGAGCGAGACTCTGTCTTAAATAATAATAATAATAATAATATTTAGAAAGACAAAACAAATGATGCATTCATAAAACTATGAAGAGTTTGATAAAAATTAAGTCACTTCTGTCCATCAATATTTATCAAGCATCTTCGCATTCAAAGATTGCATGGAGAAATATATCCTCCATGCCCGTCCCAAAGAAACAGAAACGATACTATGGTTTTTGCTTAGAAGGATTTCATTACCTAGTGGGTGAGTGATACACACTTTTAAAAACGCCTAAGAGCATTTACAGATCCTACAGAGAAAGGAAGTTAAAGTGTAACTACGGTACAACTGAGCCCCCATAGAACCAATAAATTGGTGGCAATTATTAGCAATAACCACAGGGTTCCTGTATATAGCGAGCTTCCCCTTAAGTGCATGTAAGCTGAACATAGATTTTCCTGTTTCATTTGACTTCCTTTTCCAGGAACACCTCTATCTGTAAAGCCGGATGTATCTGTGCAAAGGCACAGAGGTCGAAACGGAGGACTCGAAGAAGGGAGTCAGGCCAGCTTGCCTGCCCCACCGGCCCTTCCAAACAGAGGCTCCGGGCCTGCTCTCCCAGCTGCCTGCCTTCTCTCTTCCTGTCACCACTGCCTACGGTTCAGGCATCCATCCTCCAAATACCCAGGACTCCTGCTTCCCGTCGGCTTCTCTGCCCACGGCCTGCGCTGCACCACTCTGGTTTGCCATGCTCAGTCAGCTGTTCAAGGTGGCCTAATTCACAGCAGCGTGAGAAGAACCCCAGGAAACACAGGCCGCACACAGATTATCTCCATTACAGGAAAAGGATCACTGTTAACTTCACTAAGCAAAAGAATCGATTAATCTCTCTGGCCACTCGGATCCCATGCCTGCCAATACTCTAGCTGCCCATTAAGATCCAATTTCTAAGAGTCCTTGGGTTCTTCCTAATTCCCTCCGCCCAATGCTTATTTCTCCTTCCACCTCCATCCAGGGCTGATCGCTTCATCCAGAGCCCATGGTCCTGGGGAAACAAAGGCCTAAATCCAGGGATGAAACTGCTCTCTTCCATTCACCTGAGCCCAGGCCAGGGTCAGCCTGGACGCTCTTGCAGAAGCCCCCTGGGGTTCCTGCTCCTGTCGCTGTTCCTCTGTGCTGTCCTTGATCTCCCATATTTGACATCTCTTTCCCAGTTGACTGTCCGGGCAGCTCCATGTCATGAATAAATCATGTGCCCTCTATTTCTATTCTCAAGCTTTCCTGAAAGTCTCAGCTCCTCCCCCAGCCCACCATCACTGTGGGCTCCTGAGGTCGTGTCCCAGCCAAAGTCACTACAATATGTCCTTCAGGGAGCCTCCCGTCAGGTTCTCGGCTTGTTATTCCCTCTACTCGGATGATCTTACAGAATCACTGCTGTCCAATAAGGTGCCCGCTAGCCTCCTGTGGGTATTCAAATTTGGGTTAATTAAAATTAGATAAAATGTAAAATCCAGTTCCTTGGTGAAACGAGTCACGCTTTAAGGATTTAATAACCACATGTGGCTAGTGGTACTGGATGGTGCAGACATAAGGCATGCCCATCGCCACCGGGAGTTCTACAGGACAGCACTGTCACAGAGCACCCATATATACCCACACACTGCTGCTCTGTCCTCAGCAAAGTGAGGTTCTGCATGTGGAGGGAGAAGGCAGTTCTGCTATGTGGGATTTATCCAAGAAATGCTGTGAAGGAAGCAAGTTGAATTAGATTTTGAAATAATAATAAGACTATCTTTGGCCAGACACGGTGGCTCACGCCTATAACCCAGCACTTTGGGAGGATGAGGCAGGTGGATCACTTGAGGTCAAGAGTTCAAGATCAGCCTGGCCAACATAGTGAAACTCCCATCTCAACGAAAAATACAAAAAATAGCCGGGCATGGTGGCACATGCCTGTAATCCCAGTTACTCGGGAGGCTGAGGCAGGAGAATCACTTGAACCCAGGAGGTGGAGGTTGCAGTGAGCCGAAATCACACCACTGCACTCCAGCCTGGGTGACAGAGAGACAGTGAGACTCTGTCTCAAAAAAAAAAAAAAAAAAAAAAAAAAAAAGACTATCTGTGATCTGTATAGTATACCACATATATAAACAATGTTTACATATATTTTAAAATAACATGGTTTCAAGTGGGACGTTTCACATGGCAGAATAGCACAGACAGTCGCATAAGAGCAAACACCAAGCTTGAGAAGACAGCAGAGGGTCTCCTTCAAGGAAACAAACACTCTTTAATTTGAGGGGCTCACAACGCATCAAAAAGGCCATCTGGAGCGCACCTAAGGATGTTTCAGCTTTTACATTCCTTTATTTGACCTTAACACCACTCTACATGGCACACCAGGTAACATCAACCCATTGTTAACCCAAGGGTGGGCAGACTACAGCCCATTATACAACGCATCCTTATGGTAGATCTTTTCTCTCAACATGCTTTTCCTCTGAAATCGGTATTATAAAGGTGCTCTAGTATATTTTGATCAGGTGATTGTCATTCCAGCTGTATCCATATGTCAAATCAAGACCAGAGCAAGCTAGGAAGAAACAGGAGAAAATAAAAGAAAAAATGAACATATGGCTATCAAAACATCTCTCTATTTTTAACCCATCCCCTGTTGACTCTCTGCTCTTCTCTCCATATTCCCATCTTCTCAGCCAAGAACCCTGGTATCAAAAGCTGTGCTTTCTGCTTCCAGGGCACCTTCAGTCTAGGAATGCTCTGGCTGGTGGCTGCCACATTAGGCAGCACAGGCCTGGAATTTAAAGGGCAAGGATAGGACTCAGAGGAAGGAGAAATCAGAGTTCAGGTTTAGGATTTAAAGAACAGGTCTTAGAACAGTCCCTGGGTCAGGTGCAGTGGCTCATGCCTGTAATCCCAGCAATTAGGGAGGCCAAGGCGGGAGGATCACTTGAGCCCAGGAGTTTGAGACCAGCCTGGGCAACATGGTGAAACCCCGTCTCTACTAAAAATACAAGGCCGGGCGCGGTGGCTCACGCTTGTAATCCCAGCACTTTGGGAGGCCGAGGCGGGCGGATCACGAGGTCAGGAGATCGAGACCACGGTGAAACCCCGTCTCTACTAAAAAATACAAAAAATTAGCCGGGCGCGGTGGCGGGCGCCTGTAGTCCCAGCTACTCGGAGAGGCTGAGGCAGGAGAATGGCGTGAACCCGGGAGGCAGAGCTTGCAGTGAGCCGAGATTGCGCCACTGCACTCCAGCCTGGGCGACAGAGCGAGACTCCGTCTCAAAAAAAAAAAAAAAAAAAAAAAAAAAAAAAATACAAAAATTAGCCAGGTGTGGCACCGCACACCTGTAATCCCAGCTACTCAGGAGGCTTAGGCAGGAGAATTGCCTGAACCCAGGAGGCAGAGGTTGTAGTGAACCAAGATCGTGCCACTGCACTCCAGCCTGGGCAATGGAGCAAGACCCTATCTCAAAAAAAAAAGAAAAAGAAAAAGAAAAGTCCCCAGTGTTCCTATAGTTTGAAGTCCAGATCAACAGAGATTTCGGAATGGCGCCCTCCTTAGGGTAAGTCATTTCCTAAGGGATGCTAAGCTCACTGGACAGGTTACAAGAGAAAGTTTCCATCCCTCAGTCAGAATCCTGAAACAACCTGCTTGATGGTGAACTTCATGCTATAAGAGCTGCCAATTGTGTTTCTAGGTGTTCACAGAGCCCCCCAATAGTTAGCAGGGGTGTTTGATCCCAGGCTTTTTTCTATTCAGTCCATTTCCCGAGCCACATTTTCAAAGTTAACCATCTAATTCAATCTATATTGTTATCTTCCTCCAGAATAGTAACACTCCTTCACCAAACCAAGCTCTTACTCTACACAAATGTCATGTGAAAGTTGTTCCAAAAATAAATGTATGACATTATATACAAGTACATAATTTTCATTTAACTGGTTTAACTTATTACAAAATTACTATATTTTGTAATGCACATGGGATAATATTCTCAAATCAACTGTACATGTGACATAGCAGCTACTGAACCTTTAACTTTCATGCCAACCTTCTTTCTCAAAACAGAGCCTTCCTCTTGAAACCCTTGGCCCAGTAAAAGAGTCTCGTGAGTCTTCTGCAACTGAAATTGTTTTCGCATTCAAAAATCAAATGCTGGACTACACTTCACCTGAAGGTCAGGGAGGACAGTCAGTCATTCAGTCATTTATAACCAAGGATACCCAAAGTCTATGCCAGTTTCCTATATTCCTATATTAGTTTCCTTTATTAGTTTCCTGTTGCTGCTGTAACAAATTCCTGCAAACATAATGTCTTAAAACAATGCAAACTTATGTTATAGTTCTAGAGGTCAGACATCTAAAATAAAATGGGTCTGCAGGGCTGCACTCCTTCTAGTGACTCTAGGGGAAAATCTGTTGGCTTCTGGCCTTCCAGCACTGTGGCATCTTCAACTCTCTCTCTCTGATCTCTGCTTCCATCATCACATCTCCTCTGACTCTGAACCCCCTGCCTCCCTCATATAAGGACTCTCATGATTACACTGCCCCCCGTACCAGATAGTCTCAAGATCCTTAACTTAATGACATCTGCAAAGTCCCTTTTGCCATGTAAAGTAACATATTTACAGGTTCTGGGGATTAGAATATTGATATCCATGGAGGGCCCTGATATGATTTGGCTGTGTCCCCACCCAAATCTCACCTTGAATTGTAGTTCCCATAATCCCCACATATCATGGGAGGGACCCAGTGGGAGGTAATTGAATCATGGGGGCGGTTTCCCCCATGCTGTTTGGGTGATAGTGAGTGAGTTCTCATGAGATCTGATAGTTTTGAAAGAGACTATTCCTGCCTTCACTCAGCACCCATTCTCTCTCCTGCCGCCCTGTGAAGAAGTGCCTTCTGCCGTGATTGTAAGTTTCCTGAGGCTTCCCCAGCCATGTGGAACTGTGAGTCAATTAAATCTCTTTTCTTATAAATTACTCAGTCTCGGGTATTTCTTCATAGCAGCATGAGAACTGACTAATACAGGCCCTTATTCAGCTGACCACACCAGCCTTATAAACTCATCTCTGCAGACTAAGAATAATCTTCTGAAATACCAGAGATTACTTAAAAATTCACTATATACTCCCACCAACTGAAGTTTTCCACTTGCATTTCGCATTTCAGCATCAGGTGAGATACACTGGGATTAGCTAAAAGGAACATGAATTATTTTTCTAAACCATTTTAGACTATTTACCTTTTCATATTTCTTAACAAGATAACATACAATTCTATTGGCTAAAAGTAGTGTGGATTTCACTGTATCTCTTGAGGGAGGCTGGCAATAAATGTGAGGTCCTATATAAACTTGACAAGATACATTTTAGTTTGATTTCACTCTCAGTGGCTGATTTCTTTAAAATCATGTGGCTAGATGGTTACTTCTTACTGACTCACTATTTCTTAGGGACATATCTGAACTAGTACTAGACTGAACAAAAAATAATTTCCTATAATAAATGTAGTCGGCCAGGCGCGGTGGCTCACGCTTGTAATCCCAGCACTTTGGGAGGCCGAGGCGGGCGGATCACGAGGTCAGGAGATCGAGACCACGGTGAAACTCCGTCTCTACTACAAATACAAAAAAATTAGCCGGGCGTGGTGGCGGGCGCCTGTAGTCCCAGCTACTCGGAGAGGCTGAGGCAGGAGAATGGCGTGAACCCGGGAGGCGGAGCTTGCAGTGAGCCGAGATTGAGCCACTGCACTCCAGCCTGGGCAACAGAGCGAGACTCCGTCTCAAAAAATAAAATAAATAAATAAATAAATAAATAAATAAATAAATAAATAAATAAATGTAGTCAAAAGGAATAAAACAGTATAGGGAAAGAAATGGTTATTCTTTTCTACACTACTATCTTAGTTGGAAATGCACTTTAAAATCTGACAATTAAAGGAATGGGAAGAAAAGGCTCTGCTTATTCTCAAACAGGCCTACCTAGATATTAGCTTTCTTCATTTACATGTAAGAAAAATTAATCTGAACTCCATTATGTAATACAGTTACACCACATTGAGAATGGGTTAAGTTGGAGGCAGATGAAATGGATGTAATTGGCAGGGAATTTCCTGAGAGGTCTGAGGTTTTTAAAAGGTGAGACTCAGCAGGCGCAAAGGGCAAAAAACCAGAGGGTGCCTTTCCATGAATTTGGAGCTATTTTTAATCTAAGAATGAGAGGTCCAGATCTATGGGACCCATGTGGGTTTGGTTTGTTATTCAGCAATAGAAAAGGCTTCTCCTGTTATAGTGGAAACTCAGGCAAGAAAGGGTTATTTTGGCTTTGTAAGTAATGGAAACACTCAACTGAAATTAAGTAAAATGCTGTCTCTCTGAATACTGTCCTTGCCTCTTTTGAAGGTAAGATATTATGAGCCATATCTTGTATCCTTCACATGACAACTTAAACTAAACTGTCTAAGTACTATGAGAAAGGATTACCTACCACAAAAACAAGACTGGAAAGAATGTATTCTGTAGGTAGAAAACTTAACCTTACCCCTCGAATATTTTCTACAACATAAAACCAATGCAGGACAATTTCTGAATCCCTGGTTTAATCCTAAACCAAGGAATGAACTCGAAAACATGGAAGAATGATAAATCATAGATTAGCAAACTTAGAAAAGAAACGTACAACACCAATGCCCCTGGCTTTTGTTTTTTATTTTGTTTTGTCTCATAGGGCAGAGGAGTTGGAGGTAATAAATTACGAAAAGCATTGATTCCAGTACACATCTTCCAGGAGGCATCCAATACACATTTACACATTTGTTGAAGGAACTTGTAAATATGGTTTAGTCTTGCAAGGAAAATAGGAAAAGGAAAGAAAAGGACAGGTAGCCAAGCCCTTGCTTCCTATCTCTCTTTATCTCTCCTGAGATTCATGAGTGGTGGTCACAGGAGTGTGGAAGTGGCCAGGACTTCACTAACCATCTACATTTGGCACACATACCAAAGGTTGCCAATCCACAAATGCAAACATGCCAGGCATGCATGCTTTACACACCTTTACAGATGGCTAGTCCCAAGCCACTTGGAATAGGGGAAAAAAAGTACATTCAATGAGTATCATGTCTTCCATGTACATTAATTTCCAATAGTATCCAATATTATATATATCCAATATTACATTAATTTCCAAAGGCAGAAACAGCAAGTGCAGTCAGCATTTCATTTCTAAATTCAAAGGTACAGGACATAGTTCTCAGCTGGTGCCAGCAAATGCCAAATGGGTGGCACAAATACCAATGACTTAACCCAGAATGCACAGAGAAATAATTCTGTTGAATACCATCTATCTAAAGTGATCTAAAATATTTTCTCTATTCCAAATAATGTGAGCACTTCTGAGATGAAAATCACACAAAATTAAATGGAGACTTTCTCAAACTTTTATTAAGGCTCATTTTACAAACACATCCAAGCCCCACTGTGGAGGGGGAATGTAGGAAGTGAAACCCAGGCTGGCCACCCAGACACCAAGAGGGGCACCAATTCTGTCAACATCTCAAATTCGAGAATGTGGTGAGATCCACCGATAAAGTCAGCTTCCATGCACTTGGTTTCTAACAAGATACACGAATGCCATTTTCTGCTTATTGACATCTCTGTGGGCTGCAAAGAAAAGAAATATGTCTTGGTGCATCTGGCATTAGGAATAAATCTACCTCCTCAAATGGTACTTGAAGAGTGAATCATTACTCATTACACTTCTCACATTTTGCATCTCCCTTTAAACAAAAACATTCACATTTTTTATCCTGATTTTGGTAGGCTATAAAATCAGATGATTCATCATGGTAGGTAACCAGGTGAGCAACAAAGAAGCAGGAGGAGGAGGAGAGGAAAGTGAAATGAGCAGTATGTCCTAAACCTGGAATTGAACCTGGAAACAGAAAAAAAAGTAACAGAGTTGCTACAAACACACACGAAAACCAAGCCCAGTGAGTGAAGACTGGCTAGGATGCTATTCTCTTGGCCCAGATGCTGGTTCAGGTGCCATCTGGAAGCAGCAGCAACTAATGAGGGAAGAAGAGAAATTCAGCAGTTTGGAAGTTTTCCCAAATGCAGTCCCTCCTTCAGGGAATCCCAGCTTTACTGTGAAAGGGGTCCTCCTACCTTTCACTTGCGCGTGCTGAGAATTGCTTTCTCAAGGTCAGTGGCCATGAAAATATTCTATGCAGCCTGAAAAGAGAAGAACTCTCTGGCACAACAAGCCATAACACTATAATCTGAGAGCTGTAGACATATACATACGCAAATACAGGCAGTTCATGTTCCTCCGGGGATAGCACCAACTTGTCCATTAGTATCAGCTCTATCTCATTTAAAAGCATAAGTTTGACTGTGTTTGCCAACCTCATTCTACTGCAGCTGGAGAATGAAGGCCCGATATCTCTACATGCTCAAACCATAAGGCTGCCTGTAACCTTTCCTCCCAAAGCCCAAACACTCCCAGCATCGCAAAGTGACATGGTCCCACCCAGCACCCCTCACCACCCTGCACAGGGTACCCATGATATTGTGGGAAATAAAAGTCCTCTATGCAAGCCCTGGCTTGGATTAGTTAAGCAACATGCTGGCTCCCTGCTGAGGTCAGCACCCTTCCTTTCCTCCCCATCGTAACACCATAGTAAGATAAAGGTAACAGACTGGGAAGAAGGGAAGGATGAACCCGAAACACAGAAAAGTTCAAAAATCTTGTCCACTGAGACAAGAAGGGTTAAGAACTGAATTGTGTCCCTCCTCTTACAAAATTCATATGTTAAAGCCCTAATGTGACTGTATTTGGAGATAGGTCCTTCAAAGAGGTGACTGAGTTAAAATGAGGAAATGAGGGTGAACCCTCATCCAGTATGACTAGTGTGCTTAGAAGTAGAAGAGATTAGGACACAGACACATGGAGGAAAGACCACATGAGGACACAGGGAAAAGACAGCCATCTACGAGTCAAGGGGAGAGGCTTCAGAAGAAACCAGCCCTGCCAACACCCTGATCTTGAATTTCCAGCTTCCAGAATTATGAGGAAATAAATTTCTGTTGTTTAAGCCAATGAGTCTGTGGTACTTTGTTATGACCGCTCAGGCAAACTAATGTAGACATTAACAGAGCATGCCTTAGGCTAAAATGACAGAAGCAGGCTGGGTGCAGTGGCTCATGCCTATAATCCCAGCACTTTGAGAGGCCAAGGCAGGCAGGTCGCTTGAGCTCAGGAGTTCAAGATCAGCCTGGGCAACATGGTGAAACCCCATCTCCACCAAAAATACAAAAAATTAGCCAGGCGTAGTGGCACACGCCTGTGGTCCCAGCTACTTGGGAGGCTGAAGTGGGAGGATCACTTGAGCCTGGGAGGCGGAGGTTGCAGTGAGCTGTGATCATAACACTGTACTCCAGCCTGGGTGACAGAGGGAGACCTCCTCTCAAAAAAAAAAAAGTCAGAAGCAGGTGCCTCACTGATCTTCCCATCCCTGTCTGAATAGCTCTCTTCTCCCCCTCAAGTTCCCAGGATTCCAGGCCCTTCCAACTGAGATCAAGTAATGGGGTAGTTCACCTCAAATGCTCTTGGTTCTTGATATTAGGAAAGCAATCTAATCAAATAGATTAAACACACACATGCACCCAATTACACTCTTCTAAAATCACAGCTATTGTATACCCTTGTGGCTTCAGCCTCCTGATCTTTCTCATTGCTTCCCTTCTCCTCCAGCTTCCAGGAACAGTAGAGAGGAAATTAACACGTGAGGAGCAAGTTAAGAATTTTATCTGATGGGGAATATTTTATTTTATGCAACAGGGAAGGGACTCAGAAAGATAAAACTTTTCCAATAGTAGAACCAGTAACTTAAACTCAGATATTTTTGACTCCAAGACTTGATTCTTTTTGCCAAGTCACAGTTCCATCCCAGTAGCTGAAATGACTCAAGTTTTATAAAATAGTTCTATTAGGAAAGGAAATAAGTCACTGTAAATGCTACCCTAATATCCCTGGAGATCATTTTTAAGTTGATATTAATTGGACGCATTCTACTATGTAAGCCTATAGAGAAACCAAAATATCTGTTGCACTTCAAATTTCACGACTCATGCTAAAAAATGAACATAAACGGCAATCACACCCTTGAGTAGTTTTTGCGGAAAGATAACTCAATGAAACAACCTACTTTTAAAATAAGAAATAATGAAAATAAAAAGCCGATGTGAATTTGATGCTTTCCTATCATCATTCAGCATTTGGAGGAATACAGCTCTGTCGGCAAGATTATTCCGGGCTCTCTGAGACCAGGGTATACAAGAGGGCCGGCCCCGGCCCTTCAATCAGGCACTTTCGTGCTTCCTGCATGGGCACAGAGGGTGAAATTAGCAGTTAACTCCACATTATGTCGGGACCCAAGTCAGCTTTTAATTTAATTCTCCTTTTAGAGAATTAAAAAGGGACTAGCACATTGAAGAAATGCCTGGCCAAAAGCAAAGGACTATTCCCTAACCAGTGACACTAGGAACAGTGAAGGTACCAACGAAATGCAGCTGGGAGGAGGGATGATGAAAGCAAAGCTTCAATTCCTCCTGGCATCAGGGAGGGGACTGAGGGCCACAAACTACCCCTCCCCCGCCTTTCCATCTGTTACCCAAAATGCTTGCTCTGCTTGTGAATTAAAGCAATAACAACCTTAATGTTCATGAATAACTAGACATGCCTAGTCACCTTGCTGCCTATAAGAATTATGTACATCATTATACATGTTGGGCTCTCTTACAAGTGCCATTCAATTTCCATAATACCCTCAGCTCATGGGTCTTAGTATTCACAGATTTCTGCTTACGTAGCCTGATTGCCTTGTTAACTGCTTTATAACATTAGCGGGAGCATTAGAAGCCAGGAAAATGAAAGATGCATGGATGAAAGCGGAGAAGCCAGCTTGACACAGATGGATTTGCTTTGGGATAAGCTGAATTTGAAATACCATGAGCATCCAGGTGAAAACGGGTATGAGGCACTGGGGTAATGTCCTTTCCACCGTGAGCTGCTGTTGTGGTTGTGAATTAGATCTTTGAATAGGAGAATGGAATGTGGGGGCAGATGATGGAGGACCGAGGACCAAACTCTGGCAGCATTCACATTTGGACAGTGACAGAACCAATAGAGGCCCAGGGAGAACAGAGGTGGGTCATAAAATAATCACTCTTCAGAGCCACACTGTCCAATATGGTAGCCACATGCCACGTGTGTCCACAGAACACCTGAAATGTGGCTGGTCTGCACTGAGATGTGCCGTGAGCATAACATACACGCTGGATTTTCATGCCTAAGTGGACAAAAGTCCCACATCCTCCAGGGAAGTTTAAGGGGATGAATACTGAGGGAAAGCATTTGAGAGCTCACTGGTCATCTTTCAAAGCCATTTCAGTGAGTGGTAAGGCCAGTAATATAAGAAGCAGTGGGTAAATAAACCACTGCTGTGTCTAGCATTTTGGGGCAGGGAAGTAGAGGAGCACAGTTAAAGGGCACTTTGCTTTGTTGTCTACGAAAGGGAAGACCTGCAGATGTTTATAAATAGCCCAATATCTCCTTCTCTCCCCAGAAAGACACACACATACTTGCCTCATCAGTTCACATTCTCAGTCCCACTGAACCATCTGGAAACAAGCTCGTACACCAACACAAGCAGAGAGGAGAGATGATCGTGGAATAAAGAGGCATTCTGCAATTTATCAAGAAAGGAGTTTAGCCCTCCCATGTTTTGATTTTTGTTTTAAATTCTGCATGAGATCATGGAGTGAAAAGCTAAACGTGCGGAGAGAGGGTTACCTGGCTTGCCGGAGAGTGGCATGGCATGAGAACCACTAAGCACATACCGGATCCTGGGATTCCACGGGCTTTTCATCTGGCTGTTGGCTGCCCAAATGCCACCACTTGAACATAAATCTATCAGGAAACTTCTACATGGTCGTGAGGAATTCTCTCTCTAACTTCAAAGCGTGCACCAAACTGCCAGAGAGCACTTAGGGGGTTTTCTCCTCCTACTCCCTAGTCTTCAAATAAATGAATGTTGAAAAGGGTAACTGCTGATGGCTCTCTGTAACTTCTGAATGGGGACTCGTGGCAAGAGTGGGCCCATACTGCATGCCAGAAGCAGGGCCAGGCTATAATTCTGAACGGGCAACAAGTCACTATAAACATTTATAAAGAAGAAAGTGTGCAAGGGCTTACAGAAAGTAAATCGTCGGGCAAATTGTTAAAAATTTCCAAGTCTTTGTTCCACAAAAACTAAACATTAATCAGGTTTTAGTGATTTCTCTAGTATTTTATAAGAATAGCAAGGAGATATAAGAATAGCAAGGAGATCAAAGAATTAACATCACCTGACACCGCAGGTGAGACTGAAAACATGTATTCACACCTAACTTTCCCTATTAAATTGCTCAAATAAAGAATCTTAACAATAGCAGGGTCCAATTTAACACTTGTTACATATAGAAGAAACTCACAGAAACTAACAAGCACTCAGCCCACACACATCTGCTTAGCCAAGGCTTGGTGGGTTAACCTTATGGTACTGAGAACTTGGAAACAAAAGACTGCAGAAGGGGCAGCTATAAAAGGCAGTTTACTCTCTGATTTTATATCTGATTTTATATATATATATATATATTTTCCTATTTGAAAGAATATAACACGGGGGTTTTAACTCCATCAAGATAACAGGCAGTGCATGAAAGCAGCACCAACAAATTAATACAAAGGTGCGTCAACGATAGCAATTTTAATACTTCATTTCCAGACCATTAAAAATATCTGGCATCTTTGCTCATCATCACTGGCTTCCTACAAAAGGCCTTTGTCTTAATAGCAGAATAGAGTAGTGCTTAGTGCTTAGGCTCTGACACAGGTTTTAATTTCTGGCACAAAACGATGAGCTGTGTGGCTTAACCTCCCAGTGCCTAAGTTAAAATGGGGCTAATAACAGCATATACCTCACATGGTCCTGTGAAGAGTCAATAAGTTAATATAACACCAACGCTGCTTACAATAGGACCTGTCCCACAGTACATAATCAATAATGTCAGCCACTAGTTTAATCAGTTAATGTTTATCAGCACCAGATCATAGCAAACCGAGATTCTCCCTGGGAACCTCGCTGACACAGTGTGTCACTAGGACCGAAACCTTCATCTCTAAAGAAGTCTTTGCCCACCAAGTTCTTCTTCCCATTAAGAAATCACAGTGATCTTGGAGTAATTAGCCTTTCCCTTTGCGCAGGTGCTGATGTCTCCTGCCTTCCAGGGATCATCGCCAAGTAGTGCCTGGTGGAGCTTACCATTAAAAGAAAGAAGAGTTTGAGGATGCAGCTAGGACAGGAAGGCCATGCCGCGGGAGAAACTGAAGACTTTTCATGAGTAAAGGTGTTGTGTCTTTAGGCTGGAATGGCTGCCTCCTATCCATATAAATGAGGGAAGTCTTCTGAGAAGGGCGAGGTTCCTGATAAAAGCTAATAAAACCATCTTTCCAGCTGGATGGGTCATTGGGATGGAATATTGAGAGAGAGAGGGAGAGAGAGAGTGAGTGTGTGAGTATGTGTGTGTGTGTGCCATATATGTAACATATATCTGGAACATAAATGCATGAGAAATTTCTAAATTATCATATACATGTATATGTGCATGTATATATATATATATAGGAGGGTATATATATATATATATATATATATAGAGAGAGAGAGAGAGAGAGAGAGAGAGAGAGAGAGAGGGACCTCCTGTGGATCTTGGTTGTCCCTTTAGAACCTGGTCCTCCCTGAAGTGTGGGCCATGGGTACCCATACAAGGGGACTGAGGGGCACAGACCTGTGGATCCTGAACCAAAGCAAATGTAGTTACATCGAGTCCGTAACTCAGACCTTTGTTGACTTTCTTTCCAACACACTTTCTTCTCACATTTTCCCCCTCTAAGCATACAGAAAAATGCATGGGCCAAAAAAAAAAGGTAGAAAATCCTGCATAAGCAGAACTATGAAACAGGCTTTCCAAAATGTTGCTTAGAGGCTCAGATTTTAAATTCACGCAGCGATATTCAAGCATAAAACCTAAATCAGAATGAGAGTGGGTTCAGTGCTTGGGTCTCTGCCCTCCTAAACATGGGGTGACTCCCACATCTTTTTCTCTATCAGTATGGCTCCCAAACATGTGGAATTGGCCCAGACCCATCTCCGAGACCTGGCCACACAATCCAGCTGCATGTTCAGTATTTCTACCTAGACATACACCAGCTTCAAAATCGGTGACTCACCATCCTAACCTGCAGATCAACTCTTGCCCAGGATGGCCCTCTCCCTGTTAATAATATAACAATAGTTGCAGTCACACCAACGTAACACCGCCTGAATCATCTCTGATGGACTGCCCTCCCCCAACCCTCAGTGTCCAGGCACAGGACAGACTCTTACACTGGGCGAAGAAGGGCTAAGCCAAAGGGCCATCTTGGGTTTGCAGAAGTCATCGCTGATGTGGCACTGGAACAAGCATTCTACCCATGGTAACTGACTAATCATAAAATAACATCATGAATATGTCTAGGCTGGGGGAGGTTGTAGCAGAACATTTGAAACAAGTTATGCAATAAGACAAAAGCAGGTGACTTTGGAGGGATGCAGATGACATCATGGCGAATCCTGCTTGAGGCCTCAGAGGTGTAAAGCAGCCTCTATCCATCAGTCTCCTCCCATTGCCGCATCTTCCTCCCCAGGAGTCATCCTTTTCTTCCCCTTCTCACAGCTAGTACGTAGGTTAGGGCAGTGCTGCCCAATAGCCTATCCACATATACAATTTTATTTATCTATTTTTTGAAACCCAGCCTTGATCTTGCTCTGTCACCCAGGCTAGAGTGCAGTGGCGTAATCATAGCTCACTGCAGCCTTGAACTCCTGGGCTCAAATGGTCCTCCTGCCTCAGCCTCCCAAGTAGCTGGGACTACAGGCACATTCCACCACACTCAGCTAATTTATTTTCATTTTTTTAGAGATAGGGTCTCACTATGTTGCTCAGGCTGGTCTCAAACTCCTAGGCTCAAGCAATACTTCTGCCTCAGCCCCCTGAGTAGCTGGGATTACAGACATGAGCCAACATTTAGGGCTCCCACACAAAAAAATTTTAAATCTTCTCATAGCCATGGTTAAAAAAAAATACGATGAAAAGGAAAAGGTGCAGTTAATTATAACCATATATTTTGTATAATCTAACATGTCCAAAATATTATCTCAACATGTAATCAATCACTACTGAAGCTTTTTTTTTTTTTTTTTGAGATGGAGTCTCGCTCTGTCGCCCAGGCTGGAGTACAGTAGTATGAGCTCGGCTCACTGCAGCCTCTGCTTCCCGAGTTGGAGCGATTATCATGCCTCAGACTCCTGAGTAGCTGGGACTGCAGGTGCATGCCACAACACCCAGCTATTTTTTTTATTTTCAGTGAAAATGGGGTTGCCATGTTGGCCAAGCTGGTCTCGAACTCTTGACCTCAGGTGTCCGCCCACCTCAGCCTCCCAAAATGTGGGATTACAGGCATAAGCCACAGTGCCCACCCTGAAGCATTATTAATGAGATATTTTATATTCTTTTTGCCATGTTAGGTCTTTGAAATATGGTATGCATCTTACCCCTGCAGCACATCTGAACTCGGAGGGGACAAATTTCAAGTGTTCAACAGCCACACGTGGCCAGTGGCTGCCATATCGGACAGCGAGGCGCTGAACAGTGCTTATTTCAAATGCAGAGCAGGACAGTGACCTCCTATGTGGTCCCCTTTGTCTTGTGAGGTTCGCCTCTGGCCTTGCTCACTCTCACTACCTGTGTGGTCCACGTTGCATATAGATTCAAATACCTGGCACGATCTTCCTTGCCTGCTCGAAAGAGGGGCCCATTCAAAGCAGGGCCCTTATCTGTATTATCAACACCCACCACAAACCAGGCATTCTGTAGATGTTTGTCAAACAGTCAATCAACTAAAGACTCCAGGATAAAATCCAAATTCCTTAAAATGACAGTCAGGTTCAGCCTTTAACTCCTTATAACAATCCTCTTCATAGTCCTCTACACTGGGTCCTTAGGTGTCTACTTCAGTGTGCAGTGGGGTGAAGACAGAAATAGGTCCTGAGGTAAATATGTGGCAGCTTCCTGGAGCATTAGTTATACTAACTGGTGAGTTTTTGTTTTTCGTTTTTTGGTTTTTTTTTAGATGGAGTCTCGCTCTGTCTCCCAGGCTGAAGTGCAGTGGCATGATCTCTGCTCACTGCAACTTTTGCCTCCCAGGTTCAAGCGATTCTCCTGCCTCAGCCTCCTAAGTAGCTGGGATTACAGGTGCCTGCCACCACGCCTGGGTAATTTTTTATACTTTTAGGAGAGACAGGGTTTCGCAGTGTTGCCCAGGCTGGTCTCAAACTCCTGACTTCATGTGATCCACCCGCCTCAGCCTCCCGAAGTGCTGGGATTACAGGGGAGTATTTTTAAATATTTTCAGATTAAAATGCTCTGGCAAACACTAAAAGATTTTTTTTAAGATTAAATACTAGTTTCCAAACCCATTTTATGTGTGCAACAAGTAGCTTTATAACTGACATTCTACAAAACCTCCCACAGCTCCTTTTGGCATTCACTTCCCCCTTGATGGTTGGTGCACTAAAGAAAAAAACCTCTAATGGACCCTTGCTCTCCAGACCAGCTCATGTCTCCTTGTCTCTGCCCCTTTGCTGGGAGTATTTTCATCTGTCTCTCATCTTCTCTGCCCATCCGCTCAATGCCTGGAAGCTGACCCTGATCAGTGGAAAGTGGAGTTTGCTAAACTCCAACTGATCTCAAAAGCTGCACAGGCCGGGTTCAGAGGCTCATGCCTATAATCCCAGTGATGGCGGCGGTGGCCCCTCTGGAGCAGCCACTGTGGGGATGCCAGCTGCAGCTGGGGAGGCACATCCGGGGCTGCATGCCCCATGGAGCCGGAGAGCACGGGGAACAGGCAGGACCCCCCACCCTACTGAGTTGGCAGAACGGGAACCCCATGCTCCAGGCACAGCTGCAGCAACCTGAATGTGGCTCCAGACCTGGGCATCCATGTGCTCTTGGGGGCCCAGCAAGCCCTCTTTCCCCAGCACGGTCAGCAGTGCCTGCTCCCTGGCCATTCCCCACCTCCAGTGCCTGCTCCAATTTCAGAGTAAAGTAGAAGCCGAGCCCAGGCGCTGTCGCGACCTGGCCAGCTGTATCCACGCTCAAGGCGGCAATAACACACCAGCCCCACGGCCGCCTCATCCCCCTCTGAAACTTTGGGGGAGTTTCAAGCTCAGGAAGAAAGGCTGGAGCGGGTGGGGCTGAGAGCAGCTCGGCAGGCACCCCTCGGTGCGCACAGCCTGGGCATCTTGGACAGAATGTTGATGGCCACAGGGGGCAGAGGGGGCAGACAGGTTCCTAGGCAGGAAGGGGCAGGTCCTTGGTGAAACCCCACCTTCAAGCCAGGCATGACCTGAAGCCTGGGGGCCAGGGTGCCAGTTCCCAGTGGAATCTCCAACACAGAGTAAGAGCTTATAGCGTTTTTTCCAGGCCTGCCATGGCCGACCATGGACCATCAGCACGCACTTCCTCCCCTCTGAGCCCATAAAATCCCTGGACTCGGCCGGGCAGGGTGGCTCACGCCTGTAATCTCAGCACCTTGAGAGGCCCAGGCGGATGGATCACCTGAGGTCAGGAGTTCGAGACCAGCCTGGCCAACATAGTGGAAACCTCGTCTCTACTAAAAATATAAAAATTAGCTGGGCGTGGTGACAGGCACCTGTAATCCCAGCTACTCAGGAGGCTGAGGCAGGAGAATCGCTTGAACCCAGGAGGCAGAGGTTGCAGTGAGCCGAGATAGCGTCATTGCACTCCAGCCTGGGGGACAAGAGCAAGACTTCGTCTCAAAAAAAAAAAAAAAAACAAAAAACAAAACCCTGGACTCAGCTGGACTTGCACACTCCTCAGGAAGACGTGCCTGCGGAAGGGAGCTGCCTACTTCAGGTCTCATGAGAGCTGTTCTGTTACTCAGTGAACCTCCTCTCCGACTAACTCACCCTCCAGTTGTCTGCATACCTCATTCTTCCTGGACGCTGGACTAGAACTTGGGACCTGGCAGGACGGAAAGAGTTGTAACACAAACAGGCCGGAAACATGCCCCCCGCTCACCACATTGCAGGCAACAAGAAGAGAAGAGCAGTGGCCCTTGGGGCTCCCTGAGCCAGGGCTGTGACATGCTGTAACACCCTCCTTGGGGCTGTGCAGTTCCTGTTATCTCCGAGCTTTTGGGCACCATTGCATTCTCCTTGTCCAGATACTGGTGCCCATAGCAGAAGCCACTTGCAGTAGGTCTGATCCAGCTACAGCCTCACATGGAACTGGCACCTGTGCCAGCACCTGGAGCAGCCCACCCCACCCCAGCCAGCATGCCTGGCTACACACAGTGGCTGCACCCCACATTCGCTTGCTCACACAACCCTGGCCTCTCTGCACCTGGCTCGCCCTTGGCAGGCGTGGTATCTGGGACAGTAGTGTAAACCAAGCACAGCCTGCCGGGCCACTTGGGCGAAATAAGCCCAGTCGGAGCGAGCAAAACCCAAGCAGAGGCACCACCAGCCACAGAGGTTGCAGCTGGTAAAGCAACGCCCTAAGGATCCTGTGACACCAGCACTTTGGGAGGCTGATGCAGAAGAACTGCCTGAAACCAGGAGTACAAGACCTTTATTCTCCTAAATGTTTGTTTTCTATTGTTCATCATATTATAAAACTGGTCCAATTAAGCTGTTGGAGGATGGTTTGATATACTTATTTAAAAATTAGCTGGGCCCAGTGGCATGCACCTATAGGCCCAGCTGCTCAGGAGGCTGAGGCAAGGGGATCTTGCTGCCAATTTTGCTTCAAGTCAGCCTGCAAGAAAAAATCATAAAAAATAGAAAGGTAAAAAGTTAAACACAGTCCAGACATGGTGGCTTACACCTGTAGTCCCAGCACTTTGAGAGGCCAAGGTGGGAGGATCACTTGAGCCTGGGAGGTCAAGGCTGCAGTGAGCCGTGATCGTGCCACTGCACTCCAACCTGGGCAACACAGTAAGATTGTGTCTCAAAAACAAAAAAAAATTTAAAACACCAACAGGTATGTCAAACCATCCTCCAATAGCTTAACTGGACCAGTTTATAATGAGCAATGGAAAACTATTAAAAATTTAAGAGCATAAAGGAAAATGTTTAGTAACATCATGCCATACTCCATGTGCATTTCATTTCAAACATTAAGTTTTCAGGAAAAAATTTCTAATAAAATGCAATTGTTAGGAAAAAACAGTATTAACGTGAAAACCAATAAAGTAAAATCTATTCCTTAAGAAATAGCCTAATAAAAATAAGCTGAAGTGAGTAGCTTTGAAAATAAAGCATAATCTAAAAAACCTAAACTCTTGCCTGACACCATTTTTTTTAAATGGACTTTTCCAGAACATTGAAGGAAATTCCTCACTCCTAATAATTCAGTACTTCACTAAGGTTTTAAAAAATTATGAAAGGCAATAGCATTAACTGATAAAAAATCATCAAGCATTTTCCTTGGGAAATATTTCTCTCTTAAGTTAAATGCTATATAAACATTCCTGATTTTTATGAACTACTTTTACTCATCTGGATGACAGGCATTAATAATTAAGTCCAGTACAAAAGGCCTCTCTGTACTCACTGCATAAGCAATAAATGTCCAACTTGCTGTGCCCTGTTTTGAAATGTATTTGCTTATACTAGATATAAATAATATTAAAATTAAATTCCTAAAGAAGTCCATTTATGTTCCTATATTAAGTACATATTTCAAAATTACCTTTTGAAAATTGCTCTCTTTAAGTTCTGTTGCTAAACCTCTGAGTGGTTAATCTTTCCCACTTTCTCTTATCACAAAACACAGCCAGATTATCAGTAAACAACATATAAATGGGATAAGCTGCATGGATTTTTCTAGGGCCTGGACCAGAAAATTCATTATTCATTCACCAGCACTCTTCCAGAACAACTGATGAAAAGCAGAATTTAATGTCATTTTTAAACAATTCGCAGTTCAAGAGATCATAATATCCTAATAAGCTATTTTCCTCCACCCATCATTAAACTTTTCTTACATTGATAACTTCTTTTCTGAAAAAGGGAATTCTACTAGAGTTGCTGCAATTATGCGAGATATTCAAGAGATACAGGAGATTTTTGCCCCAGTGCAATGTTTCCACTATATGTATTTTTTTTCTCAACTGGCTCACCTAGGAGCAGGTTGGAAGAAAAATGTCAGTTAAAGGCCACACAGTACAGGGAGATCTAAAAACAGTAAAGGGAAGTTCATTTTATTCACCAAAAGCCAGAAAATGGAGTCAGCAGAACCACTTAAAGCTCAAAGTAAAAATAAATGATGGTGAAGAAGAATTAATTTACATATTTGCTTCAATCATAACACAGTAAAGACTTTTTTAAGGAAATTCTCATAACCAACCCATTTTTGCAAAAGTCAAGGCAAATGTAATAAGAAGACGAACACAGGGTAGATGAGACTAAATTAACACATGGGAAGTGTTTTTTAAAAGCCCCTAAGAATTGAGAATATTCATCCACCAGTGAAAATGTGAAACTACAGACTGAAGCAGAGAATGTATTTACACAAATGGCCACATTGCTAAGGGACAATTTACCAATCTTATCAGAATAGAGGCTTCGACAGCACATGGGCAACGTAACAATGTCAACTGTTCTTGAGCCATGCCAAGAACATAAGAACATTTCATCATCTATTAAACTAATATTTTTGCTGAGGCATAAATTTTGCCTATTTATAGGTATCTCATTTATATGTTGTTTACTGATAATCTGGCTGTATTTTGATAACCCCACCAATGTCCTAGTCTCTGCATGTCAGTATGACTTTATTGTAATCACCATATTGTATATACTTATTTTCAAGAAGTGCTTTTTTAAAAAACAACGAAATGTTTTGTTTCTTTGAGGAAAATGGGCCCCAGGAAGCCAAGTACTAGTGCTGTCTATTGTCTGAGATTGACATGATGAGAAAGTGAAAGAGTCTAAAAATAGGCACAGTTCTTAGCAAAAAAAAAAAAAATCAAAGTTCTGGATAAATCAAGGTACGCAACGTTGAATCTGCTAGTGATTTAAGTGTAGCGCATGATTAATTATACCACAAACTGTATAGTACAATGCAATGGAGATTCACTACCATCAAAGAGAAATGATGTGAAATTGACATGTCTGCACGTTTAAAAACTCAGCTAAAGGAAATAGGATGCAATAATTAAAGCACAGGATGTTAACAGAAAAGAGTTTAGTCAGGAAGAACTCTTCCACAATGTTACAGTAAGCCAAATCAAAAACACCTGCTACAGTGTTCATGCATTGGAAGACAAAATAATGAAGATGCCAATTCAACCCAAATTGATACACAAGTTTGCTGCAATGCTTATTGAAACCCCAGTGAAACTTTTTGTAGATATAGACAAGAATATTTTAAAATTTCTATAGAAAGACAAAGGAAATGGTAAAACAATTTTGAAAAAGAGGAATTAAATGACAGAAAACACGCTACCTGGCATATATAGCTACAGTAATCAACACTGTATGGTATTGGTGGACAGCTAGACACATAGACGAATGAAGCGGAATACAGAATACAGAAATAGGCCTGCACAAATATGAACAAATAATTTTGTACAAAAGCAATTCAACGGAGGAATGGTAATCTTTTCAACAAACGCTGCTGGAATAATTGGAGACAGGAAAAAAAATAGAATCTCTACCTAGTCTCATACCTTATTCAAAAATTAACTCAAAATCAGATCATCGATGAGAAACATAAAACTATAAAACATTTAGGAGAAAGCATAAGAGAAAATATTCAAGACCAAGAGCTTGGCAAAGAGTTCTTAGGCATGGGGCCAGAAAAAGCACAATCCATAAAAGAAAAATACCAATAAATTTTACTTCATCAAAAGTAAAAACTTCTGCTTTTTTGAAAGACTCTGTTGAGAGGGAAAAAATGATGAGCTACAAACCAGGAGAAAACATTTGCAAACCATGTATCTGATAAAAGACCCATATCTAAAATTGATAAAGAATTTTCGAAATTCAACATTTTTTATAAAGTCCATTTAGAAGATAGGCAAACGACATGAAGAGGCATTTGACTTAAAAGAAGGACACAGATGCTGGGTGCGGTGGCTCATGCCTGTAATCCCAACACTTTGGGAGGCTGAGGTGGGTGGATTGCGAGGTCAGGAGATCAAGACCATCCTGGCTAACACAGTGAAACCGTGTCTCTACTAAAAATACAAAAAATTAGCAGGGCGTGGTGGCAGGCGCCTGTAGTCCCAGCTACTCGGGAGGCTGAGGCAGGAGAATGGCATGAACCCGGGAGGTGGAGCTTGCAGTGAGCCAAGATTGCACCACTGCACTGCAGCCTGGGCGACAGAGTGAGACTCCATCTCAAAAAAAAAAAAAGAAAGAAAGAAAGAAAGACACAGGTGGCAAATAAGCACACGAAAGATGTTTAACACTACTAACCATTAGGGAAAAGCAAATTAATACCATGATTAGATATCACTACACACCTAGCAGAACAGCTAAAATTTAAAAAGTTATGATACCAAATGCTGACGACGGTGTGGAGAAACTGGATCTCCCAAACATTGCTGATGGGAATCTAAAACTGCAGCCACCCTGGAAAATACTGCAATTCTTTAAAAACTAAACATAGCTTACAACCAACCAAAGACACCTTACAACCAACCAAACATATTCCTGGGCATTTATCCCAAAGAAACAAAACTGATTTCTGCATAAATGCCTGTATAAGATTATTCATAGCCATTTTCATTGTAATAGCCAAAAACTGAAAACGACCAAAATGTCTCGCAAAAGAATGTAAAAGAGACATGAGAAAAGGCATTTTGCAAGACCTTTTGTAAATGGCCAAACAAAATGTGGTATGTCCATAGCATGAAAAGGGCATTTTGCTGAATGAAAAATGCCAGTCTCAAAGGTCACCTATTGTATCATTCAATTTATATTACTGATACGGTTTGGATCTGTGCCCCCATCCAAATCTCATGTCAAATTGTAATCCCCGATGTTGGAGGTGGGGTCTGGTTGGGGGTGACTGGAGCATGGGTGGGGATTTCCCCCTCGGTGCTACTCTGGTGATAGTGAGCAAGTGCTCTTGAAATCTGGTTGTTCAAAAGTATGCAGCACGTTCCCCCCACTTCCTCCTGCTCCAGCCATGTAAGATGTGCCTTCTTCCCTTCACCTTCCACCATGATTGATAGTTTCCTGAGACCTCCCCAGAAATTGTCATGTTTCCTGTATAGCCTGTGGAACCATGAGCCAATTAAACCTCTTTTCTTTACAAATTACCCAGTCTCTGGTATTTCTTTATAGCAGTGCAAGAAGGGACTAATACAATTACATTGTCAAAATGACAAAATTACAGAGATGGAGAACAAAACAGTGGCTCCCATGGGCTAGGGATGGTGGCAGTGAGGAGGAAGTGTGTGACTATAAAAGGATAGCAGGCCGGGCATGGTGGCTCATGCCTGTAATCCCAGCACTTTGGGAGACTGACATGGGTGGATCACAATGTCAGGAGTTTGAGACCAGCCTGGCCAACATAGTGAAACCCTGTCTCTACTAAAAAAAAAAAAAAAAAAAAAAAAAAAAAAAAAAAAATTAGCCAGGTGTGGTGGTGGGTGCCTCTAATCCCAGCTACTCAGGAGGCTGAGGCAGAAGAATGGCTTGAACCCGGGAGGCGGAGGTTGAGGTGAGCCAAGATCATGCCATTGCACTCCAGCCTGGGCGACAATGTGAGACCCTCTCAAAAAAAAAAAAAAAAAGGATAGCACATGAGAGCGCTCTGTGAGGATGGAACAGTTCTGTATCTTGATTGCAGTGGTCATTACATGAATCTATGGGTGATAAAATTGCATAAAACTATATACATGCTTTATACCAATGCTAACTTTCTGCTTTTAATATTGTACTATATTATGTAAAATATAACCAATGAGAAAACTGACTGGAGAGTATCAGCTTTCTGTGACTCTATCATTATTTCAACCTGAAAAGTTTCTTAAGAACAAGTTAAAACAAAACATACAATACAATTTTATGTACGACCAAAAGTTAGTTTCTCATGGGGGACTTCAGTTCCACGTTATGATAGAGAAGCTGGTACTGAACTAAACTTTCACTGAGTATAACTATAAAAACTAGTTTAAATAGAAGATTATTTGAAGTCACTGAAGAGCAACCAAATAATAGGATGTGATGGGCTTGCATGCAATATACTGAATTGAGATTTCACAATCAAGACAGGACCTAGAAAAAAAAAAAAAAAAGAAGACACGATCTAGTAAAAAAAAAAAAAGAAAAAAAAAAAAAAAACTGCAGGTATTCACATGAGACCTCAGAAGAGTTATATCTACTAGGAAGGGCAACATGGAGACAAATAAGCCTCAATTAGATGACAATGATGTGCCCATACGCTACCTACCAGAATAAAATTAATGTTTTGTAGAAGAAGATAACATCATCTAGAACCTCTATGTCTTTTCTTACATTATGTCCAATAAATTTAAAAATACCATTTTTGCCAGAAAATAAGACCAAATGTCTGAAAACCAAGAGGAAGAAGGGAAAGAGAAACAAACGTAAATGTGATACACGTATTATGCTTATTTATTACAATAATAAATATCTTTGAAAATAGATGAAGAGGAAGAATGTTACAACAGAATTTGAATCTGGAAAAAGAACCAAAGGTAAATCCAATTACTAAAAAATAAAATAGTTCAAAATTTAAGAATTCAATAGAGGGACTTACCAGCTGACTGGACAAAGCAAAAAGAGATTTGTTAACTGGTAGAAAGGTCAGTGGGAAATACTCAGATTGAAGTACAAAGAGAAAAATTAAAGGAATGAAAATACAGAAAAGAATGTAAAAGAGACATACGAAAAAGGAGCAAAATATCTATCATCGGAATCCCAAAAAGAAGGGAGAGAGAGAATGAGGCAGAAGCAATATTTGAAGAAATACTGGCCAAGCATTTTCCAAAATGAATGCAAAATACCAAGCCACAGATTGAAGATACTCCACAAACCAAAAGCAGGATAAACAGAATGAAAATACCACCTTTAAAGGAAAACAGTGAGACTTACAGCTGACCTTCCAAAGAGAAATAATGGAAACCAGAATTGCTGGGGGTGGGGTCGGGGGTGGATCACCAACAACTGCCAATTCCATATGCAAACAAGGAGAAACACAGATGTTTTTAAACAAAAACTGAGAGAATATTTTGTCAGTAAACCCATCGTAAAAGAAATCTTAAGGTAGTTCTTCAGACAGCAGCAAAATGATCCCAAATGAGAACATGGCAAGCAGGATGACAGAAAGGCACTAGACAGTGTAACATACAAGTAAATCTACATGAATTCTGACTGTTAAAGAACAATAATAATGTCTTAAGGAGTTGAAGAGAGAGAGAGAGAGTGTGTGTGTGTGTGTGTGTGAATTAAAATATATAGCCAAAACAGCACAAAAACAGAGGATAAATTTAAAGTATTATATAAAGAGACTCGCATTTCCAGAAAAATATAAAAGTATTCATTTAAGGTAGATACTAATAAATTAAAGATGTTATAAACTCTAGTGTAAACACTGAAGGAGTAATAAAAGAATGAATAACTCACAAGCTAACAGAAACTTGTTAATAAATATTTGATTAATCTAAAGAAAGGCAAAAAATGAAAAAATAAAGAAAGAAAATAAATATCATAGTTCAAACTGCTATAACAAAGTCCCACAGACCTGGTGGCTTATAAACAACAGGAATTTACTTCTCACCACTCTGGAGGCTGGGAAGTGTGAGATTAGAGAGCCAGCATGGCTGGGTTCTGGTGAAGGCCCTCTTCTGGATTGCAGACTGCCTGCTGTTTTCTCATTGTGTCCTCACATGGTAGGGCAAGAGAGCTCTCTCATCTCTCTTATAAGGGCATTAACTGCACTCATGAAGCCTTTACCCTCATGACCTAATCATCTACCATCTCCCAGTACTATCACATTCGGGGTTAAGATTTCAACATAAGAATTCTGGGGACAGGCACAAACAGTCCGTTGCACTAACAGAAAAAAAAAACAGTAAAATCATAATTCTAAACTCATATTTTTAAACTGCATATGCACAGGGTAAGACTCCCAATGCAAGGCAGAATTCAGCTGCCAAACACAACAAAAACAAAACAAAACAGCTTAGTAAACCACAGCAAGCATCATAAAATCTTTGATGAAATTCTCTAAGTTTTCCCTGAAGCTGAGGGAAAGGATCAAAGATCTGCTATCATGTCTTCTAGTCAGCATTTACAAAGATCCTGGGAAGTATAATGAGGCAATAACAAGAAATGAAAACTGAAAAGCAAGAAATAAAATGGTCAGTATGTACAGATTACATGACTGGGTACATAGAAAATCCAAAAGAATCTATAAACTATTAGAATTAATAAGTGAACTTAGCAAAGTTACTAGATACAAGGTCAAATGTAAAGTCAATTATATTTTTACAATCTAAGAAACAATTTTTAAAAGATATCATTTGCATTGACATCAGTAAACATCAAATACCTAGAAATAAATCTGATCCCCAAAATGTGCAAAGTCTCTCATAGAAAACTAAGTGCAAATACTGAGAGAAATTTTAAAATATCTAAATATATAAAAGAAAGATATACTATGTTCATAGATTGGCAGTCTTAATATTGAAAAGATGAATTCTTCTCAAACAGATCTACAGATTTGATGCTATTTCATTAAAAATTCCAGCAGCTCGTCTTGTGGAGATTTATAAGCTAATTCTAAAATTTAAACTGGAATGAAAGGAGGCAAGAATACAAAGATAATTTTGAAGAATTAGAACAAAGTTAGACGATGAACACCAACATATAACAAGACAACAAAAACCTGGAGTTAATTTAAAAGTTATAAATTTGGAACAAGAAAAGACAAATAGACCAATGAAATAGAATAGAGAGTCAAGTAATAGATATCCATGCTTACAGTCACCTGATTTACTACCCAGGTACCACTGCAATGCAGTGATGAAAAGGTGGCCTTTTAAATAACTAGTGCTGGATCCACTGGACACCCATAGGTGGAGGGACTAATCTCTACCTCAAACTATAAACAAAATATCAATTCTAAGATCACAGGCCTAAATATCAGTGTTAAAATAATAAAGGCTGTAGAAGATAACATGAGAGAACAGCCTTTGGGTAGGCAAAGAAGATACAAAAAAACACAAACCATGAATAAAAAAAACTGATAATCTGGACTTCATTAAAGTGAAAAATTGCTATGCAACACTAACAACATCAGCAATAGAGGGGAAAAAGCAACAGTGTTGGAAAAGATATTTGCAATAGACATATCTAACAAAAGATTCCTACTCATAACATACAAAATACTCTCCAAAAGTTAATGTTTAAAAAAGACAATTCTGGTCAGACACCATGGCTCACACTTGTAATCCTACCACTTTGGAAGGATCACTTGAAGCCAGGAGATGGAGACCAGCCTGGGCAACATGGTAAGACCCCATCTCTCCAAAAAATTAAATTAGCTGGCATGGTTGTACACTTGTAGTCTTAGCTACTTGTGAGGCTGAGGCAGAAAGAGCCCTTGAGCCTGGTAGTTCAAGGCTGCAGCAAGCTATGCCTGTGCCACTGCACTCCGGCCTGGGCAACAGAGTGAGACTCTGTCTAGAGAGATGACTAGATAGATAGATAGATAGATAGATAGATAGATAGATAGACAGACAGACAGACAGACAGACAGACAGACAGACAGATAGATAGATAGAACAACTGTATTTTTAAAGCAGGCTAAAGCCTGAATAGGTACTTCACAAAAGAATATAGTATATCCAAATGGACATTAAAGATACAAAACAGGTGTTTCCCATCATGAGTTGTCAGTGAACTGCAAATCAAAATCACAATGAAACCCTCTATACATCCACCATAATGATTCCTATTTTTTTGAAACTAACATTTACTAAGTACTGCTAGTGGAAGTGTTAACTGAGTCAACTACTTTGGAAAAGTGTTTAAAGGCTGAGCATATATATAACCCAATCAGCAATTCTACTCATAGGTATATATCCAGCAGAAATGTATACATACACTTATTTCAGGTGTTCACTTAAATATTTAAATCTTTCATATTTGAGAATATTAGTACCAGCTTTGTTTTTATTAGTGAAACCAGAAACAACCCATTGTCTATCAACAGAATGGATAGATGAATTGTAACATACAGCACTAAGCCACCAGGAGCTACAACATGGATGCATCTCAGATATAAATGAAGCAAAAGAAACTAGACACAAAAGAGTGCATATTGCATTGTCATTCCATTTGCACAAAGTGCAAAAACAAGCAGAATTAATTTATTTTTCTAGAAGTCCACAGAGTGGTAACCTTTGGAAAGGCAGGTAGCTCCTGGGAGGGGGTGCTAGAGAGGCTTGCAGGCATTGGTAACATTCTATGCATTGATGTGAGTGGTAGTTACACAACTGCGTTCACACTGCAAATATTCATCAAGCTGTACACTTAAGATTTATGTACTTTACTAACTGTATGTTAATATATTACGCTTCAATTTTTAAGTTTCCTTTAAAGTTACTTAAGAAAGATTTAACGGGAAAAAAACAGTCTATGAAAGGCAAATAAATTAATGTTGGTAATAGTTTCTTGTGGGCAAGGATTATATATCCCATTATATCCGTGGAGTTAAGTAGAATGCTTTGCATATAACAGAAATTTGGAAAGGCTAAGAACATAATCATGATAATGGTAGTAATCATATAATTTTATATATAACTTATATTTCTGTGGATACAAATATGAGAGCTTTCAGCCAGCATTTAATCTTCCTTGTTACTATCCCTATGAATAAAATAGAAAAATGTAGACTGGATGTAGAGAAATGTAGAACTGATTTGACACAGACTTTGAAGGAAATCTTACCTGGTTGGCCATCAGATTCTAGCCTCAGCACCTTCCGATTTAGGAGTCTTATTAATAGCTATGTGGAAACCATTTTAAAGTATCCATGAAGAAGGTGGCTTTAAGTATAAGTCTACAGCACCCCACAGACACCTGACACACAGGAGGTAGTGAGTATATATATCTTTGCTGAATGAAAGAATACACATATATTGGAATCATGGTTCCATTCAGTACATTCATAGTATTACCATGCAGTAAAAATTATCAACCACGGTCAATCCAATATTTATGGCATTCTTCATGAAATGGGACAACCACAAAGCCAGTCATGTAGCTAAATGAAACTGAATGCTTGAAAACTTATTAATGCAATCCCCAAACAAATACATGGTCTTAGTCTCCCATAACTTACAGTCGTTTTTCTTCCTTTCCTCTTATGAAAAACTGTTCTACTCTCAGTATTTCAGTTTATGGCACAGAAGAATCTTATCAAAAACACTTCAGCAATAATTTTTCCCTGCCCACAAAAATAGGCTGGATTTATCTAATCTTAAAAATAGACTCCATTTATCCACAATATCAGGGCCCTTCTTGGAAGCTGTACTGCTAAGTTATGCAGAGTTCTCGACTCCTGGTGGTATGAACAACAAGCAAAAGAGGGTGCCATTACTCATTTCCTCCATTATGCAAAGATTTGCAACGTCCTTCTCCTTGATTTATTTATCAGATTCTGTTTGGGTCAGATTTTAGTCTGCTCCATTATTCATATTAGATGGCAATGGCATCATCATTATTAACCCTGAGATTTTAAAGTCCATTTCTGTATCCTAGTAAGGCATCTGAGTTATACATAGCCCCCTCTTAACAAAACTGTGGGCTTTAGTTTGCCCATTTAGAGGGAAATGCGGAAATGATCTCTGTTCCCTCCCTACTGTGTGACTGCATGAAACTGGTGTCATTTATGGAATCGCTGGTTCCATTCTCTACTGACATTCAGGTCCTTGTTTTAGGCCTGTCCAGAGCAATGTTTTTGTTGGTTGTAATGTAAGCCAGATTTCTTCTTCTGCTAGACATGTGAAATTAAAAAAAAAAAATTTCTTCAGAAAATGTCCTAGTCAGGACCAAAACTAGAGAATGTTCAATGAGCAGTAGATATGGCAGTTTTTTTAATCACTGTACAATAAAAAATGTGAGGAGCTATCTCCCACCTTCTAATCGCTGCCTGTTACTGAACCCCCCCCCCCCCGCCACCAACCCCCCCCGCCCCGCCCCTTCTCCAGACCAGCATCTCTAAGCACCTTAACCAGGTAAGAAGATGGTGAAGTTTCCGGGGAGGAAGGAAGGCTGGTCTCAAGCTTCTGAGCTCAAGCAATCCACCCCGCCCTGGCTCCCCAACTGCTGGGAACACCGGTGTAAGCCACCGCGCCCAGCCTCCAAGGAAGATTCCTTTTAAGAAGGTGTTATAGGCGCTCATTCAGAACACTAAAGAGATGAAGATACATGCTCTGTTGTTAAGTGCAGACATTTGTTTAAAGTTTTTACTTTTAAATCAACAGTGTGAAGTATGGAACAAATGTGGAATTTACACATGTAAATACTGTATAGATGTACTGTTTAGATATTTTTGAAAGACAGTGCTTTGCAAGCAACAAATTATATGTACAGCATAGTGCCAATTATACAAAAATGTGGAGAAAAAACTCTCAAAATATAAATTGCTAATTTTCTGAAAAATTACTGGAATTTTCTTAGCCAGATCCTATCATAGTAGGAGAGCTGAGGGCAGTCACTACCAGCAGAATCATTCTGTTTCCCAAGATATGTCAACATTTTCCCCTGACCTAAGCTTTCAGAAAATCCCTCCAATATATCCCTAAGCTGACTATTTGCTGAATAGTATACATAATTACCTATATAAGTCCTACCGTCTTTTTGAGTTAACAGCTATGAGAAAAAAACCCACCAGCAATATCAGCTTCTCCTATTTGTCTTAATGAGACATGCTTGCTTCAAGCCTAGCTGGATTATTTCATCACCAAACCACTGCAACGTGCAAACAAAACACGCCCAGCTTTGAACCAACAAAGCTTTATAGAGCTCTAATTTTAATTATCAAAAGATCTCTAGCAGAAAATGAAATGATGCAAAGCTAAACCAAAGGCAAATGAAAGTAGTATGTGCTCCCCAATTAAGGAAAGCAGTAAGTAATTAGGTATCCGCAAAGAGAGGCGATGCATTAGCTTAGGCGTGTGCCCAACAACGGTGATGTGTTTTGGTGGGGCTGGGGAACATCTCTATCCCATCTTGTACTTAGGAACTTGTGACATCAATCACCCCTCCTCCTCTACAACCTTAGATTATGGTCTCTTTCATGAGAAAAGAAAAGCATCCCTAACTTTTACCCTTCCTCCCCTTTCAAGCTCCCACCTCCTCTCTCTTCCTCTTCAGCACACGGGGTGAAAAGATCGTCTACATCGTCTGCCTCTATTTACTGCTGCTCTGTCACTTCTGGGTCTCCTGCAATTGGGAGGCTACTTTCAACCTCCTCCCAGAGACTCCCATAATGATCACATCAAAAGTCTCCTCAGGGCCAGGCGCGGTGGCTCACGCCTGTAATCCCAGCACTTTGGGAGGCTGAGGCGGGTGGATCATGAGGTCAGGAAATCGAGACCATCCTGGCTAACATGGTGAAACCCCATCTCTACTAAAAATACGGAAAATCAGCCGGGCGTGGTGACATGCACCTGTAGTTCCAGCTACTCGGGAGGCTGAGGCAGGAGAATTGCTTGAACCCGGGAGGTGGAGCTTGCAGTGAGCCGAGATCACACTACTGCACTCCAGCCTGGGTGACATGGCAAGATTCCGTCCAAAAAAAAAAAAAGTTTCTTCAGTCACCTTCCTCTGAGCCTCTGCTGTGGACTCCTCTACATGCTCCTCCCAGATCATCTGGTCCATTTTTGTGGTTTCTCGATCACACCAGTGGCCTCCAATATGCCTCACTGGGTCACTCCTCTCTCCAAAACACTAAATCCACACTTCTAGCTTTGTGCCTTGAATTCGACTCCTACTGCTGCCATAATAACATATCACAGACTGGGTGGCTTAAGCAACAGAAATGTATTATCTCTCAGTTCTGGAGGCCCAGAGTCCGAGATGAAGGGGTCGGCAGGGCTGGTTCCTTCCGAGGGTGGGAGGGGGAATCTGTTCCATGCCTCTCTCAGCCCTGGTGCTTGTGGCTCACAGGTGCAGTGCTCCAGTCCTCACAGGTGCAGTCTCTAGTCCTCACAGGTGCAGTGCTCAGTCCTCACAGGTGCAGAGCTCAGTCCTCACAGGTGCAGTGCTCCAGTCCTCACAGGTGCAGTGCTCAGTCCTCACAGGTGCAGTGCTCCAGTCCTCACAGGTGCAGTGCTCCAGTCCTCACAGGTGCAGTGCTCCAGTCCTCACAGGTGCAGTGCTCCAGTCCTCACAGGTGCAGTGCTCAGTCCTCACAGGTGCAGTGCTCCAGTCCTCACAGGTACAGTCTCTAGTCCTCACACGTGCAGTCTCTAGTCCTCACAGATGCGATGCTCCAGTCCTCACAGATGCGATGCTCCAGTCCTCACAGGTGCGGTGCTCCAGTCCTCACAGTTGTGCTCCCTGTGTGTCTTCACACCATCTTCCCTCTGTGTGGACCTGCGTCCTAATCCCCTCCTGTTAGGAGGGCACTAGTCATATAGGACCAGGGTCCACCTTAATGGCCTCACTTTCACTTGATTCCTTCTGTAAAGATCCTATTTCCCATTAAGGTCACATTCTAAGGTCCTGGGGATTACGATGTCAACATACTTTTTAGGGAGCCATAATTCAGTCCATAACACATCTCAAAATAAATACATCCAAAATAAATCCCACTGCCCTCCCTGGAAACCTCCCCTTCCTCCTGATTTCCATATGGCCAACACCATCTGAAGCTCAGCTTTGTCTTTTTCCTTTCCTTGTATCTAATCAGTTACCAACCCCATAAACCCTTCCTCCACTGTGTCCTAAAGCTCCCGCTCCTTTCTATTCCCACAACTACCACCCAAATTTAGGCCCGAATTATCTTGCACCAGCTCCGTGGTGACTGTCTTCTAATAGGCTTCTCAGCTCCGGTCCTGCTCTGATCTCTCTATATCCCAATTTATCTTATAAATTGCTGCCCCATTAATCTTTCTAATGGACAGCTCTGACCCATTTTTCTCCCTTGAGAAGGAGAAAAAAAGAATAACTTCCAGGGCCCCTTTTACCTTATGAATTAAGAACAAATCCCTCACTCTGGTCTCAGGGCTCCCCAGTCCCCCCAGGATGACAGAGCAGTACTCGTATGTCATCTCTCTCCCAAACGTGTCACTGTGCTTCCCACCTTCACATCAGGGTCTCATCAAGGAAGGGGATGGCGCTCTCAAGGGTTTAACTGAAGAGAGGTGAATGAGGGACCATTTAACAAGGTGCGGGCTGGGAGCGTGACAGGATCCGACAGAGATGGGACTTCTAGGGACCAGCAACAGTGGGAAACTGTCCCCAGCCCTCGCTCTGAGCCAACAAGGAAAGGAAACAGTGCTCCCCGCACCATCTAGAGTAGGAGCCTCCTGAATATAGAACAGGGCAGAGAAGACTGGAAAGTGACCCTGGGGATGGGGAGACGGAAGAAACAACACGTGGCCCCCACTCACCTTCCTCTTTCATCTGTCCTGTCTTCCTGCCCTCCCCACCCAAATTTAGCAAGATCCCGCTCATTTTTACTTTGGGAGGCATAGTAGTGATGTTGGAGGTAATTTTTTTAAAGTAAAAATATGACTCAAACAAAGACAAAATGAACACATCAAAGATTTTATTTAATTTCTTCATTAAAGAACAAGTGTGGTATCATAGCAGGTTCAAAGGAGACTCCAAAGGACATACAAAGATATGAGCCCATCAGGAAGGCTGAGATGAATTTGCTTGATAAGAATAAACCCACTCAGTATCTACAACTGCATTCAAATAGACACAATTTGCATTTTCTATAATCAAGAATCAACAGTTCAGGAATCATTACTATCGGTTTTCCACAATTTAACAGAGTAGTAAGATAGCTCCAGACAAATGAAAAGCACAGATAATCTAAATGGACGAATGTGATAGGACAGCCATGAATCATTCCTTATAATCCAATTTACAGTTTTTTACCATTTTTCCAGACAGATGGAGGGAAGGGGCGGGGGGAGAAGGGGGAAGAAGGGGAGGAGAGGGGAGGGGAGGAGAGGGGAGGGGAGGAGAGGGGAGGGGAGGAGAGGGGAGGGGAGGAGAGGGGAGGGGAGGAGAGGGGAGGGGAGGAGAGGGGAGGGAAGGGGAGGGAAGGAAGGAAGGAAGGAAGGAAAAAAGAAGGAAGGGAGCGAGGCAGAAAAAGGGAAGGAAGGGAGGAAATGATGGAGAGAGGGAGGGAAGAAAAAGGAAGGGAAGAAGGGAGGGAAGGAGGGAGGGAGGAAGGAGAAAGAAGGGCTTTGGCATCTGAAAACCCTGGGCTCGCCAGCAACATTACTTACTCATTAATTGCCCTTGAACAAGTCATTTCACCTCTCTGCAACTCAGTTTCCTGATCTGTATTAATGCAATTAACCGCTTTATAGACTCAATGGATTGTTCCAGGAATCAAATGAATTGCAGCTATCCTGTCTGAGCAGAATAATGGGGGCCAATACACTTGTCCTTTCATGTTCATTCACTATAAAGGGGTTAGACCCTGATCCCTGAAGTTCCTTTTCCGTCTGAGAATTCTGTGACTGGAAATGCTGCCTCCTCCACCAAGCCTTAAATAATGGTACTCCTGGGACACAGATGCCTCCCTCCTCAACATCCTTTCCTCTGGCGGTTTCCTGACTCTTATGTCCACTGTGTAGTAGAATATTTGCATTTCCCTTATTCCCTATCCCACCCATAGAGACAGAATAAGCTCTTTAAAGGCAGGACAAGCTTGGATATGAGTCCCAGCACCCAGCAAGAAGCATGGCATGTAGCAGGCAGTCCACGAAGATTTCAGAATGAAGGAGAAGAAGAGACCAGGCGCTGGCGCAGGAAGAGGTGAAATCACAATTGTCTCTTGTCCTTCACCAGTTTCCGTATCCTCTTTGGTGTGAGTAGGACTGACTCAAGTCGGGCTGACTTTGCAGGCTTCTATGTGATAAAATTCTTCATGACGGGAGCAGGACAGTTAGACTTCATAACGACACTCCCGTCTTCAGGAGATGATGGCTCCTTCCCTGTCACAAAGGGAATGGCGGTGAAGCTGAAGTTTTTATGCTTCTCTGACAGCCATCAATCAAAAACATTTCATCTCAGCTTTTCATTTGTCTGGGACTCAAGAAGAAATGTTCTCTCGACGTTTCATTGAACCTACAAGCCAGGACGTGTAAGCTGATCATGACTCCCAACTGTCGGCACTGGCCTTGGAAACATGTCATGACAGACATGTCCAAGACCAAAGGGGACTAACGGGATAGTCTAAAAAATAACAAGAGAGGGGCCAGGCACAGTGGCTCACACCTGTAATCTCAGCATTTTGGGAGGCTAAGGTGGGCAGATCATGAGGTCAAGAGATGGAGACCATCCTGGTCAATATGGTGAAACCCCATCTCTACTAAAAATACAAAAATTAGCTTGGCATGGTGGCGGGCACCTGTAATCCCAGCTACTCGGGAGGCTGAGGCAGGAGAATCACTTGAACCTGGGAGGCGGAGGTTGCAGTAAGCCAAGATCACACCACTGCACTCCAGCCTGACGACAGAGTGAGACTCTGTCTAAAAATAAATAAATAAAATAAAACAAGAAGAGAGGCAAAGAGCATCAGGGATCGGATCCTGTGTAGGCAACGCGCGTGTGTATGTGTGTATGTTTCTGTTACATTTTTCAAGTGCCTTAATCATCCTTCAATATGTTGTTCTTCCCTAAAAGGAGAGAAAAAAAAAAACTCTGTTCTTCCCTACAGGCTCATAACTGTGACATGCTCCTGAAGTACAGTTCTTGAAACTATTGTCCTTAAAAAAAAACAAGCACTTTGAAACATATTTTCATCCCTTAGCCCACTCCCCCAAATGTCAACTGTTTCAAAAATAAAATGAATCAAAATTTCCTGAAACGCTACAAAAGAGATTTTGGAGCACTTTTAGAGATCAAGGCGGCATTTCAATGAAACTTTAATTCCTGCCTTACATGTCGTTCTATAGTCTGGATTCTGCCTTTCATGTTATTTTCATATTTTATAATGAAATAGAATCTCTGCTTTTACCACCATTTACTTCACCATTGACCATTTACTCCATGAGTTTTGGAGCCCAATATCATGACCACATCCATCCTCTCTTCACCTTTTGGACCCTCTGAATTTTACACAGGACACAATCCCCATAGGACCATAAGCTTACTGTTCCCAGGTTGATGCATATAAGGTTCCACTGTTTGGGCATCTGAACTCTATGGGAACTACGGCTTCCACATTCATGGTATCTCTTAGGTACCTGGTATAATGCTACAGACAAAAGAGATATCCCGTTCACACACACTGCATTAAGGTACGCTAGTAAACTGCATACAATTACCCTACTCTGTATTTATTATGTAAAATACTATCTCATGGAATCAGTTTGATGCAATTCCACAAACATTAAACACAGGGCCTATGATGTGGCAGACAGCCTGCAAGGCTCTGGTAGTGTAAGAAATTCACATTTGATATTATAAAGTACCTTCTTGAAGGTAGAAGCAGGGCACCAAGTTTCCCTCTCATTTTAAAATATGTCCATCTCCAGCAGAAAAGGCCCCTGTATGGCAAGATTAAGTGAGAGTTCTAGAGCCAGCCTGCCCAGGTCTGAAACTGTAGCTCCACTGCCTGTGTCTGCAAACACTGGGCTCACTTCACTTCTTTGTAGCTACCTCTGAGGGATTTTCTAGGGATTTCATGAGAAAATACACATGCAATGCTTAGAACAGACCTGCCAGACAATTACATACCAATGCACCTACAAGAAATAAAGTTGCCAACAGCAGTCGGTAGCCCACGGCATAAAAAAGCTCTGATCTCCTGACTAGAAATGGTTACTCCTCAGGCTGACACTGTATTTAAGATCAGAGGAACTCCTCTCAGCCTGTGGGACTATTCAAATGTGCCTTAAGAATGCCCTGTACAACCTCAAAAAGACACGTGGACACCATTGTTCCTGAATGCTGAGATGGTACAGGTTTGTTGCTGGTCCTGCCACTGTCAAAATAGCATCTCTCACAAGTAACTCACTCATGAGCCCCGAGAAGAGAAGAGGAGAGGGGAGGGGAGGGGAGGGGAGCAGAGAGGAGGGGAGGGGAGGGGAGGGGTAGAAAGAGAGAGAAAGAGAGAGAGAAGGGGAGGGGAGGGAATGGGAAGGGGAGGGAAAGGGGAGGGGAGGGGGGAGAGAAAGGGAATGGGAGGGAAGGGAAAAGGAGGGAAGGGGGAGGGGAGGGGAGGGGAGGGGAGGGAAAGGGAAAGACAAAGGGAAAGGAACCATAAAAATAAAAACCTCAAAGCATTGGAAGAAATAACAGAGACCAACAGACAATTCACTGCTACACATGAACTAATTTAACTGAATTCTACGCCACAGTCAAAATTGGTGAAAAAAAATATGGTGGAATATCTTTCATTCATTTGTGCACATGTGTGTGCGTGTGTGTGAGACCGAACTTTCCTCATGGAAAGTTTCTTTGATTATGAAATAAATATAAACTCTAGCAAAAGCTAAAAGAATTTAAATCATAATCGCTTTTATTTTGAAAACCAGAAACCTGCTGTGGAAAAGAACAGAATACAACTTCTAGAGGCTATCAACTCAGTGTGCTGTTCAGCTTCATTTTAACAATATCCCAATTGACTCAAACTAAGGATATCATTTTTCCTGTAAGTTTTCTTTTTCTTTTCTTGATCTTCTCAAAATGCATCATTTCAGTTTATATCTTTGGTTATGCATTAAATATGAGTGAAATTCATGGGTTCCCATGTACATTATGAATCAGATTCTAAACTCAGGAGGAAAGAGAAACAATTAAAATTTCATTAGAAGCAGAACAAATGTGCAAAAACTCTTAAAATACGAAAAATGTTAAGGGAAAAAAAGTGCTTGCCATAGTAGAAAAATAAATTGGACACATTGAATTGTTCCTTCCTCCACTGTGATGAGATGTGTGGGCCTGTGCCTCTCCCTCAGTGACCACATGCGGGTTTCCCCTGCACGCTAAGAACCACGTGTCCCAGGGAGCAAATGTGTCCTCGTTCCCGCCTCAGCCCTTCCCACACTCAGGAAGGCCCTGCCAGCCTCTGAGCTCCTATACACTTTTCTCCCGTTGCACTCGCTTTCTTCTGCATCTATCTTGGCTCCACAGCTAGATTTCAGGTTTTCTTCCAGTAAATTGGCAGATACTCATCATTGGTTGGTGGGTGGTAAGTACCTGCACCCAGCCATCCAGGGGAGGGCTCCTTGGGTTCACGTGTCAGTGGCTCCGCTCTCTCTGTCCCCTACTTGGGTAATGAGCATGAAAGCAATCATGTGTAGGTCCTCTGAATACTCCGTCACTAACAGGGAATGCTTTGACTCCCATTTCATTGCAGCAACACCACTACAGAACTTCTGCAATAGAAACCAGGAAATACACCTTCCACGTGGGCTTTGAGGCTGACTGTAACATTTTGGAAACCCCAGAAACATGGGCCACTTCTTCACCAGCCAGGGAGAAGGTAACTATGGAAGCCAGAGAAGTACTTCACGGCTGGGACAATAGAGAGGATTTGCAAACAAGCTCACTAGGAGTTTAGTTACTAAATGGATCCGAACCTAAGTAGTCCCTAAGAGGGCTACTGACATGAGAGAATTCTTCTCCTAGCTCCTTCTAAACGCCTGTCTGCAACCTTCTCTTATTGTTAACATCTCCTCTTCCCTGAAAGAAAGCCACCCATCATCAAGAATCCTGGCACAAAGCTTGTTGTCAGCTTTCAGGGCCTGTAATCCACCAGGATGAGGATTTCCAGGGACCCTAGGATCATTCAAAGCTTTTCTTTCCAGTCCCAGGGTGAGGTTTTGTTATGCTCATCCTGCGGAATGGTTTGAGTCTGGTTGACCCTGAGACTACGAACATGACAATGGAAATTATCGCGAGTCCCTCTGAGAAAACAACCTCCCCATTTTACCTCTCTCAAACAAATCTCTATCTGACCCCACCAGCCCCAAGGTCACACAACCATTTGTTGGCAGGGTCCTCATCCCAATGTTCTTCCCGCGATTAATAAAGAAGAAAACAAGGGGATGAAACGGATCCACTGGATACTCTAACAGTGCCCCTGGAAGTCACCTCACCCCCTGACAGCTGCTCATTTGAAATATAGCTTCTGACTCTAAACTAGTATTTCTTTTGGGCAGCCCCAATCACTCAGACTCAATTAATCCTTAATTTATTCTCTTACTCTCCTTTGTTCATTTGCTCTAGTGACTGTAACTTCCCTCTCTCTAATTGCCTTCTCCGGGTATCCCCTCCCACTGGACCTGGGAGCCACTGCAGCCTCCCAAAGCGGCAATCATCATCTGGCCTCTGTCACCCTACACACCTCCTCCATCATCATCTCAGAATTTCACCCACCAACCCTCCTACTCTTCTGCTTCTAGAAGAGATCTTACCTCCATTTTTCCGCCCCCACTATCTTTGCCTACTTCCTTCATAGCAGGTTCCTTCTTTCTGCATTTGGATGCATTCAAGTGATGTTCACATTAAACTGGTGGGCAGGAGGATCCTTTCTCTTGTCCCGATCTTCTCCTAGCCACAAGATTTCTCTCAAGTCTGTCCTTGTAGTTAAGAGTGCACCAAGCATCATGGGAAACCGATGCCCAACA
Organism: Symphalangus syndactylus; assembly: GCF_028878055.3. Taxonomy (NCBI): domain Eukaryota; kingdom Metazoa; phylum Chordata; class Mammalia; order Primates; family Hylobatidae; genus Symphalangus; species Symphalangus syndactylus. Next base: position 81,483,201 of record NC_072434.2, on the reverse strand, counting down.
CGGTCCCAACTCTCCCACAGAGCATTAGGGTCAGAGCATTCTCTGACCATTGCTTGAGTTTCCCAATCAGTTCCATACATTTTATTAATTATTAGTGATAAATGGTCAGAGAAATGTAAAATCGGAATTGGTTAGAGTGATCCAAGAAAACTCCGTGTAGGATGAAGAGCGTAAGCAAGGTATCAAGGGGCAGATCATAAAAGGTCATGAGCCAAGTAGAGAAATTAGACAGGCTACGCAAGGATGTCAGCTGAGGCTGGGAGATGGACACAAGGGTTTCAGGAGGACTAAAATGGCAGGAGGATTCTAGGTGGGTTGCCGATTTGTTGCAGGAGGAAGGATGACGAAGGTTGAAATGAGTACTGGGATCGGAACAAGAAGCTAATGGAGTATGAAAGACATCGAAATCTGAGTTGGACTGCAAAGAGAAACACAATGGGCTATGATGACAAATTAGATGCAGAAGAGAAGAAAGAGAACTAGACAAATGCATTGAGCCACTCCCATGAGCCAGGCACTGTTGTTCTAAGTCCATAAAGCTAGGTACTGGTGGATTCAGGCCTCAGACTCAGGTCTTCTGAAGGTTAGGATCACACCAGAGCCAGAGCACAAATGGCAGTGCCACTGATCAGCAGAGACACTAGGAAGGAAAGTCGCTTAGGGAACCGAACAGGCAATGATGTCAAGCTGCTCTTTCCAGGGTCCGAGAGGCAGGAGGGAAGTCTAAACAGAGGCTTGAAATGAAGGCCCAGGGCTTTCGAATCTGCAGTGGGTTTCTCCTACAAAAAAGAGTTGCTTTGGGAACATTCCTTTCATCTCTCTGGCTCTCAGAGCTGGATGAAGTCATTGTTAAGTCTTTTCAAACTCTGTTATTCAAGAGATCCCAGATTTTGTGACATAGATAAGCTCATGAAGGCAGAAGAGACAGAACAGGAAATAGGACAGAATCTTTTGGGATAACCACACACTTGGAGTAAAAGGAATGAAAAGCACCTGGAAAAAGCATGATCAGAAATGTAAAAAATTACCCAGAAGGTACCATGTCCCCAAAGTCAAAACAGTAGCTTCAAAAAGGAAAGTCAGGGTAGTAGAGCTTGAGAAGGAATCTAAGGGAATAGGGACAGAGAGGGACATTTAGACATGGCAAGGAGGGAGTTACTGGCAACATCCAGGAAAGTGGATTTAAGAAGGAAGAGAAGTTAGATAATTACATGGAGAGGGGTACAAGCAGTGGGAGAAGACCACTTTTGGAGGAGGGGAAAAACCAGATAAGGTATCGGGGTCAAAGACAGACATTTTAAGATGGGAGAAATTAACAGGCTTCAAGATAAACCAGAAGGAGTAAGTGGATAGCGAGGCAAAAAAAAAAAAAAAAAAAAAAGGATGGAAAGGATGGATTCCCATCTTGGCTTCCAGGACCAAGATTCAGGCCATGTGAGGGACTGTAACATTAGAAAAAAGAAAAGAAACCTCCTTTTCACCGGCTGGAAGGACAAGAGGACAGATTTGGAGACGGAACTCTGTGAAGGTCAAGTTAAGGATAAAATGGAAAAGTGGGTTTAAATCTGCTCTATAAAGAATGATGTGCTGGTAAACCTCCTTTCTGGAAATTCCTCATAGATTTTCATATACTCTGCATTACTAAATGCCACTAGCTTGGAGTGTGACACTGGGCCAAGTCATTTGGCTCTCTGAGCTTTTGTTTCCTTATCTGCAATATCAGAGAGGCATGGGGTGGACAGGGTAATGTTTTCCAAAGGCCTCTTCCTACCCTAATGTTTTGGAGTTTACTTATGCATTTTTCCTTCTGATTGCTCCATGCCATCCTCTATATCTTTTCTTTGCAATTACAGCTGCAAACCACTTCCCTACTTACGTGGAATACTTCCTTAACATGCTATGCATATAGACGGTGTTCGACAAATGTTTTCTGAATTAATCTAATTCCCACAATGTCAGAGTTTCAGGAAAAATGTGTGCTTCATCATCTCTCCCTCTCTCCCGAGAGCTATCTAAAGAAGCACAGTCACCCAGTGCTGCTGGAGTCCTTTCTTGGGTAATTCAGCCGTGACAAAAACACTTATCTGTAGCCAAAGTACAAATACAACTGAATGTCAAATAAATTAGTGCCCTAAGTGTTTTAGATCTTGCCCTTCCTGCCAATGTGTACATGCTAATTTCTAAGTTAAAATAAAATAAGTCTGATGATGTAAACCTGGGTGGGCTTTCCATCAGTTCCTTGGGAAAATACCATAGTGCATGTCTATCTAAAGCTCCTCGTAGCTTCATTATGAAGGGAGCAAAAAGTGCAAATTTCCACTGCTCATTCCATCTGTACTCTGTGACATTCCTACAGCTGAGAAAACTGACTTGGTGTCCTTTTGCTATAAACCTAAAACATACTTGAACAGCAGATAAAGAAGCCTTTCTCTCCTAGAAAGAACACTATTAGCCTAAGATTTGACTTTTAGTCCTCATTCTGCACTGCTGAGTACTGACTTCATACCATTAACCTTCCTGGACCTCTACAAACTGGAGCTAAATACTCCCATCCAACCTACTATGCAGTGTTGTACGCCGGCATCTATACTGCATAATTATCACTATTCGTCGATGAGTACATTTAAAGATGCTTCTTATCATTATGGAACAAGATGTATGAACACTGAGAAGAAATCTATAATGAAATACTTCATTCTGCAAAGGAAGACAGGAGGAAGACCGTAAGCATTCCTATCAGGATCATTTTTACAGCCAGGACTAAGCTTTAAGTCTCAACCTATGGGTAAATACAAAACTACATGACACAGTACACCACAAGGGCAACTCAACTGTGCTTACACAAATGAAAGAAAGACAAAGTACTCAAAAAAAAAAAAAAAAAAAAAGTAAAAAACCTTGACCAAGGTCATTTTATACCATGGTTTTCCTAAAGTCAGAGGAATATCTTCTATAACATTCTGTATGATTGCTTGAAAAAAAAGAGGACCATAACTAAAAAGATGAGTGTTTTTAAATACCAAATGACAGTTTGTTGCTACATTGGTAAGTTAATAAAACCTTTAAAATAAAATAAAACACACATTCCAAATCATGGATATGTTTGGATATGACAGTGAATGAATCCATTATAAGCTGACAGCTTATTTTATGATAGGATTTTTCTCTCATAAAATAAGTGTCTCAGCATATCCAGAGTTTACACAAACATATTTTCAATCTCTCTCAAAGATAAACAGACCCAAGTGGGCAGGTTTCCAGCAGATGGGGGAGCCACTGAATCAACGATCATTCATCTACAGAATTATTTGGAAGGAATGTGAGCCAACTCAACAAGCATCAGCAAATGGAACAGAGATGCCAGAGAGCCGGGTACAAGCTAACCAGTGACAAACCCCTTTGCAAATGAGGAATTAATTTACAGCAGCATACATAACTCACAGATACAGCCCATTAAAGATTTCACCTCTACTTCCCTTAACAGTGATCTCAGACCTCTTCTAAAAAAAGAAAAGCAAAAAAGCTTTCTGTGGACAGTGGTCAAAAAGATGCCTCAATGTGCTGGGGTGCTGAATACAAATCCAATAGACGATGATCTGCTCAAGATAACAATTCAGATGTTCTAATCAGAACATACGAAATGTCCCGTCAAATTCACAACTATGGTGTCTTAATGACTGTTTTTCTTTTTCTATGCAAAACAGCTTCATCTATCACTATCAAGAAGTCTTCCATCTACAACTGTTTTATCAAGATGTACACATTCCTAATACTCCTTGGGCTATTTGCTTTAAAAAAAAAAAAAAAAAGAAGAAGAAGAAATAACTCATACTGACAAGCTTGCACATGACAGAGAAATAAATGCCCCCAGAAAAAAAAGAAACGGCTTTAATGTAGAAACTATACTACAGTCTCCCCATCATTAACCCCATCAACATTTCTGAACCACCAACATTCTCAGGTTAAGAGGGAAAAAAAGGGGGGTGGGGGAGGGAAGGATGGGGGGTAATAGATGGAGAAGCCGGTAAAGGATTTGAGAATTTCCATACGAAAATTGGAAAATTGTGAGGTAAAGTATGTTTTCCTTTTAGATGTTAATGCTATACCAAAAAAAAAACAAAAAAAAACAAAAAAAAATCCCCCTGCTCCACTGTGCCACCTCCTTCAAGGTCATTTATCATCAGCACAACCACCTACGGATGTTTTATTAAAAGAAAAATCCCAGCCTGGGACTGCCAGATCTCTACTCAGGACCCACTTATCAAAGGTGCTGCTCTAGCTGACAGGCAGCTGCTGAGTGGCACAGAGTTAACATTACTTTATATGTGCAGAACCTCATCAGCCAGCACGTTCCCTCGGTCCCCATTAAGCATTGATAACACCACCTCCATGAGCTCGGCTTAACAGTTAAGCCCACAGGAAGCCCTTGAGTACGTGAAGCCTACCAAAATTTCCCAGCTAATTTTAACCCCACAGAGTTTGATACGAATTGACTGAAAAATTATACGGCAACCATATTTGTCCACCTGAATAAAAGAGTCCTTAGTTTTGAGAAGAAACTAATGTGGTCTTAATTATTTAAAAAAAAAAAAAAAAAAACCCTTATGGTCTATTTTCTATGAAAAAGACAACTGTATTACTAGCAGGCTTATACACCATGACCAAGGTATTAGTGAAGAGGCCCTTCCAAGCCCGGTCTTGGGCCAACAGTACTTCAAAAAGCATATGCAATGGTGCATAACATGCAGCTATTAGATTGGATTACTATTGGGTTGCCATCTGATGTGGACCCTGGATTTTTATCCTTCCCAAAGCTTTCTCCCAGTCCGTTTAATGCACCAAAGAGAAAAAGACAGTCGTTTACAACGTTCCTGTGCAAATTCGCTGTTTTCCTATGTTTAGTACCCAAATACATCAAGACTATTTTAACACCTACAAGTTAATATTCCAAAATTCCACCATCTCTACGATTTTCTGTGATTATAGGTAACTGTAACCGGGAAGCAGTTTTTTTGTTTTTTGTCTTTGTACTGCTGAGGAAAGAAGTACCAGCAGAAGCTGCAGTTCTAGGCTGGGAAAGTCTGGGGAATCCTGCAAGGGAACATCCTTCGGGAAGGAGGACAGAAGTAGAGAAGGAACGACGGAAAGGGTGCTAACTAGGTTATTCTTAGCAGGAAGTTAGGGCATTTTCTTTTCTGGAGAGGCTCTCCAGTCCCAGCTTGGAGGTGTGCAATGCCTCAGCCTGGGAAGTATCTGCAGTGTTCGAACAAATCAGAGAAAGGAAGGAGCAGTGTGCCAAGAGGTACTTAAGGAGAAAGAATTGTATTAGTGCGGAGCCAACCTTTCCCTGCCTGCCACCCAGTGTGGGGCAGCCACCCTGCCCTTACACTTACATACGCACACACACAGTTTGCTTCACTTGGCATGCAATAAGCCAACATTTAGAGAACGACACGTTCACGATGTTCCCCCCACCACCACCCGCGCGCGCGCACACACGCAAACACACACTCGCTTCCCATGCCTTCCACGCTTTGCAAGCGGTCACAGCACCAGCACGGATGGCACCAGCCCCGGGAACGGCGGGGACCACGGAGGCGACTCCTCCTCCGCTTTCGCAGCACCTTGACTTGGGGAAAACCTCCGCGCAGCGTCCTGCACCATCACCCCCGCCCCCGGCCAGCTGCGCCGCACGCTACACGGAGTAAGCGAACCAACGTCTTCGCTCCGTGACAACGCGCGGGTCCAGCCCGAAAGCCCAAGAAACCTCCCGGCGGCGGTATTCCCAGAAACAGCCCGAGTCCCCGCCGCTCCCCGCGCCCCCACGGGCCACCCTGCTCTGCACCCTGCCCCCGGCCGCCCGGGAGGTCCCAGCCGTGCGACCAGGCAGGCCGGACCGGCCGTCCCCTCCTCCCCCGGTTCCCACAGCTCCGAGGCGCCTGTCCCCGGTGCCCCGGGTCCGAGCCCGGGCGCCTGCCGCCGGCTAGCCGCGCTCCATCCTCTAGCTTTCCACACGCGCGCACAGACACGCGCCCTTGCCTTCCCTCGCCCCAACACGCACACCTGCACACACTTGGTGATGCCCGCTCCGCCCGCATCCTCAGGGAGCACCCCTCGCCCCGCCCGCGAGTCCCCGCTGTCACTCTGCCCGGACCCCGCTAGTGGATGCCCTGGCGCCCCCTTCCCCTGGGAGCATACGCGACGCACGGCGCTTACAGTTCGCAGGAACTGGATCTCGTCTTCGCCCTCGCCCCCATCGGCCATGGTTCCGCGCCTTCTCGCCGGGGCCGGCTCCCGAGCCCGGCGGAGCTCGGCGGCGGCGGCGGCCCCTGGCGCTGCCTTCTGCTTCTGCTGTCGGGAGCCGGGGGCTGGAGGGGGCCGCGCTGCCGGGTGCCGAGCGCCGGGCGGTCCCCGCCTGCAGAGCGGAGGAGGAGGTGCGGACGCTCGGGCGCTGGTGGTCGAGGCGCGGGGCCTCCCTGCTCCGCACTGTGCGGGAGGAGGGCGGCCCGGGCCCGGAGGACGCGGGGAAGCAGCCCCGCAGCCCAGCCGCGCTCCCTGCCTGCAGCCGGCGGTCCGCTCGGCCCCGGCTCCTCCGAGCAAGTGCGCCGAGCCAGCTGAGCCGGGGTTAGTGCAGCGGTGGGGGTGGGGTGTGGGGGTGGGGTGTGGGGGCGGGCGGGGAGGAGCTCGGCGGCTCCCCGCTGCTGCAGGTAATCCGCAGCCCGCTCCTCCGGGCCGCCAAACCCGAGGCCCAGCGCCACTTACTGGCTGCGCTGGGAATCGGGGCCGGAGCGCACCCGGCAAGCGCACAGCTTCCTACCTGCGCCCCGCTGGGGTCCCTGGGCTCATTCCTCTGCCCCTTCTGAGCTTAAAACCGCCGGCACGACGCCCCTTCCTCCTGGACTGGGCTAGGGCACTAACCTCCACGGCACTTCCGATCTCACGGAATGAAATCTTTCACCTGGGCGGGCGCACGGGGAGGCTAATCTCCAAGTAGAGATTACCCAACACCTGGTATTTTAAACGTCGGTTACCTCTATTCATGACCAAATGGGGATTCTTCAAAATCTAGTTTTAGTGTACCATGCTTTTCGCAGATAATCGATGCAAAGTGCACGGTTTTGGTGCACAGAACTTGAACATTCAACAAATATATAGTGAGCGCCTATGCCAGACAATGTGGTACAAGACAGACCCAGAAGTTTATAGTCTATATGCGAAATGCAAGCCTTAATTCAACAAGGAATTGCGGTAAAGTATGGGATACTATCTGTAAGTCCGAACCACTGGATGGGTCTAAAGTCAGACTATGCTACCCATGATCCTTGCTGAGAGAAGAAATTCGAGCATTCCACCGCAGATAGCAATATCTTGCTCTCGCAATCCTCCATGCAATAGTCTACCAAATGCCTACTTAACAAACGGCTATGACTAAGAAAATACAGGGTCTGAGACAATTTGGACAAGAAAGCATTTGTCTCTTGTTCCTAGTCCACAGCGCTTTCATTTATCATACTTAAAATAAGTATGTGCCAAGTAAAGTTTTCAAATGTCAGTACTACAGAGATGCAGACATTGTAAAACAAGGATTTTTGCGTCCATTTACCTACATCTCACATTCTGCGGCATCTAACTCATTATTAAAATCGACCAGTGAGTTCTATGCAGTTTATATTTTATTTTTAGCATTCATTAACTTTGTACATACTGGGGTAGGTTTTGTAAATTTCCAGGAGAATGACACTATGTGTATAAATACTCGCTCTCCATGGTAGAACTAGTAATGTTCTGCCCTATCTCATGGAAGTATACTAGTCACCTTACCTAAAAACTTGTCCTATCCCTGTAGCCATGACGGCTAACCAACTCTTAAACCATTATTATTTATGTGAATGTTTACTCTGACGAGTCTTTAAAGGAACAACCAGTGAGCTCCCAAAAAGTCGGGTAAGAGTCCTCCATGAGCAATGACTATATTCTGAAATTGGCTCATGATTTGATGTTAAATGATCTGATCTTCCAAATTTAGAACGTATCAAATTGACGTTTTAAAGTATTTTATTCAGAACTATGCAGAGACAGGTTTCTTAATTACTCCATTCTACCCAGGTGGTAGGTAAAATAATATAAAAACTCTTACCACGTCTTCATTTTGGCATTTTAACTAGGCTGTAAACTGTTCGAGCAAGAGTTATGGTTATTATTTCTTTAGTTCTCTCAGTGTAAGTGGAATAATGCTAAATGGCCTAGACACTCGATGATTCTTATTCACCCCATACAGTCTTCAACAGCAAGTAGACATAGAGCAGAGACTATAAAACACACCGTGTATGTGGACTTTAAAACACAAAAACACAAAACTATGAGGTTTATAGAGCTCTAGTCTGTTCTAAAAGTATAAAAATATGTTTGAGAATGATATGCAACATTTATTTTTAAAAAGAAAACTAAAGCAAATATAACAAGTGTTTTAATATTGGTGATGGGCATATTCGTGGAATATTATTTTTGGTACTCTGATATTCTGTTATATTTCATAATTATATAATAACGAAATAATTTTTACAAGAAACCAACTTCAGTGAAAGCTATGGAAACTTTTTACTTATAGATTTAAAAAAAAAAAATTAACCCTTTTGGATGATTTAGTTATAATTCCCTAGTTTCTTCTTCTGCTGGACAATTGTAGTAAGAAAAATTTGTTTTCCAGTGCAGGGATCATAGGATACTAACTAACCTCAATTTTAAGTGTACTTGAGAAAAAATACATATAATTTGGATACAGCTTAAAGTTTATGTTTACTGTATTTAATTCTTATTGTAGACTCAGACCAGAAGAAATTAACAAGTAAACCTTTTTCTAGGGACAAAACTATAGTTCATTAAATAGAAAAAGATTATTTACCATTTTCATTAGAAAATAGTATTTGATATCTATATATTTTGTAATTTTTATTAAAAGATTTATTGGCTGGGCATCATGGTTCACACTTGTTATCCCAGTGCTTTGAGAGGCCAAAATGGGAGGATTGCTTGAGGCCAGGAGTTCAAAACGAGCCTGGGCAATGGAGACCTCATCTCTACCAAAAAAAAAAAAAAAATTTAATTAGCTAGGCATGGTGGCACAAACCTGTAGTTCTAGCTACTGGGAGGCTGAGGTAGGAGAATTGCTTGAGCCCAGGAGTTTGAAGCTGCAGTGAGCTATGATCAAGCCACTACCCTAGTAACAGAGCAAGACCTGGTCTCAAAAAAAAAAAAAAAATTCTCTTTTCCTAAATTCATGTTATGTATAATAGTTTATTTTACTTTTTATTATCTTAATATGGCCTTATTGTAATATAATCTTTATATTCAAATAGATAACACCCCCTTTTAAATCTTTATTAATCATAAAATTATTAATAAAAAGTTTAGAGAATGACATTTCTATGTTTCTTAGTCCAAATTCGGGAAGTATTCTTCCTTATGACTAATTTTATATTCTGCAAGAGAGGGAAAAATTATATTTTTGCTTTTTTAATTAAGAGTTTTTCTGCAGTCATCTCATTAAGAATGGGCCATCGTAGCCCACTTATTCACTTGGCAGGATGCTAGACAGCCTTAAAGAAGAAAAAAATTAGGACAAATGTAAGATTTTTCATTTTGACTTACAATTTACTAAGCTCCCCAATGATGTACGTGAGCTTAAAAAATTAACTTCTTCCTCAAGGTTTCCACGGAAACTCAGCTAAAATACTCAGTGTTATCATTTTAATTCAGCTTCTTTCAATTAAGATTACATACATTAAAGGCTTTATTACTGACCTGAAAGCCTCTGGAATTGTCATCAGATCGTTATAAAATTAGGATTAGAGCGCCTCTAACATCCTGAGATTTAGCCCATCTCTTGTTGACTCAGATTTCCTGTTTCAAAATCTCTAAGGAACGTTTCATACCTATCTTCTTATCCCACTTCAGAACTCAACAGACCAACATTTTATAAAATTTCCATTTTATTTACATCCTTATTGCATGTGTTCTAAAATACTATAATTCTTTTGAGCACCTGTCCTAGAAATAAATCCCTGGGGAATTCACCACAAGCCAGTCCTCAGGTCACATGGCCTGAATCTCTGGGTCTGCATTAATGCAAGATGGCCAGAAATTACATTACGAATGATGACAATGGTGATGAAACCTCATTTACTGAGCATTTACTATGCTCCAAGCACTTGCATTTTATTTTTTCTTTTCATCTTCACAGCAATGTCATTTTTGAAAAACAGGAAAGAAGGCCTAAAGAAGTTAAGTAGCTTGGCCAAGAGTATGCGGCTGCTGAGTTTTGAGGCAAGGGTCCGAGGACTTTTGCTCCTCCGCTACCTCTATCCCAAAGTGGAAAGCACAAAAAAGAGTCTAGACTAGCATGAACTATAAAAGGCTCTGGCAGCCCTGGGAGATCTGTCCCTGGTTTCAGGCCAAAGCAGGTCCTGGTAGCTCTTGGAATGCCAAGTAAGTTCTGGAAAGAGACAGAGATTACTATGTGTTCAGAAATAATATCCAATTTGTGCCTTTCTCTACAGTTTGGATTCTTAGGGGAAATCAGTTTTTCAAGACTTGAAGGTTATTCACCACTATCGTATTAGTTCCTTTACAAATTATGAAGCTCCAAACTACAATTAGTATTCTGATTTCCAGGGTCAGGACTGAACTACATGCAGATGGAAAAAGTACACATGATCTACCTCTTGGCATCAGAGGAGCCCTAGACATCACAGAGAAAGATGACCCCACCTGACGAAAAGTTTGCTTATTACCATAGTCCCCTCTTAACCACAGCTTTGCTTTCTGCAGTTCCAGTTACTCAAAGTTCCAAAATATAAAATGGAAAATTCCAGAAATAAACAGTTCCTACATTTTTAATTGTGTGCCAGTCTGAGTTGCATGATGAAACCTTGTACCATCTCACTCTGTCCCATTCGGAACATGAATCATCCCTTTCTCCAGCGCACCCACTCTTCTATACTCCCCACCGTTAGCCAGTAGCTGTTTCAATAATCAAATCGACTATCCCGGTATCATGGTGCCTGTGTTCAAGTATCCCTTATTTTACTTCATAATGACTCCAAAGTGCATGAGTAGTGATGCTGGCATATTGTTATTATTGTTCTATTGTATTACTAGTTATTGACGTTCATCTCTTACTGTGCCTCTTATAAACTAAACTTAAACCTAGGTTTGTATGTATAGGGGAAAAACACAGCATACGTAGGGTTCAGTCCTATCCATGGTTTTGAGCGTCCCCTGGGGTCTTGGAATGTATCCCCTACAGATTAGGAGGTATGGGTTCCTAAGGAAATGTGGGTTCCCCAGCCGCATTCCCAACTCAAATTGCCTAGCGGCTTCCCAAGTAGGTCATTCTGACTGTCACGTGTCCCTGAAGGCAGATCTTCCTCCTGATTTGCCTATTTCTGTTGTACTACAGCTCGAATCCAAACTCTGATCACCATTTTTGATTCCTCTCTCACCTTCCCCACTGAACATCAGTGTCTTTTTATAAGTAAAAGGCATTTTCCTGATTCTTGTCTTTATATCCCAGGAGTATTTCACTAACATCATCACTAATCTTCCTGTTTCTTATGCTTTTCCAGTGCAAATCATCTTCCTGACTCCCACCAGCACCACCCCCTATAATAATGTTTCCATCTTCTCACTTCCTTGCCCATTAAGAACTAGAACCATTGAAAGGTGGCCCCCAGATGCCTCCAGGTTATGTTCAAACCCCTCAGCCTGGCTTTGGAGACTCCCCATGATATAGCCTTGAACATATCTTTTCAATATTTATTTCCTAGTATTCCCATTTTGCCTCCCAACCAGGCTGCTGTTCTGCAGATTAAAAAGCTACTCAGCCGTGCCTCTTCTTTTGCTATTTCTTTAGCCACCCAGGGCCACAAAATCCTGCGGAAATCTGCTCCATGCTTCAAGGACTAGTTCAAAGCCCCCTTCTGGGCTTTGATTACTCTGGCCAGAGATTGTATCTCCCTCCTGTGAACCACAGCCCTTGATCCTGTATTGCCTAAGACTGTAGGTGTATGTTTAAGGGTAATGTCCCTCAAATGCAATAACCACTGCATAGAGGCAGAGAAAATGTGTCTACTTTTTATTATACTTCTTTTCTTTATGGGTAATAATTAAGAATCCTTTCTGTCAATGGTCATGAACTGCTTGTTTACCATTTTGTAGATAGCTTTCTACTTTCACTTTCCCTTTAAGAAATTTCCATTTGGAAACACCTTTCTTCTTTTTATCACTTCCTCTATGTGGAGTTCATTCTTTAACTGCAAGGTGCTAACCACTTTGCTGTGTTCAGTAACACAAAAGTAACCTCCAAACGTTTGTGTCCATAGAGTTTGTCCCAGCATGAGACCCATCTCTAATGTCTTCCAGGTATTCACAGAACAACAGGATATGAGCTGGTTCTTTGAACTCTTTATTCGTTCATTCATTCAACAAACGTTTATTGTGTGTGTCCTAGGCTTTGTCCTAGCAAATAAAGCACTGGCCCTATCTTCATGGGGCTTTTATTCTAGGGGAGGAGCTAGATACCAACAAGTAAATGTATATGTCAGGTGCATTGAGTGCTATCAGAAAATACAAAGCAGAAGCCAGGAGGAGCAGCTCGCGCCTGTAGCCCCAGCTACTTGGGAGGCAGAGGTGGAGGTGGTAGGATTGCTTGAGTTCAAGTCTAGCCTGCTCAACATGGGAAGACCCTGTCAAGAAAGAAAAGAAAAGAGAGAGAAAGAGAGAGAGAAGGAAGGAAGGAAAGGGGGAAGGAAGGACGGAAGGGAGGGAGGGAGGGAGGAAGGAAGGAAGGAGCAAGCAGGATAAAGGTAACAGAGGGGCCAGTTTTGTAGAGAAAATGGTCAGGGAAGACATCCCTGATGAAGTCACATGGCAACAGTAGCTTGAATCAAGCCGGGGAATGAGCCTTGTGGCTATCTAAGGGAAGCGCACTTCATGCAGAGGGATTGGTATGTGCGAAGGCTTGGAGTTGAGAGTGTACATGGCATGCGTGAACGATTGCGAGGAGGGCAGGACAGTGCAGTGGTGCACTATGGGCAGAGCGAAGGAGGGAGCAGGAAGGTGCTGGATGATGAGGTCAGGGAGACAGCAAACACAATACATACCCTGCCCGTTCTGAATGGGAACATTCATTGCTTTTTTTCAGGAAAAAGAGTTTAGTGTGCTCAGTCTGGTTTAAACTAGGCCACCTGGCTACCCATTTTAACATCTAACCTGAATCTCCATGCTCTCTATACATTTCTAATTCCTGGATACTAGAAATCTACCATCTGAGTAGAAATTCTCCTTACCTGTCGAAGTTTGCTAAGAGGTCCAACTTGGTGGATTATATTTATTTATTGCAATATTAAGACACCCTACATTTTACCAGCCTTGTTATTGACTTGAGAGATGGCTTAAACAAATGGACTCATGTTCACCTGCTCCCAGGAATCAGGACAAGGTAGTGGCCATAAGGATGGGCTTTCAAGCCGGACGCAGTCCTTATCCCTTCTTTGCCACTCACTAGCAAGTTACTTAACTGTCTAAACATCTGTTTTTCTGTGTATACGATGAGGATAGTAAGAGTACCTCATAAGATTGCTGTTGATATTAAATGAGATAATGAATATAACTTGCAGAATGTAATGCCTAGAATATGGACACACTCACTAAATTGTACATGCATGTGTGTGCATGTATTTATGTAGTTGTTTGTGGCTCCTGTTAAATTAAGAACTGAAATTATTTATATTATCAGAAATAAAATCAATCAGATGGTATGTTCAGTGCAACAACTTTAAAAATATAGATTTTTCTAATTTTTCCATCATTATTATTATCAATATTAAAAGAGTTCTTTGATAAGTTCTCATCTAGTACACAAACACACTCACTTTCTCATAAATATTCCACTCTTTTAGAATTTTTTTAGTTACAAGTAATAGAAACCCCCCCCCAAAAAAAATAAAAGGGGTTAAACAACAGAAAAGATCATTTCTCTCATGTAACTTTAAGTCTAAAACTAGGCAGTCCAAAACTGTTACCATGGCTCCATGTTGTCATCAGTGTGCCAACCTCCTGTCTTTCAGTCCATCATCCTTAGTTCATGGAGTCAAGTCTCACTGTTGTAAAACGGCTGCTGCTGCTGCTGCTGCAGCCATTGGATCCAAATTTCAGATGGGAGCAAGGCGTGTATGGTGGGGCAAAGGGAGCATGTCATATGGGTGAATCCACCAGTTGAACAGCTTTCCTGGAAATTACACCAGTAATTTTCACTTCTATCTCATTGGCCAGAATTTAGTCACCTATCTTTATAAGAGAGGCAATGGGAATATAGGTTTTAGCTGACTGCATTGCCACCCTCAACAAAATTAGGGATCTCTTGGAAAGAAAAAAAAAAAGGAAGGTGAACACTGAATAGGCAACCAGCAGATTTGGCCTCAGCTTTCTTATAATTATCTTTTCATATGATACATGTACATAATATGTTATGATTTTATGGTTAAGAGGATAATCTCACAAACTGTGGAGAATCCCTTAAGAAAGAGATACGTTTTGTGTCATCAAATGAGGTTTCATGTTCATAATCTCCAAATGGAAACACTTTAGGTATTCCTCAAATATCTAAAAAATTTAATGACATAATTTACTAAAATAGCCTCCTTTGTTTTCATATTCCAGTTTAATCAAATGTTCCTGTCAGAGCGTGAGGCTGCAGTGAGCTATGATCATGCCACTGCGCTCTGGCCTGGGCAACAGAGCAAGAACCTATCTCTAAAAAAACTTCCTAACACACACGTTTGATGTCTTTTGTATATAATATATTGGAGTGGGGTTTAGGGGTTTTTTTGTTTTTTGGGGTTTTTTACTACCAGATCCTACCATATTCTAGCTTCAACTTGATTTAACTATATTCGTCTGGGGTACAGGTGGCACAGGAGAAAAGAGGAAGTTACATACAGAGCTAAGACTGTGATGCTTTGGGAATGTTATAAAATCCAGGAGAATGTTGACACCGACTTCTACAGTTCTTAGTTGGATTTAAACCAAGGAACAGTGCTATGATACAAACAGAATTATCTTTTTGAATTTGTCATTGGATGTCATGATCACAGTGAAATTTCTAAAGGTGAAGGACTAAGGAATGTGAATTAGAGAAAAGGAGCTCTAAACCTCAAGGTTGACATGATCCTTCGGCCTCTATGCTGTGATATTTGGCAGAATTCTGTGCTTACACTTCAGGTGGCAGGTGTGCTGAGCCACCAATGGGTGTTTGGTTCAGCCATGAAGGTTGAGGTTGCCCAAACCAACATCCTCTCCTTAATATATGCTGTACACTAATGAGAGCTGAAGGCAGATGTGCAGGGCAGACCTACCCTAAAGCCCCACTCGGAGGGTTTTCAACTGATGCTCTTGAAGCAATCCACTCATTCATTCAGCATTATTTCTGCCTGGTTCTGTGCTGGCTTCCTGGAGTGCAGAGTGAACAAGGCAGTGCCTGCTTCCTGGAGCTTATAGCATGCACAGTGCAGACAGGTGAGTGCTGTGACAGGTACATAAGATGGGGTGGTGAGGGGACAGGCTGGTGAAGGCCATAAGGGGAATGCTCCTTGGAGCAAGTGACTTGTAAGCTGAATGGTAAGAAGGCACCATCCAGATCTGAGGCGGGATAGGCCAGGAAGACCAGTGGCCCTCATGATTAAAGGGGGTAAGAAGGACCAAGGCCGAGGGAGAGATCTCAGAGATGAACCCAAGAAGCAAAGAAATGGTGGCACCATCCCAGGAATCTGCACTTGATCTGAGATGGGCCAAGGCATTACATAAAATCTCATCGCTGATTTATTTTTAAGTTTTATATTGTAGTTAGAGGAATCAGGAATTTAGCAGACGTTCTGAATTCCCTGAAGTCTCATCTTGCCTCAATTGTGAAATCTCAGGGTCTATGGAAATATTTTTCCTGGGCTACACTAATGGGTTATCTGGATTGGCAGTTGTCAACCTTTTCTTACTGTAGTTTATTAATGATTCGTTTGCTTAAAAAAATAAATAAATAAGCCCACGTTTTTGAGCACCTATTATGTACCAGGCACTGAGCTAGGTGCTAAAAATACAAATGTTTAACAGGATGGCACTCTCTCTTCTCAGCCTCAGCTAAGGCACCAAAAGGTCAAAAACAATAAAACAGGTAGCAAAGACTCTCACATTCTAAAGAGAATATTAGGACACCTATGTGGGATTTGCAGAGAGGGTGCTGGAAACTGATTTTGAGGCTTACAGTAGACGTAGAAGCGGCTGAGAGAGTTGTTTTCTTTGGAGAAAGTTGGAGTGCTGTCCTATGCCTAACCCCACCCACCCCATCTCAGGGAGGAGACACAGAGGGCACAAGAGGTGCATCCCCCACTCGCCTCAAGCCAGGAAGACAGGCTGCAAGGAGACTACACAGAAAGCTTGATATGGGTCGCCTGGAGATTTCTATCTGACTCATGCCTGAGAAATGCAAATAGTAAGTGGCTCCTTTAGGGGACCATACACAGCCACAGCATGAGCTAGCTGCCAGCCACAGATTGCAGATGGAAGGATTTCCCTTAGACCGGTTATGGCATGCAACCTAGGACCGTCTTAAGGGAGCCTACCCAAGAAAGCTTCCTGCCAGGGGCTGGATAACCTCAGCACAAAGAGACTGAATGGAGGTGTGCTGAAGATGCAGAAGCCAGGGCTGGGGAGAGGTGAGGTGCGGGAGGCATCAGCACTTGTAGGGAGCTGAAGAGGAGAGGGGTGGGTCCTCTGAGCAACCCCTGAAAACATCACTCAGAGAAAGAATCACCTTTAAAGATCTTCCCAATGCTGGTAACTTAAGACCATTCCTGCTATGCTCTCAGCCTCACTCTCAGTGGCCACCTCCAGCTCTGGAAGGTGAAAGGGGCCTGGTGAGGATGCGAGGAGGAGCAGCTCAAAGGAGGGAAATTAAAAGGAAGCTGACCTCATAGTCCATCCTTCAGTTTCAGGCTCCTCAGCCACATGCTCCCAGTCTCTGGAAGGAGACACACTTTCTATTTGAAGCTTAAAGTCATGGTTGTGAAACTGGACTGAACATTCCAGCATGGAGCCAAGACTGTGCTCGTGACTAAAAGTGACAGGAATGTCCTCCGGGCAAAAAAACAAGCCTCTAAATGGTTGTAAAGGGACAGCGAGAGAAAAGAATACAGTTGCTTTCAGCATCCCTGTTGAACTCTGGTCTTTCAATGTAACGATTGCACAAAGGTGAGTAACACACACAAGGTTTGCCTTCAGGAGCCAAACAAAGTCTAACTGAAAAAAGGTTCAAAGCGATGATAGCACAGCATGCTAAAAAGTAGGGCTGCAGTTGCAGGAACTCTGGGGAAAGAAGAAGGCTTCAACCCTTTGTTGATGTTGAGGTAGGGTTGCCAGGTAAAAGCCAGGACACCCAGATAAATTTAAATTTCAGATAAGCCTCCAATAATTTCTTAGTATAAGTATGTCCCTTGCAATACTTTTGTTTGTTAACTCTGGTAAGGTTTTGCTCAAGGCACAGAGGGCCCTGGAAACCCCTTTGTTGATCTGACCTCTCCTCCTTGTTGCTCTTTTTCTTCCTGGACCTTGAGTTCTACCGACACGCCTGGCCACCCATGGGTGACTGGCGTACCCTCCATCATCTACTGGGTTTTATTTTTAATTTAATTTTTTTTTGAGACTGAGCCTTGCTCCGTTGCCCCCACACTGGAGTACAGTGACACCATCTCAGCTCACTGCAACTTAAACCCGGGTTCAAGCAATTCTCATGCCTCAGCCTCCTGAATAGCTGGGATTGCAGGTGCCCACCACTATGCCCAGCTAATTTTTGTATTTTCCCTAGAGACCGGGTTTCGCCATGTTGACCAGGCTAGTCTTGAATTCCTGACCTCAAGTGATCCGCCCACCTTGGCCTCCCAAAGTGCTGGGATTACAGGGGTGAGCCACTGCACCCCGCCGATCTACTGTTTTTTATAACTGCCTCCAGAGAAATTGTGAGAATCCAAATAAGATCATCTAAATATCACCACTAGGCTGTGACTTCTAGTTTATCTCCAGCGTCCATCTCTCCCCCTAAGCTCTACAATTATATCCAACTGTCTACGCAGCCCCTCCATGGGAATGCACAGCAGACAGCTCAAATAGGACGTTTCTCAGACTGAGCCCCCATCTCCCAAATCTCTTCCCCAAACCTCTTGTTCTTCAGTCTTCCCCATCTCGGTGGATGGTGCCTCATTATCAAGCCAAAGACACAGGAATCGTCTTTGGATTAACTGTCTTCCCTCACTTCCCACGTCTAATCCATCAGCAAGTACTACGTCTAAATATATCTCAAATCTGGATGCTTCTAATTACGCCATTGCCAGTGCCCTAGTCCAAGGCCCCCTACCCTCTGCTCTGCTTCCAAAGCCTCTCTCTCCTGCCTCTGCCTAGTCTAGTCCCCCTATACCTCTTCTCTTCGTCCTTGAGTAGAATCCATGCCCTCAATCACACACCTACAGGGACCTGCTTCTCTGTTCTTTCCCACCCCTCTCATTATCCAATACCCGCCCCCTTTATTCAATGCACTTTAACCGCACTGGCCAAGGCCACCCACGAAGCCCTCCTCTGTGGAGCACTCTCCCTGGGAAGGTCACATGACTGGTGCCTTGTCATTATTTGGATGCTGGCTGAAACATCCTGTCCAAGAGGCCTCCCTGACCAGCATTTCTTTTTTTTTTTTTTTTTTTTTTTTTCTGAGACCGAGCTTCACTCTTGTCACCCAGGCTGGAGTGCAATGGCGCATCTTGGCTCACTGCAACCTCTGCCTCCGGGGTTCAAGCGATTCTCCTGACTCAGCCTTCCAAGTAGCTGGGATTACAGGTGCACACCACCATGCCCGGCTAATTTTTTGTATTTTTAGTAGAGACGGGTTTTCACCATGTTGGTCGTGCTGGTCTCAAACTCCTATCCTTAGGTGACCCACCCGCCTCAGCCTCCCAAAGTGCTGGGATTACAAGCATGAGCCACCGCATCCAGACTCCTGACCACCATTTCTAAGGTATCAGCCTTACTCATCACTTTCCCCCTCATTACCTTGCCTTATTTCCTTCTAAATTGGTCATCACTACCCAAAACTGTCTCACGTATTTGCTTGCCGAGCAGAAATCAAAATCCCTGGCAAAGTGAAGATAGTCTATTACCTCCCCTTCAATCCAGCTGACTGCTCATTTTGTCAGAAGAGGAAGTTATAGTCTGACAGGATTTGTTCTTTACAAGGCCATCCTGTTTGCTACCGTTCTTATGAAAATATTAATCAAATAGTTACATAGTTATTTTCTTCCAGTCTCTTTCCTGATAGACAGGTTAGGCTTATCAGTCCAGGGACTTCTAGATTATTCTTCTTCTAAATATATAACTTAGTATTTTGATTAATATCCAAAATTCTCCTGCACGAAATCTCCAAAATGAAACCAATGCCTGCTCAGTACTTAAAAAGGTAAATAACTGAAATTTGTCAATACCTACGACTCAGATTTTTCCTCTCCATTGTTTCTTTAAATTCAATTTGTACCTTCAAAATAAAACCACACAGTGATACTCAATATAGACAGACAGATTGATGGATAAATAGACAGTTGAGTTTGTTTCAAGCCTCTATCCTGTAGTGTCATTTCGAATCAGATTTCTATGTCCATCTAATAAGAAAAAATACTTACTTTTATTAATATATATCATTACTGAACCATTTAGCCTTTTTCAATTTTTCTTTATAGAATTTGCTTCAATTCTCTCATTTTACCTTCTAATTTTCATCATTCATGTTTCTCCTAGTAAACTACCCCACATTCCATTTTGTTTTTATTTTTTTGAGAGATTGGGTCTCACTCTTTCACCCAGGCTAGAGTACAGTGGCACAATCACAGCTCACTATAATCTCAAACTCCCAAACACAAACGATCCTCCCACCTCAGCCTCCCAAGTAGCTGGAACTACAGGTGCCCGCCAACATTCTCAGCTAATTTTTTTTTTAGCTTTTTTTTGCAGAGACAGCAGTCTCACTATGTTGCCCAGGCTGGTCTCGAACTTCTGGGCTCAAGCAATCCTCTCACCTCTGCCTCCCAAATTGCTGAGATTACACATGTGAGCCACCATGTGGGAACCCCACTTTCATTCCTGTAACATTCCTATTGATATTCCATGTCCTAGAAAGTGTTTTCACTTAGTCAATTAGTTTCCATTGAACATTTTTCTATTTTTCCATATACGGACATCACTGTTTTGTTCTTAATAAAGTGTGCGTGGAAATGTTCAGTCCTCCTGCTCTGGCTTCATTTTTCATTTCTTTTTCAATTTCTATGAATTCAATTTGCATACCCTTAAAATACATTTTAATTATTTGCTCATCAACCTTGATCTGTTCAGCATATCTTTCAATTAAAAAAAAATTCTTCCTTGTTTCCATTCATTGAAAGGCAACTAATAGTAATAATAACAAAAAGCCTATTATTTAGGAAACCATACACATGCTAGGACCCTTCCTGGGTCCCAGAACCAATCTGAACCCACAGCAGGAAGCATTCTGCAGCTCTGGTCACAGAATCTGGAGGAAACACCCAGTTGCTAAAGTTCCAGGTCACCTGAGCACTGTCCTGACCCCCTTATCTCTTTCTAGACTGAGATAGTGCCTTCTGTTTATTGTCAGACTCCATCCCAGGCCCAGGAATTCTGCTCCTGAACTGCAAGCTGGCTGAGTATTTTGTTTGTTTGCTTGTTTGTTTGTAAAAAGAAAAGAAAGAAAAAAGAAGGAAGGAAGAAAAGAGGGAGGGAGGGAAGCGAGAGAGCGAGCAAGTGCGCACAAGCAAGCAGGCAGTAAATACTACTCCGGTCCCGGATAAACTGGCAGTCCACAACAACAAAAGGTGGAATCACAGATGTCTTCGTGTGTTTAGGCCGCTATAACAAAATGCCATAGACTAGGTAGCTTATAAACAACACATATTTATTTCTTGCAATTCCAGGAGCTAGAAAGTCCAAGATCACGGCACTGGCAGATTCTGTCTGGTAGGCGCTTGCCTTCTGATTCACAGGCCAAATCCATTTCTAATCCTGCTTCCTAATCACTTCCCAAAGTTCCCACCTCCTAATCCCATTAGCCTGGGGGGTTAGGATTTCAACGTATAAATTTTGAGGGGACACATTCATACCATAGCAACAGCTGCCTGGAAATACACAGATCAGGGGTCCGGGGGGAAGCACGAGGCACCATCATTTCTGTCCTAGGAAATCATGACTAACTCATCTTTTTAAGTTTTTTTGAGGGGAAAAAAAGACACATGGACAGGATTGAATCTGTGCATGTGATTTTATTTAAAGCTTCTTTATCAAGGAGCTTCTAATCTGGTTCTAGGACAGCAAATCTATTTAGATATAGGAAATAGAGGGAGAAAAAAATAAAAACCATGGGTCCCCAGGGGCTTGGTACCAGACCTACTTTATTTAAACATATCCATGATATGGAATCCAGAATAAACAGTATCACAAATTTGACCCATGACATTAAGATTTTCTAAGTAGTGAAATTCCAGGTCCTGAAAACTCAGTAAAGATTTCCCAAGCCAAAATGAGCTAGAAAAGAAGGTCCATGAATTTCAAAGTGAGTGAAGGTATTCAAATCCACAAGGAAGATGTTAGGCTCTGAGACACAGTTCACTGCCAGAAGTAGAACACCTTATGTGTCCCCAACGCCAAAGGGTATAACATTAGGCTGGGCATCCTTAGTAATGAACAAACATAAATAAAAAAATAGACTCCAACTCCACACACAAACTGTGGGTGTCTATGCTTGGAATACTATATGCAACTTTGCTTAATCACTGTCAAAAAATACACGGTGAAACTGAAAAGAGCACAGAATGAGGAAATTAAAATAATCAACTGTGATAACAGACTAAAAGTACTTTTAAAAACATTTTAATCTGGGAAGATAAGTTAGGTTGGCATTGAAGGTGAAAAAAATCTTGAAAGGTATAAACAGACTATGAATGCCTCTCAAGGACTCCTTTGAAATAAGAGGTCTTTTAAGATGAATAAATGTTATAACGCTCTCATTTCTTGTCTGCCAAGCACCACAGGATACAGAATCTTTAGCAAAGGTGAAGACAAGCTGGTGTGCAAGATTCAATTTGCACAATTCTATGATATTGATCCTGGGTATATCACTAGCTGCTACACTAATTTGTTGGGAAATAGGGAAGTAGCAGAAACTAAAACAGCAAGTAAGTACCCTGGGAAAGACCGCATGTCCGTTCATCCCTTCATTCAGCTATACTTACTGTTTATTATAAACCTGATGCTGTGCTAGAAAATAATGAACACGTCCCTCTCTTATGTAATATACCTTCTACCTAGGAGCTGGAGTGAGCAGTGGTAAAATTGCCGTCTTACAGTTTTTACCACTATGCACTCATTTAGGTTAAGTAGTTCCTCTGATATGTAAATTACACAAAAGTGAAAATTAGTTAATAATGGAACAATTTCTTGAGAACTTTTCATGAAAGAAGCATGGAACTAGATGCTGAAAACATCATGACATCTTCCTTCCCCCAACTAGCTTAAACCTGTGAAACATTTTGAGTTTAGATTTAATTCAAACTGCAGCAGGAAACTGTTGGAAGGTTTTAGGCAAAGAAGTAAGTAAGTAACATTATCTGATTTTTACTGTAATAAGGAACTTTTTTTCTTATTTCATTCATGTATAAATTTAAATGATAGTTGACCAAAGCAATAACAATGTGTTGTGGAGTTTATAACATGTTATGAAGTTATGTAAAATGTTTGACGATGGATGGAAAAAGGAAATTAAAGTATACTGTTGTAAGGTTCTTACACTGTGTGTGAAGTGGCATAATATTATTTGAAAGTTTGAACTATAAGTTATAAATGAAAATTGTAAATCCTAGAACAACCACAAAAAATAATAATAAAACAGAGGCATAGCCAATAAGCCCCCCAAAACACAATCATAGAAATACTCAATGTATCAAAAAGAAGGCAGAAAAGCAGATGGAAACAAAGAACAGATGAGACAAACATAAAACAAATAGCAAAACAGTAGATTTAAACCCAAACGTATCACTAATTACATTAAATGTAAATGGACTAAACGTTTCAATTAGAGGACAAGATTGTTGACTAGATATAAAAAAAAGCAAGACATATGCTATCTATAAAAAAATTCATTTTAACTAAAAAGATACAAATAGTTTAAAAGTAAAACGACGAAAAAAGATATGCCAGGAAACTCTAATAAAAAGAAAGCTGGAGTGGCCATTCTAATAGCAGATAAAGTATGTTTCAATAAAGATGATTATTTCATAATGGTAAAAGCATCAATATCAAGAGAACATAATCCTAAATTTGTATGTAACAAAGCTTCCAAGCAAAACTGGAACTGACAAGAAAAATAGACAAATTCACAGTTTTAGTTGATTTCAATACTTCTCTCTGATTGAGTTGACAGGACAAGTAGATAGAAGATCAGTTAGACTGCTATAACTGATAAAACACTGCCATCAACCAACTTGATCTAATTGGCATTTGTAGAACACTACTCAGCAACAGCAGAACACAATTTTTTTCCAAATCTATACAGAACATTCACCAATATGAGCCATATCTTGGGCTATAAAACATGTATCAATAAATTTAAGAGTACTAAAATCAAACAAAGTATGTTCCATGACTACAATGAAATAAATAACAGAAAGATATATCCAGAAAATCCCTAAAATCTTCAAAATTATACAACATATTTCTAGATAACCCATAGATTAAACAAGAAAACAACAGGAAAATTAGAATATATTTTAAACTGAATTAAAATGAGAGTGCCACATATCAAAACGTGCAGGTAGAGGACAAATATGGCTGAGAAGGAAATGTGTAGCACTAAACATATTAGAAAAGAAGGATTTCAAATCAATGATCTAAGCTTCCACTTCAAGAAACCGAAGAAAGAAGTGGAAATTAAACCCACCACAAGCAGAGGGAAGAAAGTAATAAAGATAAGTTAATAGAAATAGAAACAGAAAGAAAATCTATGAAACAAAACGATTAATAACACTGATAAAACTCTAGCCAAACTGACAAATGAGAGAGAAAGAGAGACAACACAAATTACCAATATAAGGATTTAAAAAGGAGAAATCACTACTGATTCTACAGTCATTGAAAAGATAAGGTAGGCCAGGCATAGTGGCTCATGCCTGTAACCCCAGCACTTTGGGAGGCTGAGGGGGGCAGATTACCTGTGGTCAGGAGTTTCAGACCAGCCTGGCCAACATGGTGAAACCCCGTCTCTATTAAAAATACAAAAATTAGCTGGGTATGGTGGCAGGTGCCTGTAATCCCAGCTGCTCAGGAAGCTGAGGCAGGAGAATCACCTGAACGCAGGAGGCAGAGGTTGCAGTGAGCCAAGATTGTGCCATTACACTCTAGCCTGGGTGACAAAGAGAGATTCTGTTGAAAGAAAGAAAGAGAGAAAGAGAGAAAAAGAAGAAGAAGGAAGGAAGGAAGGAAGGAAGGAAGGAAGGAAGGAAGGAAGGAAGGAAGGAAGGATAAGGTAATATTATGAATATTTTTGTCAATAAATTTTTCAAACTAGATTAAATTGTTAAACTCAAAAAACACAATTTATCAAAAGCAACAGAAATGAAATAGCAAAATGCAAATAGCTCTATATCTATTGAAGTAATTCAGTTCATTGTCATCAGTCTTTTCCCCAAAACATACCTCCAGGATTAAATGATTTCACTAGCAAATTCTATCAAACACTTAAGGAAAATTTAATTCCAATTGTAGGAAAGCTCTTTCAGAAAGTAGCAAAAAAAGAAACACTTCCCTCCTTGTTTTCTCATACCGAACCTGATAAAGACATTATGAGACCAGAAAACTAGACACTAACAACCCTCATAGCCACACATTCATCATGACATTTCTAACAAAATATTAGAAATCCAACCAGCAACCAGTAATAGAAAAACACATCATGACCAAGTAGGATTTATTCCGGGAATGTAAGGTTGACTTCATATTTTAAAATCCATCCGTGTATTTTGCCAACTTAGCACACTGAAAAATAAAAACCATGTGATCATCTCAACAGTCTCAGAAAAAGAATCCGACAAAATCCAAAGCCCATTCCTAATAAAAACTCACACAAGCTAAAAATTGAAGGAAGTTTCCTCAACCTGATAAAGGCCACCTGTGAGAAACCTTGAGCTAACATCATGCTTTTTGGTGAAGATTGCCTTCCCCCTAAGATTAGGAAACAGGGCAAGGATGTCTGTTTTCAACACTCGTATGTTTAGAGGTGAAGGGAAAACTTACCTTTCCCCCCTTGGAAGATTTGCCAAAAAATCAGTCGACAAAAGGAAGATTACTAGGAGAAATGGCATAAAAATTTATTAAAGTGCATGGGGGAGAAACACAGGGTGATTACTGCAACCCCCTAGTGGGGTGCAAAAGCTTATATACCATCTTGAGTTTACAGAAAGAATGGCCAAAGAATGTTTTGGCTCAGAGCATGGCCAAAAACAGTTGGTGGGGGTAAATCAGATTATGGTGGCAAGACAGGTTTGGGAGGGAGAGAAGAGGAGGTCTGGCTCGCCAAGTTCATCTTGTTATGTAGATGAAATCACACAGGCAGCAGCCCTCAGAGAGAATAGATGGCAAGTGTTTCTTTTAGACCTTCAACGGTGTCAGTCTCTCATCTTTGCTAGATCAGACAAAGGAGGGCTTCAGAGAAAGCCTAGCGGCATCAATGCAGACTTTCTCTGCAGATGCAAATCTCCCTGACAAAAGACAGCTTTTCAGCCATGCTGAATAGCCATCTTGAAATATGTTAAAACAGTATATTTTGGGGTGAAATATTTTGGTTTCCTTCATCTGCAACATTGTACTGTAAGTCCTGGCTAGTACAAAAAGCCAAGAAAAAGAAATAAAAGGCATCGCGTTGGAAAGAAAGAAGTGATAGTGTTTTTCTTCACAGATAACATTGGTTGTCTATGTAAAAAATCCAGAGATCCACAAAAAAGCTACTGGAAGTAAAAAGTGGGTTCAGCAAGGACACAATATTTCAGGTTAATGTACAAAAATCAAGGGTACAGGCACAGGAAAGAATTGGAAAATGAAATCTCTAATATTACCAAAAACTAAAATACTTGAAAATAGATTTAATTTTAAAATGCAAGACCTATACATTGAAAGCTACATACCATTCTGGAGAAAAGTTAAAGAAGATCGCCCAAAATGGAAAGATACACTGTATTCCTATATCAGAAGAGTCAATATTGTTGTCAGTTCTCCCCAGTATGATGTATAGATTCAAGGCAATCCTGATTTTAGCAAACATTTTAGAATTTTACAAACCAATTCCAAAATTTATATAGAGACACAAGGCACCTAAAACAGCCAAAACAGTTTTGTTTTTTTTTTGTTTTTTTTTTTTTTTTATAACTGAGTCTTGCTCTGTCGCTGAGGCTGGAGTGCAGTGGCATGATCTTGGTTCACTGCAACCTTCGCCTCCTGGGTTAAAGCAATTTTCTTGTCTCAGCCTCCCAAGTAGCTGGGATTACAGATGCGTGCCACCATGCCCAGCTAATTTTTGTATTTTTAGAGACGGATTTTGCCATGTTGGTCAGACTGGTCTCAAACTCCTCACCTCGGGTGATCCTCCCACCTTCGTCTCCCGAAGTGCTGAGATTACAGGCGTGAGCAATCATACCCAGCCCAAAACAACTTTTTTAAAAAATAAAATAAGCCTGGGCAACATAGTGAGACATCATCCTTATAAAAAAAATCAAAAAATTGGTTGGGTGCATGCCTGCAGTCCCAGCTACTCAGGAGGTGGGAAGATTGCTGGAGCCCGGGAGGTTGAGGCTGTAGTGAGCCATGATTGTGCCACTGCACTCCAGCTTAGGCAACAGAGTGAGAACCTGTCAAAAAAAAAAAAAAAGAAAAAGAAAGAAAAAAAAATAAGAAAAAGAAAATATTTAGAGGACTTACATTACCTATTTCCAAACTCACTTTACCACTACAGTAATGAAGATGGTGTGCTATTAATGTAGTAAAGATAAACCAGTAGAACAGAATAGAAAGTACAGACATAGACCCACATATATGTGATCAATTGATTTGTAATTGGCTGAGCACGGTGCCTCCTGCCTGTAATCCCAGCACTTTGGGAGGCCGAGGTGGTTGGATCACCTGAGGTCAGGAGTTCGGGACCAGCATGGCCAACATGGTAAAACCCCATTTCTACTAAAATTATTAAAAAAAAAAAAAATAGCTGGGCGTGGTGGCAGGCACCTGTAATCCCAGCTACTTGGGAGGCTAAGCAGGAGAATCACTTGAACCCGGGAGGCAGAGGTTGCAGTGAGCCGAGACCACACCATTGCACTCCAGCCTAGGCAACAAGAACGAAACTCCATCTCAAAAAAAAAAAAAAAAATTTTTAAGAGACGAAGTCTCACAATGTTGCCCAAGCTGGCCTCGAACTCTTGGACTCAAGCAGTCCTCCCACTGCAGCTTCCAAGGAGCTGGGACTACAGATGTGCACTACTGCACCCAGCTCAATTGACTTTTGACGAAGGTGACAGGTAATTCAATGAGGGAGAGAATCATCTCTTCAACAATCAGTGCTGGAACAAATGGATACATAGCTGCAAAAAGAACTTTGTCATACCTCATTTCGTATTCATCTGCAAAAATTCACTCGAAATGGATCATAAACCTAAATGTAAAAGCTAAAGCAATAAAACTTCTAGAAGAAAACTTCAGAAGAAATGTTTGTGACCTTGGTTTGTATCTAAGATATCTCAGAGAGGACAAAAAGTACAAATTGTAAAAGAAAAAAAGTTGATAAATCGGACTTGATCGAAATTTAAAACTTTTCTTATTAAGAAATTAAAAAGGCAAGCCAAAGATTAGGAAAAAATATTTACAGCAACCATACCTGATAAAGATTTGTACTCAGCATATAATGAATTCTTCTAGGATAATAATAATGATAACTTTTTTTAAGGCAAAAGATTTGAACAAATAAACTCACTATATTTTAGGAAACATATTTTTGTTATGGTTGAGACAGGGTCTTACTCTATCACCCAGGCTGGAGTGCAGTGGTGCAATCATAGCTCACTGCAGCCTTGAACTCCTGAGTTCAAACAATCCTCCTGCCTTAGCCTCCCAAATAGCTGGGATTACAGCTGTGTGCCACCATGCCCAGCTAATTTTTAAAAATATTTTGTAGATATGGAGGTGGGGGTGTCCTGGGGGTGTTGCCCAGGATGTTCTTGAACTCATGGCCTCAAGCAATCCTCCCACCTTGGCCTCTCAAAGCGCTGGTACAGCCATAAGCCTCCATGCCTGGCAGTCTCCTCTTCTTATAAGGACTTCATTCATTGGATTAGGGCCCATCTGAAGTCCAGAAGGATTTCACTGTGAGATCCTTAACTTATTACTCCTGCAAAGACTCTGATATCCAAATAAGGTCACATTCTGAGGTTCCAGAAGAACATGAAATTGCGGGGCACACTATTCAACCTGCTTCGCTCACCATCCTGAAGTTTATAATAGCATTTCTATTATAATTTATACTAGGAATTAAGAGCTTTACTTTAAAATTTATGTATGCCATTTATATATTCCTAAATTTTTCAGCAAAGTTTGTGTCACATTCATTCATTCATTCACCAGACAAGCATTTAGGGGACATTTACCTTTGACATAGGACATAGGAGAGTTTAGGCTCTTATCCTCAACCTAGGCATCGTTCCTACCCCTGAGTTCTTCACACTGATTTTGTTCCTCTCCTTCCAAAAGGAATCATCTGGCAGAAAGAGCATTTCTCCCAGGCTGGAGTTATTTTCACACGTTAGTTTTTAAAATTAAAACAATAGTAAAGTGCACTGACATTTTGTTCCTACAGCATGTGGAGTAATATTTTTATGGTTACTCTGGCAACCACAAAGGCAAGAGCAGCAGGGGGGAAGGAGCAGAAGGGCTGGCACGGGTCACTGGGAGGTGGAAGGAGCACCTCTCTGCGGTGCGCTGGCTCGGGTCCAAACAGGACAGGGCCGCAAGACCAGCTACTGCACAGAAAACGGCCTGAATCCCCAGCCTTTGTCATCATCCCGTGACTGGAGAACATGGACAGATTATTTTCTCAAGAAACTGGTGATGAACCAAGGGCTGCGGGAATTAAGAATGAGTGCTAAAAAAGACATGTTTACATAGGGCTAGACATCCCGTCAGCATAGAAAGGGCAGTTGTTGATTGAACGACTATTTGTAGACGACAGGCACATGCGTTGCCAAGCCCATAGCGACTAATGCGCTGTCAAGGACTTGGTTTTGCCAGTGCACCGGCTTCTGGGACAAAGTCTGAGCTAGGTCATATGCTCTCTCCTCTCCCTATGCTTATGAAACATGGTCCTACCCCTAATTAGTCAGTCCCTGTCTATTATGGACCAACTATGTACACAGCACTGATCCAGGGGCTTTGGAAATACTTTTTTAAAAAAGCGTTGAACAGACTTTGCTCCAGCCAATGACATAATGCAAATGAGACAAATAAAATAAAATTGTGCTTATGGAACCTAGGTATTTCACCTTCTGAGTCTTAAAAAAAAGAGAGAGAGAGAGAGAGAAAAGAGGGAGGTAGTTTGGGAAGGGAAAAGTATGCAAAATCTTGTTGAAAGTCAACATGTCCTAATAGTAGTGAAGAGTATGAGCTTAGCTTCACATGGCCCTGGATCGAATTCCAACTTTCACTCACCAGCTAGATATCCTTATCCTTGCAGGTTACTTCTATTTATTAACCCTTTTATCCCTCTCATTTGTAAAACAGAAAGGGAGATTCCTACCTTGTGGGTTTGCAGTGAGAATTAAATGAGAACATGTGTGACAAGCACTAATGTAATATCCAGCCTATCACAGAAACTCAGTAAATGGTAAATGCCACTGTTGCTGTCATTCATAGATTCAGTCTCACCCTGGGCATAACTTGGGACAGGGACATGAGGCATAGTGATTGAGAGCACCGAGAGGCTATGGAAGCTCACTTCTGAGGCCCAGTCCCCCTGGCAAAGTGCAGCATCCGAGGGACACCAGAGTCTCCAAACCAGAGGAAGTACAATGGCCATCTAGGACAGGAACTACCTAAACGCTCAGCCATCCTCTGAGACCTATTTGATGAGGTATCTGGCTCAACCACTTACTCAGTTCCTACTACTAAGATTTTCTGATTTGGGGAGAAAAAGTGAGTGGAAACCTGCTGGTTTCCCCTGGGACCTGGGGGTGACTCTGGAGCCCTCCTCTCAGTCTTCACTCTGAATCTTCATAGAGGAGGAACAAGCATTAATACGCCTCCTACCTCAGGTGTGGGTTAGGTGGGAAACATGAGCTCGGCTGGGCCTTCAGGAGAATGATCCAGGGCCTGGTTGTGGGAAGTTGGCCAAAAGAAAAGTAGGATGACCCACAACAATGTGGGAAGGAAGAGTTAGTCCTTTTCTCCTTGGCCATTGTTTCTATAACTTAGCAAAATCAACTTGGCTAAATGAGAAGTTGTCTCACCCCTCTGTTAGGTTAGTCACCCAATAACAATTATTTTTAAGATCATATTCTATTTATATGCCAAAGAGCTAAATATAGAACTGTGTGACTCTACCAGCATTCAGAAATATTACAGATACGCTAAAATGAAAACCTGACTATAAAATAAATCCATCCCAGATTACCTCACTTTCAGAGGATCATATCTAGAAAGCAGACAATACTAACATTTAAATAGTTTTAATCATAGTCAGAACCAGAGAAAAACGTTTCCGTTTGTTAATCTTTTAAAGGCAAACAAACCCAAATCTTCATCAATATGCGATTTTTTTAATACAATAATTTTTCACAAATGTGGTCAAATGGGTTACAAGAACAACAAATCCCACACTAGTTTTATTTAGTTCCCAGTGAGAAGGTGTAATTCTGACTTGCCTTGACTAATAGAACTGTCGTGTTGTCTGGCTAAACATAGAAGCTATTATGGAATTAGAACATAAGTATTCTAACTTCTAGAATGATGGAGAATGAGAATTGGAGACTTAGGTCCTAGGCCCCAGCTCTGGACAAGTCATTTAACAAAAATAGTGCTGAGCATTTGCTATAGCCCAGTTCTGAGTAAGGAGTATGGGAGAAGAGAAGGCTCATTTTTTTCCCTTGCAAGGGCCAAGGGAAAACTTCCCCTTGGCCCTCTGAAGTTTCACTGAAACTTAGCAATCAATGATTACTAAGGAGAATGAGTGGATATGAGTGGATGCGGAGCAGAGATTAACTTGTCAATGGTTGTCTTTGGAAACTGACTGAGCCTAAGAGACAGATATCATCTTGTAAGTGGGTGTGTTCAGGTGTGTTTAGATTCTTGCTCTTCTTTTCTGAACAGGTAATGAAGTAACAGGGAGGAGAAGGAAAAACTATTTTCCCTCTTGGTAGGTCCCTCTTTACGTACATAGGGGAAAAGCCATTTCCAGTGTCTGTGGGTCTTTAAGGGCCTTTACTTCAAAATATTCATACCAGGGAGCTATATTTTAGAGTAACGTTCCCCAAACTCCTTCACCCTCAAGTGGTTTAGCAATCATTTGGTGTTACAAAATTAAACCAGTGGCACAGAGGAGCCCAGTAAGACTGTTTATAATGAAGTTCTACATGGATACACAGTTTCTAGGTATAAGAAAAAGGGAAAAAAATCCATGGACCTGGAGCTGTTGGAGAGGGCAGACATTAGGCTGGCCCTGCACTGTTAGGTAAGCTATGGATAGGAAATGTTGACCAAAACAGCCAAACTCTGTAAAATATTTGAAGAGGTTTATTCTGAGCCAACTGTAAGGACCGTGACCCATGACAGTTTCAGGAGGTCCTGGGAACATATGCCCCAGGTGATTGGGTTAAGCTTGGTTTTACACCTTATAGGGGGACAGAAGTTACACACAGAGACATAAATCAATTCATGTGAGGTAGACATTGGTTCATCCCAGAAAGGCAGGACATCTTGAAGTGGAGGCTTCTAGGTCATATGTAGATTTCAAGATTTGCTAATTGGCAATTTGTTGAAACAGTTAAGTTATTATCTAAAGACCTGGGATGAAAAGAAAGGAGCATCTGGGTCAAGAAAAGGATTTGTGGAGACCAAGGTTCTTATTATGTAGATGAAATCATGTAGGTGGCCACCCTTAGAGATAATAGATGGCAAATGTTTCCTATTCAGACTTCTAAAAGGTGCTAGACTCTTAGTCAATTTCCTCAGGATTGGGAGGGCCTGGAAAGGGAAAGCCTTGGTTATGTTAATAGACATTCTTTACAGCTGAATATTTTCCCCCACAAAAGATGGCTTTGCAGGGTCATTTCAAAATATGACAAAGAAACATATTTTGGGGTGAAATGTTTTGATTTCCTTCTTTATTTGTCATGTGATGCTATACTAGAGTCAGGGTGGAATTTGTTATCTTATTGCTACAAAGAGTCTGTGTTGTCAGTGTTAAGATCTCTGTTTTAACGTTAAGTTTGGTCAGTTGTGCCTGAACACTAAAGGGAGGAAAGTATAAGGAGGCATGTCCAACCCCCACTTCTCATACGGTCTGACCTAGTTTTTCAGGTTTCTTTGGGTCCCCTTGGCCTAGAGAAGGGTCCATTCAGTCAGTTGAGGGCCTTAGAATTTTACTTTTCATTTACAAGAAGGAGGAGAGCATAATCACCCAACAGATTCTTCCTGCCACTTCATGGACAAAATCGATTCTCTGATACCACAGCACTGCAATAAAAAAAGAGTTTAATTGATGCGAGTCCAGCTCACACTGGATTAGCTGGAGTTATCACTCAAATCAGTCTCCCCAAAAGCTTGGAGGTTATAACTTTTCCAGGATAGTTTGGTGGGCAGAGGGCTATGGAATGGGGAATGTTGATTGGTTGGGGATGAAATCATAGGGATGCAAGAAAATGGTCGGGTCTAGGTGGAGTCAGCCAGTTATCAGGAATACAGGAGTCAAAAATCACCTCAAAAGACTAACTTTAGCGTCTACAATAGTCACATTATCTCCAGGAGTAATTGGGCAAGTTATAAATCTTGTGACCTTCAAAACAATGGCTGCTTATCGTTTATGCCTACATCTCGGAATTTACAATGAACTCAAACAAATTTATAAGAAAAAAACAAACAACCCCATCAAAAAGTGGGCAAAGGACATGAACAGACACTTCTCAAAAGAAGACATTTATGCAGCCAAAAAACACATGAAGAAATGCTCATCATCACTGGCCATCAGAGAAATGCAAATCAAAACCACAGTGAGATACCATCTCACACCAGTTAGAATGGCCATCATTAAAAAATCAGGAAACAACAGGTGCTGGAGAGGATGTGGAGAAATAGGAACACTTTTACACTGTTGGTGGGACTGTAAACTAGTTCAACCATTGTGGAAGTCAGTGTGGTGATTCCTCAGGGATCTAGAACTAGAAATAGCATTTGACCCAGCCATCCCATTACTGGGTATATACCCAAAGGACTATAAATCATGCTGCTATAAAGACACATGCACACGTATGTTTATTGCGGCACTATTCACAATAGCAAAGAGTTGGAACCAACCCAAATGTCCAACAACGATAGACTGGATTAAGAAAATGTGGCACATATACACCATGGAATACTATGCAGCCATAAAAAAGGATGAGTTCATGTCCTTTGTAGGGACATGGATGAAACTGGAAAACATCATTCTCAGTAAACTATCGCAAGGACAAAAAACCAAACACCGCATGTTCTCACTCATAGGTGGGAATTGAACAATGAGAACTCATGGACACAGGAAGGGGAACATCACACTCCAGGGACTGTTGTGGGGTTGGGGGAGGGTGGAGGGACAGCATTAGGAGATATACCTGATGCTAAATGACGAGTTAATAGGTGCAGGAAATCAACATGGCACATGGATACATATGTAACAAACCTGCACATTGTGCACATGTACCCTAAAACCTAAAGTATAATAATAAAAAAAAAAAGCAAAAAAAAAAAAAAAAAAAAAGAATTCAGGCCCTCTCATCTTCCTAACCCTGCAGCCTTTCATTAGTGTTACAAAGTCAGTTTAGTTTGGGGGAAGGGTTATGATCATCCTTGCTTTAAGGTTAAACTATAAACTGAATTTCTACCAAAGTTAACTTGGCCTATACCCAGGGATGACCAAGGACAGCTTGGAGGTTAGAAGAAAGATGGAGTCAACTATGTCATATTTCTTTTATTATCATAAATTTGCAAAGGTAGTTTCAAGAGCACACTACCTTCCAGATGAAGAGCAAGTTTAGGTGTGAAGGTGGAAGGCTGCCTGTCTTTGCTCAGTGAGACCAGAGAAAACGGGGGTAGACGAAGAACTTGGAGGGGCAGACAGGGGAGCAGAGCCTTAACATGGAAGCATTTCCATTACCAAAGGTTTATTCAACACCTACTGTGTGCTGGGCACTGCAGGGACATCTGGGGATGACAATGCCATCAGAAAGAATGAAAATTGTGTTCCATAGCATTGGGATTAAAGAAGCCTGATAAGAAGAGATAGACATTAGCTAGGCGGCTCTGGACAGGTAACCAAAAATGATGCCACAGGGACCTGGTCTGCTGAGGACATGGTGGGAATGGAGAGGAGAAATATGTTGCCTTGAAAGAAGTGGGAGGTACTGCCCAGGCATGGGTGACACAAAATTTATATGATTCAGAAATGGGCAGGTTTCCAAGCAGGGTGAGTGAGAGACTACGGCACCAGAGATAGGTGTGATCGCCAGGTGACCTAGGCAGGACACTTAGCCAATCTCCTTGTCACATGAGGGTAGTAGTAGTTTCCTGCCTACATCAGAGGATTGTTGTGAGATTCTGTGAGAATTTGTTTTTAAATCATTTAAAATGTATATCCAACATCGGATTAGAAAATGTTTTACTTTGTATGCTGGTTAGTAGTCCTCTGCCCTTTCGATAGTGACTGCAGCTCTTCATCCTTCATTCGGACATAGACAGTTGTTTTTCTACCTCTACCTTATACCATTTTTAGAACTATTAGCTCCAGATGCCAACACTTTAGCCACAGCCCTGCTCCTTGTGTGCTACAACTGTTCTCTGGGCCATGGACGCAGTTACTGTGTGTGAAGCACGTTCTATTTGCAGTATTATCTCTCTACCTTGTGGGTTTCTAATCCCAACAACGGCCTCTCCAATCCTGATGGGCGAGGTCAAGTTGTTCTGTCTCATTCCGCCGCTGACGAGTGGGGCAAGGATAATCACATGATGAATGCAGGACGCCAATGTCTCCCCATGGCACTTCTCCCTTTCCTGTGGAGGGTCCTGAGACAGTTACAGAATGAGCATCCTGTTTATCTTGCATCCTTATTTTGTATAGACAAATTGATTCTCAGTAACTGGATTTTTAATGCTACATTAAAGAGTCTTTGTGGTTGCACTTATAAAGAATGGCAGCATGGGAAAATGAAATGAGCCAGTAAAGGGAGGAGAGAGACGGAGAGAGGAGGAGGAAGAACTGAAGTAGTTTGAGAACCAAGCCCTCCCCTTCTACTTTCCCTATTTTGGAACCTCAGTTCTCAGCAGCCCTCCCTGGCTGCCTTGCCTTTGCTGATGCTGCCACGGAGCCTGGACAGAGGCAGGTGATGCAGACGTGGAGTAAGGAGAGGAAAAGATATCCTCCAAGAGGCCTTAGGGAAGCTAAAGAGATGGGGTGAACCCACTAACTCCTACCTGCTGACCCAACTCTTCTTCTCTCCCTGTATCATTTCTAATTCAGCTTTATTTTTTGCTCAGTTGCTTAAGCTTTTGGCAATGTATCTAATCCCTTTGGCATCATGGAGTTTAAACAGGAATTCAAGGACTGAACCCTTCCTTTCGATCTCTGTCTTTTCTCTTGGTATTCAGAAGTCTCAGGTCTCCGTGGAGTGGAAAACTCAGTATGGGTGTCCCACCAAAAAGGTGCCCTGAGACTCACTGTCTGCAAAAGGCAAAATACTCCAGCTCAGTCCTGTGTTGAAAGAAAAGCTAGAATTATAGAAAAAAAATGCTGCACATTTACTTGATAAAACGGACTAGGCATACATTTTTCAGAGCAATTTGAAATAGAAAATGCATGTACCGTATAATCTTCCATTGTTCCTCAATGTTTAGTCCCTTTCTTGTATGGCAAATCAGTTAATATCTGGGATGTTGTTACCTCTGAACTACAATATTTAGCTCCCAAGAATGTTATGAGGAATAATAATATGTAGTCACATACATTCCTTAGAGGAATCACCCAGAGTAAACTAACAAAATTAATTACACAATGATTAACAAATATTGGGTGCTATGTACTAACTGGTATTAATAACACCAATAATTATTATATTATGTGTCTTAAATAGATGCATGCTCTGCATAACTTTTTATATCCTGCTTAAATAATAATTGTTTAATTGCCATGAGACTTTAGAGCATTAAAAATTGTACAAAGAAAATTTCAGAGGTTTCATCCTTTCTGTATTCCAAACACACTTAAAATTCATCTTCCAACCTGCTCATAAAATGAAAATATGCAAAACAGTATAGACAGGGAGAGTTGGCCAGGTAAACTGGCTCACACCTGTAATCCCAGCCTTTTGGGAGGCTGAGGCGGGTGGATCGCCTAAGGTCACTAGTTCAAGACCAGCCTGACCAACATAGTGAAACCCATCTCTACTAAAAATACAAAAACTTGCCGGACATGGTGGCAGGTGCCTGTAGTCCCAGCTACTCTGGAGGCTGAGGCAGGAGAATCACTTGAACCCGGGAGGCGGAGGTTGCAGTGAGCCAAGATCACACTATTGCACTCCAGCCTGGGCAACAAGAGTGAAACTCCATCTCAAAAAAAAAAAAAAAGAAAGAAAAGGCAGGAGGAGAATTAACTTGGACAATAAGCCATTCCGAAATGAAGACAAGTTTCCAAAGCATGGGAGGAGATGTCATTTACAACAGTACACAATTATGGTTTGGCAGGAAAGAAAGCCTATCACAAGCCAACTGCTGTAATAGATTTGAGTTTCTCTACATGTAACTCTTTTTGGCACTAAGCCAGAAGCAGCAATGACTCTCCCTCTCTCTCAATCTCTGTGTGTGTGTCTGTGTGTGTGTGTGTGTGTGTGTGTGTGGATGTGTATGTAAAAGGTACTCATTCATCCACTTAACTAATGTTGATTGACCACCTAATTCATAACACGCACAGTGGGAATGGAATAATGAGAAAAACAAAAAATCCCTGCCTTCATAACATATATGCTCTAGGATAATACATAAGCAAGTGCCGAAGTCACCTACTCATTTATATATGGACTCAAAAGT
The DNA here is from genome assembly GCF_028878055.3 of Symphalangus syndactylus. Lineage (NCBI taxonomy): Eukaryota > Metazoa > Chordata > Mammalia > Primates > Hylobatidae > Symphalangus > Symphalangus syndactylus. The sequence goes on along the minus strand of NC_072434.2, from coordinate 81,445,701 downwards.
TGATGTGTATATATACATACGTATCGTATTGAATTATTTACTTCCTTCCTAGCTGCAACACCATCTTAGTAGTACAATAATCACAATCTATAGTTCCCAGCCATTTCGGCTTCCATTAGTCTCTTCAACTTCTCCTCCAAGCATAAGGCTGAATGGTTAACTGAAAACCGTAATAAAGAACCCTCCTGTGTTGGCCCCTGACTTAAACCAAGACAACATTTAAGAGTGGATTCTTTGCTTTAGGTTCAAGATGATGAACAAATGGAACACGAGAAGGTGCCACTCAAACCTGAGTCAGGAGCACAGCTGGGTCCTCGAAGCAGGCCAAGATTCACACCTGAAGATTTCTCCAGAAACAGGACCTCAAGGCAAAGCCAAAGGCATGAGTGGAACCATAGAGCCCAAATGGGTGATTATCGGTGGGTCTTTTTTAAAGATTATTAATTATCATGGTAAAATTATACATGACATAAATTTTATCATTTTAACCAGAGTACAGTTTCATGGCATTAAGTATACTGACAGTGTTGTTTTATCATTAACAATGTCTTCAGGACTTTTTCATCTTCACAAACTGAAACTCTGTACCCATTCAACAATAACACCCCAATCTCCTCTTCCCCCACCATCCAATTTTTTGTCTCCGTGAATCTGACTCCTCGAGGAACCTCACATAAGTGGAATTGTATTTGTCCTCTTTTTTTTTTTTTTTTGAGATGGAACCTTGCTCTGTTGCCCAGGCTGGAGTGCAGTGTTGCAATCTCAGCTAACTGCATCCTCCACCTCTCTGGTTCAAGTGATTCTCCTGCCTCAGCCTCCCGAGTAGCTGGGACTACAGGCATGTGCCACCACGCCCAGCTAATTTTTGTATTTTTAGTAGAGACGGGGTTTTGTCATGTTGGCCAGGCTGGTCTTGAACTCCTGACCTCAAGTGATCCACCTGCCTTGGCCTCCCAAAGTGCTGGGATTACAGGTGTGAGCCACCATGCCTGGCCCGTATTTGCCCTTTTGTGACTGGCCTATTTCACTCAGCATAATGTCTTCAAAGTCCATCCATGTTGTAGCAGGTGTCAGAATTTCCTTCCTGTTTAAAGTTTGAATAAATCCACCATGCCCTCCACATGTTCCACTGCCTCTTCTCTTCTCACTTGGGAACTCCAGTCTCACCTCGGCTTGCAAGTGACCCCAACTGCTCCTGCGCCGCTGGTGGCTCCTGCGCCTGCGCCGGCTCCTGCAAGTGCAAAAAGTGCAAATGCACCTCCTGCAAGAAGAGCTGCTGCTCCTGTTGCCCCCTGGTCTGTGCCAAGTGTGCCCAGGGATGCATCTGCAAAGGGGCTTTGGAAAAGTGCAGCTGCTGTGCCTGATGTTGGGACTGCCCTGCTCTCAGATGAAAACAGAATGACACGTAAAATCCAGGATTTTTTTTTTCTACAACCCCGACCCATTTGCTACATTCCTCTTTTTTCTGTGAAATATGTGAATAATAATTAAACACTTAGACTTGAAAAATAAAATAAAATAAAATAAAATAAAGTTTGAATAATACTCTATTGCATGCATGTACCACATTTTGTTTATCCATTCACCCACTATGGGTTGCTTCTATCTTTTGGCTACTGTGAATAGCACACAACGAACATGGGTATACACATCCGCTTGAGTCCCTGTTTTCATGAGGAGTATGGTGAGGAACCAAAAAGTGAGAAACAAAAGGTGAGAAACTGCACAGCAGACAAATTAAAGGTGGTCTGAAGGAATTCCTAAGAAAGAAACGCTGAGGTCGACTGTCACCTTTCACACATCCCCAGTGAGGGCTCTTGTGGGCAGACTCATTTGTGTAAAGAGACCAGGAACAGCAAGCAATCTGCTTTCATTCTTTAACACATCTAAAATATTTCTCCCAATTCCCTTTATGACTGAAGATATACATTTAAGAACCATCTGGCTGAGATGAGAAAGTGCAATCTCCGGCTACAGCCTCAGACTTGTTAATTGTTCAAGAAATATTTGCCAAGTGTGCCAGTCATCCTACTACGTGCCTGGGATACACCTGTGAACAAATCACATGAAAACGTCTGCCCTCGAGAGGCCGTCATCCCACTGAGGGGAGACAGACAGTAAAAAATACATACAATCTAAGCAAGTTACATAATGCTACATAGCAGCATCCTTGTATCCGTTTGCTCATTCATTTAATCATTCAACAAATATTTACTGAATACCTATTATGAGCAGGCCCAGGAGATAGCTGTGCATAGAACATTTTACTTGCTCTTTAGAGCTGAACTAACCAGCATTCTACACACAAATCACAGTGTATTGCATTTTATTTTCTAGCACCAGTAATTGTAACGAAGAAGATGTGAAATGATGATTTGAACTAAAGAAGACTAAAAGGTATGTTCAATTACCGGAAACTCAATTGTAAGACCAATTAGAATCTCTATAAGTCCTATTCATAGAGAATTTGCCTTCAAAAACTAGGAGAACATAGATGCAGGGCACTCCTTGATGCATTTTTGTATAATTTCAGGTCTATTTTTCAGTTTCATTGCAATTATAAAATGACAAGCAAGCACTCCCAAAAGCCTGACAAAAATCACTAGATTCTAAAAAGGGTGTTTATTCATATTTACATCTCAATGGCAATAACTCTTTTTTGCTTTTCACTTTGGAATATTATAATACCAATATCTAGTCAGAAAGCGTAGCCATAAAATTACACATAAAAACTTACATGGTATGATGGTGAGAAATATTCTTTTGTATTCAAGTTTAATTTGACATTCCTTAAAGAAAGGTGTGTAGTTCAAAGCTGCAAAAGAGAAAGGAACATTTATGAACTACTGAGGGATTAAAAAGCAGAAATGAAGGCCCGTCATCGGGTTTGGCTAATAAGTGTATTTCATCCTCCAGCTAAGCAGCTGTGGTGGGCAGAAGGCCGGCTGGGTTGCCTCCACTCACTTTGCTGTTCTCACTGGAGTGAGGTCAGAGGCTTCCCACAGGAGCACAGTCTGTCCCTTGGAGCAAGGAGCGACCGAGCTTGGCTGAGAGGAGAGGAAACATCACACCGCCCTCACCTGCTACCCCTCACTTCCCTGTCTGTGGCTCCTCCGACGCTTCCACTTTCTCCATAGGCAAAAAGCCACCTGTGTGTCACCTGTGCACCTGTGTGTTGAGTCTCTCGTGGAACATAACGTTGTACATTTTGAGAAAGACACGATTGCTAGACGGAGCATGAGAAGCCTCCGTCCCTTCCTAAGGGAAAGGGATTCAACCTCCTATCATTTTCCCCCAAGTTGCTGAAACTGTGTGGCCACATGGGTAAGCCTTGGTCAAAGCCCAGGAGGAGAGAAAAGCAGCAAGGCCTTGGGAGAGTCCCAAGAAGGCACCGGCAACAGGTCAGTGATGGAGGGAGAGAATGGAGGTCTAGGTGCCACGAGAAAGCAGCCACTGGAACTAACTCACCTGGGCATCTGGCTCCAGGTCTGTGCCCAGCAAACTGCTGTGACAGAAAGAGAGTCATACCAGATGTGCCAGTTGTGTGGACTTTGCCTCAGTTTCCTCCTGGTGACATGGGGTGATTGTGAGGATTGAAGGATTAATCAAAGAATGCACTCAGTAAGTATCAGCTTTCACCCTGGCCTGAGTAGTCATGGCCAAGTCAAAACCCCAACTCCCTTGTGAGCTCGCCTCTCCAAGTTCTCATGCACCGTAAATGCCTGGGCAGAAAGAAGCTCTGCAGCACCTCTGAGGGATGGTCTCCAGATGCAGGTCGGGTCCATGATGACATTTTCACCAGTCCTCCATGGAAGGAAAAGGAGGGAAATTTTGTGGGTGTCTGCGGGGGATAGCCCACTGTCGTTTATTGGGAAGGAATGACCCTTTTTCCAGGATTATTGACTTCAGAGCTGCGCATGGCATGCAGGCTGTCACTGGACACCTCTGCAGGGATCCATCCATGTTGACCACATGGACAGCGGTGCTTCCTGGAGCTGTGCAGCATGGCAAACTGGCATGCTCATTTGGTGACAGTGGATCATGGTTAGTGTTCTCCTTTTCCTCCTCTTTTTCCTCCTCCCCACCTCCTTCTCCTCCTCAGTGTCCTCACTGGCAATGAGATGAAGAAGGAAAAGCCACCAAGGACGCAGCTCAAGAGCCAGTCTTCCATCACCCCTGGGAACAGAGTCCCAGCCTGGGCAAGAATGGAGAGAAGAGAGAGAGATAGAACAAGTTTACGCTCTGTTTCCAAAAGGATGTCACAAATGAACTTAACAAAACTCACCAAGAAACCTCAGACATAAGAGAAAGAAATGGGGAGATACCAGAATATACACCTACATTCCCTTTGTCCTATCCAGAAAAAAAAACGACATCTTCAAGTCATTCGTGGTAGCCAATGGACATGACAAAGATAAGCACCTGCATTCTGAAGCAACTCACTTCAATGTATCATCCTCCCACTCACTTACCACACATGCTTTTCCATTTCTATTCTTTAATCTCTTCCATTTCTATTTTTTATTATCTAGTTTTCCCCGTTTTATTGATGTATAATGATTTACATATTTACGAGGCACATGTGACTGTTTGCTCCATGCAAAGGATGTGTAATGATCAAGTCAGGGTAATTGGGAAATCCCTCACCTTGAGTGCTTATCATTTTTGTGTTGGCTTCAAATCCTCTCTTTTAGTTACTTTGAAATATGCATAACATTGATGCTAAGTATCATCACCCTAGTGTGCTATCAAACATCTGAACTTATTTCTTCTATCTAACTATATGTTTGTACCCATAACCAACCTCTCTTCATCCCTCTTCCCCCAACACCCTTACTATTCTTTTCTTTTTTTTTTTCTTTTTAAGACAGGGTCTGGCTCTGTCACCCATGCTGGATTTCAGTGGCATGATCATAGCTCACTGCATCCTGGAACTCCTGGGCTCAAGTAGTCATCCCATCTCAGCCTCCAAGTAGCTGGGACTACAGGTGTGAGCCACCATGCCCAGCTGATTTAAAAATATTTTGTTAGTCTGGGTGCAGTGGCTCACACCTATAATCCTACCACTTTGGGAGACCGAGATGGGAGGATCGCTTGAGGTCAGGAGTTCAAGACCAGTGTGGCCAATGTAGCAAGTCCGTATCTCTAAATAAATAAATAAATAAATAAATAAATAAATAAATAAATAAATTGTTGTTGTTGTTGTTAAGGGATGGAGTCTTGTTAAGTTGCCAAAGATGGTTTTGAACTCCTGGCCTCAAGAAATCCTCCTGCCTTGGCCTCCTAAAGCAATGGGATTATGGGTGTGAGCCACCAGGGCCGGCTACCATTTCTATTCTTATGAGAAGCAACTAAACAGGGCGTCAGGATGACATAGTAAGAGGAGTACAGGTTTGGAAAGCAGGGTTTCTAACGGGCAGTGAGTGGGACACTTACCAGTGGCAAACCTGAGAAATTAATTTATTTTCTCAAGGAAACCGTATTAGATGTTCCCTAAGGAGAGCATTTTGAGATTGAACGTAAACTTCCTCAGCAGCCACATCAAAAGCCTGGCAGCGAAGCACATGGCATTTGACACACTGAAGGGCGATCATTGGGCTGAGCCTCTGCCCTGTGCTCCTAGACCACAGTCCTACAGAATTAACTTCTATAGACTGTAACCATTTGATCTAAATGCCGGAGCCTGGGATGCCCCAGGAAGATAAAAGCAAGGGTCATATTTATGCTCCTTTATTTCTCATCCATTGAACAACTGTTCAATGGGCACCTCCTAGGTTCCTGGCTCTCAATGGGGTCCTGGGAGCCAGACAAACAAAACAGACTTCCTCTCTCCAGGGTGTTCACAGCCTGATGGGGGATGAGACAAAGCAAGTCCACAGCAGTGTGATTGTGCTTTAACTAAGCATGAAGGGGGTGTGTCCCGTGCTAACCACATCTCCATAGCCCTGTGGGACAAGACGCACAGGACTTCCCTGATAAGAGAAAAACAGTCCTCTGATAGCACCTGGGGATGCACGCCACTATCTTCAGTGAATATTTGGAAGGATCAAAACTGGTTGATGCCTTAACTCACGGCAGCAGCAGCTCTACTTCAGTGAAGAAAAGCAACAGAAGTTCATGCTGCAACTGTGCTGTTTATGACCCGGAGGAAGCCATCGGGCCATCTGGGCTCTAGGGTTTCCCTGTTGGGAAACAATCCTTTTCATCTCAGGGAAGACAATTATTATTATTATTATTTTTTTTTTTTTTTTTTTTTTTTTTGGAGACAGAGTCTCACTCTGTCGCCCAGGCTGGAGTGCAATGGCGCCATCTCAGCTCACTGCAACCTCTGCCTCCCAGGTTCAAGCGATTCTCCTGCCTCAGCCTCCCGAGTGGCTGGGATTACAGGCGTGCACCACCACTACACCCGGCTAATTTTTGTAGAGACAGGGTTTCACCATGTTGGCCAGGCTGCTCTCGAACTCCTGACCTCAAGTGATCCACCTCCCTCAGCCTCCCGAAGTGCTGGGATTACAGGCGTGAGCTACCATGCCCTGCCTTGGGGAAGACAATTCTCATTCAATTATTCAAGCCATTCTCTCTCTCTCTCCTCTCTTCCTCTCTCCCGCCCTCTCCCTTTCTCTGTCTTCCTTTCTCTCTCCCTCTCTCTCTCTCTGTCCCACTCCCCCAATTCTGCCCTACCACCTGTCTTTGAGAAGAGAGAAGGGACAGCTGTGTTCCCTCCCTAGACACCCACTGGGGCTGCAGGACCAGGAGGTGGGCCGGTTCTGCTGACATCTGATGCTAACAGAAAGCATCGGCAAAGCCGCTGCTCAGCCTCTCCTGGCTGTAGGAGGAAGCGCTGCTGTGGAACATGAAAAATTAATTAGGAGAAGATGAGTGCCTGGGCCTCCTTTCTTCTCAGACCCAACAGAATCAATAAAATCCTCAGCTCCTGCCAATAAAAGGCAAAATTGTGCATTACCCATGGACAGCCAGAGAGCTGTCAAAATTACAGAATATTGAAACTGGAAGGCCCTTAAATGTCCCCAAATTGTCCAAAGAGTCTTCGTGATTTATTCACTAACACAGTAAGTTGGTGGCAGGGGCTTGGTTCACACCTGTATCTCTGAATGGACTTGGACCACATGAGCCAGAATCAGGAATCCTCCTGCCCTCACAAAATGATGGAGAGGAAGGGCAAGGGGGTTGCTTGCTGCAGAGAAACCCTAACTCCTTTTCCCTAGAGAAATGCCTCCAAGTAGGAGTGGACAGAAAGAAAGAACACACCTGCGCTCACCCACTGCCTTGGCCCTGCCTTGGCCGCTGGGTATACGGGTCTCCTCTATGCCCTCTGAGTAACAACAGAAACAAGAACTGAATCCCGAACAGTGGTGGCCAGGGAGGGCCTGCGTGGAGGCACGGCCAGTCTACCACCTGCCTGCACTGCACCGATCTCTCCTGCGTGAGATCAGCCAGCAAGGCACGTCCAAGGCCTGCCTGGGTTAAGTGGCTCTCAGATGAGGTAATAATGACAAAGCTCCTGAGCCTGGTGAGTTTTCCAGCATGGAGTCAGGTCGCCTTATTTAGTCTGATCATTAAAACCATTCTTTAAATATCCTGCTATGGGAATTTACGATGCCTTTTGAAGCTTTTTATTTAACTGGTAGTGTTTTCTTCCTCTTTTCCAGAGGTGTGAGGATGGGGAAAACTGTTTCCTTCCACAATGTATTCTGGTGTTGAAAGGTCAACCTCAATGTTAGAGAAAACACAGCACCAGGCCCTGCTCCCCTTCTCTTCGCAGGTGAAGTCACTTAGTGACACGGTGTGTCAGGCGCCCTTGGGTTTGTGGGGGAAATGAGGACACTGATGTGTAAAATGCCAACAGCCAAGGAGAGGACAGAGGCCACCCTGCGTAGACGCTGCCTCTACAGCAGGTGATGAGAAGCTGTTCTCCCCTCTTTGGTTTTATCAAAGCTGGTGAGCACAGTCCTGTCAGCAGGCAGACGCAAAGGGACATGGGTCAGGCGTGTCATCCACGGGACGGGCAGGGGCCTGGCGCCAGCAGCAACCCACATCTCCATTCAAGGGCATGGGCACAGGGTCATGGAGCATGTGTGACTGATTTGGCCATGCCAGAAAGACAGTCCTGGGGAAAAGAAGAACAGGAAGAGATCGCAGATGCTTCTCACCATCTGGAATTTTCGTAACATTCTACTTTCCCCAAACCTCTTACTGGCAAAAGTCTTATCAATCATAATGAATTTTGAGTTCATTAAATTGAATTTTATGTTAATATGATGTTTTTTTTTTTTTTAGACAAAGTCTTGCTCTGTCACCCACGCTGGAGTGTAGTGGCACAATCATGGCTCACTGCAGCCTTGACCTCCTGGGTTCAAGCGATCCTCCCACCTCAGCCTCCCAAGTAGCTGGGACTACAGGCACATGCCACCATGCCTAGCTGATTTTTTAATTTTTTGTTAAAATGAGGTCTCACTATATTGCCCAGGCTGTATGTTAATATAATTTCCAAACATGAGGACTAGGTGTAAAGACAGCAACAATTGCATTAAACATGAATGACGTTTGTGTAATGCTGTGAGCTGTTATCTGTACTTTTTTTTCTATCTTTTTTTTTTTTTTTTTGAGATGGAGTCTCTCTCTGTCACCTCGGCTGGAGTGCAATGGCAAGATCTCAGCTCACTGTAACCTCCACCTCCCGGGTTCAAGTGATTCTCCTGCCTTAACCTCCTGAGTAGCTGGGATTACAGGCGAGTGTCACCATGCCTGGCTAACTTTTGTATTTTTAGTAGTGACGGGGTTTCACCATGTTGGCCAGGCTGGTCTCAAACTCCAGACGTGAGGTGATCCACCCGCCTCGGCCTCCCAAAGTGCTGGGATTACAGGCATGAGCCACTGTGCCCGGCCTGGTACCTGTACTTTTGTGTAGATGTGCAGTGACCATGTACCCAACAGCTGCTTCAAGCGCACATAAGTACTTCCTCTCTTCTAACCATAGGACCAGGCCAAACTGGGCCTACTCTGTCGAGTTACTATATAGGTATAACACAGCCAGAAACTGCAAGTCATGTAGCCCGAGCAATAGGAAAGGCGTTGACCCCTAATGACACCCAGAACCAATAAGTTCTTCCAGCAGAACCAGAAGACTAGGACATGACCAGAACCTGAATGCTGGAACTATTTCAGATGCAAGGAGTCCATTGGCCCCAAAGATCAGGGGTAAAATCTGCCTCAACATACCTTACTATAAACAGTCAAATGTGAAACCCTCCAGTAAGACCCTGCCAAGCCAACTATTCCTAAGTCATTTTCCATGGCCCATGAGCCCTTAAAACTTGCCCCAGACCCCCAGTGGAGGAAATAGATTTCAGCCTCCCTCCTGTTTCCTTGCTGGTCCGCCTTGCAGTAAAGCCTTTTATTTTTTCCCAAAAGCCCATGCCATAGTATTGGCTTCTGTGTGCACTGGGTAGAGGGCCCATCTGCTCAATACGACTTTCTCCTGGGGCCCAACAATTGCCCTTGTCAGAGCTCCTTGAGGAAGCTCCATGTACTTGTACCAGGGACATCTCCCATCCCCAAAAGGCCCCACCAACTGAGGGCTTCAGCAGAGGTTGGCGATTCCAGAAACCGAAGTGCCTGCTGGAGTAAGCTTGCTCCTACTACAAGACAGAACCATGGCCCAGAGACTCCGTAATGTCAACTATCCTGGGCCCTAGCCAAACATCTAGCCTGGACATTTGACTCACCTTCCACTGAAATAGGCCATGAAGACTAATCCCTTCAAGTCTCTCAGCCCTGTTCACTTTAGCCACCCATGAGAAGCTCAGACTTCCCATGCAACAGCACCCTGATTTCTTGTCTTTTTTTCCTTTTTTTTTTTTTTTTAGACAGGATCTTGCTGTTAGGCTGGAGTGCAGTGCACAGTCATGTCTCACTGCAGCCCCAAACTCCTGGGCTCAAGCAATCATCCCACCTCAGCCTCCTGAGTAGCTGGGACCACAGCTGCCGCCACACCCAGCTAACTTTTAAAAAATTATTTTTAGTAGAGACTAGGTTTCACTTTGTTGCCCAGGATGGTCTTGAGCTCCAAGGCTCATGTGATCCTCCTGCCTCAGCCTCCCAAAGTGCTGGGATTACAGGCGTGGGCCACCATGCCTGGCCTGACCTTTATTACTATATTCTTCATAACTGCCTAATGTGAGCTACCTCTCTCCTCCCATCTTTCTTTCCTGGGAGTTTTTTGTTTGTTTATTTGTTTGTTTGTTTTGCCTTAAAAACAATTCCTTCGCTATCATTTCAGGTGGGAGCAATGGTAAATGTGTAGGCTTAAATTGCCATCCCTTATGCAGAAGCCTCCAGTCACCTGTCTTTACTTGGGCCACTTCCAGTAGTCCCTCCCCTGAGCCTTCTCTGATTCTTTGTTGTTGTTCTGTTTGGTTGGGATTATTTTTGTTATATTTTGTTTTGTTTTTTGAGCCAGGGTCTCCCTCTGTTGCCAGGCTGGAGCGCAGGGGTGCCATCACGGCTCATTGCAGTCTAGACCTTCTGGGCTCAAGCGATCCTCTCACCTCAGCCTCCTGAGTAGCTGGGAATAGAGCCATGAGCCACCGCATCCAGCTAATTTTTTATTTGACATACTGATGACATATTAATCTCTCAAAGCCCGACGGGAAGGTTTGGGTGAGTTGTGGAGAGTGATAATGAATTAAAAGACCCGAGGAAAGCTGAATGCTAAACCAGTATTGAAGGAGGCCAAGAATCAATCCAACTAACGCCAGAGAATCCCAAAGTCACAAGAATTGGTGGCAGTGGTTACCTCTAGAATACAGGTGTGTGTGTGTGCATGTGTGTGTGCACATGTGTGTGCATGTTCATGTGTGCATGTGTGCAAGCATGTGTGTGCACGTGTGTGTGTGCATGCGTGTGTGTATGCATGTGTGTGTGTGTGTGTAAAGGTAGGTCTAAATAAATAGTGCTAAGTTGCTTATGAGTTAGATCCTGAGAACCTCTCCCCAGCTCCCTCCATAGAGATGGGTGGATGCACCCTGTCCATCCCAGCAGGAGACGGAAGGCTTGTTCTCTGAAGAAGGTCCCTGGACTAGAGATGGAGGCCCAGCTAGGAGGGAGGGCACCATACTGAAGCAAAAGGGCTGAATAAACATTTATTTATAGATGCTGAAATCCCCATCCCTTTTCCCAAACTCAGCTCCCAGAATGCTGGTGGCACATGCTACCTCTCTAGGTAGATATTGGAAGAGCCTTCACAGGGGCATCTGATAGATATTGGAAGAGCCTTCACAGGGGCATCTGACTATCCCTACAAAAAAGACTTAATGCTACTGACAGATTTTTCCAATGTAACAGCCCAGCTACTATCCTTACAGAGATTCCTACAATTCCACCAGCCCCACCAACAAACTTAGAGCTTTCAATAGTCTTCTTAGTAAGCCACTCTTAAAAATGAGCAACCAAGAAAACCAGGCATTTGAGAAAAGCCGCTAAAATAGGTGTTAGAATCCAAAATAACAAACAGCAAAAGGAAAGTTGAAAGAAACAGAGGTTACACAAGAAGAAGAAAATGCACAAACTTCTCTTTAGTATCATCAGAGAGAAAAGATACTGCTTTCATAAAACAAAAACAGAATGTCTTCAAACAGGAACATTCAGAGAAAAGAAAACTACTCTTAAAAATTAAAAATATGAGAAATTTAGCAGAAGCAAGGAAAGACAAAGTTGAAGCATTCGCTCAGAAAGTGAAGCAGAAAGAAAAAGAGATAGATCATAGAAGAAATGATAAGAAAACTAGAGTACCAATTTAGGAGCTGCAACACCCAAAAGTAGCTTCAGGAAAGAGAGAAGAAATGGGAAGAAATTATCAAAAAAAAACCATAATTTCCTAGAACCAAAAGGGTTTCTTTTTGTAAGGGTACAGGAATTACCCAGGATATTGTCACAAAATTTCAGAATACCAGAGACAAACAATGGAGCAGAAATCAAAATGGCATCAGAAAGAGAAGGCAATGCAAAAATGTCTCTAAAATGTAAAAGGTATATTATTTCCAACATAGAACACTTGATCCAGTCAAATTATGAATCAGATTTCAGGACATATTAGAGTTCTCCAGAGAGACAGAACCAATAGAATATATATGTAGAGAGAGAGCGATAAAAGAGGATCTATTAGAGGAATTTGCTCACGCAATTATGGAGGCTGAGAAGTCCCATGAAAGGGCATCAACAAGCTGGAGAAGCAGGGAAGCCAGCAGCATGGCTCAGTCCAAGTCTGAAAGACCTGAGAACTGGGGAGTCCTCTGGTGCAAGTCCTGGAGTCCAAAGGCCTAACGCTCTGACGTGCAGGGTCATGAGAAGAAGGGCATTCCAGCTCCAGAAGGCAGAGGGTGAATTTGCCTTTCCTCTGCCTCTTTGTTCTACCCAGGCCCCCAGCTAACTGGATGGTGCTACCCACACTGAGGTTGGATCTTCTCCCCTTAGTCCACTGACTAACTTGCCAACATCCTCTGGGAAAATCCTTACAGATGCATTAAAAAACAATGCTTTATCAGTTATCTAGTTGCCCTTAATCCAGTCAAGTTGACATTTAAAATTAACCATCAATCACATAGGATAAAATAAATGTTTCAATGTTATGATGTGTAAAGTCTTATATATTTACCTGTCATAAACCATGGGAACATCCATTATCCGAGGAAGCTATAAAATACTTAAACAAAAGAAAAGAAAAAGAGATGGCCACAGGAAACAGGGTGATATGGTTTGTCTCTGTGTCCCCACCCAAATCTCATGTTAAATTGTAATTCCCAGTGTTGGGGGAGGGACTTGGTGGGGACCCCAGTCTGGTGACGGGATCATGGCGGTGGATTTCCCCCATGTTGTTCCCAAGATAGTGAGTGAATTCTCACGAGATCTCGTTGTTCAAGAGGGTATGGGGCTTCCCCTTTCGCTCTCTTTCTCTCTCCTGCCACCATGTGAACAAGGTGCTTGCTTCTCCTTTGCCTTTTGCTATGATCATAAGTTTCCTGAGGCTTCCCAGTCTTGCTTCCTGTTAAGCCTGTGGAACTGGGAGTTAATTAAACCTCTTTTCTTCATAAACTAGCCAGTCTCAGGTAGTTCTTTATAGCAGTGGAAAAACAGACTAATACACAGAGATTTCAACAGGTTGATAGGAGGCAAGATCCGGGATAACAGCTAAGTTCCTGGCATAAAAGGCAGCCAGTCCAGACTAGAGCATGTTAGAAAGAAGATGAAATTGATAGGTTATCTGTTGCATTTGAATGTATCGAGAAAAAACTGAGGCATGAACACAGAGTTTAGGGTTCAACTAATTATTAGGATTGAGTTGGTGACAGAAACCAAGCAAACAAGACAATGATTACTCCAGAGAAAGCAAAATATTTTTTATGAAAGCTAAACTAATTACAATTTATTCCATGGCTAAGATTTGATTAACATTTTTATCAAAAAATCATTTAAAAGTCATATTAGGCCAGGTGCGGTGGCTCACGCCTGTAATGCCAGCACTTTTGGAGGCCAAGGCAGGGGGACCACTTAAGGCCAGGAGTTCAAGACCAGCCTAGCCAACATGGCGAAAGCCTGTCTCTACTAAAATTATTTTTAAAATTAGCCAGGCATGGTGGCACACACCTGTAATCCCAGCTACTTGTGAGGCTGAGGCAGGAGAACCACGTGAGCCTGGGAGGCAGAGGTTTCAGTGAGCTGAGATCACGCCACTGCACTCCAGCCTGCGTAACAGAGTGAGACCCTGTCTCAAAAAAAAAAAAAAAAAAGTCATACTAAAGTAAACCCTAAATATTGATCTTATCAATATTACGATAAAAGTATTTTTGGAGTTGGGATGGGGGAATCAACTAGGTGGATGTTTGTGGTGGGGGAAAAGATAAAAGACAAATCCTCATATTTCATAATGGAATGTAAATTGATATGATAGAAAACTGAAAAATGAAGAAGTAGCCATCTAAGCATGTTATTTAGAGACATGAAGGTAGATGCCAAAACATTCAGCTAAAGGAGTTGAGCATGGAGCCCATTGGAAAAGGGATTTAAAAAAGGGAGAGAAGAAGCAGGGGCCTCTGCCTTTAGTACTTTAAAGTCTTTTAACACACTTGCTTTAAACTATATCTGTGAATAAATTTGATAAACAACAACATAATAAATAAAAGCAAAAGAAAGTAATAGGTCAGGACATTTCTAACAGAGGGAACAGTGTGGCATGGCCTCAGCAGCATGGAATGCTTTGTTTACACAGGGCTTAGGATACAAAGAGGAAAAGGCACAAAAAGATGAGTCAGGGACTTCTATGTCTTCTTAGGTTGTACAAAGCCCCCAAAAGAATATTCCTCATATCCTAATGCTGAGAGAAAGTTGGATCATCTACAAAATCAGAGCTTGTCTTGAACCCAGTAGCGAGCTGAGGTTTCAAGGCAACCAAAGGAACTAAATTTTAATGAATGACAAGTGCCTACAAAGACAAATGAAACATATTAACATTTTTAACACTGGAAGAGCACAGGAGGAGAAAGAAGTGGTGGTAGGAGTCTGTAGAAAGGAATCAGCTAAAAATTGAACAAATTCCTAAAAGCCATAGGTGGCTAGCCTATCCGTTTAGAACTAAGAGTCAGATACATAGAAAGTTTGCACCCATCCCAAGGTCTCCTTCATGAATCATCACACGACATCTGCAAGAAAGATTCGACACAGCTAGGAGAGGGGACCAGAGAGAGCTCCTGTCATTGACACGGGTGTGCAGGAAGTAAATGCTGCCTCTCAGGACAGGCATGAAACACCACTTGCTTCCTCAGACCTTCATCTCCTATGAAGCAATCACCTCATGCCATGAGGGAGCAGCAACAACCCTTTCTCCCTCAGGGCTGATGAAGAAGAGGAAGAAGAAATCCTGTCTGCTTCTAAGGGAGGAGTAAAAAACTCTCTATCCTGCCCCTACCCCCGAATTATCCAAAGATCTACTGTGTCTGGAGGAAGGGTAGAAGTATGAGTTGTCTGCTCCACAAGGAGGGGCAGGAAAACGTCATTGACCCAGGATCCTGTGCCAATACATAACAGGGGTCTGCTCTTGCAGGGAAGAGGTAGGAAATACTCTCCTGCCCAAGACCTACTAAAGACACAAGGCAATGTTCAGCTGTGATGGGGGGAAAGGGGAGGAATCCCAAGAAGTCCTCACACCTGAGGCACCCAGGTCCTGCCTAAAACTGAGCTGGACCAAGAGAAGTGAGAACCTGCCTCCCACTCACAATGAGCCTAGCACTGAGTAATAA
The DNA here is from genome assembly GCF_028878055.3 of Symphalangus syndactylus. Taxonomy (NCBI): domain Eukaryota; kingdom Metazoa; phylum Chordata; class Mammalia; order Primates; family Hylobatidae; genus Symphalangus; species Symphalangus syndactylus. The sequence goes on along the minus strand of NC_072434.2, from coordinate 81,430,390 downwards.
CTGTAGTCTCCCACCACAGAAGGGGAAGGTGTGGGTAGGGAACCCCTATCGGATTGGTGTGCAGAGATGACTGGAGCTGAAAGTGGAGCACAAACATGAGAAGTCCTTCTAGCAGGCCACCACGGGGGAATATGAAGCCTGTGGTGCACTGAGGATAACAAACAACAATATTCAAACACTTCTCAACTACTAACTAGATTGACTAACCACCCCCCACACACATATTAATGCCGTGAAAGAAGAGATGTTTTTATTTCTAGGTGTAAATATTATTTACCTAATTCACTACTGTTCTGTAAATGATAACCATCATTCAATAACAGGTTACAAGATACACAAAAAATCAAGGAAAACACAACTTACTGTCAGGAGACAAAGGAATCAATAGAATCAGACCCAGAGATGACTCAGATGATGTAACTATTGAACAGAGACTTTAACTGTGATGAATATGTTAGTACCTAGTAGAGAAGATGGGCCAAAGCATGAAAAGATAAGAAATTTAAGCAGGGAAATGGAAACTCTCTTAAGAAGTCAAATGGAAAAACTAGCAATAGAAAATACAATATCAGATAGCAAGAATTTTTTTTGATCAGCTTATTAGAAAGTTGGACACAGCTAAGAAAAAAAATTAGTAAACTTGAATATAGATAAAGTAGATTATTCAAAATGAAACAAAGAGAAAAAAGAGTAGAAAAAACCAACAGGGAATCCATCGATAGTTGGACAATATCAAATGGTCTGACATTTGTGGATTTTTTTTTTTTTTTCCAGACAAAGTCTCTCTTCATTGTCTTAGCTGGAGGGCAGTGATTGCAATCATTGCTCACTGTAGCTTTGAATTCCTGGATTGAAGTGATCCTCCCACCTTAGCCGACTAAGTAGCTAGGACTACAGGTGCATGACACCATGCCAGCTAATTTTTTAATTTTTTGTAAAGATAGGGTCTCCCTATGTTGCCCAGGCTGGTCTTGAACTCTGGGCCTCAAGGGATCCTCCCACCTTTGCTTTCCAAAGTACTCACTGGGACAACAGGCATAAGCCACCACACCCAACCCATTCATGGAACTTGAATCAGGGAAGAAGAGAAGGAGGAGGAGGAGAGAGAAAGGAGGAGAAGAAATATTTGAAGAAAAAATGGATGAAAATGTTCCAAAATTAATGAAAAACAACAAACCATGGATTTAAGAAGCTCAGAGAGAACCCAGGCAGGATAAATAAAATGCACACATACACAGATATACAAAAACACACACTAAACACATCAGTTAAACTGCTGAAAGATAAAGAGAAAATATTATGAGCAGCTAGATGAAAAAATGAGTCTGAAGAGGTAACAAAGACCAGATCACAAGGAATTTATATGCAGATCACAAGGAGTTTTTACACCATGCAAACAACTTCGGATTTTTTTCCTTCCTGATGGCAAAGAGAAGACACTAGCACATTTTAAACAGGGAAGTGTTCTGATCAAATCTGCATTTTACAAAGATCTCTCTAGCAGCAGAGAATGATTTGGAGGCGGTAAATCATAAAAATGGATAAGTCTGTTGTGCTATATTCCTATAGGGAAACAAAACAGAGAAAACAAATGAACCAGAGCTAAACATATTACCATGGATGAATTTCATAAGCATAAAGTTAAATAAAAAATCAACTTGCAGAAGAAAATGTACAATAGAATACAATTTATATAAACTTAAAAGCAATGTTGTTAAGGAATGAGACATTTAAAAATAAAAATCATAGGAATGTTAAACAGAAAAGTAAAATACCCTGGGGAGGGACAGACAAGGGATGCAATCAGCAGGAAGTACACAAAGGTTTTAAAGACCTTGGTAATATTTTATTTTATTCTATTATTATTATGGTTTGTTTGTTTGAGACGGAGTCTTGCTCTGTCACCCAGGCTGGAGTGCAGTAGTGCAATCTTTGCTCACTGCAAACTCTGCCTCTTGGGTTCAAGTGATTCTCCTGCCTCTAGCTCCTGTGTAGCTGGGAATACAGGTGGGCACCACCATGCCTGGCTAATTTTTGTATTATCAGTAGAGACAGGATTTCACTATATTGGCCAGGCTGGTCTCAAGCTTCTGATCTCAAGTTATTTGCCCGCCTCAGCCTCCCAAAGTGCTGAGATTACAGGTGTGAGCCACCGTGCCCGGTCAGTAACATTTTATTTCTTAAGAATATGGGTGTTTGTTTTATTATTTTAATTTCCCTTTGATATTTGTGATATAGCATAATAAATTTTGAAAATAAAACTAGCAAAAAATAAAACAAATTTTCTGTCTATAAATGTTTAATGAAAAAATAGACAAATAATTTTGAATCTCTCCAAAGAAGATATACAAATAATCAAAAAGCACATGAAAACATGCTCAGCATTATTAGTCAGTAGAAAAATGCAAATCCAAACCCCAATAAGATATCACTTCACATTCACTAGGATGGCTAGAGTAGAATAGACAGAAAACAGCAAGTGTTGACAAGGACATGGACAAATTGAAGGGCCCATACATTGATGGTGAGAATGTAAAATAGTGCAGCCATTTTGAAAAACAGTTGGAAGTTCCTCAAAAAGTCAACCATAAATCCAGCCATTGTACTCCTAGATATATACCCAAGAGAAATGAAAACATCTGTGTAAACAAAGACTTGTACATAAGTGTTTATAGCAGCATTATTCATCGTTGCCAAAAGGTGTAAACAACCCAGACATCTATCAGTAGCTGAATAGATGAACAAAATGTGGTATATTTATACAATGAGATGTTATTCAGCCATAAAAGGCAAAAGAGATCTGAATAGAAACCAGAGTATTCAACCATGAAAGAATGAAGTTCTGATACACGCTGCCACATGGATGAACCTTGCGGACAGTATGCTTAGTGAAAGAAGCCAACAACAAAGGACCACATGTTGAATGACTGCATTCTTATGAAGCATCCAGAACAGGCAAATGCATGGAGACAGAGAATCAATTAGTGTTTGCCAGGAGCTGGGAATAGGGGAGAATGGGAAAAGACTGCTAATGGGTACGGGATTTCTTTTTGGGGTGATGAAAATATTCTGGGACTACACGGCAGTGATGGTTGCATGACCTGTGAATATACTGAAAACCACTCAATTGTACATTTTTGAAAGGTAGAGTTTATGAATAATATTTTAATTTAAAATAATTAATTAAAATTAAGCTAATGGGAGGAAGAGGTTGATAAATAGTATAGACCAGGCATAGTGGTTCACGCCTGTAATCTCAGCACTTATGGAGTCTGAAGTAGGAGGATTGCTGGAGGCCAGGAGTTCAAGACCACCCTGGGCAATATAGCAAGACTCCATCTCTACAAAAATATTTAAAACTTAGCCAGGCATTGTGGCACACACCCATAGCACTAGCTTCTCAAGAGGCTGAGTCTAGAGGATTGCTTGAGCCCAGGAGGTGAAGGTTACAGTAAGCCATGATCATGCCATTGCACTCCAGCCTGGATGACAGAGTAAGATCTTTTCTCTAAAAAATAAATAAATAAGTGTATAGATAACTTGTTCTCCACAAACATGAAGGATGTTACAATACTGATGAAAAGGCAAAGTTTGAAGGAGAGGAGAGAAGCACCCAATGCCAGAAACAATGGAGAAGGTCGCTGAAGAGGCTGAGGGGATGGAAGCTAGAGCACCATTGGGGAAACTTTCTCATACTCAATGGCATGAGAAAGGGAGGATGCGAGCTGCAAGCCTACAGCTGAATGGGTGCATAGAAGATCCAAAAGCTAAGAGGTTGCCAAGACACTGTGGAGGCCAGATCCGATATGGAGTCCGAGGGGAAGGGAGGCGTCCATGGTGATCAATGGATGCCTTGGGAGTTTTGACACCAGGTGCCTGGGAAACACCAGTTAGGAAACAGAACCACTTTGGGGACAAAGACAAGGTCTATTTTCAGTATGCTGAATTCAATGCATTGGCAGGACATTCAAGTGATGATGTTCAGCAAGCCGTTAGAAACTTAGAATTCCACGAAGTGGTCAGAGGTGGAGACGTGTTCTGCGAGAGAAAGATACAAAAATAACAGCTGAAATTGTGAGAGTGAGTCATCTCCCTGAAGAAGCCAGTGGAGAAGGGAGAGAAGAAGGCCAAGGGAAGATATTGAAGGATGTTCACTCCAAAGAGAGGACAACATAGAAGGACCCATGGAGACAAACAAAGTGTGTTCTACAAGAAACAGGGTAATAGAAAGTAAAAAGCATCATAAAGCCATAGAATGGGAGAGCTTCATAGAAAAAAGGGGGTATAACGGTATTAAATGTTACCATAGAGAAGGTAATTACTACTAAAATGCTATTGGAAATGATGAGGTCTTTGGCAATTCTGATGGAAGAGTTTTTAACTGAGGGCAGGGATGGGATCCAGAGTCCTCTCCAAGATGAAAGTTTAGAAAAGCTGAGTGCCAGAACCACGTAACAGGACCACTCACTGCGTTTGACTTCCCATAAGAACAAAGCCAGAAGGACCCTTTTCCACAGATAATGCTCAACTCAGTCTTAGAATATGACATTCAACTACACAGTCATTGCACTCTGTAGTATTCCAGCCTGAAAGCCAGAATCAGACCAAAAGGCTCTCAGGTATCCCATAAAATAGCATCTAGAATATCATCATTGAAAGGTGCTAGGATACCACATAGCCCACCCTCTGCATCTTTAGATGGGAAAAATTGAAATTATCTGCATTTGGCTAAATTAATTTCCAAAAGATCTTCAGCCTTTTGGCGGCAGAGGCAATTCTATAACCAGAAATCTCTGGCTCCTTCATTATCATTGTGTCTCCCGGGAATACATCAATTGCCTCTGTGAAATAACCTCTGATGCCCTTTAAGAGGTGACAGAAAGAAGCGGTAGAGACATACAATGCCTGGAAAAGTCTGACTCTTAGCCTGGCCTGATGGAAATGTGCTCAGCTTACTTTATGAAGATCTTCCAGCTATAAAAGCAGGAGACTCGCTCATTTGTCATTGATTTGGTGAATCTAGTAGAACGTTCTTTTTTTGCCCTTGTCACAATGATTTTTGTTGCAATGTGTCAACTGGGATGTCAATGAATGACAGCATTTATCCAACAACACAGTCAGATCATCTTAAGAGAGCTCCATATGGCTGAGGGAGTGAGTCCTGCTGCTCCATGGAGGTGAGAATTTTGCCTCAATTACCAGCAGAAGGCCTCTTTTCCCCCCGTTTAGTATAGTAATGTGTCTGCACCTAGGTTTTCCTGCCTTTATTTTTTAAATAGCTTTATGCTTTATATATACCACACAAGTCACTCGTTTAATGCGTTCAATTCAGTGGTTTCTAGTATATTCACGGAGTCGTACAACCATCACTGTGGTCAAAATTAGAATATTTTCATCACCTTTAAAAGAAAACCCATAACTTGTAGCTATCATTTACCTATCCCTATGACTCAGCCCACCCCTAGCCCTAAGCAACCACAAATCTACTTTCTCTATAGATTCCCCTATTCTTGACTTTCGTATAAATTGAATTATATAATATCTGGACTCTTGGGACTGATTTCTTTCACTTAGCATCGTATTTTCAAGGTTCATCCATGTTGTAGCATGTGTCACTACTTCATTCCTTTTATGGCCAAATAATATTTCACATGCGGTGTGGATACACGTTTTGATATCCATCAGTTCATTGATAGACATTTGGGTTGTTTCCACCTTTTGGCTATTGTGAAGAATGCTGCAATGAACATTCATGCACAAGATTTTGTGTGGAGCTCTTTGGAGTCCTGCCACACTGATGATTAAGTCCTGTGCCTTGTCCTGAGCTTTCTCTGTCCTCCTCCTGGTAAAGATAAGAGCTTCTTAATGCACTTAGCCTTTCATTACTTTCTTCTAGATCATCAATCATGCTTAGGTCATCAATAGCTCCTCAGTTCTGTTGTCCTTATAGTTACTATTCCCCACATATTCCTAAAATACCAGATACCTCCACCAGCTAGAACATTCCTTCCCTCTGGCCTACCATTCAGTAGAGCAGCAAGCCATAAAAACTGGGTTACGGGTTACCACTTTGTGTCAGGCCTGTCTTTGCTCCACTGACCACCAGCTATGGGTTCCTCATTGCCAGCCAGAGAGGGATTCAGCTCTCAAACCTCATCTAGCCACTTGCTTTCCCTCTCTTCCTCCCTCCCTCCCTCCTTCCTTCCTTCCTTCTTTCCTTCCTTCCTTCCCCTTTTTCCTTCCTCCTTTTCTTTATTCCTTCCTCCCCTCCCTCCCTTCCTTCCTTTCTCTCTTATCTCTCCTTCCTTTCTTTCTTTCTTTCTTTCTTTCTTTCTTTCTTTCTTTCTTTCTTTCTTTCTTTCCTTCCTTCCTTCCTTCCTTCCCTTCTTTCTTCCCTCCCTCTCCCCCACCTCCTTCTCTCTTTCTCAGCAGAGTCTCACTCTGTCAGCCAGGCTAGAATGCAGTGGTGCAATCATAGCTCACTGTAGCCTCAAACACCTGGGTTCCAGAGACCCTTCTGCCTTAGCCTCCTGAGTAGTTGGGACTTAAGGAGTGCACCACCATGCCCAACTCATTAAAAAAAAAATTTAATTGATACAGGGTCTCACTGTGTTGGCCAGGCTGTTCTTAAACTCCTGGCTTCAAGTGATCTTCCCGAATTCGCCTCCCAAAGTGCTGTGATTACAGGAGTGAGCCACCATACCCAGTCATCTTCTCTTTCTCAAATCACTTCCAGCACCAACAATTGCAGATTGGGTTCTCCAGGAAGCAGACAGTGAGGTGGATAGTAGGCAGGACAAATATGTATTACAGAGGCCCCTTGGGTCAACAGCTGTGTCAGGAAGGAAACGGAAGCAGGATTGGGCAGAGGGCGAAGTTGAGATTGATGTAGGGCTAGTGACAAACTCAGATGACCCATGAGGAGTTCTGGAACTAACACTGTCCATGTTGTCTGTCCCATGTTGGTCCAAACCGGCCCAGCCTTTATATCCCTGCCATGATCAGTCACTGGGTGTGGCCTTCCTGTCTGCATACACACTTCCAGCAGCTGAGGCCACAAATCCTCCTGCAACAGGGGATCTGGTGCTTCATCTCTACCTCCAACACAGGGCTTTACTGGAAGGAGTCTCCAACACATGTTTGGAAGCAGAAACCCTCTACTTGTATTTAATATCCTCCCCATGGGAAAGGATGATACATCATTTCAGGGCTTCCTTAGAGAGGCTCAAGTGATGCTCTGTCCTGTTCTTTGAGAAGGTGTGAGGGTGCGTGCTTTTGCATATTGGGCCCTCCCTCTTTGACCACAGCATTCCTGTTCTTCTTCATAACATTGAGTAGTCAAGTCTTAGTACAGAAACTAGTACAAAACTGCTAAGGTAAGAGCTGGAAGGGTAGAATGATGTTGGAAGCTGAGTACAGGGAGAGGAAGAAAAGAGAAACCCAGGAGAATCTGCAAGCCCTTACCATCAGCGATATGGAGGAAGCTTAATAAACAGTATTTGATGATGATGATGCAGGAACATCAGCAGCATATAACCCCTTGTCACTTTTTCTTTGTACAAAGAATAATCTCTCTCTCAAACACACACACACACATACACACACACACACCTCCCACATGTATTTTTAGCTTCATATCTCAAAGCACTCAACGAGCTTAAAATTCATGTACCAGCCACCTGCAAAGACCATCTTGTACTCACAGAAATGCAGCCTGTCCTAAAACAACAGTTGTTCAGTGCAGGGCAATGCCACGGAGGAGCCCAGGGCAGGACCTGAAGACAAATGACATGGCTGAAGCAGCAGGTGGACTCTAAGTAGCAGGAATATGGGAGCAGATGGCGGAAAATATAGGGAGCAGCAAAAAAGAGCTTCATAATCTCACCTCTTTACCGAAAGTGCCCTGGACTCTGCCCACTGGATCTAGAAAACAAGAAAAGAAAATATTTTAAGAGAAATACACATCACAGTCATCCCGTAACAACAGTAAAGTCTACATGGAGCCCTCTGCGTCTAGGTGGATGGGTGGTTGGGACTTAGACAGTAGGCACTTATGAAAAAAACAGTTTACATTGTTAGAGTTAGAATTTAGAGGTTATAATAGAATTTGGCTGCAGGTGGTCCCCAGATACTTGGTGTTTTTGTAGTTGTTTAGAGAATTTACCTTTACTGAATCTCAAGTGAACTATGGTGGTGATAATAAACAGGGAACCATTTACAAAAACAAACCAGGTGACATTTAAACCTTTCATTTCATTTTCATGGGCTTGGAACCTAGAGATAAGTATGTGGACAAAAGGGCTCAGATTAAAGCCCAAAATAAACACAAAAGCTACATCTACCCATTTCCCTTCCTTCCCTTCTCTTTCCCTTCCTTCCTCCCTTCTTCCTTTTTTCTGGGGGTGAGGGACAGGGTCTCATTCTGTCATCCGGGTTGGAGTGCAGTGAGATGACCACAGCTCACTGTAGACTCCACCTGCTGGGCTCAAGCTGTCCTCCCACCTCAGCCTCCCAAGAAGCTAGGACCACAGGCATGCACCACCACACCTGGCTAATTTTTTTTTTTTTTCTCAGCCAGCTGTGCTTTATTGACAACGTGCTCCTCAGGCCTTGACCTCGTACTTCCGCAGTGGGCACAGCCGCTCCTTCCACTGCTGCTTCTTGGACTTCAGGTTCTCCTCGTGCTTGTTGAGCCGGCAGCTCATGGCACGTGTCTTCTTAAGCCGCAGGTCCAGGGGCTTGTACTTCTTGCCCTTGTAGAATTTCCTGAGGCTTTCTTTCCGAGTCTGGTTAATAACTGTGAGAACACGGGCAATGGATTTGTGGACGACTCGGATCTCAGAGAGCTTGGAGGCCGCACCGCCTGTCACTTTGGCGACGCGCAGCTGGGACAGCTCCACCTTCAGGTCGTCCAGCTGTTTCAGCAGCTCCTCCTTCTTCCCGCAAAGATCTCGAGCCTTGATCTTGGCCATTGCTGCACAGGCCGCCGATGCCGATGCCTGCTCCCACACCTGGCTAATTTTTAAATGTTTTGTACAGGTGGGATCTCACTGTGTTGCCCAGGCTAGTCTCGAACTCCTGGACTCAAGCGAACTCCTCTCACCTCAGCCTCCAAAAGTACTGGGATTACAGACATGAGCCACTGCACCCAGGCTTCCCTTCTTTCCACAAACATGTTTTTATTATATTTTTTCTTGGGCTTCCACAAAGTTGGATAAATATATCTCTTTTTGAAACAGGAGAGTGCATGCCAAAAACATCAGATGATTTTTCTCATTTTGATTTTTTTAAAATATTGCACTAAAGACATTGGAAAAACAATACAGGAAAGAAAATGGTTCAGAGTCACATCATTCCATCAGCTGTCTGTCTGTATTTGTCCTTGTTTCCTTTCAACCCTTGTTTGTGGAATAGAACGCATTGCATGGAAAGAGTCACGTGATAGGTGTAATTTTTCTCCTCTGCGTTTTTCACTTAATTCTGATCTTCACCTCTTTTCTTGTTGCATCAGCTCTCCTTTGTCATTCACACTAGAGCATAAACTGGGAGAAAGCAGGAATTTGGGCTGCTTTGTTCACTGTTTCAGTCTTCAATACAGTGCTTGGCATATTAGAGGCATTCAATAAATATTTGTTGAATGCATCATCTTTTTCATAATCCTACTTGTTAACAATGGCTTAGATGCCATTAAATAGACCACAGCGTTGCTGCTGTTGAAGGTTTAGGTTGCTTCCAACTCTTCACTTGCATATGTACAACAAAATAATAGCCATCACCATACATACAGATTTTTTCCTTCATTTCACTTTATTTTATTATTTTGTTTTATTTTTTGAGATGGAGTCTCTCTCTGCTGCCCAGGCTGGAGCACAGTGGTGCAATCTCGGCTCACTGCAGCCTCTGTCTCCTGGGTTCAAGTGATTCTCGTGCTTCAGCCTCCCGAGTAGCTGGGATTACAGGCGCCCACCACCAAGTCAGGCTAGTTTTTGTTTTTTTAGTAGAGATGTGGTTTCTCCATGTTTGCCAGGCTGGTCTCAAACTCCTGACTTCAAGTGATCTGCCAGCCTCGGCCTCCCAAAATGCTGGGATTACAGATGTGAGCCACCGCGCCTGGCCTCCTTCATTTTAGCTATTTCCTTTATTTTAGTATTTCCTTAATATGAAGTCTCGAGGATGGGGTCCATGGTTGAAGTGGTCTTACATTTTCATGCATCGTGATATATATTTCCAAACTGCTTTCCGGAAAGGAAACTACTTTCCAGCATAGACGGCTGCTAGAGAAGCCCACCTGAGCACATTATCAGACAGCTTTCCAGCTGACTGTGAGGGTTGAGGACCAGACATGGGACCAGATGGCAAGCAATGACAAGAGGATCCGTTTGTAAATCCTGGGAATTCTCGCTGCCTTCCATCTCCTGCTTTCCTCTGGTGTCCGTGCACCCAGATGCTTCCTTCAAGTCATCTCCTCTCTCTTATTTCGTTTAAATTAAGAGTAAGCTAGGAGCTGGAGCTCATCTCAGTGCCAATTCTGATAGGAAGTTGGACAGCCGCGATGCCTTGTGGAGCTCTTGGATTCCACGTGGGCCGAACGCAACCTTCACACATCTGCAGCCTCCATCTGCTGCTTCATCACAGGACATCATCCTCTGTCCAAGCATTGCTTAGTTTGCACAAGACGTGTCTGTGTAAAAATGCTTCACCACTCACTCCTCCGCAGCTGCGTCTGCTGAGCCACACAGCGCCCATCGCTCTACATCTATTGGGAGCACACAGGGCATCATCCCATGGAGGAAATTCACACAGAACTTACAGGGTAACTACATCTATGAGCTGCCAGTGTTATCCCACACGTGCTCATTGGAAGGAATTGTAGAAAAGATACTGGACATCCGTGTCGGAAGCCCTTGTTCTATTTCCAGCTCTGAGAAGCTGCAAAACCTTGGGTGAATCACTCACTGCCTGCAGTCCTCAGTCTCCCTCTCTACCAAAGAAGGGGAAGAACAGCTGTTCTTGCATCTCACATGGTGGTGGTGAGAATCGAATGAAACACTGTGCATGAACGCTTTGCAAACTGTGAAGTGCTGTGAGATGTAGAGCACTGGTATTATCATTTGAATGCCAATTCTGAGGTGCCCAGAGAGCAACTGGGTGACAGAGGCCATGGTTTGCGTTCCCCACAGCCATTCTACACCTCTTTCAAGGCCAGTTGTGTTCAGGTCGCATCTGGCTTTATGTCCGGCCCCCAGGAATGAATCATGTTTGAGCTAAATGAATCACGGAAATCTCCTTCCTTCTTTGCTCCTTTGAGGCAGGCATGTGATTCAACTGAGATCCAGAACACTTGGCGAAAGCTACTCCTCCGTGATAGAAGGAGAGAGCTCTCCCCGCCTCCTAGCTTGGAGGTTGTCTTGTGAGGACTTGGTGCTCTGTGCTGCAGCTGCACAGAGCTGGCACCAGAAAAAGGAAAGTCAAGAGCAGCCAATCCCGGGCCCTGACGCCATGGAAACAGTACATGAACCACTTCTGGGACTGCCAATCTCCAGACTTCTGATGTGCGATTTGTGAGTAAAACTTTGTGGCTTACATCAGACATTCTCCTACCTAAAGGCACAAAGGGGAGAAACAATGGGTGATGGAAACAATCAAGTCTTACCAGTGGATGAAATTGAACAAGTTTTTCCAACAAGCTCAATTCCTTGCCCTCTTGTATCCATCGACTTTGCTTTATTGTGGTTCACTTCTTTTTTTTTGAGAGAGAGAGTCTCGCTCTCGCCCAGGCTGGAGTGCAGTGGTGCGATTTCTGCTCACTGCAGGCTCCGCCCCCTGGGTTCATGCCATTCTCCTGCCTCAGCCTCCCCAGTAGCTGGGACTACAGGTGCCCACCACCTCGCCCGGCTACTTTTTTTGTATTTTTAGTAGAGACGGGGTTTCACCGTGTTAGCCAGGATGGTCTCGATCTCCTGACCTCGTGATCCGCCCGCCTCGGCCTCCCAAAGTGCTGGGATTACAGGCGTGAGCCACCGCTCCCGGCCTGTGCTTCACTTCTTAGACTGCAGCAAGCGGCTGGGCGTGGTGGCTCATGCCTATAATCCCAGAACTTTGGGAAGCTGAGGTGGGAGGATCACTTGAGCCCAGGAGTTTGAGACCAACCTGGCAACATAGTGAGACTGTATCTCGACAAAAAATTTAAAAATTAGCTGGGTGTGGTAGCACATACCTGTAGTCCCAGCTACTAGAGGGGCTGAGGTGGGAGGATCACTTGATCCCAGGAGGTTGAGGCTGCAGTGAGCCGTGATTGTGTCACTACACTCCAGCCTGGGCAACTCTGTCTCAAAAATTAATTAGTTAATTAATTAATTGCAGCAGCTAGTAAACTTCTGAGGCAAAACAAAAATGGTAAATGAATTTAAAAGTAAGTGGCTACAAGGAAATAAATTAAAATATGAGGAGTGTGTGATTACATGAACAGTGGGCACTAAGGACAGGCAATGGGCCAGGAGAACTACCCCCACCAGGATGAGGAAGCTGAGACAGAGAAGGGAGCGGGCACAGGACTGCAGAGGTGGGTAAAGGGGAGTCCAGGACTTCCAAGGGAAAAACTCCAAGGAAAAGCCTTCACCTGGAATGTGTCACCCAGCTCTCTGTCTGGACAAATGCAACTCTTAGTCCCATGATCAGCCAAACATTTTGTCTTTCTTATCATAAAAGTTATTGCTATGGCCTGAATGTGTCCCCCAAAATTCCTATGTTGAAACATAATCACCAGTGTGACAGTAGTATTAAGAGGTGGGGCCTTTAGGAGGTGATTAAGTCGTCCTCGTGACTAGTGGGATTAGTGCCCTCGTCAAAGAGGTTGAAGGAAGCACCACAGTCCCTGTCACCCCTTTTGCCATCTGAAGATGCGGCAGGAGGCGCCATCTTGGAAGTGGAGAAGAAGCCCTCACCAGACAACAAACCCACTGGCACCTTGATCTTGGAATTCACAGCCTCCAGAATTGTGAAAAAATAAATTTATGTTGTGAAATTTGTATAAATTACCCAGTCTGTGGTATTTTATCATAGCAGCAGGAATAGACTAAGATAGTTATCAACTGAGCTTTTGGTTTTGTTTAATTTTGGGCTTTAAATGCAAGGCACTGTACCAAGCATAGTCTTTGGTTCATGGCACATAATCATGATCAGTCCTTACATAGCCCCTTTTACTTTCATTATTCATTTTTATTGCATGACAAACACTGTTAAGCCAGCCTCACTCAAGAATTAAAAATTTACCATGGAGATACATCTCCCTATGTGCTCATCACTATCCCATGTCCTTGCTTGCCCTTTTTTTTTTTTTTTTTTTTTTTTTGAGACGGAGTCTCGCTCTGTCGCCCAGGCTGGAGTGCAGTGGCGCAATCTCAGCTCATTGCATCTTCCACCTCCTGGGTTCAAATAATTCTCCTGCCTCAGCCTCCTGAGTAGCTGGGATTACAGGGGCCTGCCACCATGCCCAGCTGATTTTTGTGTTTTTACTAGAAACGAGGTTTCACCATGTTGGCCAGGCTGGCCTCGTGATCCATCCACCTCAGCCTCCCAAAGTGCTGGTATTACAGGCATGAGCCACTGCACCCATCTTTATCTCTTCTTTTATGAGGTGTCTGTTCAGATGTTTTGCTGATTTTTTTAGTTAAGTTGTTTTCTTAAAATTCAGTTTTAAGCGTTATTTGGAACATTTTGGATACCAGTCATTTATCAGATATGTGTTTGGCAAGTATAATCTCTCAGTCTGTAGCTTGTCTTTCCATCCTCTTAATAGCAGCTTTTTCAGATAAGAAGTTTTTAATTTTAACTAAGTCCAACTTACCAATTTTTTTTCTTTCACGGATCACATTTTTGGTGTATCTCAAAAGTCACTGCCAAACCCAGAGTCACTAGATTTTCTCTTATGTTTTCTTCTTCTCAAACTTTTCTTGTTTTACATTTTGCATATAGGTCTACATATGATATTCTGAGCTGATTTGTGCAAAAGTTGTAAGGTCTGCGTTTAGTTTTGTTTTTGCTTTTGTTTTGCCTATGGATGGGCAGTTGTTCCAGCACCATTTGTTGAAAAGACTGCATTAAACTGCCTCTGCTCGTTTGTTAAAGATCAGTGGACTATTCGTGTGGGTCTATTTCTGAGCTCTCTTTTCTGTTCCATTGATCTACTTGTCTATTCTTTCACCGTAGCACACTGCCCCAATTACTGTAGTTTTGTAATAAGCCTTGAAGTCAGATAGAGTCAGCCCTCTAACTTTGTCTTCTTTTTTAGGATTGTGTTTGTTATTATTGGTGTTCTGCCTTCCGTATACATTTTATGATCAGTTTGGTGTTATCCACAAAACAACTTGTAGAATTTTGATTAGGATTGCGAGGAATCTATAGGTGAAGCTGGGAAGGACTGACATCTTCACAATATTGAGTCTTCCAATCTATGAACACAGAATATCTCTCCAGTTAGGTTTTTTGTTTGTTTGTTTGAGACGGAGTCTGGCTCTGTGGCGCAGGCTGGAGTGCAGCAGCATGATCTCGGCTCACTACAACCTCTGCCTCCCGGGTTCAAGTGATTCTCCTGCCTCAGCCTCCTGAGTAGCTGGGATTATAGGCAGACGCCACCATGCCCAGCTAATTTTTGTATTTTTAGTAGAGATGAGGTTTCACCATGTTGGCCAGGCTGGTCTCGAACTCCTGACCTCATGATCTGCCCACCTCGGCCTCCCAAAGTGCTGGGATTACAGGTGTGAGCCGCCACGCCCGGCCCAGTTAGTTTTTTATGTGTTATTTTGTATTTTTGTCTTGGACTAAGGGAACAAAGAATGAGGTGGAAAGAAGTAGCCACTTCTCAGGAGGTGACTCACTGAGAAAGTGACAGGAGGAAAGGAAAATCCCCCTTTTCAAATACAATTGAGGAAAATATGCTCAAAATTGGAAAGAGGCAGGCCTTAGGGCACAAATTCAAGAAACAAACAAAGAACCAGTAGCTCTTCTGATATTTAGACAAAACATTTATTCTATAAACAAGATTACTTAAGCCTTAAAATAAAAGTGCACAAAGAGATTAAAAATTGAGTGCACATAGAGGTATGCGAAGTGTATAAAGAACTAGGAGTGTGAATCTAAGGTCTCATTTTAAAAAGAGGTAAAATAGAAATTTCATTTACTTATCATTAGGTAGGCTGGTGATCCATGACTGCATTCAGCTAAAATCTAATTTATCTCAGCAAACTAGGGCGTGGCTGCCACCGACAAAATGAGGAAATTGAAGCAGTTCTTGTTATATTTGGGTCAAAATATAGTTTGATCTCAATTTTCTAGGTCATTCAGGTAAAAGTTATGCCTGGGATGGAATGACTCAGTAACTACTTCATTTCCCTGTTTTCTCTGGTAGAAGATAGTAGCATTCTGGTATTTCTCTGAAGAAAACCAAAACATAACCTGGATCAATTTTAGCGTTAGTAATGAGTGTATCTTAATTACACTATTCATTTACTCAATCAACAAGATTGTATTGGGTGCCATGTGGCAAGCACTGTTCTAGGCACAGAAGAGAGAAGTGTTCTGAAGAAAATAAGAGCAAAGTAAAAAGACAGAGATTGGAGGTCCTGTTTGGTATGGGGTGGTAAGGGACAACTTCCCCTATAAGATGACATAGAAGCACATATAAACCTAAAGGATAAAAGAGGTGGAGCCACATGGGTATCTGGAGGAAAATGTTTCTAGGCAGAAAAAGGCAGTGCAAAGACAGGAGCATCCTTGGGGTTTCTGAGGAAGAACAAGGAGGCCAGAGTGCTGGGGGCAGGAGAGAATGAGGAGGAGATCAAGTTCAACTGGACACTGCAGCTGGCCAGAGTATGCAGGGCCTGGTTGGTCTTGGTGAAGACCACTGGAGAGCTTTGAGCACGAGAGTAAAATAATCTCATTTCCAAGGGTAATGAAATCAGACGGCGAGGGGAGAAGCAGACAGACCAGTTAGGAGACTGTTGTGCAGGTAAGTTCTTTCTGGCTTTGGCAAATATACATTCATATGTAGGGCCTCATTTTAAAAAAATGATATCTGAGGTAGGAAGATTGCTTGAGGCCAGGAGTTCAAGACCAGCCTGGGCAACATAGCAAGACCCCATCTCTGTAAAAAGAAAAAATGTTAAGCCATGCCTAAATTACTAGCAGTAGAAAGGTAAGAAGAGATTGGATTAAGAATATTTTTGAATGTAGAGACAACAGGATTTGCAAATGGATTGGAAGTGAGGGGTGACAGAAGATTCAGTCGGAACTCACAGAGTCACACATGACTGTGCAACTTGAGCAGCCAACACCTAAACCCAGGAAGCGGGTTTACCCAAATCACTCCACCTTTATAGCACCTGAGAGGGAATGGAAACCACCCCAGAGAAGACAGCAGCTTAATTGTCTTCTTTGTTATTATAAATTTATTTTAGGCTAGGCATGGTGGCTCATGCCTGTAATCCCAGCACTTTAGGAGGCCAAAGCAAGTGATTCACCTGAGATCATGAGTTCAAGACCAGCCTGGCCAACATGGTGAAACCCTGTCTCCACTAAAAATACAAAAATTAGACGGGCATAGTGACAGGCGCCTGTAATACCAGCTACTCAGGAGGCTAAGGCAGGAGAGTCACTTGAGCCCGGGAGGCAGAGGTTGCAGTGAGATGAAATCATGCCACCGCACTTCGGCCTGGGCAACAGTGAGACTCCGTATCAAAAAAAAAAAAAATTATTTTAAAAATGTTTAGAAATATATACGTCTATTTTTAGAAAATGTGGAAAATAGAGAAAGAAGAAAAATAAAAATAACCACCTTTCCACCTCTGAGCAAGGGTAAACCACTACTGATAGTCAATGTAAGTTCTTTTTTTTTTTTTTTTTGAGACGAGTCTCACTCTGTTGCCCAGGTTGGAGTGCAGTGGTGTAATCTTGGCTCACTGCAACCCTGCCTCCCAGGTTCAAGCAATTGTCTTGCCTCAGCCTCCCAAGTGGCTGGGATTACAGGCACATGCCACCAAACCTGGCTAATTTTTATATTTTTAGTAGAGACAGGGTTTCACCTTGCTGGCCAGGCTGCTCTCGATCTCCTGACCTCAGGTGATCCACTCACCTTGGCCTCCCAAAGTGCTGAGATTACAGGCGTGAGCCACTGCACCTGGCCTCTATAAAAATATTTTTTAAAAATTAGCCAGGCGTGGTGGCAGAGGCAGGAGGATCACCTGAGCCCAGGAGTTTGAGGCTGCAGTGGGATATGATCACACTACTGCATGCCAGCCTGGGCAACAGAGCAAGACCAAAACCAAACAAAATAAAATATAAAACTCACATAACTTTGCTATGGTTTCATCCCCAATGCAGCAGTATTGAGAGGGAGGGCCTTTAAAAGGTGATTGAGTTGTGAGGGCTCTGCCCTCATTAGATGGATTGATCTATTCATGAATTAATGGGTGAATGGGTTAATGGTTATCATGGGAGTGAGACTAGTGGCTTTAGTGAGAAGAGGAAGAGAGACCTGAGCTAGCACACTAGCACACTCAGTCCCCTCACCATGTGACACCCTGTACCACCTAGGGATGCTGCAGAGTCCCCACGAGCAAGAAGGCTCTCACCAGATGTGGCCGGCCACTCAACTATGGACTTCTCAGCCCCCATAACTGTAAGGAATAAATTTCTTGGAGGCTGGGAAGTCCAAGATCAAGGGGCCACAAATGGTAGGGGCCTTCTTGCTGATGGGGACTCTCCACAGGGTCCCAAAGTGACACAGGGTGTCATATAGTTAGGGGGCTGAGTGTACTAGCTCAGGCCTAGCTCAGGCCTCTTTTCCTGTTCTTATAAAACTACAGATTCCCTCCTATGATAACCCACTAATCCGTTAACCCATCAACCATGAATGGATTAATCCACTCATGAGGGCAGGTCCCTCAGAACCCAATCACGTGTTCATGGCCCCACCTCTCAATACTGCCACATTGGGGATTAAATTTCAAACATGAGTTTTGAAGGCCACAACATTTAAACCATAGCACTGAGTAATTACTGGCAATGCTAGCTTGTGTTCCAGCACCTTCAAGGACCAATAAGCCAACCCGTTATTGCTGTATCTGTTAGTCTTTCTGCAGCCTAGTCTTCTTCTATTATCCTTTTAGCTTACATCCATCTTGGCTGACTCCAGTCACCTACACAAGCCCTCCAGGTTGTGCCTCCATGGCCAACAGAGTCTCTCTGTTTGGGAATCTAGTCCTTTGGGAGGATTAAAGTGGATGGAGAATGGAGCATCGGCTTGCATGAAGACATCCAGGCCCCACAGAAAGATCTTCTTTGGGAATCAAGACGGGAGAGGGAATGGAGTTTTCTTAAATAACAGAGATCTAGAGTAATAGGATACTAAATGCCAAGATTGGAATCCTCCTTAAAAGACCTCTGTAGCCTAGCTTTGAAAAGGACCATATGCTTTGGGAAAAGGCTGCATCTCAGCAGTGCAAAAGCAGACTAAAACCAGAAGGTCCTTGTGGGAGGCCAAAATATGGTTTCCCGAGAGACATCCAGGTCAGCGCCCTGGAACTTGTGCATGTTGCCTTATTGGAAAAAAGAGTCTTTGCAGATGTGGTTGAGGACCTTGAGATGAGGGATAAATGTAGATTCTCTTGGTGAGCCCTAAATTCCATCGCAAGTATCCTCATAAGAGAAAAGAAGAGAAGACAGACAGAAAAGAAGACAGAGAAGGTGAATATGAAGAAAGAGACTGGAAGAATACAAGTCAAGGAATGTCAAGGAACACCAACAACCATCAGAAGCTAGAAGATGCAAGGAAGAAGTCTCCCCTAGAGGCTTTGTCGAGAGTGGAGTCCTGCTGCCACCTTGATGTAGGACTTCTGGCCACAAGAACTGTGAGAGAATACATGTTTGCTGTCTTAAGCCACCAAGCTGGTATTAATTTGCTATAGCAGCCACAGGACACTAATACAGTCTCCCTTCAAATTTTCTGAAATGTATATGTCTTAACCCCCAAGAACCCTTAAATGATTTTATGAGATGGTAGCCCTTCCTCCCCTCACCTCGACTCCGACACCTCCGTCCCCCAGAACATGACTGAGATTAAATTACTCAAAGTTATGCTACGTGAGGTTTAGAGCTAAATCTACATCTAATTTTTAATAATAAAGCTAGGTACATTTTCTTGCACCTAATGATTGTGGAATCTATCTTGCCCTGTACTACAAATTGGTGGTCCTGGCCAGGCTTCTCCTCCCCCTCTTGTCATTGTCCCTGCCTCCATGGCTGCCAGGAATCCCAGAGGGAAGGACTTTAGAAGCATTGGGGCATGCTTCCTTTGCCCTTCCCAGGACCTTAAGACAGTGTGCCCCATCCTCAGAGGACCCCCCACCCAGTAAGGCTTTCAACATAGGCACAGTGGCTCACACCTGTAATCCCAGCACTTTGGGAGGCCAAAGCAGGTAACAAAAATTAGTAACATTCTGGTATCCATCTGCCAAAGCAGGTGGATCACTTGAGGTCAAGAGTTCGAGACCAGCCTGGCCAACTGGTGAAACCCCGTCTCTACTAAAAATACAAAAATTAGCCAAGTGTCTTGGTGCATACCTGTAATCCCAGCTACTTGGGAGGCTGAGGCAGGAAAATCGCTTGAACCTGGGAGGTGGAGGTTGCAGTGAACTGAGATTTGCACTCCAGCCTAGGCAACAGAGGGAGACTCTGTCAAAAAAAAAAAGCAGCTCTATCCCACCTTGGTTCCACATTCTCACATTCTCAAAGCATGTAATCTCACTAGCACTTTCCCCACTTTCCCCTCCAATCCAATACGGTCCAGAGAGAGCACTAGGAGTTTCAGTGCTTGAACCATGATGCAACCCCTGAGTAAAACCTTCCTAATGTACTCATTGATCACCATCCCACCTGCTCCCTCCGCAGGGATCTTTCCAGCTTTGATGCACTCCACACAGAATTAACAACTAGATTAGTTTTTGTAGTTTCCTCCTCTCTTGTTATTTATTGTCCAATGAACACCAAGCCCCCTCATCTTTTGTAGTCTGCTTTTGATGTCCCTAGTGTTGGGGACCCCATTGAGTTCAGCACCCCCCATCCCTAGTCTGCTGCGGACCCTCTTGCCTGGGTATTCTCCATGTAATGTCAGCCTCACCCTGAGGCCAGCCTCTGCAGCAGCCTCATTACACTCAGCTGAAACTCCATTTCTCATTTTAATTCCTTTGAACCAAGCGGCTGCCCTCTCCCTCCTCGTATCTAACTGGCTTTTCCCTGATGGAAAAAAACATGACTAAAGTCCAAGCCCTTCTCACTCTCTGGAGTTCTTTAGCCAATCCTACTAGGAGATCAGAAAACTTAGTAATTTTCTACTCACTGACAGAGCTTTAACTCTTCCTGAGCAAGTGATATTGAAAAAATGACAATTTGAAGGGATATGCCTTTCCTCCTATAAGCACAAAGCTCTTAAAACTGATGTGGGAAAAATTAATATGGCGTGAGAGAAGGAGGTGCCTGATACAGATCAAAGTACCTCCACTTTCCTCTCTCCTAACCAGGAAGGTCAAATACGGAGTGCTCTATAAAGAAGGCAGAGAACAAAGACAGCCCTTTTTCTTGATGTGTAACAAACACCATTTACATAAGATAACTGTGCACAGTACAGTTTGCTAGGAATTCAAGAGTTAGGACAGAAGTTCACCCTGTAACACAGTTTGGCAGATCATCTGGGTTAGAATATTAGACTCACCTGCTCTGCAGAGCGCTCGGCTCCTCCCACCATTGATGATCTTTTTGATTTGGCATCCAGCATTCTGCCATTTTTCTGAGCCCCTTCTTTCTCTCTAGACTTCCTTCTCTCTCCTTCCTAAATACCCCCATGAGCTCTCAGAGACATGTCTCTGCATCTCCCTTTTGACCTATCCAATTATATTCTGAGGGCTGACATTCCAAAAGGCCAAATGGTTTCTTACGTGCTTTGCTAAATAATATTTCCTCCCCTAAAAGGAATTCTGCCCCCAGATCTTGAATGGTGCAACCATGGCTCACTGCAGCCTCAACCTCCCAATCTCAAGCTATTCTCCCATCTCAGCCTCCCACATAGCTAGGACTACAGGGTGTGCCACCATGCCTGGCTAGTTTTTAAATTTTCTGTAGAGACGGGGACTCACTATGGTGTCAGGGCTGGTCTTGAACTCCCGGGCTCAAGTGATTTGCCCACTTTGGCCTCCCAAAGTGCTGGGATTACAGGTATGGGGCCACGACACCCAGCACCATCCTTTCTCATGCTTTTCTATTTGTAGAATACAGAGTTTCCTTCTCCCAGTTGATCTGAGCTGTGAGATGCAAGGGTGATAGTAGAAAATGGAGTTTCTTGTGTTTTCACTGTGAACTCTCCTTACTGATGTTTCCCAGATGAGCCCTGTTTTGTAAGGGAGAGGATACAGCTAGACTGACATGGGCCCTCCCACCCTCTCACCCACCTGGCAGAGGGGAAGAGGGCAGAGAGAATCCCACTGAGCATGAGAATCCTGGGAAGGAAGAAAGGAAGGGGGAGTGGGAGGAAGGAAGGAAGGAAGGAAGGAAGGAAGGAAGGAAGGAAGGAAGGAAGGAAGGAAGGAAGGAAGGAAGGGAAGGAGGGAGGGAGGGAGGAAAAGAAGGAGAAAAGAAGGAGGAAGAGAGGGAGGGAGGGAGGGAGGATGTGTCAGTGGTCTTCTGTGCTGTACCCAGAGTCTAGGATGGAATCTGCAGAACCGATGCTCCCTGAATACCTGCTGGCTGGTGAATGAAAGGATGGAAGATCATGAAACACTGAAGCATCAGGAACAGCCATGATAATTGTTCAAAAATTTATGTTGGCAAGTGATCACCACTTCCTCACTCCACTCTTGTCTTAAGACAAAATAATAATTATTCTTAATAGGAATGATCAATAGTTCATTAGTTTTACCAACGCATTTCACTGATACGGTTGTTTACCAGTTTTTGTTATGCTCCACTCCTAACTCCAGGCTTACTTTTCTTCTTGTGAAAATAGATTCATTAGCAATTCTTCCAGAAAAGTGCTATGAGTGATAAACTATAATCCTGTGTATGTCTGAAAATGTCTTCATTAGATTCCCCATTCTTGAAAGAGGGTTTAATTGTGTATAGATTTCCCAATTGCAGCTATTTGACCTAATATTTGATGAGTTATTTTATCCCAGCACTGATTTCTGATACCCTTTGTTGCTCATAGAAGTCGACGGTCAGCCTGACATTCTTTTTACAATAACCTGTCTTTTCTCCCTGGTAGGTTCTTAGATTTTTCTCTCTATCCCTGACACTCTGCAGTTCTACTATAATGTTTCTCCATGTATAGAGATGGGTTCATTTGTATTTATCTTGCTAGACACCTGGTGTGCATTTTCAATTTGAGGGTTTAAAGATTCACGTCTTTCACAGTTCAGTTAAATTCTTCTAAATATTGATTCTCTGCTATTCTCTACTTCTGTAACCCCTATTAAGCATAGAGTGGAGCCTATCAACCTGTCTTCTCAATGTTGTTGTCTATAAGCTGTGTTCTGGGTCATTTTCTTGGTAGTATAATCTAATTCATAAATTCTGTCTTCAATTGTAGGCAGTTTCACCATGGATTTACCCAATCTATGTTTTTATTATTATTTCAATAACCCTATTTGTCCTGTCTGTAGTTTATCATTGGGATTTGGGATTCAGGATTCAAGATTTGGGATTTGGGATTTGGGAGTTAGGGCAGGAGTTCTTCATTATTATTATTTTTTAAATCTCTGTGATTCATTCATTTAACAATATTTATTATGTATCTACAAAATGCCAAACACTATTCTGTGTTCTGGGGTCTCTGCAGTAATAAAATACACAAGCATATGTTCTCCTGACATAAAATGAGTAATTCAGTAAAATTTTTAACTAAAACATAGAGTGCATCAGTTAATGGTAAGTGCTATGGAAAAGAATACCCCAGAGGAGGAGAACAGAGAGTGAGGACTTGTCTTGCTGATGAGGAGAAAAGAAGTCTGTGTGACTCTAGCTTTTTCACGGGGATCAAGATCACCGGGGATAAAAGGCATAGTGAGCCTCAGAGCTGGCAATGGGAAGACGAGAACTGTGGAGAGGGCAGGAGGAGAGGGGAGTGGGGGTCTTACCAGGGGCGTACAGGACTCTGGGCTTCCCTCTTCACTTCTGCTGATGGAAAGGCAGAGACCAATGGAAGCAAGAAATCAGGGTCAAGTGGGCCAGGGGTCACTGTGCTCTCAGGCAGAGGAATCGGAGCTCTCATGCCCTTTTTCTTTCTTTTTTTTTTTTCTTTATAGATGGGGTCTTACTATGTTGCCCAGGGTGGACTCCAACTCCTGTGCTCAAGTGACCCTCCCACCTCAGCCTCCTGCGTAGCTGGGACTGCAGGTGTCTGCCACTGCACCCAATTTCCCATGCCTTTTTGACTCTTGTTTTTTGGCTCATGATTTCTTATGCTTGCTTTACAGGTGTTATTACCACCTTTATCTCTGAGGAATCAAATATACTTCATTTAAGTTCAATTCAGACTTTGCTCTATTATTTGAAGTGCTTCAGGAATTAATTTTCCTACTTGTTCAGTTTGTTGGCTATTTTTCATTATATTTGTTTGTTGTGCTTTAGAATTTTAATATACAGACTCATCTCACTCTATGTTTTCTCAGGTCCCTGTGCTACCTCTAAGACATAGCTTGATGCGGGACTGGTCACTCCAGAGACATCGCAGCTTCCAGTTATTTGAAGAATTGAACTCCAGGCTACTTCTGCCAAATGACAGATTCAGAGCCTGGATCCTAGAGCCCACAGGCTTAGTCCCACCTACCTCTGTGTGTTTGAGATCACAAAGGCATTTTTTATGTATCATATTTGGGTCATCACTTATATCTTTGTAATATTGCTGCTATGGTTTGGATATGATTTATTTGTCCCCACGAAAACTCATGTTGAAATTTGCTCCCCTGATGTGGTGGTGTTGGGGGGCTGGAGCCTAGCGAGGGGTGTTTGGGTCATGGGGGCAGATCCCTCATGAATGACTTGGTGCCATTCTCATGCTAGCAAGTTCTTGCTCTGGCGAGACTAGATTGGTTCTAGCAGAAATTGATTAGTTTCTGCAAGAGTGGGTTGTTATAAAGCCAGAATGCCCCTCAGGTTGTGTTTCTTTGCATGTGTCTGCTTCCCCTTTGACTTTTTCAACCATGTTATGATGCAAACTGAAACTTTCACCAGAAGCCAGGCCATGCCCTTGAATTTCCCAGTCTGCAGAAATGTGAGCCAAATAAACCTCTTCTCTTTACAAATTACCCAGTCTCACGTATTCTGTTACAGCAACACAAAACAGATGAAGACAATTGCTTTTATGCTCTGTGCCCTAGTTAACTTTATTAACAAATAAACATCAAAAAATATTTGTCTGAAACATAATGGAAGTACAAGTCTCACTAGAATGATAATTGCCTGCAAGCAGCCATTCAGGGAAGACCTAGCTCGTTCCATCTTGTTGCTCTGCCATTTCCAACCTCCCTGGTAGCTGACTTCTTCTACTCAAGTCCATTGGAAATAATTAACCACACAACTCCACTGAGAGCAACAAGTTTATGCTATGGAAGACATGGTGAGCCCTGTCTGCCACTTCTATCTATCCTGATGTGAGCTGGAGCAGAGGAGAGAGTTTAACACACAAAATCACAGCATCTTGACCAGAAAGATCTGCATTCACCCTTCACCACCTGGTTTCCACCACTGCTCCACTGAAATGACTAGTCACCCAGAACACCAAAAGTCTCTATCATGCCAGAGCCAAGGGACATTTTTCTGCCCCTATCTTAACTTAGCTTCACAGCAGCTCTAAATGCAGAGGATCCTTTACTCCTTTAAAAAAAAAAAAGAGAGAGAGAGAGAGAGGGTCTGCTCTGTCACCCAGGCTGGAGAGCAGTGGTGCAATCATAGCTCACTGTAACCTCAAACTCTTGGGCTTAAGAGATCCTCTACCTCAGTCTCCTGAGTAGCTGGGACTACAGGAGTGCACCACTATGCCCAACTAATTAAAAAAAATTTTTTTTGTAGCTACCAGGTCTCACTATGTTGCCCAGGCTGTTCTTAAACTTCTGGCCTCAAGTGATCCTCCCACCTCAGCCTCCCAAAGTGCTGGAATTGCAGGCATGAGCCACTGCACCCTGCCCCTTTTCTCCTTGAAACACTGTTCTTTCAGCTTCTGTGAAGTTCTATTCTGGGTTTTTCCCCCCTACTTTGTTGGCAGCCCTTGCTGCAGTAGGTGATCCTGTCAAAGATATCTTTCATTCATTCATTTTGTGTTGCTATAAAGGAATACCTGTGGCTGGGTAATTTATAGAGAAAAGAGGTTTATTTTGCTCTTAGTTCTGCAGGCTGTACAAGAAGCATGGCTCCAGCATGTGCTTCTGGTGAGGCCTTCAGGAAGCTTCCAATCACGGTGGAAGATGAAAGGGAGCAGGCATCCCATGGTGAGAGAGGAAGGAAGAGGGAGGAGGTACCAGGCTTTTTTTCACAATATGATCTGGCAGTATCCACTAGAGCAAGAAGTCATTCATTACCAAGAGGAAGACACCATGCAGTTCATGAGGGATCCACCCCCATGACTCAAACACCTCCTACCAGGTCCCACCTCCAACATTGGGGATCGAATTTCAACATGAGATTTAGAGAGGGCAAATACCTAAACTTTAGCAATGGCCGTATCTTAATCCCACGACCCTGTGAATATGTTACCTTATATGGCAAAAGAGACTTTGCAGATGTGATTAAGTTGAGGATCTTGGTGGGGGGGTGAGCCCTTAATGTAACCATGAGTCCTTGTAAGAGGGAGGCTGACGGGGATTTGACTTCTGAAGAAAAAGGTGATGTGACAACTGAAGCAAGATGCTGTGCTGCTGGCTGTGGAGATGGAGAATAGGACCACGAGCCAGAGAAGGCAGCTCCAGAAGCGAGGAAAGCAAGGCAGCAGCTCTCTCCTGGAGCTCTGCCCACACCTAGGTTTCAACCAGTGAGGCTGATTTTGAACTGCTGACCTCCAGAACTGTAAGAGAATAACTGTGTATTATTTTAAGCACCATGTTAGTGGTGATGTGTTATAGCGCAATAGGAAATTAATATACTTGCTTAATCGCCCCTTGGGCTTCTCTTCCCCTGTAAGACCTGTATTTTTTTGGTTTTTATTTTGTTTGTTTGTTTGTTTTTGTTTTTGTTTTTGTTTTGAGACAGGATCTCACTCTGTCCCCCAGGCTGGAATGTAGTGGCATTATCATGGCTTGGCTCACTGCAGCCTCAAACACCTGGGCTGAAGCAATCCTCCTACTTTAGCCTCTCGTAGCTAGGACAACAGGCACATGTCACTAAATACGGCTATTTTTTTTTTTTTAAGTAGAGATGGGGTCTCCCTTTGTTGCCCAGGCTGGTCTCAAACTCCTGAACTCAAACCATCCTCCCACCTCAGCCTCCCAAAGTGCTGGGATTATAGGCATGAGCCACTGTGCCCAGCCAAGACCTTTCAATTCTGAAATGCTGCAGGGCTCAGCCCTGAGCCAGCATCTCCTTTCTCGCCACACTTCTAGCTACACTCTCCTCCCTGGTGGTCTTGTTTACTCCTATTTCCTTAAATACCATTTACATTTTATGGCTCCCAAATTCTCCTCAGTCCAGATCATTCCTCTAAGGGCCAGATGGATATACCCAACAGCTTTCTGTACCTCTCCATTTGGATAGAACATGCAAAAAAGAACTCTTTGCATTCCCATCTTGCAAACCTGTTCCTCCCTTGTCTTCCCCCCTCAATAAATGGTAGCTCTCTCCATCCAGTGAGTTACTAAAGTCAAAATCTAGGTAACATCTTTAATTCCTCCCTCCTCTCATCCTACCCTCCCCAACACCCACCATTTGTATGTCCTGCCAATTCCATGCCCAAAATGTATTCAGACCTCACCCACTCCTTCCACCCCATAGCCACCACCGGGCCCATGCCTCCATTATCCATTATCTCTCACTGATGCAATAAGCTCCTGTTGCTACCCTTTTTCTTATTTTTGAGACGGGGTCTTGCTCTGTCTCCCAGACTGGTGTGCAGTGACACTCTCATAGCTTCCTGCAGCCTCAAACTCCTGGGCTCAAGCAATCCCTCCCCCTCAGGCCCTGAGTAGCTGGGACTATAGGCATGAGCCACCGTACTCAGCTTCCTCTTGCTATTCTTGCCCTCAAACTCAGTTTTTCACACATTATCCAGAGTGATATTTTAAAAGTATAAATCAAGGCTGGGCACGGTGGCTCAAACCTGTAATCCCAGCAATTTGGGAGGTCAAGGAAGGCAGATCACTTGAGGCCAGAAGTTTGTGACCAGCCTGGGCAACATGGTGAAATCCCGTCTCTAAAAAAATTTAAAAATTAGCTGGATGTGGCCAGGTACAGTGGCTCATGCCTGTAATCCCAGCACTTCGGGAGGCCGAGGTGGGCAGAGGTGGGCCGAGGTCAGGAGTTCAAGACCAGCCTGGCCAACATGGTGAAACCCTGTCTCTACTAAAAATACAAAAAATTAGCTGAGCATGGTGGTGCACACCTGAAGTCCCAGCTATTCAGGAGGCTGAAGCAGAATTGCTTGAACCCGGGAGACGGAGGTTGCAGTGAGCTGAGATCACACCATTGCACTCCTGCCTGGGTGACAGAGCAAGACTCTATCTCAAAAAAAAAAAAAAAAAAAAAAAAAAAAAAAAAAAAAAAGGAAAAAATAATTAGCCAGATGCCATGGTGAACGCTGTAGTCCCAGCTACTCTAGAGGCTGAAGTGGGAGGATTACTTGAGCCCAGGAGGTGGAGACTGCAGTGAGCTATGACTGTGCCACTGCACTTAGAAATCCTGTCTCAAAAAAAAAAAAAAAAAAGATAAATAAAAAATAAAAATTCAAATCAAATTATGGCCTCACTGCTTTAAAACCCTTGGCTTCCCTTTGTGCTCAGAGTGAAATGAAATTTCCCACCCTCTTCTCCAGAGTCCTGTGCAGTCTGGCCTTTCCATCAGCTCTGGCTCATCTTTTGCTACCCCTGTCCTTGCTCCAGGTTCTCTGAGACTAGGATTGTTTCTAGAATGTTCCAGGCTGCTCCTCCACCTGCCATTCCTGATGCTCTCTTGCCCAGACTGTGCCTGGCTGGCTCCAGCGCTTCCTTCCATCATGTCGTCCTGAATGTCCCCTCCTCAGAGACGCCTCCCCAACCACTCTCAGGAACTCTGTCTTTCCACATCCTGTGCACCTCCTTCCTAGAATTAATTGATCACAATCCTGATTTTTTCTTATTGTCTGTTTCTTTCTCTGCAATGAAAGTTCTATAAAAGCAGAGAGCAAATTCGCTTTCTCCACAGCTTATTCTCAGTGCCTGGTGCAGAAGATGCCCCTTTCTCCACATGAAAATGATTGAATGGATCAATACTTGGCCCCTCGGACCCCTCACTGTCAGCTGACAGAGGGCTGCCAAATCTCGAGCTTGGGGAATAGGAAGTTAGGTCCTTTCGGAAAAAACTGGCACTGCGTTGTACAGTGATCCTGAGTAAGTCACTTTACCTCTCTCATTTTCTCTTTTTTTCCCCACAGGATGCTCTTTACCTAACTCAAAGACCCAAAAATGGATGTGTTGCCTGCCTATGAGCAGGCCGAGCTGTAAATAGAATCTCATGCTCTTGAACCCAAGATGTTTGTTTGCAGGCACTTTCTGTGAAATGACTATATTCTTTCTAGAATCCGATTTAAGAAAGCTCCCAGAAAGGTCCTGTTCTCCTGCCATCTGTGATCCTAACTGCCCAAGCTGGAGCTATGGAGAAGGAAACCAGTGCTGTTACCGGAGCCCAGAGCTGTTTGTTCTCAAATATTTCCACCCCTGAATTCTCTTGTCAAAGAGCTCAGTGTTGAGATCCTTCCTGGTTCGTTTGGAATGAAATGGTCTGATGCTGTTGACTCCTTACATGTGTCACAGGAAACAACCAAACAAGTTGATGCATCTTCTGCCAAGAGCTCTTGGGTGAAAATGGTACGTACTTAGAGAAAGGGCAGCGGGTTGCATACAAGGCCATATGAGTGGCTCATCACTGAGCACAGAGGAAAGGCAAGAAACCCACATCTGAGTGTGACAAAGCACATCGTACCCCCCCTTAGATGGAATGGATTGCCTTACTTTATTTTATTTTTTTTGAGAAGTAGTCGTGCTCTGTTGCGAGGCTGAAGTGCAGTGGCGTGATCTCACTGCAACCTCCATCTCCCAGGTTCAAGCGATTCTCCTGCTTCAGCCTCCTGAGTAGCTGGGACTACAGGCGCACACCACCACGCCCAGCTAATTTTTGTATTGTTAGTAGAGATGAGGTTTCATCATTTTGGCCAGGATGGTCTCGATCTCTTGACCTCATGATCCACCCACCTCGGCCTCCCAAAGTGCTGGGATTACAGGTGTGAGCCACTGCGCCCAGCCGGATTGCCTTTTCTACAGAAAATGCATTTACAAGCCCAGGAGATCTTCACCATGGGTGAGATATGCTTGAAGGACACAGTATTAGAAAATGTCATTTGACAAAATTTTAATACAAAGAAAGGTATTTTTCTTTTCTCTTTTGTTCCCTCTTTCTTTCAGCAATGCCTATTGGTGGCACAATACTGCAGGTATTTATGCCTGGGTTCAGAACAATCACCAGAGTTGAGATATGTATGGAACAAAGACCTTTGAGCATGTGGAAGAGGATCAGCCCAGCTGAGGGCCAGCAGCAGGACCGCAGGCCAGGACGCAGGTTCTGCTCTGACGTTTGGCCTGCCAGTGTGCCCTCTGCTGTTTTGAAGATCAGTTGGCTGTTATGTAGGTTTCACTGCCTGGTTTATGGATAAACTAGGAATTCTTAAAACCCAGGATAGATGAGCTCTTCAATCTAAAAAGTGGGGCTCTTGGATCATGGATTTCAAGTTTCTATGAACTGAACCCGATGCATGAGCTCCCTGCACTCATGGAGACATGATTTCTAGTTTTGGACATTTTCCTACCCATCTTCCCATACCAAAGCCTCTGTCTCGAAGCAGTAACCTGTTTCCTGAAACTTGTGAATTGGTGAGCCACTTCCAAATGGTGAGATTTGGATGCTGAGAACAGGCACTCTCTTCCCTGGAAGATTTCTTGAGAAAATAAACATAATTTGAAATCCTGCTCAAAATTAGCTCCTCTACGTTATCTTGGGATTATCAATTCATTTAGTTAGGCAAACTCTCTCCAGGGACAGTGAGTTACGTCTTTGTGTGAGTTACACTGCTCACTCAGCCATGCCTTCATTCAATATGTATTTACTACTCTATCGGGTAGAGATCTGTAAGTAGAGGGGGCCACGTCCTCAGGGAATGGGGAGGCTTGGTTCGGGCTTCCCAAAAGGCCTGGACACAGTAGGGATTTTGGACCAAACACTGGATGGCATGAAAGCAACAGGCAATGGAAAGGCTGGGCACTGCGGCTCACGTCTGTAATCCCAACACTTTGGGAGGCTGAGGTGAGTGGATCACCTGAGGTCAGGAGTTCAAGACCAGCCTGACCAACATGGCGAAACCCCATCTCTACTAAAAATACAAAAATTAGCCAAGCGTTGTGATGCATGCCTGTAATCCCAGCTCCTCAGTAGGCTGAGGCATGAGAATCGCTTGAACCTGGGAGGCAGAGGTTGCAGTGAGCTGAGAGCGCGCCACCACACTCCAGCCTGGGCGACAGAGTGAGACTCTGTCTCAAAAAACAGGCAATGGAGAGAAAGGAAGAAACAGGAGAAGAGGTAAAAACAAGAAGTAATTGGCCCTTTTCCGAAAGTCCCGGCAGCTACTCTGTGCCAGTGAATGGCATTTCTGAGTTTATTCCGATTTGCTAAAGCTACTCTGATGTAGGTAAGCTGCACGGTTTATAGATAAATCAAAAACTTAGGAATCTTGGATGAGGTTTTCAGGTCTACAAGTACAGCCTTTGGATCATTTATGTATTTCAAGTTCCTAGGAACTGAACACAAGACATGAACCACCCTTCTATGAAAGTTCCCTGAAGGCAGAGACCAATTCAACAACACATATTGAGAACTGGGTCCATTTCTCTTCCAATATTCTTTTTTTGAACTTTTAAGTTCAGGGGTACATGCGCGTTTGTTACATAGCTAAACTTGTGTCATGGGGGTTTGTTGTACAGAGTATTTCATCACCCAGGTATTAAGCCTCGTACTCATTAGTTGTTTTTCGTGATCCTCTCCCGCCTCCCACCCTCCACCCTCCGATAGGCCCCAGTGTGTGTTGTTCCCCTTTATGTGTCCATGTGTTCTCATCATTTAGCTCCCGCTTACAAGTGAGAACATGCAGTATTTGGTTTTCCATTCCTGTGTTAGTTTGCTAAGGATAACAGCCTCCAGCTCCTTCCATATTCCCTCAAAAGATACGATCTCATTTTTTGTTATGGCTGCATAGTATTTCATGGTGTTTATGTACCACATTTTCTTTATCCAGCCTGCCATGGATGGACATTTAGGTTGATTCCATGTTTTTGCTCTTATGAATAGAAAATATTCTTTAAAAAAATACCCTCACCCCTTCTCATGGCCTCCAGTGCCCATGTGATCTGGCCCCTGCTCCCTTGCTGACCACATGTCAATCATTCGCCCTGCTCCCTGATTTCCGCACACCATGGCTTTTCTATTCCTTGAACAACACCAAATTTTCACTTACTCCAAAACATTTTGCTTGTTGTTTTCCCCTGCCTTGGACCTTCTTCCCCAGATTTTGATAATTCTATTTCTTCCTCATTCAGATCTCATCCAAATGTCACTTCTTAGAGTTTTGCTTCTGGAAACGGTTCTCACACTCAGAACAACCAGAAAGCCTAGTGAAATATAACTACATCCGTTTAGAGGCATCAGAGAGATACCCAATCAGTGAGGAAAACAGGTGTGAGAGAAAACGGAGGCCCAGAGATGATCGTGGAGTTTGGGACCACTTTTCCCCAGAGGCAGATGCAAATTCTGAAAGTGGAAGCTGAGAGACTGAAAAGCTGAATAGAGTTCTCCACAAATCAAGGAACTGCGGGTTTCAGAGACTGCTGAGTAGGAGGGATCCTAGTAAATACCCTAACCTATCAAGTACGTGGAAGTAAGTGTGAACCAATAGATTAGCCCTCACAGGGCCTGAAGCCCAGCTTCAAATAATCTATTTATCCTTGGCTGAATGAATGTGACCTGAAATTGCTAGTGTTTCTAGCCTAGATGCTGGCCAGATGCAAAAGTGCACCCTCTCTAGAAGAATGTAACAGCATTTGAAGCCTCAAATTATCTATTTTAATATATAATATCTGATACCTATCAAGACATAATCAGTCATAAAGGAAGATAAGATATAACCAAAGAGACAATAGAAAAAGCAGACCCATAAGGAGTCCAGATAATAAACAGAGACAAACTTTAAAACAACCATGATTAATATGTCTAAGAATATAAAATTTTTGATGAATAACTGGAAATTATGCTTATAAAGTATAAAAAGTAAACCAAATGGAAATTCTAATATGGATAAATACTATGAATGAAATTAACATATTGGATAGGTTTAACATCAGATTAGACACAGCTGAAAAGAGAATGAGTAAACTTAGAAGCTGGGTCACAAAAAATATATCTAAGATGAAACAAACAAGCAAAAAGATGATAAATATCAAAAACCAAGAGATAAACAGGACATTGTGAAATGTTCTAACATAGTTGTAACTGGCGTCCCAAATGACAGGAGGAAGAGAATGGGGCAAAAGTAATACTTAAAGATATATTACTTACCTGATGAGAATCAATGGCTTGCATGTGTGTGTGCAGGAATGCAACAGCTGAAGACTTTAGAAATAGGAGCTTGATGACATAATTTCCCTACCAGATTTATATTCCTATTCGAAGCCTGCCCCAGCTCCTTCAATGTGTGTGACCATGGTTACCACGCCCACCCAGGGCCTCCCTCCCATCCTTTTCCCGGACTGTGATGTTTGCTGTAGCACTAATGACTACTAGTGCTATTCACCAAAAATTTTGGTCCTCTTTCCAAGTATGGTGGGGATTTCACTTCCTTATCCCCTGTAAGTCAGGATGGTCAAGGGCCTTGCTTTGGCAATAAAATGCAACAGCCATACGTGCCCATTTTGAGTGGAAGCTTTAACACTCAGTGTTCAATATAAATTAAGATATGTTCTTGTCCTTCTGCCTCAGTGTCACAACAGAGCCTCCATCAGCCTAGTTACTGGATGATCATAAGAGACCAAGAGATGGAGCGTCCAGCTAATCTGTGAGGCCTGTTGACATGCATAAGAAATGAACTTGGGTTGTTTTAACTTGTGTCATACTTGTCATACTATGACACAGCCTATCCAGACACATGTCCCTTTGACTTGCTTTTTCAATCTCCTTGTCACCATTCACCTCCTATTTCAATCCAAACTCCAGGAGACCTTTGCTATCTTGCTTTCTTCTGGGCAGCAGAATCTTCCTTTTCCTTTAGAATCTTTTCTATATCTGTTCTTGTGTCCTATTCCTCTTTACTGAAGGTGGTGATGCCCTTTACTTCCAAGAATGTCCCTTTTATCTGTTTCCTTTGTTCCACACAGCTGGCAGCTTTACACAGCCATGAAAGTCTTTTCAGCAGATGACTAAAAAGCATGTCCTAGGGAAACATCTACCTCCCTCATCTCTCTATCTGAATCCCAGCCTTACCTGAACTTAGCCCATTTCATCAGTACAGGTCTGATTGCCACTGCAAGCAGATGGAGAAGCTTCCCCAGGTCTTGTCTGGCAAGACTGCAGCTAGTTATGGATTCTGGGCCATCACCTAGCAGGCTGCTGGCAAGCTGTAAATGGAGACAAACAAACAACAGTCTTTGGCTTATAGCTTGAGATCTTTATGAAGACTAAGAAAGCAATCCTTATTACGATGGCCTGGATGTGTGGTGAGCCTCGCTTTCTGTGAACAAGGACAGAGGACGGAGCAAAACATTTCACCTATTCTGTAATGCACAAAATCAACTGCATGTATGTGTATATCGATATGAAAGAGCATTCCTCTCCAATCAGCAAGATAAGATTATTGTGTATTTGTAACTTTTTTAGTTCTCAAAGCTCCAGCAGTCTCTGAATTCAAATGCCTATGTTGTCAAAATATCTGCACACACACACACACACACACACACACACACACACACACACAAACCTATTTTCTACAAGTAAGGGGGTAATGAAAGGTTTCTGTCTTTTCCAGGCAAAGAATGAGTCATGGATATCATTTGAAGAAGTCCAGTCTCCACAGGGGACAGGTGGAGTTCCTGACACCCTCCCTTGCAAGCAGCTCATACCTGCTGGGCTCACCTGTCTGTTTTCTGCCAACAACATATTCCATATTCTAGCAACGAGTCTGAATTACCCAAGGCAGGAGCTCTGTTCTTTTTGCAGAAAGCTAAAAAGCTCATTTCTCTTTTTCTTCCCCACAAAAACACAGCCGGTCGTTCATCTCTCTACAACTCGCCACAGCTGGAGCAGAGACTGACTTCATGGCTCGGAGAAGTGGCAGCCGTTTCAGGGCTATGCCCTGCTATGTTAGGTATTTTGGAGTTCTTATTTCCTGGGAGCCAAATAATGCCTCTCCCTGTAGTATTCAACAGTTGGCCAGGCTGACGGCTTAAATTCTCCAGGCAGAGCTGAAACAGCTGCCATATAAGGAACTAGTTAAAAAATCCTGGTGTTCCTTAGAGGCAGGAAGGTGAGACTGGCTTATTTCTTTGGAATCCAGAAAGAAGATGAAAATGTGGTCTGTCTACCCCGTGCCAGCCATGTTCATGGGCAGAGCAGGTGGCTGTCTGTATGTTGGTATGTGAGGGGTGCCAAGAGGGTCCCCAGCCAAAAATACCCCCCACAGCCAACTGGTCTTGAAATGCTAAATCCTTCTTCAGACATCCTTTGCTTTACAGTTTTCTTTCCTTCAGCATCCTCTTCACAACTGCAAAGAATTTTAGAAGAGGGGGATTATTTATCATTATCTCATTGTTATGGCCTGAATTATGTGCCCCCAAATTCATATGTTGGAATCCTAATCCCCAGGACCTCCAAATGCAACTGTATTTGCAGATAGGGTCTTTGAAGAGGTAATTAAGTTAAAACAAGGCTCTAGGGCAGGTTGCAATTCGATCTGACTGGCGCTTTTATGAGAAGGGGAGATTAGGACACTGCCTCGCACAGAGGGAAGACCACGTGAGGACACGGGGAGGAGAGGGCCTCTGCAAGCCCAGGAGAGGGGTCACAGGAAGACCAACCCTGCCGACAACTTGATCTTGGACTTCAAGCCTCCAGATCTGTCAGAACATATATTTCTGTTGTTAAGTCCCCAACTCTGCTTTGTTCTTACAGTAGCCAGCGCAAATGGATACACTTCTTTTCTTTTCTTTTTTTTTTTTTTTTTGAGATGGAGTTTCACTCTTATCACCCAAGCTGGATGGAGTGCAATGGTGTGATCTCGGCTCACTGCAACCTCTGCCTCCCAGGTTCAAGTGATTCTCCTGCTTCAGCCTCCCGACTAGCTGGCATTACGGGCACCTGCCACCATGCCCGGCTAATTTTCATATTTTCAGTAGAGATGGGTTTTCACCATGTTGGCCAGGCTGGTCTCAAACTCCTGACCTCAAGTGATCCGCCCGCCTCAGCCTCTGTAAGTGCTGGGATTACTGGCGTGAGCCACCTTACCCAGCCTGGATACACTTCTAAATGTAAATTATGTAAATTAGTTTACACATCCTTTGTTCTTTGCCAGCTAATTGAGGTTTGGAGTAGAAATGGGGAATAGGTGAGTCCCAAACAGGAAAAGGTCAGGAGAAGTTTCCCAAAGAATTATAAGGGAGTCGAGGACATCGAAAGGGTGATGGATTGGATTGGAAGGAAGATACAGAGAAAGGGAAGGAGGAAGGTGCTTACATCACTGTGATCTGATGGAAGGGCAATGAATTGGGTTGGATGGAAGTCACAGAGAAAGCGAAGGAAGAACGTCCTTATTATCACTGTGATCTGATGGAAGGGTGATGGATTGGGTTGGAAGGAAGACAGAGAAAGGGAAGGAGGAAGGTCCTTATTATCACTGTGATCTGATATGGTATAGGGTTATGCATTCCAATGTGCCATCAGATTCAGCATAACATTTTATCCTGACAAAAGTGTTTGAAGGAGCTACCCTCTCCATTTATAGATGAGGAACCAGAGTCTCAGAAAAGGTGTGAATTGCTCAGGGTTCCCCCAGAACCTAGCCACAAACCCAGTGTAGCCCTCCCTAGCCTGTGGGACCTGGACATTCTTAGGAACTAAAGTCTAAACCATCCCGTAATCCACTGGTTTTACACAGCAACCTACTGCCTCAGTGAGGACCTGCTTTGGGGCCAGGACTGTGTCTTAGTCTCTTTCAGGGCCCTTGCAACACCTGCTATAGAGCCTTGCCCAGATGAGCAGAATATTTGTTGATTGAACCAATACAAACCCCTCTTTTCTTTCCTGCAAAAGCAAGTTGGATTGATGCAAAGCACACACTAGGATTTATTCCAAATACCTTCCACCTGTGGCCTGAAGATTACCAGTGACCTGGCCGAATTCCCGAGGTGTTCACTGCTGCCTACCTGGACAAAATCCTCTTCTGTTATTCAAGAATGAAGGTGGCCAGCCTGGGCAACATGGCAAGACCTTGTCTCAAAAAAACCAAAAAACAAAAAAAAACCACACAAGAATAAAACAAAACAAAACAATATATATATATATAAACAAAAATAAACAATAAAATAAAAACCAATATAAAAAAACAAAACAATAAAACAAAAAACCGCCCAAGCCCGACTGTAACAGAAACTTCTCTTCTCCCTCTCTCTCTTTTTGTTTTTTTCATTTCACAAGTTCACAAGTTACCACTAAACAGGCAGGCTTTTTTGTTTGGTTGGTTTGATTTTTTTTTCTTTTTTTTTGAGACGGAGTCTCACTCTGTCACCCAGGCTGGAGTGCAGTGGCACAATCTTGGCTCACTGCAACCTCTGCCTCTTGGGTTCCAGTGATTCTTCTGCCTCAGCCTCCCGAGTAGCTGGAACTAAAGGCATGCACCACCACACTTGGCTAATGTTTTTTTTTTTTTTTTTTTTGAGATGTGGTTTCGCCATGTTGGCCAAGCTGGTCTCAAACTCCTGGCCTCAAGTGATATGCTCACCTTGGTCTCCCAAAGTACTGGGATTACAGGCATGAGCCACTATGCCCAGCCCTGGTTTTTTGTTTGTTCGTTTTGTTTTTGAGACAGGGTCTTGCTCTGTCACCTAGCCTGGAGTAGAGTGGTGCAAACACAGCTCCCAGCAGCCTCAAGTTCCTGGACTCAAGCAGTCTTCCCACCTCAGCCTCCCAAGTAGTTGGGACTACAGGCATGTGCCATCACCCCAGCTAATTTTTGGATATTTTTGTAGAGATGGGTTTTTACTATGTTGCCCAGGCTTGTCTCAAACTCCTGGCCTCAAGTGATCCACCTGCCTCTGCCTCTCAACGTGCTGGGATTACAGGCACGCGCCGTTGCACCCAGCTTGCAACAGAAACATGACTGCGATGCCATGTAAGCTCTTCACACTGTAACAATACCTAAGAGACTTCTTCAATATGGGGCCTGACAGTGACAACTACAGAAGCTATTTACTAAGAACAGGTACCATTCTATAAAAAGAGCAGTATTCAGCTTACCGAAGTTACTGAGTTTATTAAAATATACAACACACAAGTATAAATAACAGATGACCACAATATGGTTTTGGAATAAACGCAATCTCTTCTCACTGTTCAGGACTGGCCCAGTTCCTCATTTAGGTACATGCACCCAGTTCTGAATTGCTTTCTGGGCTATGCTGTGTCCTCTCTTGTTCCACGAGGCGAGGGCTGGCTTTGTGGGTGTGCAGCCTTAAACAGGCCCCACGCTGGTCTTAATGCTCTGCTCTGTCTTGAAATTCTCAGTACTTTTGGAACCAGGGGCCCCACGTTTACATTTTGCACTGGACTCCACAAATTAGGTCATTGGTTCTGAGAGTGGCCTCGTTCCTTTTCTGCATCAGGGCTACTGTACACATTGCAGGGAATCCTCAGGCTCCCTGCAATGCATGATTAGACGAGATTTCTCGGTGTGAATAAAAGATGGAGCAGACAGAGTAGGATGGAGGATGCCAACCTGAGAGGGGCCTCATCGTCAAGCAGGGCTGGCAGTTGCTGAATCCCAGGGCTGTAGATAATCTGAAGTCATGCTTGGAGTCACATGGACACCAAGATCTGACCAGAGGTATGGCAACAGCAACAAGGGGTCCTCAGAAGGCTAAGGCCAGAAGCCAAAAAGTTCTGCCCAAAACCGCTACGAGGACAACAGGAGCAGGGCTCAGTCCCCGTGGAGCAGGTGCTGGCAGAAATTGGCCAAGGATTTCAGGGACCCAGCAAGTGAGGCTGGGGTTAGGGGCTGGAACTCCATCCCAGCTGGGAAATGGAAGGGAAACTATTGCAGCCAAGAACTCAGGCCCCTGGCCAATTCTAGCAGATGGAGAAGAGAGGGAAGCTGTTGCTCTGTGCTCCTCCAGGCTCCTGGGGATCTGCTGAGTGAAGGTCTAACATCTCCAGGTTGAACTCCTTCTAACTACACGCAGGGAAGACCTGAATTTTTAACAACGGATGCTTTGTAACACCTGGGAGCAGGGGAAGCCCAGCAAACAGAGCCTAATAGAAGAGGTGAAAGGCTTTATGCTAAATCTGGAAGTGTCATCAACAGCATCTCTGTAGCTCTGGCTATATCTGTTCTTACTTGCTGCTGTGTAGTTTAGTCACAATCCTAGAATTTAAGAAGGTGTGGCTCATCTTCAATGCTTGTATTGCAATTTCTCCCTCTTCTGGGGAAGTGAAAAGTCTCTCTCTCTCTCTGCACGCTGTCTCCTCTCTCCTCCCCTTTCTTTCTTTCTCTTTTCTCCTCCCCTTTCTTTCTTTCTCCTGTCTTCCCTTCTTTCTTTCTCTTTCTCTTCCCTGCATTCTCCCTGTCTCCCTCTGAGCCTCCCCGTCTCTGGCTCCCCCTCTTCCTCTTGTTCTCCCTCTCCCTCCCCTCCTCTAGCTCTTTTTGGTAATGAGCACCTCTCAGTCTGAGTGCTACTGGAAAGTCTCCCCGTGATTCAGAGGCCTGCGCCCCACAGAGCCTCCTGTGCTTACCACAGCCACCCACCTTGCCAAGAGCAGCTGATCTGACAACTGCCCACCTGCCGCCTCATGGGGAATTGCTCTTAATTGTTTCGTTTCCATGTGTGTCGTATATCCACTCCCAAAATAGAGGCTTTGCTTTGGGTAAGAAGAAATGCAAATGGCAACAGGGGCATTACATCCAGGATTCTTTCTGGAGGTTAGACTAAATGACCTCTTAAGATTCCTGCTAGAATCTGTTATAAATAACTCAAAACTTGATTAAAAATTCTACCTGAAAACTGTCTGAGATCAACAGCATGTAATCCATATAGACACATGCAAATTGTGAATGAATCTAGTAAGAGGACCACAGCTAACGTTTATTGAGCACGGACTATGTGCCGGGCACTGCGCTAATTGCACCATCTCATTGAATCCTCATGACAGCCCAGGAGGAATGCTTCTAAATATTTCTGTGTTACAGGTGGAGAAATCTGTAGAGTTTCAGTCAGCGACTTGCCAAGTGACACAGCCAGTAAACAAAGGAGAAGGACTGGATCCCCACTCCATACCCATCTGATAGTCTCACCAGGATGTATTTGAGAAGGAAGTCAGACCCAGGAAAGACCTCATTCCCAGGTGGCTTTGCACGGTGACAAGCTCTTAGACTCAGTTGTGGTACTGAGCCTGAACTAGCTGAGCTAACAGGTTTTTCTCTGCCCCTGACGTTGATGGTTCTGACACTTCATCCCATTCTTTTTATGTCTGCATAGAGTAGTTGCTTCCTGGCCTTGACTGTGTGCTCAGATAGAATATTTCCCTGGATCCTTTGGAAGCATGCTGCTTAAGATCAACACCTCTGAAGTCAGACGCAATGGCCCTCACTCTAGAAAGAAGCACCTGGTTGAGGTTAACCCCCACCTTTGCTTCTGTGTGTATCAACCTGGCCTTGCATGGCATCTGCTGCAATGACTCAAACTCTGGAGTATTCTATTTGGCCAGCTCTGCTTTCTATTTTGTAAATCTGATGAGCCACTAGATTGTGGAATCAGATCTCATTGCCTTTAAGCATACTGCACTTGGCCACTAAATGAGCTTCAGAATAGTGTCAGTCCAGGACACAGAAGCATGCACGCAGTGTGTGTGTGTGATCATGAATTTATCATTGCAAGTGTGTGCATGTCACATCTTCCCTGTCACCCAGACTACAAACCGTGGCATCATCTTGAGCCTGTTCACCCACACTCACTCACTTACCTGCCCGCATTTCTCCCTCAGTTTCACAGGCACTGTCGTTGTTCAGGGTCTCTTGGCCTCCTCTGCCCCAGACAACTCTGCCAGCCTCCTGCCCCATCTGTCCTCATCCAGGCTGTCGCCTCTCTGATCCATCAATCACATTAATGCCAGAATCATCATCCTTGCATAAGACCACTTGCATCACAGGTCTTCTCAGAATTCCACAAGAATGCGACTCCCAAGTTGCTGCTCATGACCATCGCATTCCGAGTCCTGCAAAATCTTTCTCCAAATTTACTCACCAACCTCATCACCCACTACGTGCACCTTAGAGTTCATCCAAACACCATGTATAGAATCCACATTGATTGAGCCTCTGCTACAGCCGGGGACGCTGCTACCTGCTAGGGAATATTTATAAACAGAACACGAGCTTGCAATCAGCTCTGAGAGAGTTCTTCAAGGCCTGCAGCACACCAGACCCTCCCAGGACTCCTTGGCCTGGAAGGTCCTGCTCCTTTTCTTCCCTATTAAAATCATTCTCATTTTCCAAGTCAGATGTTTACCTACTGTGACATTGACCTTAATCCCCTTAGAATCCTTTCTTGGAGCCTAAGTCCTTGAGTTTTTGTCCTGATTTTGCTATTAAACTAGTTGTGTGAGTTTGGGGAAATTTTTTAACCTCATGG
Organism: Symphalangus syndactylus; assembly: GCF_028878055.3. Taxonomy (NCBI): domain Eukaryota; kingdom Metazoa; phylum Chordata; class Mammalia; order Primates; family Hylobatidae; genus Symphalangus; species Symphalangus syndactylus. The sequence continues at coordinate 81,389,180 of NC_072434.2, read as the reverse complement.
GGTCTCAGTTTGCTCATCCTGAAAAATGGGGATAATACAAATACCTCCTCATGTAGTTGTTGAGAGGACAAAATTATTATTATTATTATTTTACATAAAGCATTTAGGATAGGGTAAAAAATTGTTTCTTCTTCTTCTTCTTTTTTTCTTTTTCTTTTAGATGGAGTTTTGCTCTTGTTGCCCAGGCTGGAGTGCAATGGCGCAAATCTCGGCCTCACTGTAACCTCTGCCTCCCAGGTTCAAGCGATTCTCCTGACTCAGCCTCAAGTAGCTGGGATTACAGGTTCCTGCCACCATGCCTGGCTCATTTTTTGTGTTTTTAGTAGAGACAGGGTTTCACCGTGTTGGTCAGGCTGGTCTTGAACTCCTGACCTCAAGTGATCCACCCGCCTCGGCCTCCCAAAGTGCTGGGATTATAAGGCATGAGCCACCACAGGTGGCCAAAAATTATTTCTAGCACCTTGGCTCCCATGTGTTGCTTATGTATTGCTATTTACATGTAGGCCATTCTGCCTGCTTCCTCTATGCAATTTTTAGTTCTTTGAGATAAAGGATGGTCATTATCTTTGCATCCCAGCATCACTAGCACAGAGCTTTGATCGTAGATGTTTAATAAATGTTGGCTTAGTTGAGTTCAGTTGCTAAACGATCATAGAAATTTTAAGTTCATTTTACCTATTCCTCTGCCTTCGAATAGGACTTTCCTAATTCTAGGTAGAGGAGATTCTGGTCCCTGCCAACCTATTCCACTTTCTGATATTTCAATCTGAAGGAGACCTTATAGGTCATTTCATGCAGAGATGTCAGTTGCCATTTTATGTGTTGAACTCAATCAATTAATAATGGCTTTCTCAAGTGCTGGGAGTGCTACAATTGATTAGTGATGTCTGGCCCTTGCATGGGCAGGGCAGCTGATAATGTGCAGCTCTTATATTTGCCATTCCCAGTTTAGTCCATTGCTCTCTTTTGAGTATGAGGAAACTAAGTCTACAGAAGTTGACTGACATACTCAAGGCCACACAATTAGTGGTAGCAGGGTCCAAATGGGAAGTTAGGTGTTCTGAATACAAGTTCAGTATATTTTAGAGAGATTGGAATTTGGGAGAGAAAAAAGGGGATCCAACTGTGAGTCTATGCCTCATTTGCCTGTAGATGTAACTGCCCATTCTCATCCTTCTGTAGGCTGGGGATCATGTCTTTGAAGCACAGCACATGAGTGGCAGAAGCCTAGTGGAGGAGTTGCCCCTGCAAAGTCAGTGGACCCTCATACCGCATCCTTCTCTCAGACAGCCTGGCCCAACCTGGACTTGACAGATGGTGCTTGCCCAAGTCACAGGGGTGGCAGGACTGAGTCCTGGGCTGCTTCAGAAGAGGGGATGTCACAAACAAGTTCTGATGAATGTTAAGCTTTTACAAAATAAGATTAGATCCAGGGTAGACTCCATGGGGAAAAACATCCTCTTCTTTATAATGTTGAATTTATTATTTTAATTCAAAACAAAAGCACTGAAAGGGTTTCTCTGGGGGAGTGGAAAACATTATTCTGCAAGATCCAAAAAAATTATAGAATTCAGAGTTTCCAAAATAAGCTGAAATTTCTGAAGAATCCAGACTACATAACTTGTGTCAACAGAATTTAGACTCTGATTATGTAAGTAGGTAGGGGGAGAAGGGAGGCACCAATTCACACACACACACAGAAAGAGTAGTAAGAGGCAAAATTCATTAAACACCAGGCATCTGCTCTTGGGAATGATTACTGTTCTAGCTGTAAACTATACAGGCCTGTCACTGAGTAACATCATGTTACAGCACCTAACACCACTTGATACCAATTATAAAATAGCACGCTTAGTACACAAACACTGGTATCTAGAATCATAAACTATTACACCTAGGAGGAAATTAAAGATAGCAGCCCAATCCCCTTAATAGGTGTCCACAAAGGGTAAAATGACTTACCCAAGGCCACACTGCAAGTTACAGGCAGAGCTCATCCATAATCCCCGGAGTCTTCTTTCAGCAGCTTTCTACTGTCTGATGTAGAAGACATCCTAGCACCACATGTTTTCTCTGAAATTTAGGGTAGCCCATCAGAATTAAGGTATCCAAAGCAATTTTACTCATTCCAAAATATCAGTATTTACATCACCCGAGTTAATAGTTCCATCTGTTGTTATCCTTTCCTTTGATACAGCCAAGTAATTGTCATGTACCCATTATTGGGCCCTGAAAACCCTCCTAGCTGCCTTATAGACAAGTGGAGGAAACCAACGCTTCTGAGTTGCCTTTTACGTGCCAGGGACTGCCCACACTGTCTCCTAGAAGCTCACAAATTATTTTCAAGAACTCTTTCTTCAAGAGATTCAAGGTCAAGTGGTTAACAAATGGTAGCGCTGGCATGCAAAGCCAGGTCCACCCATCTCCAAATTTCTTGGACAGCTCAAGTGGCCGTAACAAAAACACCATGGACTGAGGGTTTTTTTGTGTTTTTTGTTGTTGTTGTTTTTTTGAGACAATGTCTCACTCTGTTGCCAGGGTGGAGTGCAGTGGCACGATCTCGGCTCACTGCAACCTCCGCCTCCCAGGTTCAAGCGATTCTCTTGCCTCAGCCTTCCAAGTAGCTGGGACTACAGGTGCGTGCCACCACACCCAGCTAATTTTTGTATTGTTAGTAGAGACGGGGTTTCACCATGTTGGCCAGGATAGTCTCGATCTCTTGACCTTGTGATCCACCCGCCTCAGCCTCCCAAAGTGCTGGGATTATAGGCGTGAGCCACCGTGCCTGGCTGGTTTTTTTGTTTTGTTTTTTGAGACAGGCTCTTGCTCTGTCACCCAGGCAGGAGTGCAGTGGCGCAATCATAGCTCATTGCATCCTCAGACTCCAGGGCTCAAGAGATCCTCCCACCTCAGCTTCTCCAGTAGCTGGGACTACAGATGTGCACCACCATGCCTGGCTAATTTTTGTATTTTTTGTAGAGGGAGGATCTCACTTTGTTGCCCAAGCTGGTCTTGAACTCCTGGAGTTGAAGAACATTTACTATATTATTTCAGACAAAGAGGGAAGGGCGGGTGGGAGACAAAGCCATGCACAGTTGGTATTCTCATGAGAGATGGATAGCAAGACTCAGAACTCTTGACTCTCATACTCCTGTTTGCTGCAACTCTGCAGTCATGAGGCATGTGGAAAGTCCATGGCTGCCCTCTCCCCTGAAAAACTGAAAAAAAATCCCCCGAAAAGAATCATGGAGTAGTGGTGAATTTTATGTGTCAACTTGGTTAGGCCACAGTACCCAGGTATTTGGTCAAACACCAGTCTAGATGTTGTTGTAAAGGTATTTTTTATAGGAGATTGATATTCAAATCAGGAGACTTTGAGTAAATCAGATTATTCTCCATATTGTGGGTGGGCCTCATCCAATCAGTTGAAGATCTTAAGAAAAAAAGACTAAGGTTCCCTGAGGAAGAAGGAATTCTGCCTCCAGGCAGCCTTCAGATTTGAGCCACAACATCAACTCCCCTGGGTCTGTAGCCTGCCAGCCTGTCCTGCAAATTTCAGACTTTCAGGCCTCCACAATTCTTGAACTGATCCCCCAACTTATTAAAATACACACACACACACTATTGAATCTGTTGAACCCCAACTAACTCACATGGGGTAAGCTCCATGAGCAGCTTTAGGTAGAAGCCCCCTCGGTGGTATCCACAGACCCCGTGCTGACCTCCTTTTGGCCTCCTTGGTTGGGGTGGGGTATGGAGGCTCAAGGGCCTCTTCCCCACAAGCCAGAGCCTGTCCCTACCTGTTTAGAGCACTGGCTGTGATATGGAGCCATCCAAAAGTACAAGGACTGAGGGTTGACAGCCCCTTGACTCCCCCCACCAGAAGCTCTCCCCTTTTGATTGGGGGGTGGGGATCTTACCCAAAGATTCCATTTTATCCCTAATACAAAGAGGTGGGACCTTTGGAAGGTAGCTTGGTCACAAGGGTGGAGCTCATGTGAATGGAATTAGTTGCCCTTACAAAAAAGGCTGGAGGGAGCTCCCTGGCCCTGCCCACCACGTGAGGAACAAGTCACCACCTATGAAGCAGAGAATCTGTTGGTGCTCTGATCTTGGACTTCCCAGACTCCAGAACCATGAGCAACAAATTTCTCTTGTTTATAATTTACCCAGCCTAAGGTATTTTTGTTTTAGCAGCCTAAATGGAGTAGTGTATGCCCACTGGAGAGCAGAGGGGAGAGAATGCAGAGGTCCCTAGAGGTTAGAGTGAATGGTCAGCTTATCCCAGGGGATATAACTTAACGCAATCTGCGCTCTTCATACATTTCTGTTTGCCAGGGAGGAACTTCCAGCATCCAGTGTGGGTCCCTAGGGTGAGGCACCCGGTGCCAAAGAAGTAACCCCCAGCAAGAGCGAGGGACTGAGGAAAAAGAAGGGAGGGGCATGGCAGGATCTCTGTTCTGTTCATTAGCTCTTTGTTTTGTGTTTGCTTGGTGTTTTTGTCCTTTCCTTTTGTTCTAAAGTAACCTTGGAGTCCTGGGAGTCAGGACTAGACCAAGGTTCCAATCCAAAGCAACTGATTAAATATTTTCATTTCTTTATCTGTGAAATACCACCCATTTTGTTCTCCTCAATTGATTTGAAAGTTCAGCATTCGATTTCTCTTCTTTTCATGGACATCTTTGTAGAATCGTTTTTTATCTATATGCACATGTGAAATTGCTGATATCAGACCATTTTTTAACTTACAAAAATGGTAAGTTGATATGGTTCAGCTTGATATAGTTTCTCCTAATGCAAGCCAGGAACTCTAACACACTTTTTATCTCCCTCAGATACACAGACTTTCCAATACCCACTTCCTCCAGCTTTACCTTTATATGTGTATCTGTAATATATACATATTACTTGACATTTTCTGCAAATTTAGGTTCACATTTATAATAAAAAGCTTTTTTAAACAAAGAATATATTTTGCTTACTTTTTCTTACTATTATACCTTGTACAACACTTCTTGCTCTTGGATTCTTGTATCCTCTAACTGGAACACATTCTTTGGTTATTTTTCAGGTAGAGTCTATATATGAGAATATCTTCTAAAGATCTTTTTTTTTTTTCACATTTTACAGTATCTTTTATTAATTTTTTTTTGCATACAAAAACAATAAACATTTTCCAAAAATACACACAAACAAAAAGATGCGCATCAAACATACTAGGAAGGTTGCACATGGGAAGTCGGGGAATAGAAATGGGGGTGGGAGTTAAAATAAATGAGAGAGGGACTTTATATGGATCAGTGATAATAACTCAATCCTCTATTTGACAAAGAAGAGGGAAAAGGAAGAGGAAGAAAAAGAAAGTGGGATAAAGGATCAGAAAGGGAGGAAAATAGAAAAAATTAGAGTATGACTCCAGGGTAGACCTGTTTTGTTGTCATTGAGTTGGTTGGTTGGTTTGTCTGTTGCATTCCCCATGTTTCGCCAAGTTGGCCAGACTGGTCTCGAACTCCTAGCCCGAAGTGATCAACCCGCCTCGCCCCCCAGAGTGCCGGGACCACAGGCGTGAGCCACCACATCCAGACCCCACATTGCTTCTGGCCTCTGTGGTAGACCTCCCAGACGGAGCGGCCAGGCAGAGGAGCCCCTCACCTCTACCCAGACACGGGGCGGCCGGGCAGAGGGGCTCCTCACTTCCCAGATGGGGCGGCCAGGCAGAGACGCTCCTCACCTCCTCCCAGACGATAGGTGGCCGGGCAGAGGCGCTCCACACTTCCCAGACGATGGGTGGTCGGGCAGAGGCGCTCCCCACTTCCCAGACGATGGGTGGCCGGGCAGAGGCGCTCCTCACCTCCCAGACGATGGGTGGCCGGGCAGAGGCGCTCCTCACCTCCCAGATGGGGTGGCCGGGCAGAGGCACTCCTCACTTCTTCCTGGACGGGGCGGCCGGGCAGAGGTGCTCCTCACTTCTTCCCGGACGGGGCGGCCGGGCAGGGGCGCTGCTCACTTCCCAGACGGGGCGGCCGGGCAGAGGCACTCCTCACTTCCCAGACGGGGCGGCCGGGCAGAGGCGCTCCTCACTTCCCAGACGGGGCGGCCGGGCAGAGGCGTTCCTCACTTCCCAGACGGTGGGTGGCCGGGCAGAGGCGCTCCTCACTTCCCAGACGATGGGTGGCCGGGCAGAGGCGCTCCTCACTTCTTCCCGGATGGGGCGGCCGGGCAGAGGCGCTCCTCACTTCTTCCCGGATGGGGCGCCCGGGCAGAGGCGCTCCTCATTTCTTCCCGGACGGGGCGGCCGGGCAGAGGCGCTCCTCACTTCCCAGACGATGGGTGGCCGGGCAGAGGCGCTCCTCACTTCCCAGGCGGTGGGTGGCCGGGCAGAGGCGCCCCTCACTTCCCAGACGGGGCGGCCGGGCAGAGGCGCTCCTCACTTCCCAGACGGTGGGTGGCCGGGCAGAGGCGCTCCTCACTTCCCAGGCGGTGGGTGGCCGGGCAGAGGCGCTCCTCACTTCCCAGACGGGGCGGCCGGGCAGAGGCGCTCCTCACTTCCCAGACGGGGCGGCCAGGCAGAGGTGCTCCTCACCTCCCAGACGGGGCGGCCGGGCAGAGGCGCTCCCCACCTTCCAGATGGGGCGGCGGCCGGGCAGGGGCTGCAATCCCAGCACCCTGGCAGGCCAAGGCAGGCGGCCGGGGGGTAGAGGCTGCCGCGAGGCCAGACCACGCCACCGCCCTCCAGCCCGGGCAACACCGAGCACTGGGTGAGCGAGACTCCGTCTGTAGTCCCAGTACCTCGGGAGGCTGAGGCAGGCAGAGCACTCGGCGTCAGGAGCTGGCGACCAGCGTGGCCAAGATGGCGAACGCGTGCCTGCATCCAAAGGAGAAAAGGCAGGCAGCGGTGGCGGGCGCCGGCAGTCCCAGGCAGTGCGCGGCGTGGGCAGCAGCAAGCCGAGTAGATTGCAGCCTGGGCCAGAGAGGGGAAAGAAAGAAAGAAAGGAAGGAAGGAAGGAAGGAAGGAAGGAAGGAAGGAAGGAAGGAAGGAAGGAAGGAAGGAAGGAAGGCAGGCAGGCAGGCAGGCAGGCAGGCAGGCAGGCAGGCAGGCAGGCTAAAGATCTTATATGACTGAAAATGTCTTTACTTCGTCCCCACTCTTAAACGCTCATTCAGCTAGATATAGAATTGCATTCACATTTTTTTTTTCTCAGAACTTGAAAAGTATTCCTCCTGCCTGCTCTGACTTCCAGCTTTGCCAATGAAGGATCTGTTGCTATTGCAAAGTTGTATTTTCTGTTTCCAAGATAACCAAATGGTCTATTTTCAAAGCCACATGTTCTTGTTTCATAACCACCTATTCTTACTTTATGGATATAACACCCTCCTTTATTTCTTTGTGAACTTTAAGTTTGCTTTCCAACAATCCTGTTCTGATCATTCCACTAACTTTGTGCCCTCAGGTGTAAGTTCGGTTTGTTATCTCCTTTTGTGGGGCTTATTTTTCTCAAGCATCTGGTGATTCGCAGCTGCATTCTCATCCCTGTGGTCAAGGCCCCTCAGTTCTTCAGGAGAGGGAGAGCTTGTTCACCACTGCCCCCACCTGCTCCAATGTTAGCAGTAGTAGCGGAAGGACAGTCTGGATCACTGGATAAGGTACCCAGGTGCCTCCATGTTCACCGTGGTGTTGCTATTCACCTGGGGCTCTGTTCTCTCCATCCCAGCCTCCCACACTCACCGTTCCTATTTAGAGACAAGGACCCTGATTGTCACTGCTTGGCCTGGGGAAGAGAATGGAAGAGAAGACAGTGGGCAAAGCTGTGGAGTAATTTCCTGGGGCCTGAGCTGTGTTCATCTCAAGGGCAGATGTTCAGACTACTGGTCTCATTGTGCCAGAGCTGAGCACTGGATCACAGGCCCCAGGCCCCCAGGTGTCCTCTGATCAATGTATGTGTGTCTACATGTGTGTGTGTAAGAGATGCAAGCTTTCTAAAGTACAGGCCTGGCACCTGAGGCTTCCTTTTCTTTTCTCCTAGAGATTCCTCAAGTTTCCAAGTCACCTAAGTTCTCCTTGTTTCGAGGTGCAAATACATATTTTTCAAAATATATTTTCTATCATTTCTATGGATTTAGTGTGGACAGGAAGATAGTGCAGCTTGTGCCTAGGGATTATTGTGAGATGCTTCGACAAACTGTGAAGATGAGAATTAATGAGCACATGATACAAGGCCTGACATGCATCATGACAGCCATTATTGAGAGCTTTTGTTCACTATGCTAATCCTATTTCAACATGGCTTCCGGTCTACACCGGGGATATAGTTATCTCCATCCCTGGAGCTACTTCTCGGGTAAAAGAGTCACTTCTTTAACAGATCCAAGCCCAGCTTCATCACCTATCACTTCAGAAAGAACATTATTATTCTCCTTCCACCGTTCATTAGAAAACAGGTGCCGTACTGAGTCTGAGCTCCTGTCTTTCATCACTCATTGGCCTCTGTACTGGCTGCCATGTTAATTTAATCTTAGCTGGTAAAAGGCTTAGGAGAGGGGAGCTTACAGCATACAGCTGTGGGGAACAGCCATCTAGAATCTCAAACTTTCCATGGCTCCTTGTAGGGAAGCACATTTTGTTCTGAAATGTGCTGCATACATTTGGCTCTTCGCTTGAAGGAAAATGTTCTGAGGGTTTAAAATGCTTTAAAAAGGAAAAGGAAAGGTGAAAAAGGAAAAGAGGGAGGAAAGAAGAAGGGGAGGAAGAAAGGGAGGGAAGGGGCGAGCCATGTTCCTCTTCCTCCTCTGTCAAATCCCTTTGTCTCTGGATACATTCGTTGTCAGCCCCGCCAGATGCTGAAAGTATTTGAGAGTTGCAGTAGGTTCCAGTGAGAAAATCAAATCTCTGCTCCTCCTGAGAACTCCATTAGCGAGATAGTTAAACTGTGGCTTCACCTGAAAGAGGATAGACAGCAACCCACATGGAAAACTCCCATCTCCTTAGAGAGCTTTGAGAAGCAGCTGGGTCCTGTTTCTCAGGCCTTGACAACACTTCCTACTCCTTCCGCCTACAGAAATATTCTGGAAAAAGACATCAGTACACTAGAGACACTACCTCTCCACTGCTGCACCTCATGCGGCAGAATCCAGCTAGATGCATTTGTTCATGTTCTCGGCAGGCTGAGAGTGTCCTGGGGACAGAAAGGGAATAGAAATCCTGCCCTCAGGCATACACTGCCCTCAGCGTAGCTCTCCAAAGCCAAGAATACATTCATTACTCAGGAGAAGACTGATCCATTTGGTGTGTCTGTACTCAGAAGTATAAATTTATATTGTTCAAATATAATACAGAATAGTCAATCTCAAATATTTTTTTCTTTTTCTTTTTCTTTTTTTTTTTGAGACAGTTTTGCTCTTGTTGCCCAGGCTGGAGTGCAGTGGCACGATCTCGGCTCACTGCAACCTCTGTCTCCCAGGTTCAAACAATTCTCCTGCCTCAGCCTCCCAAGTAGCTAGGATTACAGGCATGCACCACCATGCCTGGCTAATTTTGCATTTTTAGTACAGATGGAGTTTCACCATGTTGGTTGGGCTGGTCTTGAGCTGCCTGATCCGCCCTCCTCAGCCTCCTAAAGTGCAGGGATTACAGGCATGAGCCACCACGCCCAGCAATCTCAAATCTTAAAACCAGCAATGTGATACAATTTTATGTATATAGCCGTTTATTTGAAAAACTCAGAAATTTTCATTTGAAATACTTTTCCATGAAATGTTACATATACATGTCAAAAACCATGGAAGTGTTTATAATCATTGACCCTGGAATGCCACTTCAAGGAATGTGCCCTAAGACACAAATTCAACAGGAAAAAAGAGCAAAGATGTTCAATTGTTGTTAAACTTAAAAACTAGATACTAATTGTGCCACACACACACACTCAAAAAAAAGGTTTAAGAAATTAAGAAGGCTGAGCACACAGTAGCTCATCCCTATAATCCTAGCACTTTGGGAGGCTGAGGCAGGAGGATTGCTTGATCCCGAGTTTGAGACCAGCTGGGCAACCTTGTCTCTACAAAAAAAAAAAAAAGAAAGAAAAAAATAAATAGCTTGGCATGGTGGTGAGTGCCTGTAGTCCCAGCTACTTAGAAGGCTGAGGTGGCTGTGATCACGCCACTGCCCTCTAGCCTGGGTGACAGAGTGAGACCCTGTCTCAAAAAGTAAATAAATACATAAATACAAATTAAGAGAAACCAATGCATTGTGACATTATGCAAATATTAAAAATGATTGCATCAATAATGTAGTTGCATGGACAACAACTGTGATATAATGTTGGGTGAAGGAGTCAGAAGATATCATTGGTATGTGCACCATGCTTACAATTTCACAGAAATATTTATGTCTATGGGCCTGCCAAGAAGGCATTATAGAAAAATGAAGTTACTTGTATTAGAATAGTAGATATATGAGTAACAGTTTTCTTTCAATGGTGCAATGTTGTTTTTAAAATAAAACCAGAAACATAAAACAATGGGAATGTTGTTAGATCTCTGCATCAATGCCTAAAAGTCCTTTTAACTCATATGTAATTCATCTAAGTACTAATAGTTCCAGGGCCTGAAGTTAAGTTCTGCAGAAGAAAAATTACAAAGAGAGATGGGGCAGGGAGAGAAAAAGAAAGAATTGAGGAACAAGGGGGAGGTAGAGGAGGAAATGGTACAGAAAGACTTCCAACCACCCCACCTTTAGTCTGTATTTGCTTCCAGCATTTTATCACGTCAGCTGAAGAATGATGAGGTTCATAAATTTGGAAAGGAGAGCTTTATTTCTCATGAAGTGTTGCAGCCTACAGGATGGCCATTCTGATGGGCTAGGAAGTGTAGCCTCTGGCCAGAATCCAAAAAGAGGCACTTCAAGGATCAGAAGAATAAGACAGGGATTGATGCCGAATAGGGTGGCCAAATACATACATTCCATAAGCTATAGGAGCAGTCATGAATATTTATGAAAGGAGAAACACACACAGGCACAATTGAGCTTCATGCCTCTCCATGGGACCCATGTTCAAAAAACGGCAACATTAACATGATCCAAGGGTGGAGTTTTCAGCCTTCTGATGTCAAAAGGTGAAGCAGAGGACAATGAAACCCTCGCCATGCATTCTCCATAGGCTGGCGGGACCACTCCATGGTTGGTGGTCTCTTATCAGGAAGGAAAGCTGATTGGTTCTTGTGTCAAAACTGCAGAAGAGAGGGGCAGCAGTCAGGCAGCTGGTTGAAGTCATTCATGGAGTCTTTTGAAAGGGCTGGCTTCTGTCTAGCCCTTAGGGAAGAAAGCCTAATGGCACCTAGTGAGGGAAGGCATATAGCAAGGCTTGTCTAATCTCCCACTCCATCATAGCTGGAATTCAGCTTCCAAGGTTTCTCTGGGGTACCTTTGGCCAAGAGGGAGTCTGTTCAGTCCGTGTGGGGCTTAGACTTTTATTTTTCTCAGCCTTATGCTGGTCTTATTTCCTTAGCTTCCTGAATCTATTCCTTCCTGAATTATAAGTTTCTTTCCTAAATTCAGATCTACCTATCTCCACTCTGGCTAACACATTTTCTTGATGACTAATATTACTGTAAAACATGATCCTTGGGTTTCAATAAGCAATTGACCAAAAATCAACTTGGCAAATAGAAGAGCAACAAGATTGTTGCTTCCCTCCAAAGGTTACAGCCTTTACCCATCAATTTGTTGAAATGGTGATAATATTTGAACGGCTGCTTTTAAAATAAAACCAGAAACATAAAACAACGGGAATTTTGTTAGATCTCTGTATCAATGCTTAAAAGTCCTTTTAACTCATATGTAATTCATCTAAGTTTTGTGTTTTGCCTTTCTAATTGCATGACTTTTTCCTAGTTGGTTGTGAGCAACCATTTGCCTGGGGGCAGGCACAAGTTGAGGGAAGGGGGTGGTGACTGGGGGAAGATTAAGAATGTCACAGAAAAAAATGCAAAGAGAAAGACTTAATTAATATTCAGGTTTTGACCTATATAGTAGGATTAAGTACAAAGGCAATGGTCTTGCAACTAGGCTACAGCTTTAATAAAGGATTTTCTAAATACCTCTCCTCTTCTGGGCACATCATCCATCAAACCTGGATGATTCGGGTTACAGTTATCTCTATAATGAAGAGAAGGTAACCCATTTGCTCATGACAGCTACATGGTGGGGATAACTCTACAACCTGAATTGTATGAGAGAAGTGGAATTTAACTGTCATGAGTTGAATTCTGTCCACCCAAGATTCATAGATTGAAGTCCTCACCCCCCATACCTCAGAATGTGACCTTCTTTGGAGATAGGGCCTTAAAGAGGTAATCAAGTTAAAATGAGGTCATTAGAGTGGTCCCTAATCCATATGACATGTGTTGTTACAAAAAGGGGAGATTTGGACACAGCAGCCATCTAGGAGAACGCCACATGAACATGAAGATCTACAAGCCAAGGAAAGAGGCCTGGAACAGATCTTTCCTTAGAGCCCTTAGAAGGAACCAACCCTGCCAACACCTTCATCTTGGACTTCCAGCCTCCAGAACTGTGAGACAATAAATTTCTGATGTGCAGGATACCCAGTTAGTGGTACTTGTTCAGTCACAGGAAACCAACAAAATGACCAAAGGAAGATAAAAGAAAAGCCCTCCTTTCTACTCTGAGGGACTGTAGGAAGGGGGCAATGTTCCTCCCATCCTCATAGGCTTTCCTGTACCAACCTGGGATGCCACCACCCCAAAGTCACTGGGGCCACACAGGATGGTCAGGTGAGCTCAGCTGGGCCTTCTTCAGTTCCACTGGGGTCTTGCAAGACCCCAGTGACTGATGGAGTCTGCAGAGAAGTGGCTGCCCAGAGGTCACAGTAGCAGGGAAGAAGTGGATCTGTAGGGCTATAGTGGATGCTCATGTTCAGACCAGTGGGAGTCACAGCTAGACTTCAGAATGGATATAGTCCCAGCAGGCAGGGCTCTAGCCAGGTACAGAGGCCAATTCATAAATTACATAGCCGTAGGCTAACACTGCAAATGCTAGCAGGGTGAGATGGTCCCAGGTAGACTGGAGATCTCCCCGCCAAAGACCACAGCCCCTTTAAGCATTACAGCTCTTCCCTACCACACAAGACGTACATAAGCCTCACCCCTGCTCCACGTACCATCTTAGGGAGGGAAAGGGGCTGAGGGGAGAACATGCATCTGGGAGACCAAGCACTTTTAGTCAAGAGGAACTGGGCACAACCAAATAATCAGATCAGACAAAACTTTAAACAAATTCAGACATCAAATTAATTGTTTCCAGGCCACGAAGTTGTATTATGTGTTTAAATTCTACAGTGTATATGCAAAGTGCTTCATTATCACAGGACTGTGGGTTGGTGGAGGAAGTAGAAGCGGGACCATTCACCACCAGGGTCACAACTTCAGAAAACCCTTAGGGATGGTCACAGTGGCTCCTCTGGTGTTTTCTAGACTAGACTGGATGTGTTCCAAAGATTCTCACAACTTTGTACTGTCACTAGCTTCAGGTAATGAAGTTTCACAGCCTGGAGGAGTGCTAATTAAAGTCAATAGCAGCTTGATGATCCTGACACCACACCCTCAATAAACAAAACCATTGCTTAGTCTGTCAGTTGCCTTAGATGCTCAGACAAAGTGAAGAGCTGTCAGATACAAACTGGGAAGTGGGGCAGAGCTGTGCAGGGCTAGCAGAGGGTGAGCTGACAGCCAGCTGAGGGTGCGCTGGTGGGGAGAAGGTGGCCCTTTTCATCTTGGCTCTGTTCCATAGGGCTGGCACATCTTCCATTTGGGATGAGGAAATCTCTACCACAGCAGGAGGAAAGGCCATTACCCTGGCCAGCCGCGGTGGCTCACGCCTGTAATCCCAGCACTTTGGGAGGCAGAGGTGCGTGGATCACTTGAGGCCAGGAGTTCGAGACCAGTGTGGCCAACATGGCGAAACTCCATCACTACTAAAAAGACAAAAAATTAGCTGGGCATGGTGGCGCACACCTGTAATCCCAGCTACTCGAGAGGCTAAGGCAAGAGAATTGCTTGAGCCCAGGAGGCGGAGGTTGCAGTGAGCCAAGATCGCACCACTGCATTCCATCTTGGGAGACAGAGCACAACTCTGTCTCAAAAAAAGAAAAAAAAAGAAGAAGGCCATTAGCCTTAAGCCTTTTCAGGTTGAGGAGGTGAGTTTTTTATTGTAAACAAACAAACATAACAGTTCTTTGGACATGAAACAAAAGTAAACAGTAGGACTTACAGATGGCTTCCCATCTTAAGCAGCCTAGGAATCACAACTATTAATAATGACGTTTTCCTGGAAGGAGCTCCAAGAACTTGTAAACCAAAAAGTATCTGAGACATCTCAATTGATTTAGGTGTTTATTTTGCCAAGGTTAAAGACATGCCCATGATATAGGCTCTCGAGGTGCTGACAACATGTGCCCAAGACGGTCAGCCTATGACTTGGCTTTATATAGTTTAGGGAGACATAAGACATCAACCAATACATGTAAGGTGTATATTGGTTCGCTCCAGAAAGGCAGGACAACTGGAAGCAGAGACTTCCAGGTTATAGGCAGATTCAAAGACTTTCTGATTGACAGTTGGTTATTATCTAAAGACTGGAATCAATATAAAGGAATGTCTGGGTTATGATAAGGGCTTGTGGAGACCAAGGTTTAATCATGCAGATGAAGCCTCCAGGTAGCTGGCTTCAGAGAGAACAGATTGTAGATGTTTCTTGTCAGACTTGAAGAGTTTATTCTACCAGTCTTAAGGTCTGCGTTGATGTTAATGGTTATGAGGCATGTCCGATCTCCCGTTCCCATTATGACCCGAACTAGTTTTTCAGGTTCGTTTTGGAATGTCCTTGGCCAAGGGAAGGGGTCTGTTCAGATGGTCGAGGGGTTTCAAATTTTATTTTTTGTTTACAAACTGTATACCCATCATTCATATCCATTTCATATGAATAAAGGCAGCCAACTTGGGTCATGACACGATCATTACTTAAGTAGTCCTGGAGTAACTACTAGAGAGTTAAAAGTTAATCTCTCAGTGGCTGGAAGATAAAAGGAGCAAGGAAGAGCACAGTTGCTTTTCTTTCTAGGCACTTTGGCACTTCCCAAGTGCTAGGCACCGTGTGAGGCAGAGAAGGAAGTTCAGACACAAAAACTGAGAGGAAGGGGAGCAAATATGTACACATGACAGTCATTCAATTATATATTCATTCAACAAACATTTACTGAACTCTGATTATGCACTGGACATCAGGTGTTGAAGACCGCTATTAACAAAACAGTCTTTGCCTCATGGACTTGCCTCTGTAGTAAAGGAGGCAGACAATCATTCAACACATAACATAGTATCGGGTAGTGACGTGTTATGAAGAAGACATATTAGGGAGCTAGACTGTGACTGAGCAGGGAGAGGGAGGAGTTGCCCTTTCAGGGGTTGGTAGGTAATGTCTGAGATGACATTTGAGTAGAGACCTAAATCAAGTTGGAGGGTGTGATGGTTAAATTTACACATCAACTTGACTGCACTACAGGGTGCCCAGATTAAACAAGGGTGTTTCTACATGAGATTAGCATTTGATTTAGTGGGATCAGTAAAGGAGATGGCCCTCCCCAATATGAGTGGACACCATCCAATCCCTTGAGAGCCTGGATAGAACAAAAAGGTGGAGGAAAGAGGAATTCACCCCTTTTCCTTCCAGCCTGAGTACCAGGGCATAGATCTTCTCCTGCCCTCGGTGCCCCTGCCCTGGCCTCTGGACTTGGGCTGAATTATCCACCCACTCCCCTGGGTCTCCAGCTTGCAGGTGGCAGATCATGGGACTTCTCAATCTCTGTAATCAAGTGAGACAATTCCAAATGTGAAAGTTCTTCCTATAGACAGTTGAGTCCTAAACAACACACGTTACTTACATGCAGATTTTCTTCTGCCTCTGGCACCCCTGAAACAGCAAGACCAACCCCTCCTCTTCCTCCTCCTCCTCCTCAGCATACTCAACGTGAAGATGATGAGAATGAAGACCTTTATGGTAATCCACTTCACTTCCTTAATAGGAAATATATTTTCTCTTCCTGATGATTTTTAAATAAAATTTTCTTTTGTCTAGCTTACTTTATTGTAAGGATACAGTATATAATACATATACCAAATATGGTTTTGTTTTTTTGTTTTGTTTTGTTTTCTCTCTCTTGTTGCCCAGGCTGGAGTGCAATGGCACAATCTCGGCTCACTGCAACCTCCACCTCCCAGGTTCAAGTGATTCTCCTGCCTCAGCCTCCCAAGTAGCTGGGATTACAGGCGCATGCCACCACGTCTGGCTAATTTTTGTAGTTTTACTAGAGACGGGGTATCGTCATATTGGTCAGGCTGGTCTCAAATTCCCGACCTCAGGTAATCCGCCCACCTTGGCCTCCCAAAGTGCTGGGATTACAGGCCTGAGCCACTATGCTCAGCCCCAGATATGTTTTTAATCAACTGCTTATGTTCTCAGTAAGGCTTTTGGTCAACAGTAGGCTATTAATAGTTAAGTTTGGGAGAGTCAAAGGTTATATATGGACTTTCCACTGCAAGGAGATCAGTTCCCCTAACCCCAGAGATGTCCAAGCGTTAACTGTACACCCAATCCTCTCCTTTCTCTTCTCAGTCTCCACAAGTTCCCCCTCCATCATCATGCATTTCTCTTTGTTATTTTGTTTTCCTTCATGCTTACTCACTCTCATCCACATGCACATATTTCTCCCCCTGTCCAGCACAGGAGTGCACACCTGTCACCTCCTCCCGCCTTCTGTATTAGTCCGTTTTCATACTGCTGATAAAGACATTCTCAAGACTGGGTAATTTATAAAGAAAAAAGAAGTTTAATGGACTCACAGCTTCACATGGCTGGGAAGGTCTCACAATCATGACGGAAGGTGAAAGGCATATCTTACATTGTGACAGACGAGAAAGAATGAGAGCCAAGCCAAAGCAGAAACCACTTATAAAACCATCAGATCCCGTGAGACTTATTGACTACCACAAGAGCAGTATACGGGAAGCCGCCCCCATGATTCAATTACCTCCCACTAGGTCCCTCCCACAACATGTGGGAATTCAATCAAGATGAGATTTGGGTGGGGACACAGCCAAACCATATCACCCTCTATGGTGTCCTCACAGTCCTTTAAGAAAATCTTCTCTCTCTGATGAAATAAAAATGTTAGAACTTGGAAAATCCTTAGAGTTTACATGGTTATTCTCAGTGCACACACACACCCCTCCCCACAGTCCTCCGGATGTGTGCATAGTTATCCCTTGCTCAAACCTCCTACTTAAAAAGGCTTTGAGGAAGATGTTGTCCCTACTGGCAGAGGATGAAGCGGTAAGAAGCTGAGAGAGGGTTGAGACAGAGGGAAGCAGACTCTCTTCCCCGCTGCGCCCTCAAGATCAGCATCACATCTTTAAATGTACCTTCATCACCTCTTCCTCTCTTTCTTTTTTCCACTGCCTCCATGTCAATGCTGGACAGGAGCACGAGTGAAGCATGAGTTTCCTTCCATTTTCAAAACAAACCTTTAACTTAGGAATGAAGGTGAAAGAATATATTTTTTCCTAAACCAACAGTGTAAACCGGCTGGACTGTTTTGTAAAAATATCACACCCTCTGGATGTTTCACGAGCTGATTTGCATGGTACCAGATGAGTTTCTTTTTTCCTCTTTCAATCAACTCAAGTAAATATACAACATGCAGCCAAATTACATCCTCTTACAGGAAGAGAGGTTTCAAAATCTTTTCTTATTGTTTACCTGAATCTGTTTGTTCACAGTTTCTCAGACAGGCAAGACATCCTCAGAACAAAGTTACTAAAAGGATTTTCAGGTGACACAGGCTGCAGCTGAAAGTTAGTTATGTAACTTTGGTTTTGTGGCTCTTTCCATTTTCAGGGTGTACAGCAGATACTGACTAATTAACATGGAAATTGATTTGTGTGCTTGAGCATTCCAGCTAGCTGCGACAAGCATTTCACGCTCTGCGTTGGAAAATGTTCTCATTGCTTCTTTGGTAATGCTGAGCCATGGATAGATGACAATGACAGTTCACTTTTGTCACTCTGAATGAAGGAGTAAATAAGTGCCCCATCCACAGAACCACGGAGCTCGTGTAATCCACTCAAAAAGGGACCCTGATCCAGCAACTTTGATGCAACCTGACTTTCCTTGGACACTTCCAGTGACAGGAGACTCACTACTGTAATCCAGCTGTTTGCCATGGCTCTGCTGGGTCTTAGTTAAAGGGGGTCACTCACACGAGTGTTTCCCTTTTTGGTGCTCCCAGTGAGAGGCCAAAACCCTGGGGCAAGTGGAAAGATGCCCATCTAACAGTCTACTCCCTCTAAGGTCAGAATTCTCTCATAAAGGTGCAGTGGCATGCACCTGGAGTCTCAGCTACTCAGGAGGCTGAGGTGGGAAGATCGCTTGAGCCCAGGTTCAAGTCCAGTCTAGGCAACACAGCAAGACTCCATCTCTAAAAAAAAAAAAAAAAAAATTCTCCCATAAAGCTTGCTCCTTTGCAGGTAAGAGACCATCACCACTGTTTCTTCACTATTTGTTAAGGGACCATTTTGTGTCAGATATTGTCTTATATACCGGGGCTGCAACTTAAATAATACTTACTCTGTCTACCAGGAACTTCCAATCTAGTTTATTAAATTTTAATGACTTTGAATTAGATAAACTAGTATAAGTTATTTATAGCATTCTTTATACATTATTTAATTCAATAAAAATTATTGACTAGAATTTACAGTTTAGTAGGGAGAGAAATCTAAATAAATTATTATAACAGGATGGTGCAAGTGCCATCATAAAGCACAGCTCATTAACTTGATCCTTCTTAAGGTAACTGGCCAGGGAAACCTCTTAGAGGTGTTAAGAGGCAGAAAACCTAAGGGCATTGAACACTTAAGGGGCTGGGGGCAGGATTTAGGGAGAAGGATGCTGCCAGAAGGATCTATTGCTTTGTGATGTTATTCAAGGCTAGCCCAGCCGTGCACCAGCTGATTGACTATTGGAGTCCTTGGACACTACCCATAATCATTCTTAACCACCCATGTCGCATGGCTAATGAGAGGTCTTGCGGTACTGGCTTAATGAGTTGAAACGATTCAACTATAATTAGCACATTTATTATTTTAATATGAATCAATGCTTCTAAAGCCCTCAAAAAGAACTTAATCTCTAAAATAAATTAAACCCTTCCTACAAGCTCCTTCATACTACTATCACACTTAGTGTTTTCTTCTTAGCATAAATCGCACATGTCATCCCATTTCCAATCATAGTGGATCGCAAACAGCCAGGCTAAAAGTAATTAAGTTTTATTGTAAATTGTTTTCTGAGCTTTTCTGAAAATCCCAAGGAAAGGCCAGGAGGAGCAGATCTCCAGCTAGGGTGACATTCTGATTGGTCGTGATGACGGCAGTGCATTTTTGGTAAAACCAACAATGGTGCTTTTCAGACACAAGTCCTGCCTAACCTAACATGGCATGAAGGAGGCCGGCAGCCAGGTTTGCATTTTCGCTTGTTGCCTTCGCATCTTCATCCATCAGGCTGAACAGAGAATCAATAACCAGTAGCCTAGCAGGATTTTTTAAGGTTATCACTCCCAATCCTTCATTTGATGGATGCTGAATGTTGATCAAATTGACTGAGAGTTGAAAAGTTGCCTTCTGCTGCAGGTTTGATGAGTTACCATTTTCTGCCAGATAAAGAAGTTTCAACAAAAGAAGAAAAATTACTTTTCTGGGATCTGCTCTTGCTCTATAGAAACAGAAACACAGCTAAGAGGCTTAAAGTGGAAACAGCAGAATATTTAGGTCTCACCGAGGACCCTGCCTATTTTGACAGGGAAGTCCTTTTGTTCTATGTACATATTTTGAAAAACCAGTGTTTCTTTTTATAGGAAAGGATTTCTAAAAGGCATTCTTTGGAAACTCCAAAGTAAAGCAAAATCTATTAGACATCTAGGATATGGTCTTGAAATTAATGTTAAGTGAGAACTGACATATCAAAGATGTAAGTATTAAGGTTCTAATCTATTTTTACAATGAATTCCCATTTATCCAGAATGTTTCCAAATCCTAGAATTTTTTAAGAAATTCGGATTAAAAAAAAATACCAGAGAATCCTGGCTTTGGCAATGGTCTTTTCTCCTTTCCATGTTTGTAACTACTTTCTCCAACAGTGAGAAATATCTATAATAGTTTTAGAATTGCTAAGCCAAGCCACTGAGAAAAGCAAGCCTATTAACTAGAGTTTGATATTGTTGAAATTATTTTTCTTCTTGAGGTTAAATTTGCATACAGTGCAATGCATATATCTTAGGTGTACAATTCATTGAGGTTTGATAAATATATACCTCATAGAATTATTACTGCAACCAAGATACATGGAACATTTCTATTATCCCCAAAATTGCTCTTATGTCCTCTTCCAGTCAGTCCCCAACTCCCACAGATAACCGTTCTGAAGTCTATCACTGTAGAATACTTCAGCCTATTCTTTTTTTTTTTTTTTCCTTAGAGACAGGGTCTAGCTCTGTCACCCTGGTTGGAGTGCAGTGGCACAATCCTGGCTCACTGCAGCCTTGAACTCCTGGGCTCAAGAAATCCTCCTGCCTCAGCCTTCAGAGTAGCTAGAATTATAGGCACACACCATCATGCCTGGTTATTTTTTAAACTTTTGTAGAGGCAGGGTCTCACTATGTTGCTCTGGCTGGTCTTGAACTCCTGGCCTCAAGCAATTCCCCTACCTTGGCCTCCCAAAGTGCTGAGATTACAGGCATAAGCCACCGCATCTGACTTTACTTCAGCCTATTCTTGTACTTCATATAAATGAAATCATGAAATTATGTGTTCTTCTACATTTGGGCTCTTTTGCCCAACAGAGTGAGTTTGACATTTGTTCATACTGTTGGGCCTAGATCAGTAGTTCATTCCTTTTACTGCTGAATAGTATTCCAGGGTATGAATATTCCATGAATTGTTTACCCATTTTCCTGTCAATGGACATTGGTTTTGTTTTTTTGTGGTAAGAACACTTACCATGAGATCCACCCTCAAACTGTTGAGTGTACAATGTAGTATTGCTAACTATAGTCATTACATTATACAGCAGATCGCTAGAGCACAATCATCCTGCTTAACTGGAGCTCCACCTGTTGAACAGCTCCCCATTTCCTCCTCCCTGCAGCCTCTGGCAACCATCATGCTACTGTTTCTATGTACTTGACTCTTTTAGATTCCACGTTGTATTAGTCTGTTCTCACGCAGCTATGAAGAAACACCCGAGACTGGGTAATTTATATAGGAAAGAGGTTTAATTGACTCACAGTTCCCCAGGGCTTGGCCTCAGAAAACTTACAATCATGGCAGAAGGGGAAGCAAACATGTCTTTCTTCACACGGCAGCAAGGAGGAGAAGATTGAGAGAAGTGCAGATCGAAGGGGTGAAAAGCCCCTCACAAAACCATCAGATTTCATGAGAACTCACTCACTATCATGAGAACAGCACAGAGGAACCGCCCCATGATTCAGTCACCTCCCATGAGGTCCCTCCCCCAACACATGGGAATTTCAACTCAAGATGCGATTTGGGTGGGAACACTGACCATATCACACATCTAAGTGAGATCATGCAGTATTTGTCTTTCTATAACTGGCTTATTTCACTTAGCATAATGCCCTGAAGTTTCATCCATGATGTCATGAATGACAGGATTTCCTTCTTTTTTCTTTTGAGACTGGGTCTTGCTCTGTCACCCAGGCTGGAGTGGACTGGCATGGTCATAAACCACTGCAGCCTTGACCTCCTGTGCTCAAGCAATCCTCCACCTCAGCCTTCCATGTAGCTGGGACCACAGGTGTGTGTCAACACACCCCGCTAATTAAAAAAAAAAAATTGTAGAGACAATATTTCACTATGTTGTACAGGCTGGTCTTGAACTCCTGGGCTCAAGTGATCCTCCTGCCTTGGCCTCCAAGAATGCTGTGATTATAGGCACAGCCAGGATTTCCTTCTTTTGACGAACATTATAGCTTTTCCTCAGGATTGGTTATTATGAATAAAGTCTGTGGGAATACAAATGGGTGCAACCATTTTGGAAACTATTTGACAGTTTCTTATAAGGTTATAATACTCCTACCCTATGTATGACCCAGCAATTCCTCCGCTAGGCGTTTACCTAAAGGAATTAAAAACGTATTCACAAAGAGACTTGTGCAAGGATATCTATAGTGGCTTTATTCATGCTTGGGAAAGTCGTTCAATGAAGCCATCTAGCCTTGGTTAACTAGTTCTCCAGTGGAATTCTGCTCTTTGTCATTCATTCTCTTGAATATAATAATAATACAGATTTGAACACCCATCTGTTAACTCCAATAAGCAGGTGACCTGTATGTCTGTTTATGTTGTCTTTTTTTCCTCCTCGTCATGAGTGTCCTGGGTAATTTTTGTTTGTGTATGAGGTTCTGGATAATGCTATCATCTTCCAGAGGGGGCTAGTCCTATTTTCTGGTAGGCAGATAAAGTCATAACTAACCAGGGACTGGTTTGTTTGTTTGTTTGTTTTTTAGTTTCCATCTACCTCTCATTTTCCCCGTACATAGGGTATAGCCTACAGGATTCCCAGCTGAGGTTCTGGAGTGCTGACTGAAGCCCTTCTCCCTTAGTGGGTCTTGAATTCCAACTCTGGCCTCCCCAGCACTGTGAGAAGGAAGAAAACTCTGCTTTACCCATTGAGAGTTTTCTGCTTTGTTTCAAGAACAGTTCAAGAATTCAAAAAGTCAACAAATCTCCAGAAAGGCAAAGAGCAGTTTGCTGGGCACCAATGTGCTGTGCCTCCCTTGCGACCAGGATTTTTGCTCCCTTCCACTCCAAATTCCAAAGACTTATTAGCCCTAAACTCCAATTTCTGTCTTTCTAGTCCTATAAGATTGCCAACATTTCAGCAGGCATCTCTCTTCTTAGCAGCAGCTTTCTGCCTAGGCCTTCTGCCCAGAATCTCATCTTCCCGCCTCCCATGACCAACAACTGGCAAATACTCGGAGGGAAAAACGACGGCATGAGGCTGGCTTTCCTCACTGTGATGTTCTTCTCTAGGGATCGTAGCTGATAGGGTCTGTTTGCCTCAGGTAGTTTGTGATGCTTTCAGTTTTTTCAAAAAATAATCTTTCTAGTTGTTTTGTATGAAAACTTCAGTTCACTGTAACCTAATTTGTCCTAGTCAGAAGCGTAAGTTATGACTTAAATATTTTTCTTGTCTAACTGCACTGGATAGGACCAATTCAATGTTTAAGTAACTTGACTTTTCTTTTAGTGAGAATGTTTATGAGGTTGTTCATTAAGATGGATGTTTTGGGCAAGATGGGAACAACAGACACTAGGGACTCCAAAAGAGGGGAGGGAGGGAATGAGCAAGGGTTGAAAAACTACCTATCAGATACTATGTAAACAATGTGGGTGGCAGGATCAATAGAAGCCCAACTTCAGCATCACACAATATACTCATGTAACAAACTTGCATATGTACCTCCTGAATCTAAAAAAATAAAAGATTGATGTTTTATGTGGCTTTTTAATAGATAGCTTTTATCAGATCAAGGATATTCTTTAATATTCTTAGTTTTCTATATTATCATTAAAAAGCATTATTTATTAATTTATCTATACCATTAATATGATCATATCATTTTTCTCCTTTCATCTCTTAATTTTATAAAGTAATGTGTGTGTGTGTGTGTGTGTGTGTGTGTGTGTGATGTGTGTTTTCCTAATTGTATTAGGGTTCTCTAGAGGGACAGAACTAATGGAATAGGTATATACAAAAGGGGAGTTTATCAAGGATTATTAACTCACACAATCACAAGTTCCCACAATAGGCCACCTGCAGGCTGAGGAGCAAGGAGAGCCAGTCTGAGTTCCAAAACTGAAGAACTTGGAGTCCAGTGTTCAAGGACAGAAAGCATCCAGCACAGGAGAAAGATGTAAGCTGGGAGGCTACGCCAGTCTCTCTTTTCACATTTTTCTGCCTGCTTATATTCTAGCCATGCTGGCAGCTGATCGGATTGTGCCCACCCAAGTGTGGGTCTGCCTTTCCCACTCCACTGACTCAAATGTCAATCTCCTTTGGCAACACCCTCACAGACACATCCAGGATCAATACTTTGTATCCTTCAATCCAATCAAGTTGACACTCAGTATTCACCATCACACTAATATTAAACTATTCTTTCATTACTGGAATAAATCTAGACTGATTATGATGCAGTATCTTTTATTACATTTATGACTGGATTCTATTTTCTACCACTTGTTTAGAATTTCATCTTTGCTAAAGTTGCAATTAGATTTTTTCTTTTCTTCTGCTGGGCTTTCCTGATTTGCCATCAAGATTAAATTAAGCTAATAGAATGAGTTGGAGAATATTTGATCTTTTATTGTGCTCTAAAAAACTAAGTCTAAGATTAGAATAATGTGTTCCTTGAAAGCTTTTTAGAACTTACCTGTAAAAATCATCTGGGCATGGTGTTTTATTTGGGTAAAAAATTTTAACTACTACTTCCATTTAGTTTCCTTCTATATATTGAGCCAGTCAGTCTTACTATTTCTGTTTTTGGGACAGTTTCCTTATAGGTCATATTTTTCTAAGAATTTATCCATTTTGTCTAAGTTTCCAAATTTATCACCATAAAGCTGTTCATGGTATTTTCTTATCTTCTTTTAATTTTGATTGTATCTGTAGTTATATCCCTTTTTCTCACCTCAATATTACCATTTTTTCTTTACCAATCTCACCTGATATTTGACTATTTTATCAGTCTCTTTTAAAGACCAATTTGGGCTTTGTTCTAGGATATGTTGTTTTTTTAAAAAATTGGTGTTTGCTCTTATTTTTATGTTTTCTCTCCTACATTCTTTTATTTAATGTATTATTTTATCTTCCTTCATTTTTTCATATTGACACTTAGTCTTTATTCCTTTCTAAAATAAGTGTTTAAACCTATTATGTTTCATCCCAAGTATCACTCATAAATCTTGCCTCATTCCAGAAAGGACTTGATAAAGCTCAGAAAGATGTATATAGTACAAGATTTAAAAGTAAGAATAGGCTGGGCACGGTGGCTCATGCCTGTAATCCCAGCACTTGGGAGGCCAAGGCAGATGGATCACCTGAGGTCAGGAGTTTGAAACCAACCTGGCCAACATGGCAAGACCTCATCTCCACCAAAAATACAAAAAGTTAGCTGGGCGTGATGGCATGCTCCTGTAATCCCATCTACTCAGGAGGCTGAGGTAGGAGAATCGCTTGAACCCAGGAGGCAGAGGTTGCAGTGAGCTGAGATTGCACCACTGCACTCCAGCCTGGGCAACAGAGCGAGACCCTATCTCAAAGTAAATAAATAAATAAATAAATAAATAAATAAATAAATAAATAAATAGATAAATAGGCTGGGTGTGGTGGCTCACACCTGTAATCCCAGCACTCTGGGAGGCCGAGGTGGGCGGATCTCAAGGTCAGGAGTTTGAGTCCAGCCTGACCAACATGTTGAAACCCCGTCTCTACTAAAAGTACAAAAATTAGCCAGGTGTGGTGGTGCACACCTGTAATCCCAGTTACTCAGGAGGCTGAGGCAGGAGAATCACTTGAACCCAGGAGGTGGAGGCTGCAGTGAGCAGAGACCATGCCACTGCACTCCAGCCTGGGTGACAGAGCAAGACTCCATCTCAAAAAAAAAAAAATTAAAAATTAAAAAATATTAATAAGTAAAAGAATATGAAGAGATTCTTGACAGACGGCAATAGTGGTTTGTTTTAACTAAGCTGTTTCTTATACTTAAAGTGGGTTCCTTGTTGGCAGCATATGGTTAGGTATTGTTCTTTTGTCCAATCTGACAATCTCTGGATTTGAATTGGGGTGTTTATACCATTTATATTTAATATAATTATTGATATGGTTAGATTTAAATCTGCCATATAGCTACTCATTTGCTCTGTGTCCCATCTGTTCTTTGCTCCCTTTGCTCTTTTTATTCCTTCTTTTGGATTCAGGTTTTTTATTATTTAATCTTACCCCCTTTGTTGTTGTATTAGCAATACCTCCTCTTGTGCTATTTCAGTGTTTGTTTTAGGGTTTATACGATACATCTTATGTTATCACGGTCTACCTTCAAGTGATATTACATCACTTCACAAATAGTATAAGAACATACTTCAATTCTTCTTCTCTCAGCTTTGTGCTATTGTCGCCATATACTTTACTTCCATATACGTCATAAAATGCACAATAGTTTGTGATTTTCTCTTTAAACAACCAATTCTGCTTTAAAGCCTGCATTCTCAATGGGGTTATATTGCCCACTCCTACCCACCAACGGGCAAAAAAAATAAATAAATAAAGTTCTTGGAGACTGAAAAAAATGTTCAATATTACAATGGCTTGTATTTCCCCAAAAGACCACAGAACATAAACAAACACATGGTGTATCTGTGGTATTCAAATTTTATGCAGGACGTGGGGAGAATTTGGTTGGGGGAAAATGTCTAAAAATGCTTCGTCAGGGAATAAAATTAAAAACAGACTGAGAAACACTTTAAAGAGATTTAAATAATTTTAAAAGCTCTCATATTTACCCACATAGGATGGTTCCCATTCTCAATACTTTTTGTTCCTTCGTGGAGATCCAGATTTCCATCTGGTATCATTTTCTTCTACTTGAGCTTTCCTAGCATTTCTTCTCATGCAGGTCTTCTTATGATGAATTCTTTCCACTTTTGTTGGTATGAAAAGCCTTTATTTCATCTTCAGTTCTGAAAGATATTTTCACTAGACAAAGATATCTAGGTTGACAGTGTTTTTCTTGCAGTACAGATTTTCCCTGACTTACGATTTTTTAATTTTATGATGGTGTAAAAGTGAAACACGTTCAGTACATTCCTTGACTAATGATGGAATTATGTCTAGATAAACCCAACATAAATCAAAAATGTAAGTTGAAAGTGTATTTTAGGCATGATGTTTTCAATTTATGATGAGTTTTTTTGGAACATAACCCCATCATAAGTCAAGCAGCACCTAAACTTCAAAAATATAGTACCACTGTCTTCTGGTTTATATTTTTTCTGAGAAAAAATCTGTTGTCATCCTTCTGTAAACAACGTCCTTCCCCAACTCCCTCTGACTGCTTTCTTCTTATCACTAGTTTCTCTTTCTCTTTTCTTTTAATTCCAGAGGACCCAAATCACTAATTTTAAACAATTTGATTATGTTGTGCTTTGGGGTCATATGTGTGTGTGTGTGTGTTCGGTTTTTTGGGTTTTCTTTTGTTTTTTTTTTTTTTATGGAGTCTCGCTCTGTCACCCAGGCTGGAGTGCAATGGCACAATCTCGGCTCACCACAACCTCTGCCTCCCAGGTTCAAGCAATTCTCCTGCCTCAGCCTCCCAAGTAGCTGGGATTACAGGCATGTGCACCACGCCTGGCTAATTTTGTATTTTTAGTAGAGACAGGGTTTCTCCATGTTGGTCAGGCTGGTCTTGAACTTCTGACCTCAAGTGACCCACCCACCTCAGCCTCCCAAAGTGCTGGGATTACAGGTGTGAGCCATTGCACCCGGTCTGGGGTCATGTTCTTAATCTTTCTTGTGCTTAAGATTTTTTGAGATTCTTGGATTTGTAGCTTTATGATTCCATCAAACTTTGAAAGTTTTCCGTCATTCTGTCATTTTTTTGCGTCTTTAAAAACAGGTTTACTGGAATTTAATTCACATCATACAATGCACACATTTAATCTGTATAGTGCAATGTTTTGTAGTATATTTATAGAGTTGGGCAACCACCACATCAGTCAATTTTCAAACATTTCATTACCCCAAAATGAAACCTGATACCCACTAGCAGTCACTTTCCAATTACCTCCAACTTATAAGCCCTAGGCAATCACTTATCTATGTTCTGTCTCTACAGATTTGCCTATTCTGGACTTAAAAAAAATAGTCATGCAATGCGTGTCTTCTGTGGTTTAAAAAACAGAATGTACTGTCTCACAGTTCTAGGGGCTAGGTAACTGATAGTAAGGTGTTAGCAGTGTTGGTTTCTTCTGAGGTCCCTCTCCTTGGCTTGTAGATGGCCATCTTCTTATGTCCCCACATGATCTTCTCTCTGTGTGTGTCTGTGTCCTAACCTCCTCTTCTTATAAGAATACCAGTCAGGTTGGATTGGGTCCACTTACGGACCTCATTTTACCTTAATTATCTGAAGACCCTATCTCCAAATACAGACCCTATCTCCAAATACAGTCACATTCTGAGGTGCTGGGGGTTAGGACTTCATCATAGGAATTTTTGGGAAACACAATTCAATCCATAATACCAGGCAGTGAGGACACTGAATTCATCATACTATTTATTTTTGTGAGAATTTGAAATTTTTCATAACAGAAGGTTTTAACTTTTATTAAATTAGAAAATTGATGGAAGAGAATAATAAAGTTAAGCCAGTATGAACTACTATAATAGCTTTAGAAAGAAATACAATCACTTATCTTTAAAAAAAAAAATGACTTGATAATCCATAGGCCTATTAGCAGATCATCTTCTACATTCCTGAAGGGTGAATTGTGTTCCCTCAAATTCAAATATTGAAGTCCTACCACCCATACAGAACGTGACTGTATTTGGAAATAGGGTCTTTAGATAACTAAGGTAAAATGAGGTTATACGAGTGGATCCTAATCCAATCTGAACGGTATCCTTATAAGAAAAAGAGATTAGGGCACAGACACACAAAGAGGGAAGACCACGTTGGGACACACGGAGAAGACGGTCATCTGCAAGCCCAGGAGAGAGGTCTCAGAAGAAACCAGCCCTACTGACACCTTAATAGCAGCTGTAGAGCCTCCAGAACTGTGAGGCAGTAAATAAGGTGCCTCAGCCTCCAATGTCTAAGAAACCCAAGATCATATCCAGTCCAAAGGGCAGTCAGACCTTCCCTACGTTAGGCATTAGATAGAACTGGAGTCTCCTTAGTACACCACTGATTTAACTTTTGCTGACATTTAATATTGCCATTTAAGTTTAATCTTTCTTTTTTTTTTTTTTTTTTTTTTTGAGACGGAGTCTCGCTCTGTCACCCAGGCTGGAGTGCAGTGGCGCAATCTCGGCTCACTGCAAGCTCCGCCTCCCGGGTTCACGCCATTCTCCTGCCTCAGCCTCTCCGAGTAGCTGGGACTACAGGCGCCCGCCACCACGCCCGGCTAATTTTTTGTATTTTTAGTAGAGACGGGGTTTCACCGTGGTCTCGATCTCCTGACCTTGTGATCCGCCCGCCTCGGCCTCCCAAAGTGCTGGGATTACAAGCGTGAGCCACCGCGCCCGGCCAAAGTTTAATCTTTCACAATATGGTAGTTATATTTGCCTAGTAAAGCAACACAAGTGAGCTTAATGGTCTGTATCATGGCATAGGCTGAAATATTAGAGGGAGGACAATTGACTGTCTCCATGCTAGGGTCAGCCACAAGATGTAAATATCAAAGTTACAGCCATTAGCTTTTAGGTTTTTTTGGTTCACTTATGCAATTTCTTATTAATATTCCTCCAAGAGAACTGAGGATATTTCCAACACACCATGGAGTCAGAACACCCAATTAATCAAGATGAAATAAGATAAATATCCAAATTAGCTAAATGGGAGAAAAGTGCTTAATAGTCACAGAATCATAGAATTTAGAGGGCTGACTTCCATTTATGGCAATACAGTAAATTAACTGAGAACCCTCCTACCAAAAAACACCTGGAAATGATGGACAAAATATAATAAACATGCTTTTAAATATGTAACTGAACATGCAAGAAAGTAAGAGAAATCCCTCGGGGCAAAGCCTGAAATGAAACAGAAATGCAGCTCAGATTGCCCTGATAAATGTTGCTGGACTTGATAACTGAGGGGCTACTATTTTAACAGTCATGTGAGGACAGGAGATAAAGCCTTGAATCTATAGTAGGAAGACAGAGTGTAAGTTATCTAGTATCAGCACCCTCAAAGGCTTACACTTCAGTAAAAGGGTAGATTAGGAATAACATCCACCCACTGGCAAAGAGGTGTGACAAGAGAGCTTTCTGGTCTCATCTTGTCCTCTAGGTTACATTGTCTTTAAAACCAATACTACTCTGAGAATTCTAACCATGAATCATTTTTCTCCTGTATTTGCAGTTTAAATTTATACTATCTTTGGTCTGTGAATCTCACCTCTGGTATGCCTGAGAGGAAGAAATGCTTTGAGGGACACAACTTTAACCCACGCCTCCAAAATCTCAACAGATGAGGCTCCACCAGACATCATTAGCTCATATCACTAAGACACGTGAGACGATTCGAGTGTTGGACTCACTCATATGTAACTGAATCATCTGAAACCCAGATATTTTCAATGATTTGCCCAAAAGTTCCATAGCATTTAATTGGCAGAGACAGACCAGAGCTCATGGCTTATGAGTTGCCTGCGAATGATTTACTCCTTTCAGCAATCTGCCTCTTTCCGTATAGAAGTTCTTTCTCTGGAGAATCTAAGGGAAAAATCAGGTTCAATTGTCTTTATTTATTTATTTATTTGTTTGCCTTGAGATGGAGTCTCACCTTGTTGCCCAGGCTGGAGTGCAGTGGCCCAGTCTCGGCTCATGGCAACCTCCTCCTCCCGGATTCAAGTGATTCTCCTGCCTCAGCCTCCAGAGTAACAGGGATTACAGGCACGTACCACCACACCCAGCTAATTTTGTAGTTTTAGTAGAGATGGGGTTTCACCACGTTGGCCAGGTTGGTCTTGAACTCCTGACCTCAAGTGGTCTACCCACCTTGGCCTCCCAAAGTTCTGGGTTTACAGGCATGAGCCACTGTGCCTGGCCTCACTTTTCAATATAGGATTGTTGATTTTGAAGACAACTGAGGCCAAGCATGGTGGGTCATGCCTGTAATGCCAGCATTTTGGGAGGTGGAGGCGGGCAGATCACCTGTGGTCAGGAGTTCAAGACCAGCCTGACCAACATGGTGAAACCTCATCTCCATTAAAAATACAAAAATTCACTTTGGGAGGCTGAAGCGGGCGGATCAAGAGGTCAGGAGATCGAGACCATCCTGGCTAGCACGGTGAAATCCCGTCTCTACTAAAAATACAAAAAGTTAGCCAGGTGTGGTGGCACGCGCCTGTAGTCCCAGCTACTCACAAGGCTGAGGGAGGAGAATGGCGTGAACTCGGGAGGCAGAGCTTGCAGTGAGCCGAGATCGCACCACTGCACTCTAGCCTGGGACAGAGTAAGACTCCGTCTCAAAAAAAAAAAAAAAAATCAGCCAGGCATGGGCATGCATACCTGTAGTCCTAGCTACTCAGGAGGCTGAGGCAGAAGAATGACTTGAACCCAGGAGGTGAAGGTTGCAGTGAGCCAAGATCGTTCCACTGCACTCCAGCCTGGGCGACACAGTGAGACTCTGTCTCAAAAACAAAACAAAACAAAACAAAAAACACCAAAAAATGAGCCAATGTGCCCCCAAATACTCAAATAAGCAAGTGGATTCTGCTACTGTGGTGCTTCAAGTTCACAAGTGTCCTCATCTGTATTCTGGAGATACTCTGCACCTGAGCAAGTATGTTGAAAAGATGTGCTACTCAGCACGCTCACTGTCTGCTAACTGAAACACCCTTTGGGAAAGCAATCTGCTTAAGCATACCAATGGTTTTAAATGTAATGCTGCTTTGAGTAATTCATTCTTAGGAAATTCTCAGACATATGAATAAAGGGTTAGTGTTCAATTACACTCACACTATTGTAACCTACAATGCTGAAAAATTGAAAATGCCCTAACGTTCTACAAAAAAATGGTTACATAAATTACAGTACATGTTTAAAATAGATTGTTCTATAGGCATTTTAAAAAATTTGAAGACTGATATAAAACTGAATAAAAAAAGAATTAAAAATATACGTATATATTGTTCTCACTCATGGGGAGCCTAAACAACTTATGTCATGGAGATCGAGAATAGAATGATAGATACTAGAGGCTGGGAAGGGTGTGTGGGTTGGAGGGGTTTGAATAAAGAGAGGTTGGTTAGTGGGTACAAATATACAGTTAGATAGAACAAATAAGCCACAATGTTCAACTGCAGAGTAGGGTGGCTATAGTTAGCAATAATGTATTGTATATTTCAAAGTATCTATAAGAGAGGACTTGAAATGTTACCAATACATATACATAACAAATAATCCAGGTGGGCCAGGCGCGGTGGCTCACGCCTGTAATCCCAGCATTTTGGGAGGCTGAGATAGGCGGATTATGTGAGGTCAGGAGTTTGAGACCAGCCTGGCCAACATGGTGAAACCCCATCTCTACCAAAAATACAAAAATTGGCCAGGCATGGTGGCGCATGCCTATAATCTTAGCCACTCGGGGGGGTGCTGAGGCAGAAGAATCGCTTGAATCCGGGAGGTGGAGGTTGCAGTGAGCCAAGACCATGCCACTGCACTCCAGCCTGGGCGACAAAGCAAGACTCCATCTCAAATAAATAAATAAATAAATAAATAACTCAAGGTGATGGATACTCCAAATATCCTGACTTGACACATTCTATGCATTTAACAAATACATGTACCCCATAAATACATAAAGTACTTTATATGAATAAAAAAGTAACTTACAAAATTTGAAGAACATAGCATTCCCTTTTTATAAATTACAATTCTCTAAATTTTGTATTCCCATGGTCTCCTCTGAAAGATTCAAATTTGTAATTGGTTTATTAAAACATATATTCACAAAATATATACATGCAGAAACCACAATGGTGTAGCACTTCGCACCTGTTAGGATGGCTAATATAAAAACAATAATAACAATAATAGGCCAGGTCCGGTGGCTCATGCCTGTAATCCCAGCACTTAGGGAGGCCGAGGTGAGCAGATCACCTGAGGTCAGGAGTTCAAGACCAGCCTGACCAACATGGTGAAACCCCGTCTCTATTAAAAATACAAAAATGAGCCAGCCGTGGTGGTGGGTGCCTGTAATCCCAGCTACTTGGGAGGCTGAGGCAGGAGAATCACTTGAACCTGGGAGGCGGAGGTTGCAGTGAGCAGAGATCATGCCACTGGACTCCAGCCTGGGCTACAGAGTGAGGCTCTGTCTCAAAACAAACAAATAAATAATAATAATAATAAACACTGGCAAAATTGGAAGGAATACTTGACACTGCTGGCGGGAATGTAAAATGATGCAGCTGTGGAAAACAGTATGATGATTTCTCAAAAACCCAACCCACAAGAAACGAAAGCAAAGACTCAAGCTGACATTTGTACACCCATGTTCATAGCAGCATTGTTCAAAATAGCCAAAAGGTGGAAGCTACCCAAGGGTCCATCAATGGATGAATGGATAAGAAAATGTGGTAACCGTCTACCTGTCTTTAAAATCAATACTACTCTGAGAATTCTAACCATGGGCCTTTTCTCCTGTATGTGCTGTTCAAATTGGTACCAACTTAGTGGTCTGGAAATCCCTACGCTGAAAGATTCACATAAAAAGCCATCTTAGGCTGATAACCCCTGTGGTATGACTGGCAGAAAAAAATGTCTAGAGGGACAAGCCAATCCATATTATTCAGCCTTGAAAAGGAAGGGAATTCTGACACATGCTACAACATGGATGGACCTTGAGGACATTACACTAAGTGAAACAAGCCAGTCACAAAAGGACACATACCGTATGATTCCACTTATATGAGGTATGTAGTCAAATTCACAGAGATTCACAGAGATGGAAAGCAAAATGGTGGTTGCCCCAGGCCAGGCATGGGGGAGGATTGGAGGGTTATTGTTTAGTTGGTACATAATTTAGTTTTGCAAGATGAAGAATTCTAGAGATGGATGGTGGTGATGGTTGCATAACAAGATGTGTGTGTATTTTACCACAATAAAATATATACATGAAAATACATGGATATATACATATATACTATAATATATCAGTCATATAAAAAAGATGATACATGGGTAGGTAGCTTGATAGATATAAACATTGATAGCTTTATGGTGTATTCATTTCCTGTTGCTGCTGTGTAACAAATTTCCACAAACTTGGTGGTTTATAACAACACATATTTATTCTCTTACAGTTCTGGAGAGACAAGTCAGAAATTAAGGTGTCAGCAGGGCCACACTCTCTCTCTGGAGGATCTGGGGAATTCTGTTTCCTGGGTTTCTGCCTTTGGAAGCCGCCTGCATTCCTTGGCTCATGGCCCTTCCTCCATCTTCAAAGCCATCTTCCTCCTACCTGAAATTTTCTATCCTTTGACCAACATCCCCCTAACTGTTCCATTCTCTGGTAACTTCTATTCTACTCTCTACTTCTATGAGATAAACTTTTTTCAGTTCCACATCTGAGCAAGATCATTGATATTTGTCTTTTCGTTCCTGGCTTAATTCACTTAACATGATGTCCTCCAGGACATCAATAACTTTGGAAGCCATTATTCAGCCTACTCACTCATGAACAGACAGCAGAAAAGAGGGAAGGAAAATGAAAAACAATGGAAGAAAATATCCTCTGTATACTTTTATATAGTTTACAAGCTTTTTGTGATGAAAAAGTTTTATAATAAAAAATGCAACATCTTAAAATTGGCTTTCTTAATTGATATAATTTGGATATTTGTGTCTTCCAAATTCATGTTGAAACATGACTTCCAATGCTGGAGGTGGGGCCTGGGTGGGAGGTGTTTGGGTCACTGGGGTGGATCCCTCATGAATGGCTTGGTACCTCCCTGGTGCAATGAGTGATTTCATGGAAATCTGGTTATTAAAGAGCCTCCTCCCTCCCCCTCTCTCTTGCCCCCTCTCTTAATATGTGACAAGGCAGCTCCCCTTGCCTTCCTCCACGACTGGAAGATTCCTGAGGCCTCACCAGAAGCAGATGCCGGCACCATGCTTCTTGTACAGCCTGCAGAACCATGAGTCAAATAAACCTCTTTTCTCTATAAACTACCCAGCCTCAGGTATTCCTTTATAACAACACAAATGGACTAAGACATTAATGCAAGTATAATTTAGTGTATTTGGGGTGCTTTTCCAGGTGTGAGATGGGTTCCACTAAACCATCCAGCACGTCTGGTATAATTATCCTAATGAGCAGAGTAATCCATTTGTAAGGTGTCAAATCTGTAACAGGAATGCTGTCTTATAGCTGCAATGTTTACAGCTCCCTCTGGAAAATTTCCAGTCTCACCACAGTCAGGTTTCCCGTCCCTACACTTCTCTTGTGCTACTGGCATTCATAATGAGATTTATACACATTGTCTATCAAATGAGGTATTTTGATGAGGTGTTGCATTCACTTTTTCTGTAAAGCATGGCTTTGAAGAATTGAAAAAATTAAACATCACCCAAGGGTCTTCATTATTATTCTTCAGTTAATGAAGATTTCTTTTAAAAGCCAAGCCCTGTGCTGAGAGCTTTCTGTGGACTAAGGCATTGATTTCTTGCACTGTCCTATGAGGTGAGTGGTAGCACTGTGGTCATTTACAGATGAGGAAGCTGCCTCGTAGAGAGGGCATACAACCTGCCCAAGGTCCTCCAGTGACTGATTTTTGAAGGCATGAGAGGGGAGGCATTTATGAAACAACATGGAACCCTATTTATGCACTACAGCTAATCACATACACGTCTTCTGAAAAGATCAAAGACAGGTCTGACCTCAGAGTCCCCTCACACAACTGTGCACTTCAGATCAGACTATTAGTTAACACACATCACATCTGCTCTCTTCAAACTCTTTAGAGCTTCTAAAACATACAAAGAAAGCAGAAGAGACAGTTCTTGCCCTTTTAAATATCCTACAATTTAATCTGGGAGATAATACATGCACCCTATAATGTAAGTAAAGTTACAAAATGACCTATACCCTCAAACACACAACACAAGAGTGACCAAGAGCAGGTCAACATACACAAAACCAAAGAGTGATAAGGATGAAGTCTGTTGGAGATTTGGTGGTTAAATGCATTTCTCTTTTCTAGGCATTTGAGGGCACAGCCTGGCAGTTTAATATGACAAACTGGGCTCTTCTATAGATTTTACTCATAAATATCCTTTATGAGTGAACAAAAAAGTAATTTTAAACCGAGCTGAGGCTTTTTAAAAAATTGATGTTAGTATGAACACTGACTCCTTGGAAATTATACCAATGCTCAACAAGCAAAATTTAGTAAAGAAAAATAGAGGAGGACAAAGAAGGAAATCTTGATTTAGAGCAATGGCAAGAAGGCAAGCTGCATCTATAAATTTCTAAAGAGCAGCTTGTTAAATAAATGGTTTCTCTTTGGAAGGCAGATGTTTATCAGTAAATGCTCCTCTGAAGTGCAGCTTGTTAATCTGCAGGAGGAGATGTCTGGGCACTTTTGTTCCCAAAAGGTCGTGATGAGATAAGGAGGGGGAAAGTTTGACAGCTGCTCTGGGATCTGTATTCATGAAGCAACCCAGAATCAGGTTAGCTGTGTTTATGCTCACAGCTAATCACGGACTTTCCTTCTAACATACAGAATGGTGTGCCCACATTTGTAAATACACAAACGTGCGCGCGTGCTCACACAGACACACCCCTTCTTACCTGATTCTGGCGTAGCAATACAGAGATTAATATTCAGAAAGAGTTCTGTACCAGGACTTCGTACCAGTGTTTCCAACAGTGGTGCACAGCACACTGGTTCATCAGGTTAAGCAAGAAGAAATGAAACCAGGCTTGCTTGATGAAGTCTAAAACTGGAGGTCCTAAGGGGGCAAAGTGAAAGAAAGGTCAAAGTTTCCTACCTACTGTTAGCTGCACTTAGAAGCAGCAGTAAAATCTTGGGAAAGAGGCATGAAATAAACATGGGCAATGTAATGTTCCTCCAAATATTACATGAGAGACCAGGAGATGTCGCTTTTGCTTTTAAATCCAGAGCAGAGGATGAGTTTAAGACTTGAGCAACACAAGGTCCTGGAGAGAGTCTGTTCCCCACAAACTCTGCGAAGAATGTTACTCTCCATGAGGGCGAGGAATTTTACTTTCTTAGCATTGTATGTCCAGCCCTGGCACAGGATCTAGCCCAATACATATTTGATGAATGAACAGATAATATGAATGAATGCACAAATGCCATATTACAGCAAATATTTCACCTCCTGGGGATCTTAGCTAAAGCAAAAGTAGAGGCAATTTGTCCAGCCAGCATTTCCTCTCTCTAATATCATAACCACTATTTGAGCTCATTGGAAGAGAAGCTTAAAAGGCAGATGTAAATGTTTGTTCCTCTATCGCTGCAAATCTTGGCACAGCCTTGATAACCAAATACCAATCAACTCTACAAAATAATAGAAGTTGGCCGGGTGCAGTGGCTTCACGCCTGTAATCCCAGCACTTTTGGAGGCCAAGGTGGACGGATCACTTGAGGTCAGGAATTTGAGATCAGCCTGACCAACATGGTGAAACCCTGTCTCTACTAAAAACACAAAAAGTAGCCGGGCATGGTGGCAGGTGCCTGTAATCTCAGCTACTCAGGAGGCTGAGGCAGGAGAATTGCTTGAACCCAGGAGGCCAAGGTTGCAGTGAGCCAAGATTGAACCACTGCATTCCAGCCTGGGCGACAGAGCAAGACTCATCTCAAAAAATAAAAACAAAAAAAGCACACCCATCCGTCTGGATGGAATGGGACATCCTTTTCCCTGCAGTAGGCATGTTTTATTCCTCTAATGTTGGTAGGAAAATAGTTGGGTAAAGCCCTTTCCATCTCTCCCCATTTTGGGGGCAGTCATGTCCTCATTACTGTTTCCTCTCTCTCATCCCCAAATATATATGCACAAATGTTTGCTACTTATATTACAAAGCCTTTAGAAAATTCTCTCTTCCCACCTTCCAGAGTTCTCAACTTTGCCCTGTCCTCTTCAACCCTCCTCACTTTTCAAGTAAAATTTTAAAGGTGGCATCCAAAACCAAACCTCACTTTTCACTTGACAAAACTCAATAATTACTCTGTTTTCTTAAGTCAGATGCTCCTGCTAGTCTGATACAAACCACCCAAAATTAGCGTTTTCCCTCCCCTTCAATGCCAATGGCATTAAATGACTCAACTCTGCCTCACACCAGCCCCTTCAGCTTCCAGGGTGTGAGCTGACCTCCTCGTCAGGACACACTCTCTTGTTCTGTAGCATCTTTTCCATTCACCCTGATAAACCATCTTTTTCACTTCAGCACCCCTCTCGCTAAATAATGTCAGGCTTGGCTCTTTTGCCACACGGTTATAGCAGCAGCAGATGCTCTGCTATCTGGCATAGTTGGGGGAAGGAAAAATGTTGCTTAATCTATATTCCAGTTAAAGGACAGGGGTTACATTTATCATACTTGGGTGGTCAACCTTCAAATACAGTAATTCACATGGTAAAGTGTACTTAGTACTGAAGTGACACTGAATTTTAATGAGTCTTTGATGATTCAGAAGGTACTG
Source organism: Symphalangus syndactylus (assembly GCF_028878055.3). NCBI lineage: Eukaryota > Metazoa > Chordata > Mammalia > Primates > Hylobatidae > Symphalangus > Symphalangus syndactylus. The sequence goes on along the minus strand of NC_072434.2, from coordinate 81,350,588 downwards.
CAGGAATATTGCAACACTTACGAGTCATCATTATGAGTATCAGCGATTACTGAATTGTAGGTTTTGAAAGGCCACTGATGGATGGACCAGATTGGCTTCTGTGCGGTTGTCTGTTTCCTTGCATTGGACAGGGGCAGCACATCTCTGAACTTGCTTGGAAAATCTCTGGAGGGCACTAGCTGGCGTCTTGGCGTCTGTTCAACAAATGTTTAAGTTCCTACTATGTGCCTGGCAGAACTGCTAGATTTTTGGTTCTGATATTATCTACTGCACATGATGATCTTCCTCGAGTGCCTTAGCAAATAGAATGGGTACCATGCCTCCCTGTCTCTTTTAGGAAAAGGTTTGTTTTTTTCTATTTTTCCCAGTTGATGGTTAATTTTAACAAATGGAGAAATTTCACAGGGTCTTTCTCTTGATTTTTATCTGATCTGTTGGGTAATAATGCACAATTGGAGTGTAAAGCATAACTAGGTTTCTAAATCATTTTCAGCTGATTGACAATGTTTCTAACTGCAAAAGAACAAACTCATTTCTATGTCAAACAGGACTAAAAAACCTTCATGGATGTGTCCACTTCCTTGTAACTCACCAATTTATTTTGGTTGGGAGGGGGGGTAGTATGTCCACTGATATTTGATCCCTAACTTTGTTCAAGATTTATTTATTTATTTTGAGACAGTTTCGCTTTTGTTGCCCAGGCTGGAGTGCAATGGCACGATCACAGCTCACCGCAACCTCCACCTCCCGGGTTCAAGCGATTCTCCTGCCTCAGCCTTCTGAGTAGCTGGGATTACAGGCATGCACTGCTACGCCCGGCTAATTTTCTATTTTTAGTACAGACAGGGTTTCTCCATGTTGGTCAGGCTGGTCTTGAACTCGCGACCTCAGGTGATCCGCCCACCTTGGCCTCCCAAAGTGCTGGGATTTACAGGCATGAGCCACCGCACCCAGCCTCAAGATTTAATTTGCAGGCCCAGTGGAGAGAAATGGGATCCTGCAGACCAGGAAGCAGTCGTGGCTCTGCTGGAGACCAAGCTGTCACCTCAATTTGCTGTACTTCAGCATTCCCAATGGTTTTAAACTGGATGTTAGTACTTGCCCACAGCAATGAAAGGAAATATCTGATGGTGACCGGAAGGCTTTATATGAGCCATTGAAATATCTCTTGGAGCTAACTGCTACCTTTTCTGAAAAGAGCTGCATTATCTTAAAAATAACCAAGCACTTTTAACACTACAATGTTTTCCCCTGGAATCCTTCAAATTTTGATAAAGTCATCTCAACAGAATTTTTAAAAATCAATAATCATATCAGGTTAAAATATTTTTAATTAATGGTGTTTAGCACTATATACTAACTGGATTTTATATATTTTATTGAAAATATGCACAAATATTTACTTTTCTATTAATAAGATAATGTCACATGATTAAAGCACTGAAATTCTTTCAGATAATCTGGAGGGAAATGTCCTTTTTCTCTTTGCCGAGTTTCTCTCTGGGAAATGAAGAAACAAGATTGTGAGAGTTCAAAGTTCCTTCCTCACCTGCTGCAAGTTCACACTCAGCAGGTCACCGTATTTATTATATTTACCTTATGGATGGCAGAGATTGTCGGTGATCAACAGCATTTATGACTCTATTATTATATTTACCTTATGGATGGCAGAGATCGTTGGTGATCAACAGCATTTATGACTGTCTAGTTCTTGTTTCTTCCATTTCATAGAATCTACACTCTCAAGGTTCTCAAAAACCATTTAATCCAAGATACTTTCCTAGGCGAGAATTTAGGGATTGTTTTGTGAGTCTCCAAAAGGCTATAATACTTAAAAGCAAGGGATGAGGCAAAAGGCATCTTTGAAAATTACATTTGAAGAATGCAGTGTAAATGGAATTAGATATTCCAAGTGTTAAAAAAAACATGGGACTGGCTGAGTTTAGGGGTTACTTCATTTAAATCCTCACTTTTCACTCAGACTAGTCGAAATAGCACCCATTTCAGGCTAGACTTGTTGCCAAGCTAATCTTTTTAAAAGTACAATAATATACACTTGTAAAAATTTGAAACAGTGCAGAAAGAATGAGAAATAGCCAAACCATGAGTTCCCTCACCCCTGATCCTCTAATCCCATTCCGTGGAGGTAACCACAGAAATTTTTAAGTGGTGTGGTGTGGTGCTGAGAAGAATGTTACCGGATGTGAAGGTGGAGAAAGAGAGAAGTGTTACGGTCTGATGTATCCCCCAAATATTGAAATGGAATCCCCACGATGATGGTGTTTGGAGATGGCATCTTTGGGAGGTAATTAGGTCATGAAGGCGGGGCCCTCATGAATGGGATTAGTGCCCTTGTAAGAGGCCAGAGAGCAAGCTTACCCTCCACCCACTGTGAGAACATGAGCAGCTGGCCGCTGCATCCCAGAAGAGGGCCCTCACCAGAACTCGGCCATGATGGCACCATGATCTTGGACTTCCAGCCTCCTGAACTGTAAGAAATAAATGTCTGTTCTCTATAAGCCACCCAGTTTGCAGTATTTTGTTACAGCAGCAGGAGCTAAGACTGGAGGGGTCAGGGGCAACTCCCAGGTTGATGGTGTTATTGACTGACAGAAGAAATTCAGTCTCCCTGGAAGCTGGGTTAAAATAATTGTTTTTAAAGACTTCTGCACTATCTGCAACCCTCTGTACTTGTGCTTTACCCTCAGCATATAATCCTTTTTCTGTCTGAAACACTCTCAATCCTACCTTTCCCTCCAATCTTCCTTAAATGAGCCAACAAATCTTCCACACCTCCCATTGTCTTCAACCTAGCAAAGCCAGCTGAGTCTGCCAACAGTTCCCACAATCCCGACGCTGCTCTTGAGGGGCTCATTGTGAGAAGGGCCCTCAGCAATCCCATTCCCAGACCTTTTTGCAGCATTGGGTTCTGCTGGCATGCCTCGAAACACTCTCCCTCCAGGCTTCCTCCAACCCACAGCTGCTCGCCTGCTGGCTCCCCCTCCTCCTCCTCCTCCTCCTCCTCCTCCAGATTCTCTTCTCCTTATATGCTCCATAGGTGATCCCGTCGCACTGCAGCCTGCCACGTTGAAGTCTCTCAATTCTAACTCCAGACATTCTTTTTAAATTCCAAAGTCTAGTATCCAACTGCCCATATTCAGTCTAGTCACATCGAATCTTTCCAAAACACATCCTTTCTCCCATCCCCTGGACTCTGTCTTAGCAAATGGTCCAGCCATCCACTCATTCCCCAAAGCCTGGTATCTGGGCACTGCTGGCAGCAGCACGGATGCACCACTCTCCCGTCCCTCGCCTTTCTAGCTGCTGTTTACCCTAAGATGTTCTTCCTTTCCTTAAAAACTGTATTTGACTTATACAAACATTATCTACAAAATCACCATACCAGCTTTTAGGTTATCATTCCACCTTGCCTTTATTTTTTATAATATATTTAATATTAGGTAGAACATAATATGCACAAAACTGTTATCTATTAGTTATAAAGCATAATATATTAATAGCATATAGTAAACACTCGTAAGCCTACCAGGAGGAACCAGAACAGCTGCATAACTTGGCATCTACCTATGTGCTCCCGTCCCTTCCACTCCCTCCTTCCGTGGGTAATTACTATGCTCAATTTTGGTTTATTATTGTTACCTTTTTTTTTTAATAGCATAGTTTTATTGTATATGTATGCTTAGACTACATATTCTTTGGTTTTGCTTGTTTTTGGGCTCAATAGTACACCCCATGTAGTCTCTTCGAACTTGCTTCTTTTCCTTAATATTTTCTGAGATTCATTCTTACTGTGAAGTATAGCTGTAGTTTACTCATTTCCACTACTGAATAATATCCCGTAGGATGAATATATATATCTAATTATTCACCTATTTTCCTGTAGACAGACATACATTTCACTTTTTCCAGTTATTAACTATTATAAATATGTAACTATGAACATTCTTACACATTCCTCCTAGTGGCCACATGCAAGAGTTTGCTGGACATACAGGTGGGAGTTGGAAGCAAGATCATAAGGTCTGCAAATGTTCAAGTCTGTAAGGGATAATTGTTTTTTAAAGCAGTGGTGCCTGTCCACAATGTTGTACAAGTCCCTACAGATCTAACAACTGGTACTGTCAGACCCAACCTTTGCAAGTCTTATGGATATAAAATGGAATCTCATTGTGGTCCTAATTTATGTTTCCCTGACCACCAATGCTACAGAACATCTATTTATTTAAAAGCCCTATTTCCTCTTGTGTAGCCTTCATAATTTTTCTATTTTTTTTAAATAGGAATTCTCTATATTTGTGATTATGAATCTTCATCAGTTATTTGTATTATGTCTTCTCAAGTTGTGGATCATCTTCTCACTTCAAGTGTTTGCTTAATATAAGCCTTTAGTTTTAACAGAATTGACTTAACCGTCTTGTCATTTATGATTACTACTTTATGTCTCAAGAGACTCTTTCCTGCCCTAAGGCTTTTTTCATCCAAACACTGACAATTTTTGCTTTTTGTATTAAAGCCCTTAACATATTTGGAACTTATCACCAGGTAAGGTGAGAGAAAGTAAAATCTTTTTTTCCCACATGAATAGCCATTGTTCTGGGATTACTTAGGGAGTGGTCCTTCCTGTCCCCACTGACTTGCCATGTCACCAGGTCATTTTGCAAAGGTCAACATATGCATGGGTGAGTTTCTAGGCCCTTATTTTGTTCCCCTGCTCAGAATGCCTACCTCTGCACTACGACACTGTCTTGACAATAAAGCTTGGTATCACATAGGGTGCATCTCCTCAACCTCTCCTTCATATTTAGAAGCATTTGGTAATTTTAAGTCCTTTGCTACGCCATATAAACACCTGTTTGTTTCATTCAATAAAATCTCTGTTGGAATTTCCATTGAAAATGGTATTAAATCCATAGATCAATTTCAGGAGATCTGATACCTTTATAATCTTTAATATTCCTATTCATGAACAAAGATAGTTCTTCATTTGTTCCTCCCTTGCTTCTTCGTCTTCATCCTTCAAATCAAATCAGGACTCCAATGCTACCTTCTCCTGACTCCTGCCACCACCATCTTTAAAGTAGGATGAGTGTATATTTTGCATGCAAATTTTTGAAATAACTGCAATCATCCAAGAAAAAGATGACATGGGTGAGTTTGAGGCTTGTTGCTTGAGTGGTGGCACCATTCTTCATTACTGAATATATTGAGAATTGGAGGGGAATAAAATGGTAAGAAATGAGTGACGTTATGCTGCCCACCTGTCCAATTCTGTTGGCTATCAGAGCCCAGCTGAGAACCTGCTCAATCATGAAAACAATTAAAAGATGTTAACCGGCCAGGTGCAGTGGCTCACGCCTGTAATCCCAGCATTTTGGGAGGCCGAGGCGGGCAGATCACGAGGTCAGGAGATCGAGACCATCCTGGCTAACACGGTGAAACCCTGTCTCTACTAAAAATACCAAAAATTAACCGGGCGTGGTGGCAGGCGCCTGTAGTCCCAGCTACTCTGGAGGCTGAGGCAGGAGAATGGTGTGAACCCGGGAGGCGGAGCTTGCAGTGAGCCGAGACTGCGCCACTGCACTCCAGCCTGGGCGACAGAGCCAGACTCTGTCGCAAAAAAAAAAAAAAAACCAAACCAAAGCAAAACAAAAAAAATGTTAACCACCCTTAACAGTAACTTTCTCTCCTCATTTCCTTTTTGTTTCCTCAGGGGCACGGAAATACGAAATCATGGGAGGACGAAAATGCCCAGAGAGCATGGCTGCTTGACCACACTGGGGCAAACGGCTTCAGTGTTTCTGACAAGCAAGCAGTGAGAGCATGCCTTTTGCCAAAGGCAGTTCTGCAACCATTTAGTCCAGCCTTTAGAAAATGAGGTCTTCCGAAGAGAACAGAGCTACACCTTCCCCGTCAGAATCCACTGCTATAACCACTTAGATTAAAATGCCCCATTTCTCACAGTATCATTTTGTCACAGGGTCACACTTCTCTATTCAACTCAGTTTCAGGCTTTTCTTCTAAGAGGAAAAAAAGAGGACTAAGTGGCCTCCTAGATTCCACTGTAAAAACAGAAAAAAGCAGGTTGACTTGCTTTGAAATCAAAAGACCTCTGTCTTCAGTCTGTCCCCATCTCGGAGGGACCAGGGAAACCACAGGAACCCTGCTCACTGCTCTTCACGCAAGGTCCCGAAAAAACAGCGCCTGTTTTCCAGGCACTGCAGGAAGACCCTGCTCCTCTACAAGGTTCCACTAAATAGTCTTCGAAAACCAGAAGCAGGGAAGTGTCAGCCAGATGCACACAGGTTTTTTGTTGTTGTTATTTTTAAGGCACTCTAGGTTGTATTTCCTTGAGGATCATCAAGAATAAAAAAGGCAAAAAAAAAAAAAAAAAAAAAAGTTAGTCTGTATCATATCCCAAAATGGGTCCGAGCCATTTCTCAACCTCAGCCACAGATATGTTCTTCCTCAACGCATAATCCTCAACCTGCAAAAGATGAGAAGCATTTTATTAAACCAACATGATAAGACTTTTGGAATAGAAGTTTCCACAAAATTTGCCAAGAAACATTAAGTACCTTCCATTTCTTGTCTTAACAGCAATCTACAGAGTTAAATGGAGATAGATATTTATCTACCAAGTTGCCTTTTTCTCTAGGCAGAAAAACATGTAGTAAACATCTGATGCTTAGAAGCTGTGTGTGTGTGTGTGTGTGTGTGTGTGTGTGTGTGTGTGTGTGTGTGTGTGGTTTGCATGTAGAAGTGAGGGCTAGAATAGAGGTATTCTATTGAAATCAAATTAAGACATTAACTGGAGTAAATTTCTTCACCCTTTCCCCTTACTTTATTCTCATTCACATTTAAAATGAGAGAGGTTCTAGAATTTCATTTGAACTAGGGAAGCCACATATAATGAAAGAGCTAGCTTACCTGATCCTTGGAAATCTTCCCCACAGCAAAATATGTGGACTTCAAATTGGAGAAGTAGAGGCCTGAGACTGCTGAAGCAGGTGCCATTGCTAATGATTCTGTTAACCTAATGCCTAGAGAGAGCAACGCCGGGAAAATGCTTATTGACTCAGTGTCTAGCACAAGGCCTACAGCTAGCAGGCACTCAATGAACTCTTGTTGAACAAGTGAACCAAAGAGAACTCATGCCTTCTACGTAGACACATGACACAGCATGAAAGCTGTGATCAGACAAGTCTAGCAAATTCCTGCCAGGTGAAGAAACAAATTCAGGACATGCAGATCTCCTCTAACCCAGGGGGACAGGCCTGGGAAAGACTCTACACTCCTACCTCCAGCCATCCCAGATCAGTTACAGGTGCCCCGATTTGCTCCTAAGCCTAGACCTTCTCAGCCAGGAGCTCTACCTCTGGAGATAAGAACAACAACTGAACAGCCTCCACCAGTTCTGTGCGGCCACTGATACTAAAGACGACTGAGAGCCCCAGTGAAGAAGGAATCCACAACATCGTGAGAAAGAAGAGACAGTTTTCCTGGGGATCTGAGAGCTCAAACAGACCCTCAAGGATATCTATTCGAATCCACTCATTCTATGAACAAGGAAACAGAGCAACATGAAGGGTGAGTGCTTTGCCAGAGGTCGCCCAGCTAGCTTATGGCAGAAACAGGACTCCAACCCAGATCTCATGACTCCTAGAGTTAGTGTTGTTCCTGCTGAAGCAGATTCAGCACAGCTCATGGTTTCTCACTTAAATCTGGATGCCTTTATCAGCTTTGATGGTATGCTTTTTATTAATTCCGCTGAAAACTGTGAGCTTAGCCTGGGCCATCTCAACTACATGAACTCTGCAGTAATGACAGAACCAGCACACTGACGTGATAATGTGCAGCCACAGAACCACGAGCCAATTCAGCTCTGGGCACAGGACACTGAGGCCGGGTGTCTGGGCCTTTGTCTCAGAAACGCACATGCCAGCTTCTCATTTTCAGCTATTAGAATCAATCCACAGGCAAAACATAATAGAGAATTATGATTACAGAAGAATATAAATGTTAATAACAGTGTAAAAGTAAAGAGAAAAGAGGGCTGAAGGGAAGGCTGGGTGCTCTGCAAGACCAGCACCCAGGGACACCATCCACAAGCAATGAGACAAGAGCGTGAAGCAAGTGACATTACTGAGGGACAAAGGTCAGTCTCTAAGGGAGGGATTAAAGACATCACCATGCCTGTGACAGGAAACTGGGGCAGGAGAGGCACGGGATGGTATACATAAGCTAAACTCCCATCTGTTGTAGGCCAAGAGGAAATAATTTAAATTGATAAATCTAAAAATAATGATGTAAGAATACAATCAGTAATACTGAAGTAAAATGCCAGAACAAACAGCTACAAGTGAAAAAGGACAGCATAAGGGACAATGTGATTAGAAGCCCTTCAATTTTAAAAACATGTTTAACCCTAAGTGTCATTATGTTGATAAGAGTCTATCTACTGAAGAAGGAAGACAGGAACCCGTGGCCTCCTGGCTCATACCCGTAGACTGCTCGATGTCTGCGAGTCTCCACATGGTGAGCTTCTCGGTGTGGTCGGGCTGGCTGGGGTAGCCGGGAGCCGGGCGGATGCCCTTGTACCGCAGCCTGCGCAGGTCTGCAACATCCAGCTGCTCACTGCCACAGTAGGCCCACAATTCTCGGCGAACTCTTTCATGGAGCTCTTCTGCAAAGGCCTTGGGACCCAAAGCGGCAGGCATGCTTAGGCAGAGGTAGGGGCTCACAGCATCAGTGCAGCCTCCACCCCCTGAATCAGAACCATGAGGACACCCTCCCTCGTCTGGACCACAGCCAGGGGAAATTTGGCAAGAGGAAACAGGCTGGATTCTTGCTTGGTTTGTACTTTCATTAGCTGCTCTGCAGCTCAATTTTGGCCTCAACCTGAGCTCTGAAGGACCATACTTAATGACCTGAAGATTTTAGACCTTAAAACTTAACGATTTCCCTAAAGGTCAATCCAAAGCTCCACGGGCCAGAAAGAGCAGCTGGGACCATATAGCTGCTAGTTCCTCCACTGTTCACTGCAGGAAAAGGGAGAGGCTCTCCCCAGGGCAAAGGCTACCATCATTCCATGCATAGGAAGATGAAGACTCTATAGATGACACCAGCATTACAATGAGGGGCTCTGAAATAAAAATTTGTTTTTAATTTTTTGGGGTATTGAGGAAAATGTCACATCACAACAAGCAAAGTGAGACAACAGAGATAAGGCAGAGATAAAGGCTCTAAGAGCAACAGCCAACTATGGCACCATTCAAGGTTTTTCTTTGCCTCAAAGATAATGTAGACAAGCAATCTGGGGATACATAATATTAAAATATGTGTAATGTTAAAGCCAGCAGCATCCAACTCAAGAAAAAAAAAAAAGACACTGGTTCTAAGGGTTGATCAGTCTCCAGGCACCCACCCCAGGCTCCCTACTGCCTGGCCTCTGTCCTCAGCCCCTTGGTGCGATGCCTCTGCCTTACCTCTGCCAGCCGGTCCCCCAGTGCCTTGACCATGATGCTGCTGTAGTCATCACCATCATCCTCATAGGCCTTGCTCAGCTCTTCTACCCCAAAGCAGGCAACGGCAAACAGGCCCAGGTAGTCACGGATGCCAGAATGCAAGGGAGCGATGAAGTCTGAGAGGCAGTAGTATGGCTCCGTGCTGGCAGAGTCCTTCTCGGCCTTAAAACCAAGGAGTGTGCGGAGGCGCCGTTAGCAAGAACGTGGCACCAGCACATCATGAAGAGCAATCGAGTATCGTCAAATGAGAATAAGCTTCACAACGCAGAGATGGCAGCCTGTATTGTGCACTGTTACATCCCCAGTACTTGGAATTGTGTCTGACACATAGTGAGTATTCAATAAATATTTGTAAGATAAACAAATGAAATGAGATTTTTAAAAATGTATGACATGACGTAACATAAATTGTCAAGACACCAGTTCATTGGCTCACTCACACACTGACCAAACATTTACTGAATGCCTTCAGGCACTGTGCTGAAGTCAGGTTTAAAAAAAAAAAAAAAAAACTTGTCCCCAAGTGTTTTCAATTAAGTTCAGCACCATGTTCAAAAGAGATCCAATAAATGGAAGGGCCTCCACTCTGCGTCAACAGCAGCAGCTCAAACAACAAACTGTTGGGGTGAGCAATGCCCAGGCCACGTGCTGCCTGCCATGTGGGGTGGGGTCGAGGATCATACAGGAGCCGGCTGAGGACACCCAGGGCCGGCTGGGCACCAAACCAAGAATTCAGCAGGATTTGCTTCTGGATTTTCTCCACAGCCCTGGGGCCTATCCTCCCCCATTTTTCACCCTCAGCTCATAAGCAACTCTTCCCTGCAACTAAGGTAACAAATAAAGTCTTATACATATTTAAAAAATCAATAAATATTTGCTGAGAAGGTAAATAGCTTATAACTAATACTCATTCAGTGGTTACTGTATGCCTGTTCTTGGTGCTTTATATGAATTACTATTTAACCCTCTCAACCACTTTGTGACATGTGATACCATCAGCTCCATTTTACAGACAAGAAATCAGGGGCACAGGAAGCTTGATCAACTGGCCCAAGGCCAGACAGTGGGAGGGGCCGGAGGGCTGGTACCACAACCCATGCTCCTACATATATGGTACTGCTTAGGACTGATCAATTAATCAGTGAGTGGCCAACCCAGACACTTCACAACTCATTGCGCACCGTGGAAGCAAGTGCAGCTACATTGACACAGGGCAGGAAATTGTTAAGTGCAGGCGAGGAGGTGTTTGGTAATGGCACACAGGAATGTCACCGAACTCAGGGACAGCTGTGCATGGGGAAGCCATTTTCCAGGTATACTCGGCCCATCAATTATTCTTTGCTAACAAAGGCCAGAGGGGGACCCAAAGCTTCCCTGCACCACAGGAGAGACAGATCACAGAGCCCCATGGTACCTTAGAAGAGACAGCAATCAGAGCCTACTCAGAAGAGCAGACTCCCAGAGTAATAAGGCACTGCCACCAGAATGTTCAGAGTGCACTGGAGGAAAGCCCCTCCTGAGAAATTGCTACCTGGGTAGGTAATGTACGTGCCTGGCCCAGTTCCCCTCTCCAGAGGCTATTAAAAAGGTGAACTCTGAGAATTCATTCTATTAAATGCCCTAATATGTCACAGACTGCCTGGGCATGAATGGTACTGGAAGTAAAAAGAGATCGCAGAGGATGCAGGACTTGAAAGATGAAAGACTGGGCTAGAGCAGAGGTTTTTGAACACCATTATGTCTGTAAAAGAAAAGCCACAAATTCCCTAGTGAGGAGGGGCTGGAACTTAACATTAGAACCCCAGTGCCTTGTATTCTGCGGTGTCTGAGCCTGGGCGCATACAGTGAGGATTTACCAAGTCTGAGTGCGTAGGGTAAGGATGTAGCTGTCCTTGTTTAACTCTTCATGGTACTGTTGAAGGCCTCAAGTTTAAGAATCCCTTCAGATGTTGTTATGGTAAAAATATGGATGACTATGAATTATATTATGGTTGGGATTAAAATGCGCCAATATCTTTTTTGTTTGCTTGTTTTTTAGAGACAGGGTCTCGCTCTGTTGCCCAGGTTGGAGTACAGTGGCATGATTATGGCTTACTGCAGCCTCGAACTCCTGGGCTCAAGTGATCCTCCCGCCTCATCCTCTCAAGCAGCTGGCTGAAGGAGTACAGGCATGCACTCCCCAGTGCGCGGCTCATTTTTAAATTTATTTTATAGAGGCAGGGTCTTGCCATCTTGCCGGGGCTGGCCTCAAACTCCTGGGCTCAAACAATCCTCCCACCTTGGCCTCTGAAAGTGCTGGGATTATAGGTGTGAGCCACTGTGCCCAGCCAACACTATTATTTTTGAATGACTGAAAATGGCAGTAAAACAGAAAGAATAATTTTCTGCAAATTATTAAATCTGTTAATGACTCTGGTGAATTCTGGTTCCAATTCTTGATTAAGACACTCTTTTTTACAGCAACTAAAGGGACATGCATATGATATTTGCCTTTTCAAAGGTGGGGGAGACGAGAGAGAAGTTGCTGAGAAGAGTCTGTTCTCGTCACTCGAAAGAAAAGAAGCCAGCAGAGTCGAAGAACAGCCATTGTGGGTATGTACAGGCTGGGCTCTCCTCTCTATATTGGGGGGCCCAGCACAATCTCCATCATCCTTCATCTTCTCTGTAAAACAGAAACTTAAACTGCCTAACACGGCTGTGTGGAAATTAAAAGGATGATCATCAAGCACCTTACTATGCACCTGGCACCTGGTATCCATTCTGCAAATGTTTGTTTCCACCTGTCTTCCCCTTCCAAGGGAAGCCATCTGACAGTCTATCTTAATAATATGCATAGATGTTAACCAACGTTTTTGAACAAGTGAGTGTTCTCTTTCTTCAGAAGCTAAGAAGACTGAGATCCTGACATGTGACCACCTGAGACAGCAGCAATGGTCCTCGTCCATCCATGGAACACAACATTAACTGCCTCACTCCTGCTGAGTGGCCCTGCCTCTGACACCCATGGTGGCGCCTTCTCTCCCCCATCCTCACAGATGGCTTGGGCTTGGGTGTGTGATTGGTCACTTCTTGGGCATGTGATTGGTCATTTGGGAGGAGGTGAAGCAGACTCTCATTTATGCAAAGCTCTTTTGTTTAGTGCTTAAACTCACAAGTGAAAGCAGTGTGCTGGCTGTCAGTACACCTTCCATACCTGTTGCCTTAACCCATAGAAGGTGGCTATGGGCTCTGCAGCCTGGGGTACAGCACCCTCTGCATACAGGTGAATGTCGTCTTGGATACTCTGTGCTGGCCAGAACCCAACCACACCCCGGGCTCGGAGTTTCTTTTGACTAATCAGTGTGTTCAGCATATTGTGGGCATCATCGTAGACCTTTTTGGCCTCTCCACCTATTAGAAAAACACAATTAGAATTCACTTAAAGATGCCAAAAATAACCATCAAACAATGCTTCTTTTAAAAGCCATTACCCCTCCTCAGTCACCTTCCCTCTTCAGGCTTCTCCATTTTCCTCAAATGCTTTCTGGTGTTTGCCACTGACCCAGCTTAAAGTGGAACAGCCAGGGTTTTGTGGCTCCTGCTAAGTGCAGCTCCCACAGTCTGCTTCTCCCAGTTCAAGCCACTTAAGTTTTCCATTGGACAAAATGCAGCCAAAGCTGTGGCTCCCCAAAGCATTCTGTCAGAGAGGACGAGAAAAAGCAGGCCAGATTCCTCACTGACATTCCTCGTACACATACAACTCCACTGACTTTGCAGTGACCTCTGGGAGACATGACCTGTGCTCGTATTCCGTGGTGCTTTTAATCCCAAACACAATATAATTCATAACGATTGATATTTTGACCATAACAACATCTGAAGGGATTCTTAAATTTGGGGCCTTCAACAGTACCACGAAGAGTTAAACAAGGACAGCTACATCCTTACCCTACGCACTCAGACTCGGTAAATCCTCACTGTATGCGCCCAGGCTCAGACACCGCAGAATACAAGGCATGGTGAATATAAGGCACAGGCCATGTTCCCCAGAGGTCACTGTGAAGTCAGTGGAATTGTATGTGCACAGGGAACGTTAGTGGTAAGGGGTGAAGTGTGGCCCAAATCCTCACACTTGGCTTCAGTGCTGCACTTGGGCTGGCCTGCTCCCGGACCTGCAGTGGGAGCCAGGCTCCGAGGACACCATCTCGGTTTCCGTGAGACTCGGCCACCCTGCCCATGGTGAGAAGCCTGTCCCACAGCCCCTGGACAGCTCACCTGTGATGATTCAGGGGCAGCACACTGAGAAGCCCCTTGCTCATCACCACGTTCCTGGCTACCTGAGAGTTCCTGAGTCTCAGCATCCTAACACGCACACCCAGGCCCGCCCCCCGTGAGAAACTTGGCAAGAGGCTGGTTTCTAGGCGCCTCTCAGCCCTAATCCCATGCTTCTGTGAGTCTACCCCTCCCTGTTGCTCTGATCTGGCTACTACCTGATCCTTTGAATGGCTTTGCATTTGGATTCCTTGTCTCTGTCGGTGGATTTTGGGGTGAGGCTAGAAGTGAGAAGTGGGGGGTAGTAATTTATCACCTCACCTACTTCTCTAGTTTATCACCCTAAAGCCCCATTCCCTTCCCAATGCTCCAAGCACAATGGGCTCCTTGCAGTTCCCCAAATAGGCACATGTACCTGTGCCTTCTCACACTGTCTCCTCTTCCTGGAACGTCCTTTTCTTCAACACCATATCACATCCACAGTCCTAGCCACGGCAACTCCCACTGAATCCTCAAAAACAGTTCGAATGCCCCCTCGTCCAGGAAGCCTACCCTGACCTCCCAGTCTGAGCTCTATCTCCTCTTACGTCCACAGGAGCCCAGGCAGGGCCCATTACTACTGGCTGTGCCAGTTAGTCAGGTGCTAGACAGCAGGGATTATATTGTCTTCCATTTATCCCTAGTGCTCAGCATGTAACTGATGTCAATAAACATTTATTGGAAGAATAAAGTAGATACCAAATTTAGTTGATATAATAAGGACCAATCTAGCAGTTTGAAAACCACTAAAAAGTCGGGCAGGTGAGCAATATGAAGGCATCTGTAATCTGCACAATCCAAATCCAGTGTTCCTCACTAATTCAGGTCTTCAAAGTCACAATCCCACATCTTGAATATCAGAGGCAGAAAGGAAGGACTTACTGCACTAACCTACAGTTTTGTCGTTAAATATCTTGGGAAAGCCTCGATTCGGGTACTTGCCCCGGAGCTGCCAGACATCAAAGAAAGGCTTCCAGTCAATGTAGTCCAGCAGCTTCTGCAGGTCATAGTCTTCAAAGACCTGGGTCCCAATAAACATGGGCCTCACTACAGGAGAGAAGTACGGTTGTCAATGCTGATGCTGGCACCCTGCCTGATGGAGGCCTCCCTGCCAGCTCCTCACTGCTCTGCCAACTCCCACGCTCCACCTCCCTCCTGTCACCCGTAGGAGTTGTTTTACAAAGAGGGGAACTTTAAATTATCGTGGAGAAGGAGTAATTCTGCACTGAGTCTTAAATAAAACTATTCTTCACAGGCAGCTGACTACACCACCCTTGGAAACTGTTCCCTCAACCCTTCCATCCCCACCCCCCGCCCAAGAAGGAAAGACAGATGGGTTAATCCTCACTTGTACAAATGAAGACAAGGTGAACACGAAGAACACTCTAGAAAGACACGGAGAGTAAGCTACTTATCTAAAGTTTCAAAACCGGAAACAATCATCTAGATTGCCTACTGACACATATGCTCAAAGTATAGGCAAATGAAGTCCCAAATTCAGGACTGCTGTGCCTTCTGCAGGGGAGGAAGGGACACATGTGGGACTTCTGATACATATTCCTCAATACATAATCCTCCACTCTGCCGAGCACGTGTGCAGCACAGATGTATGAGCAAGGAAAAGCTGATTTATTACCTTAGAAATACGGATTCAATTAATATAACCTCTGTTCACTCTGCATTGTTTCGTTTTTTAAAAATCAGATGGTAGGTTATGTCTTAAGCTGGCTAGTGGGTATACATGGATGTTTAATATATTGTTCTTTATACCTCCTGGTGAGTCTAAAATACATCATAATTTAAATAATGGTGAAGACTTCGGAGACAGATGGTGCTGCTGGGCTTTCTGGGGCAGGTAGAGCAGCACTGCCATCTGCCCTCCAGACCGTAGTGTGGTCTGCACCTCGGACTATGGTCTGACATGGCAAGATCAGGCTGGAGTCTAAGGTGTTGGCCCCATTGCCATATCCGAGCCTTCCTTTCTCTCTACTTCCTGATTTGTAACCAGGGATCAGGGAACTTCCTATTCTACCAATCTCAGGGGCTCTGGGAGAACACAGAAGCTTGTAGAGTGTTTTTCTCTCATTTGACTTCTTACGTCTGCCTGGAAATCTCTACCTTTTCATACTCGTTCACGGTAGCCCTTTCCCATTTGTTCCTCATCATCCTTCTACTACACGGGACAATCCCTTCTTTGGAAATATCCTATTATGTTGGTTTGTTGGTAACAAAGCCTCTATAGTCCTCTTAGTAGAGAAACTAAAAGGATCTACAGAGACCCTTGATTCAAGGGTCCTCTCGCCTGGGAAGGCAGAGAGAACACGCTGCTGCAGAGCCACTGACGGACTCTCTCTTGTCTCCCAGAGTTTAAGAAATGTTTGAGGTTTTACCATCAGGGCCTTAAAAGAAGACCCTCTTTTATTCCCTATCGACTTCCTGCAACTACCCTAGGACTGGCTGTCCTCAGATATATTTCAGAGGGCCAGGCCTCAGGGGCCCATGGCCCTCGGGCAGCAGGGCAGGCCCTGCAGTAGCCCCATGCCAGAGGTTAAAGCGGCCACTAAAAAAGCATCCCAACCGCTGCCAGGTGCTGTGGGCCTTTGGAGGGTATTTCCAGCAAAATATGTTTTGGATGTCTGACTTGATCCAAACAGACTTGCCCTTGTGTTATTATTCCAATTTCACAGGGAAAGATACAGAGCAAATAATCGGAGCTTGAACTATATAGCAATTTATACTTTTTCCAAGGTTTTCACAGAATATTTTACCCTCACAACATTTCCAAAAAGTAACTCCTTTTTTAACATGGTAGAAACTGTCAAACATGGAAGCAAGCTGCTCAAGGTCACTCCGTGAGTCAGAGCGAGGAGCCACGTTGGGATGAGAACCCCGACATCCCGGCTCCCAATATGGCATTCTTTCCACCAAACCACGCTGAACTCAGCAGGGATGAAATTAGAACCAAGCACACCTACATTTCCAATTTAATCCGCTCAACTCTGCCAAGCAAGTGTAGAACACAGATGTCGTGAGCAATGAAAGCTGATTTGATACATTACCTTGGAAATATGGATTCAATTAATATAACCCCTGTTCACTCTATCTTGGTTTTGCATTTGTGTCTCATGCCTCTCTGTGCCTGTCAAAACATCTTACACGTTTTATTCCCTTGTGAACACCTATATGAGGCAAGAAAGGTGGCTAGAAATTTTAAAAAGGAAGAAACCAAATAAAAGAAATAAAAAGAAAGGGAAACATCCAGAGAGAGGACAGAGAGAAAGGAAGACATAGAGGATCCTGCTTTGCTGCAGTGTTTTAAAGATGTGTGAATGCAAACACGTTTCCCATTTTAGACATTTCACATCTGCCCTTTGGCCTGCGAGAGACCCAGGCCACCTCAGGTGACAGTACCACCCAGGCAGGTTTCCACAGAACTTCCTTCAAGGAGACAGAGACCCACGCAAGCACAGCACAGAGGAAAGAGCATGGTTTTAGAAGACAGACCAGAGAGAGATTCCTAGTAACCTTTCAAGTTTCCACCCAAAACTCAGTTTCTTCAAATTAAAATGTGGATAATTCCCATGTCCATTATGGAGTTGTCTGAAGGACTCAGAGAGCTGCTATGAGTCCATCTCAGGATGGTGTCTGGCACACAACACCTGCTCCATAAATGGTACCTATTCCCTTTCTTTCTGGTCATCAGTCACTCATCAGCATTAGACACGGTTGAGAGTCGTTAGCTGCTTGTTTGATTTTGCAGCCAAGTAAATGCATGTACTTCCTCAGCACACTGTCAGTTACCACACCCAGTCTTTCTCTAGTCATAGCCAAACAGACCTGGGTGAGGTTCAGACAGCCAATCCATTTGGAAACCACTTTTTCTGGCTTGACTTAAGGGTAAGTATCTCCTCTCCTGTTAAAAAAAACAAAGAAAAATTAGTTAGAGACTCTTAGCTTTTCCACAACTACTATGAAAACATGTCCAAGAAGGCCAGTATGTAAGCTTTGCAAGAAAGCAAATGCTCTTATTCATGAGAATCTTTATCCTAAAAAGCTCTTCCTTTTCTACCCAGTCGGTTTCACATTGGCACCAGAACAATAGATAGTAAAGACTTAATAAGCATCCATTAACTATTGATATGTAAATATGAGCCTGGTTCTGCGGCCTGAACCTGAGGTACTAGGGGTGTCTGACCTGTACTTTTAGAACACCTGAGGTCAGCTGTTAACTGGTCTTCCATGGCCCACCCTGAGGACCAGAAGGTAGAATTAAAGAAACTGTCCACTGTGGGCGAACCTAAGGAGAGAGAAAAAAGCCAACCACTGCGTCTTGGCCTAGCTACCACCTCAGAAGCAAAACAGCATGTTTTCCTCACGCTGTGGATCTCATTTCACTTGCCTAGCAACTCCCAAAATGCTCCCACCAAAGCGCAGAAGGCAGATAACCAGAAAGAAATATTTCAGTGACTTCTAAAGCATAGTTATGCCTGTTCTCCATGGATTCCCTGAAGCTTATCAAGAGACGGACAGTTCTTGAAACATCATTCTGCACAGTCAGTGTCGGGCAGTCAGGCAAAAGGCTTAACTGGTCCTGCCTCATGTCTCCATTTTCTTTCATTAGCTCCTCAAGAATGGGGATCTGTGGGAGTCATTTCAGTACACTGTTTCAGCACCTGTTTCCCTGCTGAGTATGAACTCATGTTTTATTCATTACCATAGCTCTGATATCTAGCACAGCCCCTAACGCCTACTGGGTACCCAATAAATGTTTGGCTGAATAAATAAAATTCATTTCAATATAACCAAAAATTATTTGGGAACTTAGACACTGAAGACCTCTGATTTGAACTAGAAGATACAAATTCTCTAAAATGATCCCAAGCCTTTTATACTCCTCAAAACCATTTTAAAAAGTCACATTAAAAACTAGGATCATAAAAAACAGTCACATTAAAAGCAAGCAAAGATCTGTTTCTACCACTTACCTTGAGAGACTCATAATGGTCCTGTCGAATATCTTCATATTCTTCCATGATTTCCTCAAAGTATTCATCCTTTAGATTTTCATCTAACAGCTGAGAACACTGAAAATTCAAGATAGCCATAGATGAGCAAAAGATGATAAAACTGGTGCAGTAATAGTCAACTCTGATAACACCTCCTTCAGGAAGGCTTCCTTAACTTCATTTCTTCTCCCTTCACCAACTGTGCTAATTCCTGCCTGGTGTGCAGGAAAGGGTAAACTCAGTGGGCTTGGGATGTTCAAACGCTGCACAAGCCAAAGAAAGGACTGGCCTTTGACTGGTTTCTGGGAGACAAACTCTAAACCCTTGGGATAGCCTGCCTGATAAGAGAGTCACTGTATGCCTGGCACTCTGGGCCGCGTCAGATCATTTATGCTAACAGTCTGATTTATGGTGGGGGACCTTAGCTCATGCTTATGTTTGACCTCTGCAGGGACTGAAGACTGAATAATTAAGGCTAGACATATGGGCATTCTGGGCCTATGTGACCAACCCCCAATAAAAACCCAGGACATGAAGGCTCAGGTAAGCTTCTGGGTTGGCAAGGCTCCTTACATGTTGTCACATATCATTAGTGGAAGAAATAAGCACCATCCAGATTACTCTATGGGGAGATGACTCCTGAAAGCCTGTACCAGGCCTCTCCTGCATTCCATCCTATGTGCCTTTTGCCTTTCCTGATTTTAACCTATATCCTTTCACAACAATAAACCACGGTTGTAACAGTGTTTCTGGGTTCTTTGTCTCCTTCTAGTGAAACTTTGAACCTGAAGGTGGTCTTGGGAACCCTCTGGGTTAAGAAACCCCCAACTCAATGTTTCAAAGACATTCTATTCATCTACTACTGCACTTTCCAAAGCCTTTTAGCTTCAATTTATATATCCACTTCCCTTACTAGAAAGCCCTATGACAGCTGCAATCACACATTGACTACCTTCATGCCCCTGGTGCCTAGCCCAGCGTCTGGAGGTACATTCTCACTGTTTGCTGAAGGAATGAGGCTAATCTTCATAGTCCACTGACTTTCTGCTAAAATTGGAAAGGAAACCAATAATCTGAGAAAATGTGAAGTCTACTCATTAAATCGTAAAAGTAGGATCAGCTAAATATTATTTATTATGATTATCAAGTTGATAGAATAGCTACCATCAAAGGAGAAAATAAAATTACATAGAAAGAAGAAGTGGCAGCTACTGATCACATCAGTTAAAAAATAAACACAGCACTGCCCCATCCCTGCATTCTCTAGCAGGATTATCTAATACACAAAAAGGCAAGAAAGTTCAACATCTTCATCTGACCTTAAGGAAGTTAGACTGAATGACAGCTAAAGTGCCTACCAGCTTTAAAAGTCTATAACTCTATGTGGGTTTTCTAAGTATCTCTAATAACAATCCAATCACCTATGAGTTAGTATAAAACAAAATCACCTCATTCAGGAATACAATCAGAAAAGGCCATTGTGGCAGGCCAAAAATAGGTTCCTAAATAGTGTTCACACCACAAAGTATTTCCCAGCCTTACATTAAACTCACCTCAATGGAGTCCTCATTTAGGAAACCCAGCACAGCCCAATGAAACAAGAAGGGAATGCCTACTCTGAATTCCCTGAAGTGTATGTAACCAATGTTTTAAAACCCTCTTGCATTTTGCTAGATTATATACTCTGAGAAAGCAAAACCAGATGTCTTTGACATCCAGAAAATCTACGATCCCCTGATGCTGGTGTTATTGTGTAGACAGAATATACCACTGCAGTTTGCTGGCACCTTGAACAGCCCCACGAGGCCCGCTGCTCCCAGAGCCACAGTGGCAGGCTCCTTCTGGCCCAGTCTGACTTACTTGATGGAAACAAGTTCACAGTCAGTATGTGGGCTAACCTACATGATCCTTCCACTAAAAAATCAAATCCATCATGTGTTTTCATGCCAACCACTGGGACATATCAGTTTATATTTTCCTTCATTTTTAAAAATTATATTTCATGGCAACAGCCACACAGTAAGAGGGAATAAATTGAAAAGATATTTTATAATTTAAAAAGAATAAAATATTGGCACCTCGTTTTTTATTAAAGAAGAAAAAATAAAGCAAGGGTCTAAATCTCCAACCATTAAGTATTTGCTACATCTTTTTGGAATCTTCCAAATATATGAGACAGCTGCTAAAATGTGATCGTGTTCCATGTTCATTTCAGTTAGATCAAAGGGGCCTGAGCCAAGGAGCCCACAACCAACTGAAACAAATTATACCACTGGCTCCTGAAGTGTCACTAGCAGTTACCCACATGATTTATCACCTGACTTATGTTTCAGTAATTTCAAAATGTGGTCGTTTCTTTGTACATGGGAGGAGCTAACCACTGCTGGCTGCGTGGCTGGCCCAAACTGGAAAGAGCACAAACACCCACTCCTCATTCCCTGCCTGGCTTTCAGCAAGGCCCCCACTGCTCTAGCTCTTCAAGACGGTGAAGGAGGCTGGGCGCAGTGGCTCATGCCTGTAATCCCAGCACTTTGGGAGGCCAAGGCGGGTGGATCACTTGAGGTCAGGAGTTCAAGACCAGCCTGGCCAACATGGTGAAACCCCATCTCCATTAAAAATACAAAAAAATTAGCCAGGAGTGGTGGCATACACCTGTAATCCCAGCTACTTGCGAGGCTGAGGCAGGAGAATTGCTTGAACCTGGGAGGCATAGGTTGCAGTGAGCCGAGATCACACCACTGCACTCCAGCCTGGGCAACAGAGCAACACTCGGTCTAAAAAAAAAAAAAAAAAAAAAAGTGAAGGAGCTTGTCCTCCAAACATGGAATCAAAGGGCTGATTCTTTCCACTGCCTGTAGAGGAAAGGTTGGCACTGTGCAACTAAATGAATCCAAAAGTCTTGCCTCTGAATGGAAACTATTCAAGGCTATGCATCAGTGTTTGAAAATAATGACAAGTGTTAAAAAGAGGCCCACAGCACTCAGCCATGGACCTGACATAAGCTCCTATGGAGCACAATCCAAGAATAAGAAACAAAAATTGTTTTACAATTGAGCTGTAGAAATATAGCTTATTTGCATATTTGTCTACATCAATGGCAAATAAAAAATTGCAATTTTATGATCCCAGACTGAGTTAATTTTATCCTTTTTAATAAAGGAGAATTGTTAAATATTAATGGGAAACAAGTTTAATTTAACATAGAGTAATATAACCTGCATTCAAATCCCACACCTGCCACTTGGCAGACGTGTGGTCTCAGCAGAGTTCCTAATCTCTTTATTCTTCTGTCTCCTGATCTCTAAAATGGGGACAATAAAAATACCTACCTCGTGAGGTTAGCCTGAGGATTAAATAAAATCCATGTAAAGCACTTAAGCTCAGTACCTGGCACACTACACATTTTCAATAATGCAATAATGTTAGTGATTATTATAAACTTTCATGTAAATAAATTCACAGATCTGAAATAATTTCCTTGGAAGATAGCTCAGGAAATGTGGTCACCCTAGTCCAGGTCGCACGGCATCACTGGAAGTCTCGCAGATCACCAGGCCACCTCAGTAACCTTCCTCGCCTGCACAATGTGAAGGCTAGGCTAGATCTGTGGTTCTCAAACTGTGCTCTTTTGATGAACACTAGGAGCGGGATGTGATGGTAAGTGATGTCTTACCTGAAAATTCTGCCACATTGAATTTCCAGGTAAGACATCACTTAACAGACAAAGATTCCGTGGCTGAAATCAATTTGGAAACCCCTGGACCACACTGCCTCTCGGGTGCACCCCAGCTGTGATACCCCATTATTCAGTGAAAACAATGAAACCTATAACAAGATAGAATGTCAGGCTTCACTGAAAGACAAAAGCAGGATGTGGGCGAATTGTTTATGATGTTCACAGAGAAGCAGAAACCACTGTTCGGGGTTTTAAATATCTAGTAGATGTTTTTCTGTCTTTGGGTAGGGTCAACCAGGACACTTTCAAGTTTGTTTTTCTATCTGGAAAAAGATCATTTAAAAATCCAACATTCCTTTTAGACAGTCAAGCAAATATCTATTCATGCTTGTGAGTGGGTGAAATCTTTGGTTGGTGTCCAGGTCAAAGGTCTTGGTGCCAGGCCATCTACCTGTCTGCTGCTCAGTTCTGTAATTGTCTTTGAAAGTACAGGACATGGTCACCTGGACCTCCTTCCAGCAACGCAGTCACTGCAGAGGCACACCATAAGCCTCAGGCTGCTCTTTGACCTTTATTTAGTAGAACTGAATAAAAATGAATAGATCTTAAGTTATACCCTTACTTGTAATGCACTCTTTCCAACACATCTGGAATAAAATGTAAGGTCACCCACTTACCACCACCACACTCTTGGACGCGTCCAGGACATGGATTACAGGTGCACTGTATCTCGGAGCTATTTTAACTGCTGTGTGGGTTCTAAAAAGAAGGGTCAGAAAGAAAATATATCCATCAGCACTGACAGTTCCTATACAACTCTTGTTCAGAGCCATTAGAGATAATGTATTTCTACAGTGCTTTCCAGAGAAACATTTCAAGGTGCTTACCTACAAATACTGAACTTCAAATTTCCCTTGTAAAACATGAATGACTTTTTCCCTACCCTAAGATGGGAAACCTAGCCCAGGCTCTGCAGAAGTCTGTGGCAAAAATGAGAAAGACCTTGTCCTCAGCTCCGTTAACAAGGGACTGAGCCCGTGCATGACCTGGTGCTCATTAGCAGTCTGCGTGACTTAAGGGAAGTAACCAGGCCCAAGAAATCACACTGCTGTCGTCAAGGTCAGGTTGAGTTCCCTCCTCCAAATGAGCTGGAATAGTAGCCAGGGCCCCTAAGGAACCGGGAACCAGGCAGAGGACACAGGACATGGCTGTCTAGCAGCTGCTCCCCTATTCATGGGAGATATCAACACTCCTCGGCCCCAATCCCACCTTGTACTTGCAGTATGGAACCCCAAACCCGAAATTCAACACAAAATAATACAGAGAGGCAAAAGCAAGAAAAATACTTTATTTTATTTATTTATTTATTTATTTTTTGAGATGGAGTCTTACTCTGTCACCCAGGCTGGAGTGCAGTGGTGCAATCTCGGCTCACCGCAAGCTCCGCCTCCCGGGTTCACACCATTCTCCTGCCTCAGCCTCCCAAATAGCTGGGACTACAGGTGCCTGCCACCATGCCCAGCTAATTTTTTTCTTTTTTTTTTTTTTAGTAGAGATGGGGTTTCACTGTGTTAGCCAGGATGGTCTCGATCTCCTGACCTCGTGATCCGCCCACCTCGGCTTCCCAAAGTGCTGGGATTACAGGCGTGAGCCACTGTGCCTGGTCAGTATTTTACTTTTAATATTTAAGACTGGTTCAGCCCCACATCCCTATTACCAAACTTGAAAATGTTGGTATTAGGAAGAAAGGCCCTTTCATTCTCAAAACTGCCTAATTAACAGAAGTGAAAAACAAACTGCCCCGTGATGACTGGATGTTTATAGCAATAGGATAGGCTACACATCTGCTATTTCACGATAGAACATAACGAATTAAAGTGAAAACTGAAAACGTGTACACCCTCCCTTACAGTGGTTAATCCAGAACCCCTGGAGAGGGAGAAGAAGTGTGTTCTGGCCACATCCCACCTTTAGAAGGGCGGCCAGCAGCAGTCCCCACGGGATGGGCAGTGCTTTCTGCCTTTTCTCCTCTCTGCTCCTCCCCAGAAGTAGCAGTACTCTTCCTCAAGTGCTTTCATATTCTTCCCCCTCAACAAAAACGTATGTTTGGAATATTATCTAGAATATGCTATTATATGAGAAAGAAACAAAGTAGCAGAACACTATATTTAATGCAATTGTATTTTTAAGAAACACCACCCTCAAGCTTTTCCAAACAACCAACCAATCCTATATCTAAGTTTCTATATATTTAGAAAAAAAAACAGGGAGATTACACATCAAAGTGTCCACGCTGGTTATGGGGGTTAGAGGTGAGGCTGAAGGTGGGAAGAGAGAGATTCAACTGTACTTTACATTCCTCTGAATTGTTTGGTCTAGTAAATGTGGATCATTTGGTCTAGTAAACGTGGATCATTGAGGTAATTCTTAAAAAGCAAGAGACTATTATAGGTGTAATATATGCATGAGTGTGTTTTTAACAGGCTTCTCAAGGAAGGCTCTAAAAACTCATAAGACAGACAAAACCAGTAACACTTCACCTGTTCCATCTTCCTAACAGCATGTCCACTTGTAAACAGGAAGCAAAGGACTACAAAGCCTTAGGCTATGAGAACTGAGCTGGAAGATGGGCATTTGGGCATAAGCCAGTGAGTCAAGAGCCATCTTTTGGAATGGGAAGGCTGGGGTACAGAGTGGTAGGGAGGCCAGACCATGACCCCGGGGGCAGATTAATGTACTCCATGGCCTCCTGAGACCCTCCTGTTTCATGCCCAGTGTGTGCTCAGGGACCAAAGACCCCAAATCTATTTAAATCAATCTCTCCAAATATTGATTCATCCACTAGACTAAGCTTGTCCAACATGCAGCCCAGGACAGCTTTGAATGCGGCCCAATACAAATTCGTAAACTTACTTAAAACATTACGAGATTTTGTACAGTTGCTGTTTTTTTTTTTTTTCCAGTTCATTAGCTATCGTTAGTGTTAGTGTATTTTATGTGTGGTCTGAAACAATTCTTCTTCCAGTGTGGCCGGGGAAACCAAAAGACTGGACACTCCTGCACTAGACAGCCTTAACCTTCATTTCAAGTGTCTTGGGGGTACAGTTCCAGTTCTACTCCTGCTACTGATGTCTGGAAAAGCCATAGGGTTATCTTCCCTCAGCGATGTTTTGAGCTAATGAGCTACTGCTAAGTCCTCCACTGGTTTGTAGGAAACAATAGGGGTTCTTAGATGCGCTTCTGAGACATTTCAACTCCTGAATGCTTTCTAGCAAAGGTGGCTCTCCTAGGAGATGATTTACTTATTTGGATGCAAAAGGCATTAACCATATATGAAGAGACTGATAAATCAGACTTTATAAAAATTAAGACTTTTGTTATCCAAAGACAGCACTAAGATAGCAAAAGGCAAGCCAGATTGAAAAAAATCTATTTGCAACATATGTATTTCTGATAAAGGGCTTTTAACCACTATAAATTAAAGAATGTGGGCCGGGCGTGGTGGCTCACGCCTGTAATCCCAGCACTTTGGGAGGCCGAGGAGGGCGGATCACGAGGTCAGGAGATCGAGACCACGGTGAAACCCCGTCTCTACTAAAAATACAAAAAATTAGCCGGGCGTGTTGGCGGGCGCCTGTAGTCCCAGCTACTCGGAGAGGCTGAGGCAGGAGAATGGCGTGAACCCGGGAGGCGGAGCTTGCAGTGAGCCGAGACTGCGCCACTGCACTCCAGCCTGGGCGACAGAGCGAGACTCCGTCTCAAAAAAAAAAAAAAAAAAAAAAAAAAAAAGAATATGTACAAACCGATAAGAATAAAGCAGAATACCCAATTTTTAAAAAGACTTAAAAATCATATCCAAATGGTCAATATGTAAATGAAAAGGTGTTCAACATCATTACTCAGCAGAGAAATGCAAACGAAAACCATAGCAAGGTATTACTACACCCATGACAAGGGATAACATTGAAAAGGATGTGGAATAACTGCAACTTTCACAATTGCTTGTGGGAGTGTAAATTGCTACAATTTGGAAAACTATGTGGCAATAGCTAATGAAGATGATCATAGGCATATCCTATGATCTGGCGATTCTGCTTCTAGGCAGAAATACACATACATGTGCACCAAAATTCATAAGCATAAGTGTTCATAGCAGCATTGTTTATGATAGCCTCAAAGTGGAAAACCTCAAATGTCCATCAACAGTAGCAAGAGTAAATAAGTCACAGCACATTATACAATGGAATACTACATTGAAAAAAAAACAACAAAAAGCCAAACAACTATTGTAACAAGGCTGATGTGGGGCAAAAGAAGCTGGACACAGGAGAGCACATACAATATGACTCCACTTATATAAAGTTGGAATGCAGGCAAAACCAAACCAACGTATGGTGACAGAAGAAAGAACAGTGGTTCCTTTTGTTGGAAAGGATGACTGGGTGGAGGAGCTGGTGGGGTTCCTAGGCTGCCATTAGTGTTCTATTTCTTGATCTGGAGGTGGTTACATGGGTGGGTTCCCTTTTGTAAAAACTTGTCAAGTTGTACATCTATATCATTTGTGTACTTTTCTGTATAACTGCTAAACTTCTGTAAAAGCACTTACTTAAATAAGAGAGCTTGATAAAGCAAGACTTCAGATCGCAGACCTCATCCACTGTCACTAATTAGAATGGAGTCAGAACTGGGAAATTCTCCAGTGAAGTGCTTGGAGGTTGCGTGGGAATCTGTTTTCCAAAGGCTGTTCCAGCAGCACAGTGTAGAAGGGAATGGTTCCCGGGAAGCAGTGCTACCTACTAGCTCTTATTTTCCGAGTAATTTCCCAGAAACTGCAACGGGCATGGAAGAGAAGAGAACCAGAAGAGGCAGGGCTCATAGAGAAACAAAGCACTGGAGAGTTGAAAGAAATCTTAGGTGGTCGGTGGACCCAGCTTTCTACCTTCAGGCCAAACACATTTACAGTTTCCCAGACAACGAGAATAGATATTTCGCAGTAACTGAAGAGATGTTGGTGATTTCCTATCTCGTTAATTCTAATTTGATATATCAGGTTATAACTGCGAAGAAATCATTAACAAGCTAATTTTGCCAATAATGTATCTTGAGAGGCTAGTCGCGTTGCTTCTCAATGTTTTTTTTTCTTTAATCTGGTAGCTTTTACATGGTAAACGATAGAATGGACTATTTGGTAAAGTTCCAATTTGCACAAGAAGCAAATTTCTGAGTGTCGTGTCCCACCATATAAAAAGATTTTTTTTTTTGAAGCCAGCATCATATTTACATAACATGTAATGTATTTTAATTATGTTCCTTTAAATACGTACTTATTCTACTTCACAGTTGACATTAAAGTCTTTCATTTTGACAACAGTCCATAGGTCCTCTTACCATTCTCTTCACTAGGCCTGCCATTAATTACCCAAGCCCATGCTCATCAAAACTCATTATTAATGGGTGGCCATATCCCTTGAGACCAAGTCTGCCACATTTCCTGGTACATAAGTCCTTTGTGGAAAAACAAACCCTGTTTTCTAATGTTAAGCAACGATAGTCAAACCATGGAATCCTTCAAGTATGATGAACAGCTAATGGGTAAAAGACACATAATACTGTTTCTACTTATGAAGATGACTCATTCAAATTTTAAATGGTATGATGGTTAATTTCATGTATAAACTTGGCTAGGCCATGATATATACTTTTTGGTTAACCACAACCTAAATGTTACTGTGACAGTATTTTTTTTAGATGTGATTAACATTTATCAGTAGACCTAGAGTAAAGCACATTATCCTCCACTATGTAGGTGGGCCTCATCCAGTCAGCTGAAGACCTTTAAGAGACAAGACAAGGAGTCCCTTATTCACTCCCCAGCCCTACAAGGAAGAAGAAATTCCACCTCTAGACTGTCTTTACACTCAAAAAATCAACTTACCTGTGTCTCCAGCCTGCAGATTTCAGACTTGCCAGCCTCCACAATCACAGGAGTTAATTATTTAAAATAAATCTCTTTCTCTCTCTATATATAAACATATCCTATTGATTCTGTTCCTCTGAACAACCCTATACAAATTGGCTAAAAGTACAGTTGTTTCTAGTGCAAAAGGAACACTTTTCTTTTGCATACCTATAACCAGACCTTTATTGTATACCTATAACCAGACCTTTATTGTATTTCTGCATCATAAAAATAAACTAGATGCTATGGGACCATTGTGTTCAATGCTCCAGTATGATAACGCTCCCTGAGAAAGTGAACTGTACGTGGCATAAAAAGTCTAGTACCCACAGTTAACGTAGCACTTACCACATATCACTATGATCATGATCCCAGGAAAAATCTGGTAAACTGAATAATTATCATGTGAACAAATTTGAACTTTCTCATCTTTACATTTTATACCTCTTTATGTTGTTAACCCAAAGGTTCCCACAAAGCTCCCCTTTCAGGAACTCCCCAAAGTGACCATTTAGTTCCTTCTTGCTAGATGGGCTTTCTGTCTCCAAACTACTACAAGGTTAGAGTTCCTTCAGAGGAACCTGTAATCATTCAATCAGACACCTGCTTCAAGACAGAGTGGGCAAAAGTTCAAGTAATGATTTTGTGCCAAAAAACACAGCTTCTCCCCTCGGTGTAATTTCACGAGAAGAGTTCATTATAATTCTCAGGAACTGAATCGGAAGTGAGAGTGTTAAGAAAAAGATTATTGAAAGCCAAAGAAATCCAAGAAAAAGCAACGAATAGGAATCACCAAAAAGTTTTCTATAGCATGCTCTGAAAGTATTCTGGCTCTCACCCAGGTGAACACCAGAAAATTTTTGTGTTTATACAACAAAAAGTCAATGTACTAAACATAAGGGAAAATCCAAAACAACACAGGTTTACCACTGTTTTAAACACTGGCATATAAGAAAATTTGAAGTGAGGACGAAGCTCATTAGTATAACTTACTTTGAAGTGGTTGCTCCTCCAATCAACAATGGAATCTTTATAGCTAATCTCTCCATTTCCTTGGCAACAAAAATCATTTCATCCAGGGAAGGAGTGATGAGTCCTGAGAGGCCAATTATATCTATTTTTTTTTTTAAAAAAAAAAAGGACAAGAAGGACAGTGAGGAGGATGAAAGAAAAAGGAAAAGGATGAAGATCCATTTAAAAAACTTTGTAACGAAGACCAAAAGACCTAACATGAATTCCCAATTCCTAATTCTTTTTTTTTTTTTTTTGAGAGGGAGTCTCATTCTGTTGCCCAGGTTGGAGTGTAGTGGCGCGATCTCAGCTCACTGCAACCTTTGCCTCCTGGGTTCAAGCGATTCTCCTGCCTCAGCCTCCTGAGTAGCTGGGATTACAGGTGCCCACCACCAAGCTTGGCTAATTTTTGTATTTTTAGTAGAGACAGGGTTTCACCATGTTGGCCAGGCTGGTCTCAAACTTTTGACCTCAAGTGATCCATCTGCCTCAGCCTCCCAAAATGCTGGGATTACAGGTGTGAGCCACCGCGCCCATCCCTAGTTTCTAATTCTAAGACATCTTTCCTGACTGGGGAATTTCGATTTATTGTTTGCTTTTGGTAGTAGATAAGATTTATAACTTAAGGTTGCAATAATTACTTGCCATAGTTTTAGGAAGCCATGCAATAGAAGGTATATTTAGCTCATGATTTCCCAGACTTGAATATATCACAGTGTGAGAAGAAATATAAAAATGACTACACACAGAAAAAAAAACCTAATACAACTGTTCTAAGAAGTCTGTCCCCATTCCCCATCTCCAGCACTCGGTTCCATGGTTACTCACTCTCCTCTCTCAACCCCATTAGAAATGGCAATGAAAGCAATCTGGTGCAGGAGCTGGCACTTGACTCTATGTCCCACAGAACCCTCATGGGGCATCACTATTCACTGACAGACAACTAGGGAAATGACAGACACCTGGGGATATGACATTTAGAGAAATGCCCAAAGTACAGTTGCACAGTACCTGCTTTGTGGTCAAGAGCAGCTTTCAGTATCTTATCACATGGAGTCATGACTCCTAAATCAATAACTCTGAGGCACAGAAATGAGACATGAGAAAATTAATGAAAGCCCATTAGAGACAAAACTGAAATGAACATTTTTATTTCAACCATTAAATATTGCTCTAATGCAAACAAGAATCAAGTTGAAATGCTCGCTAAATACTGAGGATTACCACCACAACTACCATTTATTCAGTACTTACTACATATACGCCAGGCACTATGCTAAGCTTGCTTTTAAGCAGCTTTACTGACTCATCATTCACATACCATACAATTCACCCATTTCAAGTGTGCAATTCAATGGTTTCTGGTATTTTTTTTTAATTGTGGTGAAATACACATAATATACACTTTTCCATTTTAACCATTTTTCTTTTTTTTTTTTTTTTTATTATACTTTAGGTTTTAGGGTACATGTGCACAACGTGCAGGTTTGTTACATATGTATCCATGTGCCACGTTGTTTTCCTGCACCCATTAACTCGTCATTTAGCATTAGGTATATCTCCTAATGCTGTCCCTCCCCCCTCCCCCAACCCCACAACAGTCCCCGGAGTGTGATGTTCCCCTTCCTGTGTCCATGAGTTCTCATTGTTCAATTCCCACCTATGAGTGAGAACATGCGGTGTTTGGTTTTTTGTCCTTGCGATAGTTTACTGAGAATGATGTTTTCCAGTTTCATCCATGTCCCTACAAAGGACACAAACTCATCATTTTTTATGGCTGCATAGTATTCCATGGTGTATATGTGCCACATTTTCTTAATCCAGTCTATCGTTGTTGGACATTTGGGTTGGTTCCAACTCTTTGCTATTGTGAAGAGTGCCACAATAAACATACGTGTGCATATGTCTTTATAGCAGCATGATTTATAGTCCTTTGGGTATATACCCAGTAATGGGATGGCTGGGTCAAATGGTATTTCTAGTTCTAGATCCCTGAGGAATCGCCACACTGACTCCCTTAGTTTAACCATTTTTCAATGTACAATCCAGTAGCATGAATTTCAGTTACAATGTTGAGCAACCATCACCACTATTTACGTCCAAACTTACTTTATCACCCAGAGCAGAAACATTGTAACCATTTAGCAATAACTACCCCTTGTTCTCTCCCACCCTCTCCACTCCATCCCCTGGTAACCTCTACTTTCTTTCTCTATGAATTTACCTTATCTAGATATTTCGCATAAGTAGAATAATACAGTATTCATCCTTTTGTGTTTGGCTAAACTTCACTTAGCACAGTGCCTGCAAAGTCCAACCATGTTTTGAGGCATGTCAGAAGTTCAGTCTTTTTTAAGGCCAAAAAATATTCCACTGTATGGAGATAACACGTTTTGCTTATCCATTCATCTGTTGAAAGACACTGTGCTCAGCTTTTTGCATAAGCAATCTCTTTTGCTGTTGTTTTTGGGACAGGGTCTCATTCTGTCACCCAGGCTGGAGTGCAGTGGCATGATTATGGCTCACTGCAGCCTCGACCTCCTGTCTCAGCCTCCAGAGTAGCTGGGACCACAGACATGCCCCACTAAACCCAGTTAATTTTTAAAGTTTTTGTAGATAGGGTTTCCCTATGTTGCCCAGACTGGTCTCAAACTCCCGGGCTCAAGTGATCCTCCGACCTCGGCATCCCAAAGTGCTAGGAATATAGGCTTGAGCCACAGTGCCCGGCCTGCATAAATGATCTCATTTAACCCTCATAATAACTCTATAATGAAAGCACTACTATGGGTCTCATTTTAATGAGAAGGGGCCCAGAGAAATTAAGCAATATGTCTAGTCACACAACTAATTAGAGGCAGAGTTGGGATCTGAATTAGTATCTCACTCCAAAATCCATTATCTTATCCATTTAGGCCAATAAAAAGGGCTAGGGAAGTTCCTCAATAAATACCTGTTGAACTTGGAAGCCAGTGGGGAAGATCATGAAAAAGAGGTCAGGTCCTGCACATGAAGAGCTGTCAAGGAACTCTTGATTAGTTAAGGCAAGAAAAAGAGGGAGAATGATTCAGGGTGCAGGTCACCGAGGGCAAGAGGGCAAGACTGAAAGGAAAGGCAGACTCTAGATGGGCACACAGGAGAACAGGCACTGGGGCAGAGGAAGCCTGGAGCACACTCTCAGAGAACAGAACAGTGCCAGACAAATTTCAATTCATGGAGGAGAGAGCTTCCTGGAACTCAGAGGAAACAGGAGTGTCTGCCCTGGAAAATGTTCTAGGAATTACTTCTATTTTAGATTTACAGAGTACCTTAATGTCATTTTGATAATCTTCTTCTATTTGTTAAAAGATGTTGAAAAACTTATGGCATGCATTTTTACTTATTTTATTACATCAACAATTCTTAAAATTAAATAGGCAAAAACGTTTAAATAACAAGAACAAAAAAGAATGCTTAAGACTACAACATGACACACTGGCTGGTAACAATAGGTGCTGAACGCTGGGGCAGGAAGGGGACTGGCTTCTCACTATATGCCCTTTCATACCACTGGATTTTTAGCTTGTACTCATATTACTTTTTAAAAAAGAGTTAAAAAAAAAAAAAAACTATGACATATGGAATCTTCAGTAAAAAGTAAGACAACTTCAAATCAATGGTAAGTATATTCAGCTTTGTTGGCACTAACCCGGTAGCAAATGCACGCTGGAGGTGTTAATGATGTATAACCACTGCAGGTTATAGCAGGAGTGAGATGGTACCACACGCCTTTTTTTTTTTTTTTTTTTTTTTTTTTAACATATTGAAGAAAGTCTAGTACCTGGATCTTTTGTTAAACAATGACTAAGCACAGACTGTCACATATAAAACTAGGAAAAACAGCATACTGCTTTTAAATCAAGACAAAAAGGCATCATTTCAAAGCTGATTTTTTTTAACATTGTATATGTTTTAAAATTCAACTAAAACTCATCAGTATGATGGCAAGAATCATCTTGCTGTCACTGCTTTTTCTTGTTTCAGCAGTGTTTCTCTCAGGAACATCTTATGTGGATGCTTGCCATGTTTAAGGAAGAGTAAGGAGATTGTTGTGGCTGGAACAGAAATGGAGAAGGGTAGAGTTGTGGGTGATAAGTTCAGAGGAGGAGGAAAAGGCCAGAGCCTGTGTAGACTTTGCATCAGAATCACCAGGGGAGCCTTCTCAAAATCAAACAACCTGAAGCTTGGACTCCATTTTCCAGAGAGTGTGATTTAACTGGCCAGGGGTGGGGTTCGGGAAGCTTCCAGATTATACCCACTACACAAGGGCCTTGCAGACCACTACAAGGGCTCTGAGTTTTACTGAGTGAGGAGAGAAATCACTGGAGGGTTTGAACAGTGGAGTAAGAAATCTGACTTAGATTTAACAGATTTACTTTGGACTGAAACAAGTCCAGGGGTAGAGAAGCAGAGACTGGTTAGGCTGCTGCAAAAATCCAGACAAGAAGCAGTATAGGTGGAGAGAAGTGGTCAGATCCTGGAAATACTGTGAGAGGAGAACTGATGGGTTACATGTGGGTTATCCGACGAGAGGATGACGCAAGAATTTCGGTTCGAGCAGCAAGAAAAATGAAGTTGCTATTTCTTGAAATAGTGGAGAGTTGGGGAGGTGTTCACAAAATGGTGGCAATTAGTTCAGTTTTCAAAATATTAAATTTGAGATTTCTTTAGATATCCAAATGGAGCTGTCAGGGAGTCCACGGGATATGTAAGTCTAAAGTCTGGGGGAGAGATCCACAGTGGAGATACAATTTGGGACTTGTCAGTACATCAGATGATACTGAAGTCACAAAACGAATGAGACAACTTCAGCCCACCCCAGGCCTTGTTACTCCAGGTGTGCTCCTGTACCAGCAGCACCAGCCCTATCTGAGAGTTTGTCGGAAATGCAGAACCTCCAGTCCAGACCTACCCTAATCAGAATCTGACTTTTAACAAAATCCCCAGGTGACAAGAAGGTACATTACAGTTTGAGAAACACAAACCTAGACAGTGAAGACAGAGAAGAGGTCCAAGGGCTGAGCCCCAGAACATTTCTGTGTTTAAAGACCACTCCCAGAAGGAGAGATCAGCAGGAGAGAATCATAACCACTCATCAGTGAGGTAAACAAACGACTGAGAACACTGAGTCAGGGGCCTGGGCGACAAGTTCAATTTCCAGCTTATTAGCCTGCCTTCGAAGTCGTCTTGCTGGGGAAATAGTCGAATGTACTATCAATTAGAGGGGCAATTCCCACTATTTCCACACATAGAAAATGACACTTATGGTACTGAGATGCACAAAGGAAGTTGCTCACAGCCCTGGTCAACCCGTCTAGGACAGAGGCCCCAGTTCCACTCTCGAGCAGGAAAGAGAATGGGTTTCCTGGCACATCTGAGTTGAGAAACTGTTGGCAAGCTCTGAATTAGAATATGGTGTGGCAAGTACTACAATGAAAGCATTTACAGTGTACTATGTATGGAAGGCCCAAAATGGGTGACAACCAGAAGCATCCTAGGGGGAAGTCTGAAATGGATTTTGAAAAATTAAGTGGGTATTAGCTGAAGGAAACAGGGAAGTCTAGGCAGAGACCTGCACTATGAGGGCCCAGAGTCCTGAACTAGCTAGGAATCCCAGGGTATGTGAAGTCGGAGAAGAGGGCACAGGTCAGATCCAGCCTGCCCTCTGTGCCTGCTACCATTCTTCCCACCATCCCTCTCCATTCCCTCTCACCTCTACCACAACCTCCTGTTTTACCCCTACACATAACCCCATCTTCCTTGACTCTCCCTCAGTTTCCCTTTGTCATTTTGAGCCATACTCTATGTCTGTAAGCCTCTCCCTATACACATTCCTGTATTTCGCCACATGGGAGGCTAAAGAGAATAAAAATGAATGCTACGGAAGATGTTGATTTTACAGTATTTGTTTTAAAGTGCTCAGAACAGAGGTTGGGTATGGAGGCTCATGCCTGTAATCCCAGTACTTTAAGAGGGCAAGGAAGGAGGATCACTTGAGGCCAGGGGTTTGAGTCCAGCCTGGGCAACATTAGCGAGGCTTTGTCTCTACAAAAAAACCTTTTTTTTCAGTGCTTAGAATAGAGCTATGAGAGCAAGCATTTAATTTGGATACTAATCCAGGAAAAAAAAAAAAAGTTGCACTGAATGTTTTAGCAAAGGCATCTCATACTATTTAAGAATACATAGAATTTCGAAAATAAATACTGTAATATAAGACAAAAAGTCCTTTTCGTCTCCAGAAGAAATTTAAAAAGGAAAATAAAACTGCATCTGCATCCTTTTAAGGTACCTGATACTTGCTGTCATTTTACCCTTTATTTCTAAGTTAACTAAGGTGGCAGCCTATCTGCTGCTCCTGCAATTCACACATGCCACCACAAGATGGCATGTGTTTCCATCCAGTCTACAGTCCAGCCATGGTTTCCAACCTGTACTTAAGCAGTGCCAGTGGGGTCTGTTGCCATTTCTATTACTTTTTAAAAAAATAAACAAAACAAATTGTTGATCTCCCCTTCAAAAAATGGATCCAAAGCCTCTAAATAATTATCAGCATGTGAAGTGCTCAGAGAGACTGCATTACTATATCCTTGACTTAGGTACAGTCATGTTCCTCACTCAGCTGAACATTCCAACATTATACAGTTGGGAATTATTTTCATGCTCAGCCATATACTGCTCTTTTACTTATACTAGACAGTTATATTAAGAACCACTGGTTATCAGACCCATGTTTAAAAATATTAGATGTATGATGTATAACTTTAAAATGTATCTTGAAATAGCATATTTTTCTTACATAATTAAACACTGCATTATCTGTAATGGAAAATGTCCTCTTTTCTCTTTTCCTAGTTATTATTACAGAGTATATGTAAAATTAACCTCAATGGAATTAATCAAAAATATTTCCAAATATTCTACATTATTTCTTGAGGGGAATTTAGAATACAGACATAATTCAGAGATGCTGTAGGTTCAACTCTAGACCATTACAATAAAGTATCTCAATAAAGTGAGTCATGTGAATTTTTTGGTTTGTCAATGCATATAAAAGTTATGTTTACACTATACCGTATTATGTGTGCAATAGTATTATGTCTAAAAGAACAGTGTATACATACCTTAATTTAAAAATACTTATTGCTAAAAACAAAATGCTAACGATCATCTGGGTCTTCAGTGAGTTGTAACCTTTTTGCTGGTAGAGGGTCTTGACTTGATGTTCATGGCTTCTGACTGATTAGAGTGGTGGCTGCAGAAGTTTGGGGTGGCTGTGGCAATTTCTCAAAATAAGACGACAGTGAAGTTTCCCACACCAATTGAACCTAACTTTCACAAAAGATTTCTCTGCACCATGTGATGCTGTTTGATAGCGTTTTACTCACAGAACTTCCTTCAAAATTGTAGGCCAATCATCTCAAACCTTGCCCCTGCTTTATCATCTAAGTTTACGTGCTATTTATTCTAAATCCTCTGTTGTTATTTCAACACTGTTCATAGCCATCTCAAGAAATTACTTTCTTTGCTCAGCCTCGCTCAGCCATAAGAAGCAATTCCTCATCTGTTGAAGTCATATTACGAGATTGTAGCAATTCATTCCCATCTTCAGCCTCCACTTTTAATTCTGGTTTACTCTTGCTATTTCTACCACATCTGCAGTCACTTCCTCCACTGAAGTCTTGAATCCCTCAAAGTCATCTATGAGAGTTGGAATCAACTTCTTCCAAGCTCCTGTTAATGTTGATATTTTGACCTCCTCCCATGAATTACAAATGTTCTTAATGGCATCTAGAATGGTGAATCCTTTATACAAGGTTTTTTGATTTACTCTGCCCAGATCCATCACTATCTATGGCAGCTACAGCCTTACAAAATATAAGACTTGAAAGTCAAAATTCCTCCCTGATCCACAGGCTGCAGAATGAATGTTGTGTTAGCAGGCATGAAAACAATATTCATCTCCTTGTATATCTCTATCAGAATTCTTGTGACCAGGTGCACTGTCAATGAGGAGTAATATTTTGAAAGGAATCTTTTTTACTGAGCAGTAGGTCTTAACGGTAGAAGACCTACTTAATATATTAAGTATTATATTATTATAATTAATATACTTAATTTAAGCAGGTAGAAGAATTTTCAGAATGGCAAATGAGCATTGGCTTCAACTGATAGTCACCAGCTGTGTTAGCCCCTCCACAAGAGAGTCAGCCTGTCCTTTGAAGTTTTGAAGCCAGGCATTCACTTCTCCCCTCTAGCTATGAAAGTCCTAGATGGCATCTACTTTCAACAGAAGGCTATTTCATCTACATTGAAAACCTATTGGTTAGCATAGCCACCTTCCTCAGTGATGTCAGCTAGATCTGGAAAACTTGCTGCAGCTTCTCCATCAGCACTTGCACTTCACCTCATACCATTATGTTAGGAGACGGCTTCTTTCCTTAAACCTCATGAACCAACCTCTGTTAGCTTCAAACTTTTCTTCTGCAGCTTCTTCACCTCTCTCAGCCTTCACAAAATTGAAGAGGGTTGGAGCTCTCTTCAATTTGTTATTGCTCCAGCAACGCCAGACTGCTCTGGGTGAGACTCTGGCTTAAAGGAATATTGTGGCTAGTTTAATCTTCTATCCAGACCACTCAAACTTTCCTCATAACAGCAGTGGGGCTGTTTTGCTTTCCTATCATTTGTGTATTCACTGGAGAAGCATTTTAGATTTCCTTTAAGAACTTTTCTTTTGCATTAACTGTGCTATTTGGTGCAAGAGGCCTAGTTTTCAGCCTATTTCAGTTTTTGACATGCCTTCCTCACTAAACTTAATCATGTCTAACTTTTGACTTAAAGTCAAGGTGTGTGACTCTTCTTTTCACTTAAACACTTAGAGGACTTCAAGGCCATTACAGAGTTATTAACTGGCCTAATTTCAATATTGTGGTGTCTCGGGACTACGGAGGCCCGAGGAAAGGGACAGAGATGGGGAATGGCTGGTTAGTGAAGCAGTCAAAACATACATATTTATGGATTAAGTTTGCCATCTTCTATGGGTGTGGTTCATGGTACCCCAAAACAATTAAAATAGTAACACTGATCACTGATCACAGATCATCATAACAGATATAATAATAATGTTTGAAATATTGTGAGAATTAGGAAAATGTGACACAGAGACGTGAAATGAGCACATGCTATTGGAAAAATGCCATCAAGACACATGTTCTATGCAGGATTGCCATAAAACTCAAATTTTTACAAAACGTTGTATCTGCAAAGCTCAATAAAGTGAGGTACAATAAAACAAGGTATGCCTGTTTTAATATTAGACATTATACTTGTTTACAACTCAAGTCAAAAAAAATATTGGAAAGTAAGGTGACATATTACGAAGTCCCAGCTTTTGGAACCAAAAGCCCTGAATGTGGCTTGACACTTGCTAGCCATGTGACTATGATGAAATCTCTCAAGTTCTCTAAGTTTTCTCATCTATAAAAGGAGAAATACAATAACAGGCAGGGTAGTAGGATCAAAACCATGAAAAGAAAGGAAGGATGAAAGAAAAGAAAGGAAAGGAACCAAAACAACAACAACAAAAAGGTGACAAAGAAAAAAAAAATCAGTGATATAAAAGAACTGTATAAATCAGGAAGTGGTAAACAAATGGTAGGTGATAGTAGATTCTTGGTGAATACATCCTTAGTTCTATTCAAATCCTCAAATTTGCAATTCTATTGTGTCATATCTTCCCCATTTAAAAAATACATTTTCTCTCTAAACAGAACTGTCAGTTTTAGCCCTCTTTATTTCTTTTATCCCCACAAAGAAAAAACACTGTTATCATTTTGTGAGATTCACTGCAACAATGATAAAAAGCCAGGAAAGAGAAGGATTAGATACAGGATAGGTTGCTAGACTCACTCACTAGGCTGGGTAATTCCTTCAAGCATACTAGCCTGGTACTGACAGTAAAAGTACACATTATTCCATAAGACAATCTCCAGGGACACTTGTCTACTAGCTAACACCATAAAATTACACTCACCAATGGAAGAGTCTATGTGTTATCACACACAAGCCAAAGGGGTGTTTGACATGAAGTTTGCACATTTGCTTGTTTTTGTAAAATGAAAGTAACATTTCATCAGAAGGTGTTTCTCCTGTTAAGACTTATTAGCAAAGATAAGCAAACCCTCAGTGCCCAACATATAGCAACTAGGTTTGTTGCAGGAAAGCCTTAGGCTTAATACGCAGTCTTCACAACTGCTGACATTCAGTTCCAGTAGCACCCTGGAGAAATGCCACAATGTTCCCTGGCTTCTTAAAACGTCTTTACTGCAGAAATAAACATTGCCAGTATAATACTCTCAGCTAAGGATCCACTGATCAAAATAAATAACGATAAAGCACATGACAACTATATCTCAAGAATCACTTTTAGGAAGTTTACCTACAAGTCACTTTCTTCAATGGTTCTTGTCCCATTATTAAGGCTGAACATGTACCTGGCTATTTAGCCTGAGAAACGGTAAACTTTTTCAAGGAGAAAAGTCAACTAAATCATTTTGGTGTCTCTAGTATAATGCCTGGTATGTAGAAGATGATCTATAAACATTAACTGAAGTGAATTTTAACTGATTGTGATGAATGCAAACAGGAACCAACAACCTCAGGTTTGCAAAGGTAAGCCAATAGCAGAAATGCTTTGGAGACTTTAGGAAGCAAACACCTTATCCAAATATTTATTATATAGGCAAAATCTCATTACAACTATCTATCTTCAATAAATTTATCTCTTTAAAAAATAATAAGTACATGGATAGAAACAGTATTCCTCGTTTCCAGGACTAGGAGAGAACGCTAAGTCTTTAGACAGTAAGTGAGCAGGTAAATAGAAGTGCTTGTGAAGACAGTCAGAGGGAAAAAAAATGCCTTCCTGACACTGCTCCTCTGTCTCCAGCCTTCCTGAAAGGTTCTTAGCTGCATTTAATTAGCCTTGAAGGCAGAGACGGATACAAATGTTGACAGCAGGGAGAGAGCTTAGCAGGTAATTGTTACTTGACAGCAAAGAAGAGAACTGAGGAGTACAGGGATAGCTCCAGTCAATTTTCTTCTCTATCTAGAGAAAATAGCACATTGGAAAGAAGTCTATGACTCAAAAGGACTGTTGGCTGGACATGGATATGGGAAAGCATTATTTCCATCAGGCTTTTCATTACAAAGAATATGTTCAAATCTAAGCGAAACATATACTTACTACAGGTCATCAGTCTCACATGGAAATGACTTTGTTATGAATATTTATTAATTATAATGAGATATATCAGAAAGGGGTTTTACTTGTATACAACATTCTAAAATCTAGCTTAATCATCACCAAGAACACAGGGTCCTGGCTCTAAGCAAAGCCAACTGAGACTTGTACAGAGAAGGCCTTCCTGTAAAACTCCGTTTAGCCAAGGTCTCATAAGATCTCGGTTCTAAAATCTGAGTTTAGTGAAAGGAAAAAGAGGATATGATGAACACCACTGGCCATGGGAAGGAGCCTGATATTCTGGCCATTAGTGCCTCTGTCCCAACATCCAACCCCAGGAATCCTCTGGGCGGTTTCCACCCCACTTGAATAGCTTTTACTATTCCTTATGTCCTTTTAGAACATGGATAATTACTAACTTATTTCATTTGAAATGCTGTGTTCACGTAGAAAATTCAAAAACACAGTAAGCAAAAAGAAATAAAAAATAACCTCTAACATCCACTGCCATGCCCTACTCTTCCCAGCCATGAAAGAATTATTCTGGGAAAAAGCTCTCATTTTTAAATGGAAAAGGGGTTGAAATAGGTGAGGTCCTAACTTACCGGAAATTATTGCAGCCAAGGACTACTCCAACTATGTTCTTGCCTATGTCGTGCACGTCGCCTTTAACAGTGGCCAGCACGATGGTGCCCTGGTAAGGGTCCTGGAAAGGAAGCCAAGCAGCTCAGCAAGGCAGGGTTGTTCAGGGCAGAACACCTAGTTCTCCAGAGCCAGGCAGGGGCCAGCACAGAAAGCAATTCAATACAACCAAGAGCACCTCAAAGACAGACCTGGAAACCAAAGCCCAAACAGTTCAAAGGAGGCCCACCTAATGGGCTAGCCCAAGGGGCTTCAGCCAAGATCAGGGGGTCCCATCCTTTCAAAGAACAGTTGATGTTCACACACAAAACAGCCCCACAGCTGAAGACCACATCCTTAACTCTGGGTGCAGGGGAACCTATTTGACAAATGTTTACTGTTAGCCATTAAGGGAGAGGCAGGGGAGAGGGGAAGGAACAGGTTAACTGTACGTGTATGTCCCATCCGAATCTGAAAAACCACAACAGCCCAGGCAGAGGGCACGTGAGTATCTTTCCTCAGCACTGCTGTTGTATGCACAGTTAGCATCCCCCACTACTCCCCAAAAAAAGAAAAAAAGCGAAACAAGGATTTTTATAAACTCTGTGTTAGTCTGAGCCATTCACAAACAGATCAATTTAAAAATTCAGAATCCTAGGGGCCAAAGCTGCCTGAGCTTCACAGGGAGCTAAACAAGGTCAAAAAGCTTAATGATTTACTCTGGTGGTGCAGCCAACAAGAATTAAATTGAATCCAGAAGTGGTGCCAAGGACATCACCAGCAGAGAGACTATTCAGTTAAGAGTTTTCTAAAAACAAGCATGACTCAATTACCTCAAGGGCAGGGACAGAACTTTGCAGTGAGTAGTGCCTGGCACAGTACTTGGCACATCACAGGAGCTTTGTAAATGATCAGTTAATGAAGGCACAAATGAATGAACTGGCTTTGTCTTGAAAACATGGGTTTTGATTGAAAAATTGTATCTATATTAAAAATGTTATAAAGCTACATTCAAAAGAAAGTCCCAGAGTATTCTGATACTTGGTTAAAAAAGGGAGAGATGTGGAATCATTTCTCTATTTTATCCTCAATGAAGAACACAGCCAACCCTGACTGCTTAGGCCCCTACCACCACCTCAAGTCTTCCAGGTCAACTCACTAAACGCCCATAGGCCTGAACAAAATGACTTGCCTCTTCTTCTACTGTGCCGTTAAGCACTCTGGTTTCTTCTCTTTCTTTTTCCATGAACGGGATAAGGTGGCCAACAGCCTTCTTCATAACCCGGGCTGACTTTATAACCTGAGAAAAAAAAGCATAGGATCAGGTATCTTTCCCAAACCACCAGAACAACTGCTGATGGCCATTTGTGAAATGTGGGCACACATTAGGAATGTATGCTTTGACTTCAGGACAGCTGCACTGGAGTCTTTTGACAGTAGGCAGAATAAAGGATAAGCTCCCCAGAGGGAAAGCCAGTTAATAATAAGGTACAGCAGAAGGAAAACAAGGCTAGAAATCAAATGTTGCAATTTCTGTCTTCTGAACTTTTGCTTTTTTTTTTTTTCTCTGTCTAGGAGGCCCTCTATCTTTTATCCAAGAGTTCTATGTATCCTTCAGGACCAAAGCTTCTCTACCATGAGCTCATTCCCAGCCTTCTCTTCTCAATCCCCAGCTTTAAAACTCACTTAAAATGCCACACAGCCACTAACCTACATGCTCAACAAGTATGTGTTAACTGATGTGGTTAGGCAGCTGCTGTAAATCAAAGTAAGAGTTCTGGTTTTACTTTAAACAAACCACTTAATGTACCATCATTTAAAACAGTAACATTTGTCTCAAAATATGCATCCTTACAGATGAATAGTGCCTGGTCAAATCAAGTCTTAATGTTAGTAACTCTACATTTATCTTGGGTTTTATTTTACTTTTGGAGGGGAGAGATAGGCATTGGGGGTAAGAGGTGACACAAAAATTAGAACATAAAGATTATGATAGATTATGATGCTAAGAATTTTCGGATTTCCAACATCCACACCACTCTGAAGATGGATTCTTCCAGACATGACTCCTAAACATATTTAGAGAAGGAATGACTAGCCAATACCATTGAACTCTTGTCCAAATTAAAACCTGAGAAATATATCCCAAATCACCATTTATTAAATGACATAGAAAAGATGCAATTGTGAAAATTTCTCCCCATATTTTGCCAACCTGAGGTAGAAACATTTTTCCAGCTCCAAAAAGATCACCAACAATTTTCATTCCATTCATCAGGGGTCCTTCAATTATATTGAGAGGTCGGGGATATTTTTCTTGGTTTAACCTGGCTTCCTCAGTATCCTCAATAATATGTTTTTCAATGCCCTAAAAAAGACAAAAAAAAAA
Organism: Symphalangus syndactylus; assembly: GCF_028878055.3. Taxonomy (NCBI): domain Eukaryota; kingdom Metazoa; phylum Chordata; class Mammalia; order Primates; family Hylobatidae; genus Symphalangus; species Symphalangus syndactylus. The sequence continues at coordinate 81,306,816 of NC_072434.2, read as the reverse complement.
AAAGAAAAAAGAAAGAAAGAAAAAAAAGTCACCTAAAAAACTGCCTTACCTCCACAGAGCCATCATGAAAATGCTTAAGAGCACAGATTCCAGAATCAGAGTGCACGGATTCAATCTGGCTTCCTATCACTAATTTAGGCAATTCAATAAGCCTCAGTTTCCTCAATTAGAATATTACAATAGTATCTCATATGTTTATTTTGAGGATTGAGATAAAGTGCTTAGCTGGCTTTATTGATACAAACAAAGTAAATACCTCACACACTTCCAAAACAGAATGTTGTATGCAGTAAATACATACAATTTTATATGCCAATTAAAAAAATGCTTTAAAATATACCTTAGTAAAATGAGCTAATAGAGAAGGACTAATAAGTTCAAATGCATCATAAAATACATTTTGTATCTTAGTGTTTTACCAGATTATACATTAATAAATACCTGTGGGGAAATCAGTAAGTTTTCTCACTGTAATGCTGTAGGGCTGGGGAGAAATGACACTGGATGGGGCCCTTAAATGAAGTTCAAACCCATGAAGCCTCCATTGACTTATCCACCCTTCAATGACAAGCCCCACTCCTCCAAAGTCCCCAGTTCAATGATCCTTGGATTGGCCAACTAGCTCCACAAACTGAAATATGTGAATCTCAAAAGGTGCAAGAGTTAAATGTTAAACTCCAGAGCCAAAAAACAAAACAAAACTCGGAGATTCTCCAGACTCACACATGAGGAAACTGAAGCCAAGAGATTATTGATCTTGCCTAAAGCCTAAAATTCCAACTATGAAACTGACTTGCTGACCAACTGACCAGCAACCTGGTCCAGGACAGGATTCGCAGCCTCGGCACTACTAACACTTGGGAGGGAATATTCTTTGTGGTTTGGGGCTGTCCTGGGCACTGTAGGATGTTTAGCAGCATCCCTGGCCACAGGATGCCAGTAATACCTCCTATGCACAGTTATGACAATCAAAAATGTCTCTGAACACTGTCAAATGTGCTATGGTGGGTGGGGGAGGTGGCCAGGGGACAGGAAGAGGGACCTCCCCAGGTTGAGAATCAGTGGTCTAGGCATCTCCTTCTCCAGCTGTCACAATGCCCGCAACAGGATCAGTCAGCCACGATGAGCCTCCAGCCCTCCAGTTCAGGCTCCTGTAACTCACCTTCACAAGGGCATACTCAAGGCGTTCTTCGACAGGGCCATTTCTCCACTCATCAGTCTGAATGACTTTCTTCCCTCCTGTGCCTTGAGTCTGAATTGAAATTGAAACCAAGAAATGGATACAACTCATCACTAACCAAACTGTCTGATGGCAAACAAACAAACCAACCAACAAACAAAAAAACCTGTGTCTTATTCTTCTTTTACTTTTCCAGCCCCTAGTAGACTGTCCAGCATAAAATAAGATCTCAATGAATGTTTGAGGGAAGGAGAGGGAAAAATGAGAAATCTTTCAGGGTTTGAACTGTTAGTATAGAGACAGAGTAAAGTTCCATTCTTTCTTTTCCCTCTTTTCTAAAAATAACAACTCAAGACAAAATTTCCAGGACAGTAAGAGAAGCTATATTTCAAACCCGATGAGCCTTCAAAGCTCTCAACAAGGATCACCAGTACCCACAAACAGATGCAGGGAGGCCATAATGAAGCTAAGTCAGACATCAAAGGTGTGCACACTAGGAGGTGTACAACACAGACTATGCTCTCAAGGATTCTGCCATTGTTATGGTTTGAAGGTGTCCTCCAAAAGTTGCGTTAGAACCCTAATCCCTCTGCCCCCATGAATGGATTAACGAATTAATGACGGCTGGATTAATGTTGCTACCATGGAAGCAGGTTTGCTATCTCTCTGGCTCTCTTGCTCTTGCCCTCTTGACATGAGATGCCCTCTGCCATGTTATGACACAGCAAGAAGGCCCTCACCAGGGGCCAAGGCCATACTCTTGGACTTTCCAGCTGCCAGAACTGTGAGCTAAATAAACTTCTTTATAAATTACCCAGTCTTTGGTATTCCGTTAGAGCAAAAGAAAACAGAGTGAGACAGCCATGTCATAAGAGAGGTAGAAAATATGTAAAGAAAGAAAGACAGTATATGTCAAGGGCTGAATGAGTACATAATACAGACTAGGTATGTGGGAATTTTGAGGAAGGAATGGTTATCATAAGCTAAGGTGGCAAAGAAAGGTTTCAAAGAAGCTGAATGATGAGACAGGGCAGATTCAGCAAAGGAACAAAAGCGCAATGATCATGGCACACATGATAAATTGCATTACTTTATTGTTTTCTCCACCTCAACTAGTGGTACCAGCTGCCAAACCGGAAACCTAAGTATCACCTTTGAATCTCCATTCACTACTCAAGTTCAATCAATCACCTCATCCCAATGATTACACCTCAATACTTTTTCTCTCCACCCTGTTTCCATTTTCACAGCCCAAGAACTAAGTGGTCTCCACAGCCCAGAATCATTCTGGTCTCTAATTCATCTTGCACACTGTAGCCAAAAGGATGCTTCCAAAATGCAAATCTGATCCAACTGCTCCCTGTGAAAAAAATATCTGTGTAAGTTTCCTATTGCTTTCATGACATGGTACCGATTCCTTACCATGCCATCCAATGCCCTGATGAGATGGTTTGGCTGTAACCCCACCCAAATCTCATCTTGAATTGTAGCTCCCACAATTCCCGCATATCGTGGGAGGGACCCAGTGGAAGGTAACTGAATCATGGAGATGGGTCTTTCCTGTGCTGTTCTTGTGATAGTGAATAAGTCTCACAAGATCTAATGGTTTTATAAAGGGGAGTTTCCCTGCACAAGTTCTCTCTATCTGCTGTCATGTAAGACGTGCTTTTCGCCTTCCATTATGATAGTGAGGCCTCCCCAGCCACATGGAACTGTGAGTCCATTAAACCTCCTTTTCTTCATAAATTACCCAGTCTCGGTTATGTCTTTATCAGCAACATGAGAATGGACTAGCAGACCTGCTCTGGCTTTCTCCTACAGCTTCCTCTTCTGCCATTCCCAACAAGCTTCAGCCATCCAGAACACTTCTGTTCCTTATGCTCCCCATCATCTCTTCACCACCAGGCCTTCACATTTGTTCATCTGACATACATTTATGCAGTACCTATGACCATGCCAGACTCTGGCTAGATGCAAATATCTCTCCCCTGGTAGGGACCACCAGCACTGCACTCTACCCCCAAACCTTGGCCTGGCTACCTCCTTTATTTCTCACAAGTCTCACCTGACCTATCACTTCCCCTGGGAAGCTTTCCCTGACCACCTCTAGTTTGGGGTCAGAATCTCCCTCAGGCTTCTCCTAGCATCCTGCACTTCCCGTCTCACAGCACTTGCTGCGCTGAGTGACAATTACCTCTACATATTTTTGCATGTGTCACTGAGCTGTAGGCTCTCAGAGGGTAGGGGTACATCTCTCCTACTAGTTAGATCCTCTAAGTTCAGTCAAATGAATGGCACAAAGCGACACTTCAGTAAATATTAGCTGGATGAATTAATGCTACACAAAGACTGATTTTGCTGGAGTAATGTTTGTCCAGGGTGGTGGAGGCCAAGACACAGAGGGCCAAAAATCCATGCTGTGGAGTTTAAATTTAACCTTCCAGGCAATTGCATGGGCAGAAAAGGGAGACATTATTCAAAGTTCTAAAGCTGCAAATTAACATTCAAAGTCACATTTTTAAGGGAATCACAAAATGGGGAGAATATTTTAATAGTCCTTGATGAAAGCCTGGACTCAGTAGTGATAACAGGAGGAAAGGAAAGGACAAATATAAAGGTATTAATAGACAATAACTAAGAAGGAGAGGAGGGAGAAATGCAAATCAAAAGCACAATGAGATACCATCTCACGCCAGTTAGAATGACGATCATTTAAAAAGTCAGGAAACAACAGATGCTGAAGAGGATGTGGAGAAATAGGAATGCTTTTACACTGCTGGTAGGAGTGTAAATCAGGTCAACCATTGTGGAAGGCAATGCGGCGATTCCTCAAGGATCTAGAACCAGAAATACCATTTGACCCAGTAATCCTCATTACTGGGTATATACCCAAAGGATTATAAATCATTCTACTATAAAGATATATGCACACGTATGTTTACTGCGGCACTATTCACAATAGCAAAGACTTGAAACCAACCCAAATGCCCATCAATAATAGACTGGATAAAGAAAATGCGGCACATATACACCATGGAATACTATGAAGCCATAAAAAAGGATGAGTTCGTGTCCTTTGCAGGGACATGGATGAAGCTGGAAACCATCATACTCAACAAACTAACACAGGAACAGAGAACCAAACACCGCATGTTCTCACTCATAAGGGGGAGTTGAACAATGAGAACACATAGACACAGGGAGGGGAACATCACACACCAGGGCCTGTCGGGGGGTTGGGAAGCTAGGGAAGGGATAGCATGAGGAGAAATACCTAATACAGATGATGGGTTGATGGTGCAGCAAACCACCATAGCACGTGTATACCTGTGTAACAAACCTGCATGTTCTGAATGTGTATCCCAGAACTTAAAGTATAATTTTTAAAAAAAGAAGAAGAAGAAGAAGAAGGAGAGGAGGAAGGAATTGGGGAGAACTCCAAGATTTAGGGCCAAAGTGGTAACTGGAATAATAACAACACAAGGACTCTCGTATGTTGAAAAACCTGAACGAGATAGTAATAAAAAAGTCCCTCTGATGTTCACAGTCCCATCACTTGATACCTGTAAACACCATTTGTTCTATTAGCCACACAATCAGACAATTCCTACCTGGGGGATGGAGTTTTGCTGTGTAAAAACAGGGCAGTGTGTTCCAAACACTCTTGAAAAATGGAACTAGTGTGTTCACAGAAAAATACCACAATGTGCCAGACTTATGGGGTGGGAAGGGGGCAAAAAATATATGATTATGGACAGAGGCAAAAGAGGATACAAACAGCAGTAAAGAATTCACTGAAGTGTTGGAGGTTGCGATGTCTAAAAACCATCCCACCTGATAGCTATGTTCCAAACCTATGAATTTGACTCAGGAAAGCAACACTTAAAATGAAAGAGTACAGTTAAAAGCAGTTATTTCAGAAGTACAGAATGGCATGCTGAGGCCCATCTCACTATTCATGTAGTTATTCAATAGGGAGTTCTCCATGATATACATACAAGGTGCTACACAGTTTTCACACACTAAGGAAGACCAGACCCAGGCACACTGTGGAAGCTTACATAGAAAGCTACCAAGCAAACAGACCAAGCAATTGTCGTGTCCATCTGGCTACTCCTTGTATCTGTACGTGTACAAAGCTAATGAGAAAAACTAGTTCTTCCCACTCTAGAGTTGCTTCTGCCTCACAGGGGCCTCATGGTTGTGTAGGTTATCAAAGGGAGTAAACTGCTGTAGAGAAAGCCAAATGGTTAAGAAAGGGATCAAGGCCAAATCAAAGAACAGAAAATTTTCCCAGAAAGTATCAAGAATATTCTCAAGCTCCTGGGTCATTCCACAGCCATCCTACCCAGAGCAGCAATCCTTCCACTCCATAGGAGGCCTGGCTTCCGTTAGGGTACCATTTAATAAAGATCCTCCATGTAAATTACATGGTATTTGGAAATGTTTTTTATCAAAAATAATTTACTTACCACAGGTCAGTCTGAACTAAATTAGGAAAATTATTTTTCAGAAAAATCCCATTCCTCCCCAAATGTGAGATTAGAGAGCCTTGGAAGATCAGAGGCTATACTCTTCCCACTAGTTTCAATAATATATCAGACAGGAATCTGGGTGCAGACTTCCTCATTTGCAATAACCGAAAGAGATCATTCTCTTATAAAAGAGAAAAAAATCCCTTGACTCTTATTTGCCTCATAATATTCCTGCTCTTCATGCTCCATTTGCACTCAGCGCATCCTAAGGAATTGCTACAGAGCTGGCGACTCCCAGGAGTTATTAGAGGATACCTGTTTTGGTTATTAATTCCCTTAATGGCAACGGAAGTCACCTTGAAGGCAGACAGCCTCCCTAACAGAGAGGTCAGTGGCTTATAAGAAGCCCTTGTGGTTGCATTAAGAATGAGGAAATTCTTCTATGATGAATATGATGAATTGTTAAACTCTTGCAATTGCTATTAAGATTTCCCTCACTTTGACAGTGCCTCTAGGGGCAAAACCTCTCGGCAGCTCAGCATGACATACAGAAATGAAAGCTAGTAAACAAATGCTAAAAGTGAGTACAGACCAAAAGAATGTCTAGCACAAAATACAATGCCAAAAAAACCTTAAATGGGAACAGTCTTACATATAAGGAGCCCCTTTCCTAAGTGAGAGGGCTGCCTTCTTTGGACAGATCAGGGAAAAGATAAAAACACATCATTTCATGGGTTAATTAAGAACTGTCTAGTATGACTTCATGATAATAGAGGCTATGATGCCCCTTTGGCCTTCAAAAGAACTCTTTGACAGTTATTAATGAAGGGCCCCCTACTAGGTAGAAGACAGACCATGACTCAAAACTCAATAGTATAATGCCCATGTCTCAATGTTCAAAGAATAAGACAGGGCTAAGCACTCTGTCTATGTGAACAGAAACGGTCAATAGGAAAAAAATTAAAAATCTATGGAATGTTTCTTAAGTCATGTGCTGAGAAGTAGAACTTGATTGTATCTGCCACAACCAAATGAAACATTCTGTCCTGGGTCCACATGAGAAACTAGAAATGTTCTTAAGGAACTGAGAGGAGGGTCATGTGAGCGTAGGCACAGTGTCCGAACTCCTTTCAGCTTTGTTGAGCCTGAGGCTTCCATAAGCAATTTCAGAAATCTAAGTCTTACTACCAGTAAGGCTGATAAAACAAGGATGTGGTTAATCTCATAGTGTCCTATCCTTCTTCCAGAGCATGTTATTACTCTTCTGTGGAAGAGGGAAAGTTGGCAGTTCTATCAGAGCTAAATTCAGATTCTAACATGAAAAATATTAACAAAGTTGGCAAGAGACACAAAAGCATCCTACCACTTTCTCAACATGCTTTGTGGGAAAAATATCTTCCTTTGCCATCATTCTCTTTAACAGATTAAAATGCAAGTTCTTTTGAGGTAAAGATCTCAACTTTCCTTAAACTGAATTCTAAGAAGAAGCATCTACGATAGATACTTCATGTGCCTAGGATTGCGCCCAACATATACATGAAAAACAAGCTGGTGTTTGAATTAGCTATAATTATACTCATTTTTTACAGATCAAATGTGCACAGACCTCAAGCCTTGAACTGCAGAACTTTGCCACAGATGGACTAGATCCTAACATAAACAGGTATACAAACCAAAACATGTAACAGTGAGGACCATGTAACACTAACATAGCCACACAAGAAAATCCAGAACAGCTATTTTAAATAATGAGGTAGAAAAATATCAAGTAAAATGGAAATATGTTCCCAGTACACTGCTAAGAAAAAAAATTACCATAAAAGCATCTAGAGTATAGTTCTATTTTTGTAAAAAATGTGTGTATATGTACCTATGCATGCATATTCATTTTGCAAAAAGAAAAAAAACTCCCATTACTTCAAGGTTATAACAAAATCTCAAGTGTTTAACTTTGGGTGGTAGGATTACAAGTGATTTTATTTTCTTCCTTTGCTTACCAGAATTTTGTAAATTTTCTAGAACTAGTATGTTACTTGGTACAAGAAAAATAAATTTTACATTTTAAAATAAATTTGAAGAAACCTAAGTTCAGAATACGAAAGCAGCCTAGGCATGGTCTGTTTACCCTTCCTTGCCCTAGCTACACCACCATCTCTGCAACCCTCTGTAGAAATCTTCAGTGATCCAAGTATGATTCGATATTTGCTTCTATTCCACAATGAAGGTCTACTAACTGTAGGTGAGTAATACATTCAAAGATAGGAAAAATCCATCCATTAGAACACTTGTCTCTCTACCTGGGCATAACGTAAGAGCTTCTCAGTGGCCTCAGGGTCTTTATTCCAGATGAGATCTTCACAGAGCTGCAGAAGTTCCTTATGGATATCATCATACACAGGGAGGTTTCCAGCATTCACTATCCCCATGTCCATGCCAGACTAAGGGCAATACAAATAAAAATGAGAATTTACAGTGATACCCTAAGTCAGCGGTCAGCAAACTTTTCTCTGTAAAGGGCCAGAGAGAAACTATCTTAGGCCACAGCCTCTGTCACAGCTACTCAACTTTGCAGTTACAACATAAAAGCAGCCACAGACAAGATACAAGTGAATAGGTGTGGCTCTATCCCAATAAAATCTTATTTACAGAAACTGGCAGCAGGCCAGACTTAGCCTGCATGCCACACTTTGAAAACCCCTGCCCCAAGTAAAAACTGGTTTCCGCAGGGCTAAGAGTTCTTCTACCATACCTTGATTGCATGGTAAAGGAAAACCCCATGCATTGCTTCACGAATGGCTTCCATTCCTCGGAAGGAGAAGGACAAGTTGGAAAGACCTCCACTTATTCTGGCTCCAGGTAATGTTTCCTGGCAAAAATTTTAAAATATGAAAAGATTCCCCTTTCTTGCCAAAAACAGCAATCACATCTCTTAAGCTTTATATAGGAGTGGAAAGAAAAAAAAAAAACAAAAAACATCCAAAGTTCAAAGTAATTCAGAGCTTCTTGTTACTAGACATAGACCAAAGCTTGCCGTATTATGGTATCACAAAGGCGCTGCTTCATAAGTAGTTTTTCCTACTAGACTCCAATCTCCCTAAGGAGAACATGTGCGTACACACACACACACACACACACACACACACACACACAGAAAGACAAAGAGGAATTCCTTATTCATTGAAAGTACAAATTACTAGAAGGCTTCCATAGCCTAAATGAACAGACTCCCTAGTTCACTATAAACTTGACCAACTATAAAAGGACAAAAGGAAATCGAAGTTCCAACCATACCGATGACAGTATCAAGCATCATCAGGCTTGTGGAATAACAGGAACTCTCACTTACTATTATTGGTTCAAGAATCTAGGGAGACAGTTTGTCATTATCTACTACTATGAGCCAACCATTCCACTTCTGGGTATATGCTACAGAGAAGTTCAGGCATGTACATCTAAGATACATACAGAAGAATACTCAGAGCAGCATTGTTCATAATGTCCAAAAGCTGGAAACAAACTAGATGTCCATCAACAATAGAACAGTTAATTGTGGTATAGTTATACCACAGAATATTATACATTAATAAAAATATACAAACAGCTACAGCCACACAGATAAATCTTTAGAATGAAGTTGAGTTAGAAAAAAATGCATAAAAATCTTATGATTCTATTTTTATTAGGCTCACAAGCAGGCAAAACCAAACCATATCATTCAGATATTCAGTCAATTCTTATTATTTTGTGGTAGTTATGTTCTTTAAAGTCACTGCAAACACTGAATTAGGGAATACCAGAGCGTTGCTCCTAGGAGAAATACAGGGTTAGGTTCCTATGAGCCTCTCATCACATTTTTGTCAACCAATCAATACTTTATCTAATATTTACTGTTGATTCATTAAGACTGAATTCACAGCCAATGGCACTATAATTCATGTCTGAACAAAGCTTGTCTGACACACATATTTCCTCCATAAGGCACATCACAGCCTTCTTGCGCTTAGGAACACTAGACAGCACTAGTATGGGGCCATTTTAAAAAGTGACCTCACCAACAAAACGCATAAAAATGTGAAAAACATGGCATTAGACTGCAGAAAGGACATCTATGTACAGGATGAGAGCTGAAATAAGAAGGTAGGTCACTGCCATGTTTGCCCTCTTTGGGAATAATATGGGTTGGGCCACTCAAATTTTCCACCACTCTGCATATGGGTATGTCTGAGTAACTGCAGAAGTGATGTGAGTATTGATTTTGGGGTCACAAATAAATTTCAGTAAGTATATGAATTTGCAAATACAAAATCCATGGATGATGCAAATCAAATCTACATATATGAGCAATAAATTTATGAAGAAAAGCAACAGAGTAGCATCATAAAACTCAGGACAATAGCTACTTTATAAAATTGAGAATGAGGTGTAACTGGAAAAGGAGAGACAGATGGGGGCGCTAGCTATGCTCTATTTTGGGACCTAAGTGAAGGCTCTTATATGCTTCACAATTAATTATTTATTAGGTTCTGTGGTTTTTTTGTTTTGTTTCATTTTGTTCAAGACAGGGCCTCACTCTGTCGCCCAGGCTAGAGTGCAGTGGCGTGATCCCAGCTCACTGCAACCTCCACCCTCCTGGGTTTAAGCGAGTTCATCAGGCTCTGTTATATTCTCAAGTCTGTTTGTTACACAAGTTAAAACTCTACTAAAGAAAAAAAATAAGGTCTCCTACATTTCAGAAAAACAATTTACTAACTAAGAATGTTAACATTTCAGCCAATAAATATATAAGTCAGCTCTAACCATTCATTAGACCCATGGGACGAATTTGAGCCATGACTTGGGAGAGAACATGCCTACACTTACTTTAATGACTTTTGTTGCATGGATAAAATTAATGGCATACAAGTTGTGTTCTTCCATTCCAGTCCCAATGGTTAGGATATTAGGGTCAAAAATGATGTCATTTGGATTAAAGCCCAGTTTTTTCACAAGCAGATGGTAGGCCCGGGTGCACACTCTGATTTTCGTGTCTGTTTCTGTTGCCTAGGGAAAAGAGCAAAAGATGTAGTCTGAAATAGAAAAATTAAGTTATCTATTAAAATATTAATATTAAATACCTGTTATTTTAATAAAATATTAATACTAAAATATTAAATGTTATCTATTAGAGCACATTTCACTCACTGAAAACACTCAAGTGTCAATGCTTGGATTTCACAGAAATCTAAATGCCAAGCAGCTTCCGATCACTTATCAAATTATCTCAGAGAAGAGACTGGTTTAAAGATCTCTTTGTGTTTTCACAAACACAGCAGCTATACTCTTTCTGCAAAAAATCAAATCTTATACATATACACACATATGGTATATTATGAAAAAGCTTCTAAAAATACATGCATATGATAAAAAATCAAATACTACTAAACAAGAGATTAACATGTAAGTGCCCCTTCCTCTCTTGACCTGCCAGCAGTGTCACAACCTATCACCCAGGAAACACTGCCATTGCTTTCTCAGATCTTCTTGCAAAAACATTCTAAGCATAGTCAAGGATATGCATTTATTCCACACCTTCACCCATTATAACACTGGCTTAACATGTGTCTTAAGTCATAAATACAAATTAGTCTTTACCTTCAAAATAATGTCCCTAAAAGGCAAAACACTGACTCTGGCAAGGCTCATCCCCCAGTTGCTTCCCATCAGCCTCAGAATCTCAGCCTACATCTCCAATCTCATCTCCTACCATTTGCCCTTTCCTCTACTCTGCACCCCTTACATTGTTCCTTTGGTGTTTCTGAAAGCCGCCAAGCTTGTTCCTCCCTCAGCAACTTTCATTTATTGCTGCCACTACCGAGAACATACCGTGACATGGCTTTGTGCTTCATAGAACTAAGGCTTCTGCCCAAGTGCCCCCTTTTCAGAGCCTACCTTAAATCACCCTCTCTAAACCAGCCACTTCCACCCTTCCCCACCTCCTCCATTCTTCTTCAGAGTATTTCTTTCCAGAAATTGTATTATTTTGGCAACATCTTTAGTATTTTTGGTTGTTTTATTACTTATTAATTGGTAAACTCCTCTCCCCTAGCTAGAATGCCAGTCTTGCGGTATCCCCAGTGCCCAGAGCAGTGCCTGTCAAAGTATGTGCTCAACATTATGTATGAATGTTGCTTTTACTCAAAGCATTTCTGAACTGTGTCATGTAAACTGTCTTCAGATCAAATTTACAACCTCAACACAGGGTATTCACCAAATTACATCCTGAATGATTTCTGGTTGTATGAAAAATCAAATCTACTCTTTTTTTTTTTTTTTTTTTTTTTTTTTGAGACGGAGTCTCGCTCTTTCACCCAGGCTGGAGTGCAGTGGCGCGATCTCGGCTCACTGCAGGCTCCGCCCCCTGGGGTTCACGCCATTCTCCTGCCTCAGCCTCCCGCGTAGCTGGGACTACAGGCGCCTGCCACCTCGCCCAGCTAATTTTTTGTATTTTTAGTAGAGACGGGGTTTCACCATGTTAGCCAGGATGGTCTTGATCTCCTGACCTTGTGATCCACCCGCCTCGGCCTCCCAAAGTGCTGGGATTACAGGCGTGAGCCTACTCTTTAAAAATGATTACTTGCTATCACTCCAGTGATAAGAAAAAATAAGTCACAATTCTGAAGGTCAATTCTCAATGAATGTGAAAAATGTTCTTGAAAAATGGCCAACCCTACTGCAATCTGTATTGCAGACTTCTGTGGAGATGAGCGGGTAGGGACACTGACATAGGTCAAGTGCATCTAGTGAGGCCCTAGACAACAGAAATGAGGAGTAGGGGAATTATGAAAAGAACTCACATCTAGTCTTTTGATCACTTACCACTTTGGTATTCTTTTTCAACTGTTTCCTTTGGTCTCTTTAATCGCTCTCTGCAGCTGGTGGGGTGAGACTTCACCTCTACTTGAGAGGGAAGTGCCTCCAGGACTTAGCAGACAAAACGGCCCAGGGAAAGGGAGACAGGAAATGGTCTTTGTGGCCTCACTGCACCCAGGCTTTAGGGAAGGTGGCGAGCTTTCGTCTTCCTTAATGGAATTTTCTCAATGCTTACTTCCTCTGCCTTCAGTTAGAGTGAAAAGGTTAAGGTTGAGACTGAGATGTGCGTCAGAAAAAACTGGTCAGAAACAGCCCATTTGAGGCTGCCTTTAGTCTTGAACTTTTAAAGTTCACCCTTCACCAGACAGCCCAATAGAGTTCTAGGCTCTAGGTTCATGGCTCAGCTAAGCTCACTAAGAGAGAAGGCACAGGGGCGACCAATGCTACTAGTATTACTGAGTAACCTAGTCTGGTTGATAGATGAAGAAGTCAAGGTCCTGGTCATTTCTCTCCTGAGCCACGAATATTATCTGGCCAAGTAGGGCAGGTTGAAGTGAACAGTATGTTACCCACAGGAGAGTAGGGTGTAGGGCCCAGCTGTGTACCAAAGACAGCCCTGCTTGTGGGACAAGCAGGTGCATCCTCACAGGACAGGAATTCATTTCTAGAACCAAAACAGAGTCATCAACTCTAACCTCCATAAGGACGAAGCCCTTGTCAAATTGTTCTCATGGCGTCTAGCACAGTATCTGTGCCACATTAACAGACACTCAACCTCTGTCACTTGATTAAACAATGACTCTCAGAGTGAACACGGTGTTGGTGTACAGGCCTTTGTCAGGAGCAGGTCATATCTCATATCATGTAAGGTTCACCAAGCTTCTGTCTTACTCCTCACCAGGGCTGTGGGACAGACACACTAATAAAGCCTCAATCGTGCTTGTGGATTTCACAGATCCAGAATAGAAGTTCAGTAAAACAACAGAATGGGAGCTTTACTCCATCAGGAAGGGCTTTCAACCCTGGTTGCACATTACAATAACCTGGAGGGATTTCTGTTTGCTTGTTTTTTATAATAGTAACACCTCACCCTGAACCAGTTAAATCAGAATCTGGAGATGGGGCCTCAGCAAGTGTTTTGTAGAAGCCCCTTAGTGATGCTAATATAAAGCCAGGTGAGAACCACCAACAGGTGAGATATGGCACCTTCTTCAGTTGGAGTAGAAGAAAAACTCAGTGAGACTCTAAGCAGCAAGAAGGAAGGAATAAATGCCATTTATAGCTTTATCAAACAGGTTTACTCTTAAGCCATAGAGAAGCTAGACTGTGACCAGTGAGTAGAAGGCTTTACTTAAGAAGCTCATGGCTCAGATTCTGCTAAAATATCACACACTCAGGGAGTAATGCAATAAAACAATTTTTGATTTAGTCATCAAGGCAGATACTGTGAGGAAGAGAAGGGACAATGTGTAGAAGACACCTAGATTCTTTAATGTAGTCTGACAAGGAGCAGAGCTAACTTCAGAGGGGAGTTAAAGTTTTAAAATTGAACTGAAGTAGTTGAAGATGGGCAAGAGAACCCTGGAGGAAGGAGAGGCCCATCCTGGGGCTGCAGTTAAAAAAAGAAGTGGCCCGGTCCAGTACAATGGCTCACATCTGTAATCCCAGCACTTTGGCAGGCTGAGGCAGGTGGATCACCTGAGGTCAGGAGTTCAAGAACAGCCTGGCCAACATGGTGAAAACCCATCTCTACTAAAAATACAAAAATTAGCTAGTTGTGGTGGCACAGGCCTGTAGTCCCAGCTACTTGGGAGGCTGAGTCAGGAGAATTGCTTGAACCCGCGAAGCGGAGGTTGCAGTGAGCTGAGATCGCCCACCGCACTTCAGCCTGGACGACAGAGTGAGACTTGATCTCAAAAAACAAACAAACAAACAAACAAACAAAAACAGAAGTGATGGAAATGGATGTTTGTGCCTTTCAAGAGAGACAATGACAAGTAGGAAGGGAAACACTGAAGAAAAGGAAGTTTCCAAGGGAAAAAAATCTAAAAATCAATACCAAAGGGAAAAAATTTACCAAAGAAAAAATAAGCCAATTACAATAAAAACAACAAACAAAACACATAGGAATGATCTAGAGATTTCCTATTTAGGGATAATTACAAAACTCCATTGAATGAGTAATTGGAAAGACACACCATGTTCCTCAATGACAAATCTAAACATTGGCAAGATACCAATTCCTTGTTATTTTCCAGGTTAAGATTAATTAGATATTAATCAAGATCCAATGGTTCTCCATAATTAGAAATTTATTTTCAAATCATTTTAAAACAAGAAAATGAAAAAAACAACAGGAAAATGTGTTGCATATATTGATTATTCTTTTATATAGTTTACACATGTGCAAACAAAAACTAATATAGACTATTCTGCTATTATGTGATAATTATATTTCTAAGATACTTCACATTATCAAAAATTGTCATACAAAAAAGTCATTGTTGTGAACCTATGGATTATATAAAAAAATTAAAAATCATTTCATTTAGAAAAAGAGAACTAAATCTAGAGTCAGTATACTTGTCCCATAGAAATTTCAATAATAAAGGTGTCCTGTATCTTGTTATGTAGAGTTAAGAATAACAGTTGGTCAAAACTATTAGCAACAACAAAAAACATAGAAATGCTTTCTTTTGCCTTTCAATCCAGAAGTCTCAGGCCCAGACTCCTGTCATATCTGGTCTTGACCTTGCAGTTGTGTTTGCAACATGGATCACAGACATTAACCAAAGACTCAAACACAGCAGCCAGATATTGAAACAAAGCTGGTGTGCCTTGCTTAGTCGCAACAGTAGTTTCCCATTTGAGGGAATTGTTTTTTTCCCCTATAATCAGTGGTGTCAATCCAAGCAAAGCAAATCCCGGTTCTTAACTGACTGCTACATCCAATAGCATTATGAGAACTCAATCAACAGAAAACATGCCTTTATATAAAAATACCTGTATTGCTGGCTTCTTAACTTTGAAAGTATACAGGACTTTTGCTTTGCTTTTTATAATTTTCAATATTTATGACAAGTTGACAGTGAGCATACATGCTGCTCCATAATCTGCATAATATTTAAATACTCTGGAGAACAGTCCAGTAAAATTATGTTACCTAAGTTATCTATTTCTCTTCAGTTGGGCACTTGGGCTATTATATTTTCAATAATGTTGGTGTAAAATCTCGGCATATACAGTAGCCTTATGCTGTTGAATTCTTTTGTTGGAATAATTTCCCAGAAATAAGATTATGAACTCAAGGGATATAAACAATTTTTTGTCTCTTGACAGGCATTATATTCTTTTTCAAAAGGACTGTACCAGTTTACACTACACTCTGCAACAAATAAGGCTTCAGTTTTATCACTGCTGTGTCTACATAGACCTTGACCATTTTTAACTTAACTAATTTAGTAGGGATAAAACATTACCTTAATGCTGCTCTAATTTGTATATCTTTCATAACTAGCAAGTCAATTTTTTTTTCCTATATTTGCTTTTAATTTGTGGTCACAGTTAAGTCTAAATCGGGACAACCTATCCTTAGACAAGACCAAGCACTAAGCAGTGGCAATAAACAAAGCACGGAGTATACATAGGATTTGGAAACATACACCAGTCTTCAAATGAGGAAGACCAAAGGTAAAAACTTGGTTCCACCATGTCCTAGATATGACATTGGTCCACTGTAAAATGCGATGGCCGCCACCTCGGTGGTCACTCTGAAGACTAAATGAAATAACCTCTGCTGGTGGTTTTCAACCAAAAGACACATGAGAATCACCTCTAAGGCTTTAAAATGTCTAAAGCCAGGCCTCATCCTAGACCAAATGAGTCAAAACTCAAGGGCTGAAGTCCAGGGGTGTATATGCTTTTTCAAAAGCTCCAGCAGTGACTGCCCTTCCCTGTCAGAGTGAGTCTGCTTTGCACTCCTGGTTAAGCACCACAGATCCCTAAGGCACAACATTCCATTCTCACTCTGAGTTGACCTTGCTTCCAACTTCACCGAGAAAACAGAAGCAATTATAGACTCCTGCCAGCACATCAACCAGCATGCCTGCAGATCTGCACTCTTTACTCTGCCTTCTCTTTTGCACTTTGAGCAAACTGCCCAGCTACTGATCTAAAGCCACCCCTCCACTCACACAGTGACTGCCATCTCTCTCAACTCACAAGGTCATGGCTCTGGCAAATGCATCCTTTATCTCCTGCATCAATTCCTCCCTCTCTCTCTCAGATCATTCTCATCAGCTTACAAAAACATGTTGTCACAGCATCTACACACACACACACACACACACACACACACACACACACACACGCCCTTTCTGAATCTCGTATTTTCCCCCTGGTTTCCACCCTATTTCTTTGCTCCCCTTTATGGCAGAACTGTAAAAAGTTGCCTATACTGCTGCTTCTATTCTTCTCCTATTCTCTCTTGAACCCACTCCAATAAAGCTTTCATCTCCTTGGAAACAGTAGAGCAAGATCACAAATGACCCCATTTCTAAATCCAACGGTAAACTCTGGGTCTCATCACACTTGATCTATCCACAACTCTTTAAACAGCTGCTCATGCCCTTTCCTTTGACGCTTGTTCTTCGCTTGGCTTCCAAGGGAACTCTCTCTTCTGACTCCCCTCCTACCATATAGGCTGCTCCTTCTCATATCCTTCTGATGGTGTTTCCTCTTCTCCCCAGTGCCCTAAGCACTGTGGCTCTAAGACTCACTTAGTCCTGGGACTTCTCTACAGTCATTCCTTTGGTGAGCTCAGCCAGTCTCACTATTTTAAATAGCATGTACAAATAATTCCCAAAAAAAGGAATCCTATCTTCAAGCCAGACTTTGCCCATGAAATCCACTCATTTACACAACTGCACACTCGATATACCCACCACATACTATGTCCAAACCCAAACTTCTCCTTACCCCATCCCAAACCTGCTTCTCTCAGTCTTTCTTACCTCAGTAGCTCCTTCCTTTCAATTGCCCAAGCCAACAAATTCTAAAATTATCCCTGACTCCTCTTTCTTTCACAACCTATACCCAATGTGAATGCAAATCCTATTGGCTCCATGTTAAAAATACATATAGAAACAGATGACTTTTAACATCCTCTTTTGCTTTCACCATGGCCCTAACCATCACCCTATCTCATCTGAATTACAGCAATAAACTCTAACATTTCTGCTTTGGCCCTAACAGACCATTCTCCACAAAGAACCAGAGGGGTTTAAACGTAAGTCAGATCATATTCGCTCCTCTGTTCAAAACTTTTCAGTGGTGTCCCCACTCACTCTGAGTAACAATGTTAACCAAAAGTGTTAGAAATGGCCTCCAAGGCCCTATGTGATTTGACCTGCCACCTTTCCAACCTTGTATCTTCCCAGTCTCCTCCTCTCCCCTCTGCTCCAGCTACTCTGGCTTCCCTGTTCGTTTTCAAACAGGACAAGCACCTATCTACCTCAAGATTCCCTCTGCAAAGAACACTCTTCCCCTACATTTTCACATGGCTCACCTAGGCTTCTGCTAAAATGTCACATCATCCATGAGGCCTTCCCAAACTATCCTACATAAAATAACATACCCCCACCTCCATGCTGAGGGGGCATCAAATCCTCATTTCCCTTTACCGTATTCAACACCATTCAACGTGTATATACACACACACACACGTTTATTATTCTTTTTTTTGGAGACAGAGTCTCACTCTGTCACCCAGGCTGGAGTGCAATGGTGGAATCTCACCTCACTGCAACCTCAGTCTCCTGGGTTCAAGCAATTCTCATGCCTCAGCCTCCCCAGTAGCTAGGATTACAGGCGTGCATCACCACATCTGGCTAATTTTTGTATTTTTAGTAAAGACGGGGTTTCACCATGTTGGCCAGGCTACTCTTGAACTCCCGAACTCAAGTGATCCGCCTGCCTCAGCCTCCCAAAGTGTTGGGATTACAGGTGTGAGCCACCGCACCTGGCCAATTATTTATATATATATATTTATATATATATATTTATATATGTATATGTATATATATATTTATATATATATATTTATATATGTATATATATACATATACATACACATCTTTTTTTTTTTAATTTGTTATTCCCTTTGTCCCCAAGAATATAAATCGCACAAGGACAGGGACTAGGTTTTATTCTCTGCTGTCTTCTCAGAGATGAGAATAGGGCCTGGCACATACTAAGTGCTCAGGATATATTTGAAGATATTTGCCTCATTAAAAAGTAACAGTTGCTATATATATTTTTAAAAGGAGCATTTAGATAACAAAAAAAGAGCTTCTGGAAAAAGAAGAAATAAAACTCAATAGACGGCTTAGAGGATAAATGTAGATAAGAAAATCTCACCCAATGCAGAGCAAAACACCAGAGTTGGAAAATAGGAGAGAAATATAAGAAAATTAGGCAACCTGTCCAAAACATTCAATATCTCAATAATATATGTACCAAAAAAGAAATAAAACAACTCAAGGACACTTCCTACCACTGCAGCTGTGAGTTTCACAAATGAAAGGCCTACTGAGTGCCAGCATAATGGATGGCTCATCATCGCGAGAGTTCAGAACACAGTGGACACAAAAGATTCCCAAAGCCTCCAGAGTAGAAAAGCAAGTTTCACAAAAATAGTCAAGAGTTAGAATAGCACTGGACTTCTTACCAATACCAGTGGGAACCAGAAGACAATGGAGCAGTACTTTCAAAACACAGAACAACTTCAAATTTGTACTCCTATGCCCATGCAACTGCCAATTAAGTGTAAAAGTAGAATACGGCCATTTTCTGACACGTAAGGTTTCAAAAATATTTACTGCCACGTTTTCTTTCACAAGAAGCTATCAGAGAATGCACTCTACCAAATGACCAAAAAAAAAAAAAAAAAGATTAACCAAGAATTTGGAAATTATGAGTTCTAAAAACCTAAGAGAAAGGCAAATGGAACCCCAGGAGGAAGAAGGTAAGGGACAGCTAGCAGTCACAGCTGTGCAGCTGGCCTACTTCCAACTCATGTCAGAAGACTTGGAGGGAGAATTCTTAAAAAAAGTAGTATGACAGTTCTCTTAATGTGTCTGGCTACATTGGATATTGGAGATTTACACAACTAGGGGACAATCTGAAGGTGAAATACATAGAAAACAATGCAAACAAAAAGATAAGTATCACCTTCATAGAAAACAAATAAAGAGAAAGGATAAGCAATCATAGTATACTACTGCACGGCTCAGCTTTTACACTGTTTAATAATGTAAGCACCAAAACGATTATAGCTAAAATGAACTATATTGGGAAAGATAAAAGTAAAGCTGTACAGAATCTGGGCAGTGGATGGCGAAAAGCTAAAAAATCTTTAATCACTGTAGGAAGTCAATAAAAACTAAAACTGGAATTTGAAGATAAAGAGGTAGATGCTACAAGAATCAGCTTAAAAAGCTGAAAGTGGGGCCGGGCGCAGTGGCTCACGTCTGTAATCCTAGCACTTTGGGAGGCCGAGGCGGGTGTATCACGAGGTCAGGAGATCAAGACCATCCTGGCTAACACGGTGAAACCCCGTCTCTACTAAAAATACAAAAAATTAGCTGGGCGTCGTGGTGGGCGCCTGTAGTCCCAGCTACTCGGGAGGCTGAGGCAGGAGAATGGCATGAACCTGGGAGGCGGAGCTTGCAGTGAGCCGAGATCGCACCACTGCACTCCAGCCTGGGCAACAGAGCGAGACTCCGTCTCAAAAAAAAAAAAAAAAAAAAGCTGAAAGTGGGTGCCTCAGGATCTAGAAGGCTGAGGGTTTTTGTTTTTCTTTTTGTTTATGGAACTATTTGTCTAACTATTTGCAGAAAATACAATTATCAAAAGGTCCCACACCACACTAAACTTGTAGTGGATGATAACAACTTTTCAGATGGACAATTTTAACAATGTGCCTCAAAATAGTAAATGTGTACACTCTTTGACATAGCAATCCCACTCCAATGAACTGACTCTAAAAAAAATCATTCTACAAGGGGAAATAGCTGCATGAATTAGGATATTGATTGGCCACTGAACTGTTCATGCTACTAAAAAATTAGAAACACAATTTCATTCAATAATAGTAAGTAAAACATACTGGAATGCAATGCAACCAGAAAACATGCGGAGTTTTAATCCCTGTTCACTAAGATGGGAAAATGCCAACATTATGTTGAGTAGGGGAAAAGAGTTACAGAATACCAGGTATAATCTCGTTTATATAAAACTTTTCATTTGCTGAAACCTCTTTTGCTCTTTCTCCATGTGGCCATGTGGCTTGCTCTCTCATTTTATTCTGGTTTTCAAATGTTCCCTCCTTAGAGGAGTCTTACAAGACCACCTGTTCTAAACAGGCCAACTCTTTCCTGACAGCCTTTTCACTTGACCATTCAGCACAGGCCCTGATGAATGAAAGCAGATCTCCTAGGCCTGAATCCTAGCACTGCAGACTGTTAGCTGTGTGACAACTGCAAGTCCTGGGACATCTCTGTGCTTTAGTTTCCTCACATGACATTCAAAAATAACAAGAATACATACCCACAGTTTATATGCTTGGAGGAAGAACTGATTTAATGTGTGTTGTGTACTTGCTTGGTGTGAATTAAGGTTCAATATATGTTAATGATCAAAACTCTCTCTCTTTTGCATTCTTCTGGATGATTTTTTTCACAATGAAGAAAACGTATCTTCCATACAAAAAAAATGCATTTAAAAACAATTTCATTTCAAAAATACAAAATAAAGACAGAAAGGAAAGAAAAAGTACATATAATCCTACTACTTGTTCATTGTCAGTATGTCCCCATTTGAGACCATCCCCATCTCAGATCATCCCTACCCCCCCAGTTGACAACCATCAAATTCTTTTCTCTGCTTATACAGACACACATATGTAAATGTAAGTACTTTTATATTAAGTTGGGATCATGTCACTCATTTTTTTCATTTTTCAATATATTGAAGACATAGTTTCATCTCCTGACTCTTTTTAACTGCTGCACAGTATTCTATGCAGTAAGGACCAAGTTTAAGCATTGCCCTAGTAATGGACATTTGTGTTCTCAGCTTTTTGCTACCACAATGCTACAATAAATGTGAACACATATCTTTATATACTCAACCTTATTACTAGATTCCCAGCAAGGGCTTAATCACAAGAAATAGACTTTTTAGTGGTTTTAAATAGGTACCAAAATATTCATAAAAAAATTATAAAAAGTTATGTGAAGTATAAAACATAATGATAATCAGTGTATCACACAGATGAACTATCATTATATTTGAAGCTTCCCATGTGCCCCACCCTGATTCTATGGCAGAGATATTATGAAGGCTGCCATTTATCAATCTTCTAATTTTTTCTTCTATTTGATAAAGGAAACTAATCTCATTATTTCGTTATTTTTTATTTCTTTAATGTTTTAAGTCTTTAATGTAAGATACAAAACTTAGTATCTTCTCATAAGTTTATTGGCTATTTGTTATTTCTTTGTATATAAACTGTTATTTCCCTTGTCCATTTTCCTATTGGGTTGACTGGGGTGTTCTGCTTTCTGACTTATATAAACTCTTTGCATATTAGGAATATTCACCCACTGCTATTATTCATGTTGCAAATAGCTAACTTTATTTTAGTATATGGTTGGAAATGGGAATCCAACTTTATTTTCTTCCAAATACACAGCCAGTCAGTCATCCCAATAACATTTATTGAATACTTCAACCTTTCTCCATGAATGCAAAGACTTTATATCAGATTTTCATATACGGTCATTGACCACATAAGGACACTTAAGTCAATGATGGATCATATAAACAACAATGGTTCCATAAGGTTACAATACCATATTTTTACTGTAAATTTTCTATGTTTCGATACGTTTAGATACACAAATACATATCATTGTGTTATAGTTGCCTATAGTATTCAGTACGGTAACATGCTATACTAGCTTATAACATAGAAACAATACACTATACCATCTAGCCTAAGTGTGTAGTAGGCTATCCGACCTAGGTTGGTGTAAATACACTCTTTGATGTTGGCACAATGACAAAATCACCTAACAATGTATTTCTCAGACCATATCTCCATTGTTAAGTAACACATGATGTATGACCGTATACAGATATGTGTACGTATATGTATACGAATGTATACAGAAAGAGATATATGTATATATGTGTATGTATATATGTAGCTGTTTCAGACTTGCATTTTCTCCCACCACTATCTAACCTGGGTAACACAATGGATTAGGCCAAAAGAAATCACTCACCTGTCCTTCTTCATCAAAAGCCATGACCACCACAGCAGCTCCATACTTTTTAATCTTCCTGGCCTTCTCCAAGAAGTCGTCCTCTCCTTCCTTCAGACTAATGCTATTGACAATGCACTTCCCTTGGCAGCACTTCAACCCAGCTTCAATCACAGCAAAATTGGAGGAGTCAATGCACAAAGGTACCTGAGATCAGAAAGGCAAGAAAATCACGGAGAGGCCACAAGTCACTATAAATTATTTTTCAAAGGCTCCAAAGTATTCCCTATTTCTTCTTTAGCAAAACAATAAACAAATAATAGTACTATGTCAGAGACAGAATTTTAATAAACTTGTTCTTTAAGCCCAAAATACTTGGAGTAATTTCAGTCTTAGAAGATACTCCACGCACGGGCCAGGGATTTATAAATCAAAGATCATAGTTGAACATCAGAATGAAATCAGTGCGATCAGTTCACTGGCTTCAGTGCAGTACACTTTCAAGTGCCTAAGCCCCGAGGCAAACATCTCAGATAGGATTTAGACATCCCTGATCTGACTCAGGGATTAATGTTTAGCCTTGTGTCCTTTGCGAACAGCCCTCTAGCCAAGTTATTCAAATTCAACCTTCCCTTTAGAAAATCAAGTTCTTTACTGGAAAAAAAAAAAAAGAGTTTTAATATTAGAAAGGAAAAGCAGATCTAATTATCAACAAATGCATATAACTAAAATAAACGACAAAACTGAAACGCACAGTTGAGAATAGGTTCCTTTTAATTCATACCTCTGTTCCAGGAAAGGTGAAAGGAAGGGCTTGAAGAACTAGATTGATACAAAGAAATGAAATGAGGCAACTGATCTAGGCTGCATTATTTTTTTATTTTTAAAGACAGGGTCTTACTATGTTGCCTTGGCTGGTCTTGAACTCCTGAGCTCCAGGGACCCTCCCCACTCAGCCTCCTGAGTAGCTGAAACTACAGGTGCATACCACAGCTCCCAGCATAGGCCACGTTATTCAATTAAGCCATTCAATAAATAATTAAGTGACTACCGTATTAGGCCCATACAGGGAAAACAGTAAGAAAGCCAGGTCTCTGGCTCCACTGAGTTTATAAAGATAAATAATTAAACAAGTAATGACATAAAGTGTGGTAAATGCTAAAAGCCTAAGAGAAGCACAGACAGCCATGGAAGCATATTTCAGGGGCACCCAGTCTATGAAGCATGGAGAATGGGGTGGGAAAATCCAGGGAAAGCTTCCCAGGGCAAGAAACATTTCAACTGAGGACTGAAGAATGAGTAGTCAGCAATTTCCTAAGCCACGCCACCAAACGAGCAAAAAAGGACAGGCATTCTACCAGTTTTGCTTTTTCTTAGTATGCTAGTAATAACAGGTTTGCTAAGAAAAGGGTCAAATGCAATGACAATACCAGGCTAGTGTATTGGCTTGTATTTGCTTGCTGACAGTTTGGTGTCCCAACCCTACTGGTGAAAAGGTGCTGGTAAAATGATTTTATACTTTACCCCATGGGTAGAAATTTGGCCTCCAGTAAGTTGTGGTAGTAGGGCAAAACCAAGAAAGATAAGAAATTATTGTAGCAATCAGAACACTAATAATTTATTGAGTTACATGGGGTCCTTCACAGTTGATAAAGCACTTGCATCTTTACAATTCACAAAGGGGGTTTGATGATCCTATTTTAGAGATGAGGAAAGAAAGTAGGGTCAATAGTCCATTGATTTGACTGGGCCTTACAAGGCGAGTCTACCCTCTTCCCAATACTAAGCTGATGAACAACTGGCTATACCTCTGATTCTAACTAACCTTGAACAAGTTGTCTTGCTTCTTGGTACCTTAAATTCTCAAAATATTTATTTCCAGAGGAATGACGAGACTTTTTAGTAAAGAGTTTTAAGACACAAATGAAAGATGGGCAAATGTAATTCAGTACCTACCATAGACTCTAACTTAAATCTGCTGAATCTGCTGAAGCCTAATAAAAAACCAGCAGCTCCACCTGAAAAATGCAACTCTTAGAGCACTAGGAAGTTTCTTTAAAAAAGAAGAACTTCAAAAATCACTTCCTGCCAGACACAGTGGCTCACAACTGCAATCCTACCACTTTGGGAAGCCAAGGCAGGAGGATTGCTTGAGCCTAGGAGTTCAAAATCAGCCTGGGAACACAGCAAGACCCGACCTCTCCACTAAAAAATTTTTTTTAAATGATGCGTGCCTGTGGTCCCAGCTACTCAGGAGGCCGAAGTGGGAGGAGCCTGAGGTTGCAGTGAGCTATGATTGTACCACTGCACTCCAGCCTGGGCCACAGAGCAAAACCCTGCCTCAGGAGGGGGGAAAAAAAATCACTCCTCATAACAAACTTAACGGCAGAAAAACAAGGTAAGATTTTTAAAAATTTTAGAACTCATTTAAAAATGTTTAAAAGACAGACACAAAAATCAACTTTCACCTTTTAAAGAACAAATGTAAAAGCTGACATAATCTCTTGATTTAATCTTGTTTTATATTTTTGTCTTAATCTGATAAGCCTAAAAGTTCTGTCCTTCCTGTTACCAGAAAGAATTCACTGAGTTCCCTTGCCTATGGGAGAAATAGAGCCAATGATTCTCCTTCACAGACATGGAAAGCGGGTTGTTAGTCTGTCCAGACATCTAAGGAGACTCAATTCTCATGAACAATCCCAGAAGCCTTGGAAACAACGAGGCTGAAGCCACAGCTGTCTCCAAGATCTGCTTTATATGGAAAGGTTATCAGTATCTGAGAAAACTGACAATCAGAAACTACTGTGCCTTCAATGTTGAGAAACAGAAAACCAGTTCTTGAGTTCACAGATTAATGGGACAACTGGCACAGTTCAATGAGTGTCAAAGTGAGACAAGTAAATCCCCCTGATAAATATAAACTTTGTATAACCTTTGCGATGTCTGGCTCGGAAGCAATTAAGTTGCAAAATCTGGTCATTGCACTTGGACCATCTAGCATGCCATCATCCATGTTGACATCCAGCACCTGGGCTCCCATTTCCACCTGCACTTTGGCAACACACAAGGCTTCCTGAAGGAAGAATGAGAGAGGAAGCAGCATGAGGAGGCAGTACTTGGAGAAAAAGCTAACGAGGTAATTCCTTACCCTTCCCAGCAATCCTTCAAATTACAGACTATCTAGCCAGACTCCCTGACTCTGGGCCTGCTGTCCTCCCATCGCTCATCACAAATTAACCTTTCTTACACATCTCTTCCATCACATCATCTCACTGCTTAGAATCCAGCAAAGCTGTTTTCCTACCATAAAGATTCTAAATCCCTCAGCATGGCAGTCAAGGCCCTCTGAGCTGGCCCCATCTTTTTACCCAACTGAACTTCCCATTCCACCCCCACTGGAGCCTTCACCCAGCCAAATCTGCTCCCACCTCTGTGCTGCAGATCATGTTGTCCCCTCTGCTTAGAACGCAATCCCTTTCCCTTCTACATTGTTTAGGACCCAGCTCAAGCCCCATCTCCTCCAAAAAAAGTCCTTAGAGAAACCATCCAAAACGATGTAACTCTTCAGTATTTGCCAAAAACTATAACTCTTCAGTATCTGCCAAAAAGTATTCATTGCAGGCTGTTAATAGGAGTTACATGAAAAGAAATGTGAGTTAAATAAATTTCAGCAGGTTTTTATAACACTGGAAGGCTTTTCAAATTCTTTAATGCACTATTACACACTGCAACCTTCCCAAAACAGAATACAGCATTTCCCACTTATGACCATCTAAGGAATATTTTGTAGGATAAGTGTTCCAAAAAGTCTTATATACTTCCCACTCTGAACAATGCTGGGCAAAATATACATGTTCCATAATACTTTCTAAGTAACATGGCAGAGACTTTTTGTTTAAGTCTTCACTATACACTTTATAGTGTAATAAAATAAGCAAGGATAAAATCCAATAGTAGATGCTGATGTTGTCTTGATTTTTTTTAGCCCAAGAAAATAAAACAGAAACTTTTAGCACTCACTGTGATAGAACAGGCATGAAACCCTATGGCACATGCCACAAGGAAACACCATATGTAGTGAGACAAGGCCACATAGAGAAAAAGGATCACAATTAAATTCAGTAAATCTGGACCAGGTGTGGTGGCTCATGCCTGTAATCCCAGCACTTTGGGAGCCCGAGACAGGCAGATCACTTGAGGTCAAGAGTTCAAGACCAGCCTGGTCAACATGGCAAAACTCCATCTCTACTAAAAATACAAAAATTAGCTGGGCCTGGTGGCATGAGCCCGTAGTCCCAGCTTCTCTGGAGGCTGGGGCAGGAGAATTGCTTGAACCTGGGAGGTGGAGGTTGCAGTGAGCCAAGATCATGCCATCGCACTCCAGCCTGGGTGACAGAGCAAGACTCTGTCTCAAAATAAATAGATCAATTAATTCAGTAAATCAAAAAATATTTTCTAGTTATCAATATTAATTTAAATAATATAAAGAATAAAAAGAAGTGTAAATCACAATCCTGGTTCTTAAAGAGTTTATATCTAGTTGGGGGCACATGTCACAGTCACATAAAAAACTACTGGGCAATGCCATACAATGTGTGGGTCAAATGCCAAGATGACCTCAACATCCAGAAAGGGAAAGGTCTCTACAAACCAAAATGGAGAAAGCTAACTGAGAGGGAGCATCTTCAGCTGACTAATGGAAGATGGATGGAGCAAACAGACAGGAGATAAGAGAGTAAAAGCAACAGGGTCAATAGACTTGGAAAACGGAAATGCCAATACCTGACCTATTTCTTAAGAATCACGGAATAACAGCTTCAAGGTCTAACCTTCCCAAACACGCTCAGAGAGACAAAGTGGTTTGTTTAAAGACGTATGAGTTGGGCAAAAACACAGCACTGGAACTTCTTTCAGGTCAATGTTCTTTCCACTAAACCACAAAGGGATCACTAAGTCACAAAAGCTAGACTCTAATGAAGAGTCACCTGTCCCTTCCTGCCCCCTCCTACTGTTTCCTCTAGGCAGAGATAGCAGAGCGGTTAAGGGCACATGCTTGGGAGACTTGGGTTCTATCATTTACTTGCTGTAAAACAACAGGCAAGTCATTTAACCTCCCCAAGCCTCCATCTCTACAGCTGTAAAATGAGGATAACCACAGTACCTATCTCCACCAGGCTGTGATGATTAAATGAGTAATGACATAAAATGCTTAGCACAGTGACTGGCACATATAAAGACCTTATTAAATGACAGATATTATTACTTCCACCTGTTTGCTTCTTCCTAAAATGCTCTCAGTGTCAAATCTATCAAATCCACCAAAGGGACACCACAGAATGGGCATAAGAATCAAAATATAATAGAAACACTGCCAACTGAAGAACACTATATGGCTAGGAAGAGTCACTGGCATTTCAGAAGGAAGCAAACAAGAACAAAGGCACAGAGTCAGAAGCGAGCCTCCTGGAATGTTCAGATGACAGAGCAGGATGGGAGGGCAGTTTAATACCTAAGTGAAGAGGATGGAATGACAGACTAAGGAATTTCAGTTTTATCCCATACGCAAAAAAAAGTCACCCTGTGGAACTTCCAAACTGGGAAGGCCCATGATGGATGCATACAGGAGCACTGGACAGCAGCAAGAATGAGGGGAAGAGGACCAACAGGGGAAGTGGCAAAACTGGGCAACCAGGCCCTGCTAATGTGCCAGCTGAGGGACTGGGAGGGAAGACACGCCTCCAGGGATGCCATCAGGTAATAATGAACAGGTCCATGAAGGGGGATAAATGGTCCTTTCCTTGTTATGAAAACTAAATCAGCTCTGGTACTGGTTTCTGGAAGATCTCCTAAAGGTTGCAAAAAAGTGAGGAAAGTTGGATGATAAAGTTAATTATCATTAAAACCCAGGTGAAATTCCTCCATTTTTAAATTCATATTTTCATAGGAAAATGTATCCAGGAGTCTTGGGTATGCTCTGTATGGATTAAATTTTGCTCATCCACAGAGTGACCGAGCTTAAAAACATCATGGCTAAAACTATTACATAAACCTTCCAAGGCAAGGGCCTATTTCTTTCTTTCGTTTATTTTAGTCTATAGCTAACAAGATCCATAATACCCTCAATAGTCAGCTTGATGCGGTCATAAGGAACTGACAGGAATTTTCTTGTCTTTCCCTTTCCCTAGAAGGATTTGTGAGAAGACAAAATAAAAAGCCTTCTCAAATTTTTTGACTTATTTCACAATTAATAGAAATAGCTAGAACCTGGATCCCTCCCATCTCATCCTACTTCATACACCAAATGCAGTACTTTTTAACAAATATTGACAACAGCAGCTTCAATTTTTCAAAGCCTCATCCTCCCACCAGCCCAGCCTGCTGCAAACACACATTACCATCTTCTTAAACTTTCTAGCAGCTCTGCTAATAACACTATCAAAGGCAGAGAGCTGTTTCATTTACATGCTGTCTAGCCAAAGACATGGGCAGATGCCTCAGGGGTCTTATTAAGATGCTCACTTCATAGTTTCCTGCCATGATGAGTTTAGCAAACTTCCTTGATCCTGCAACATTACAGCGCTCTCCAATGTTAACGAAGTTGGTGTACGGTCCAATCCTGAAGGGCTCTAGACCTTAAAAGGAGAAGCATTTTGAAAAATTTCTGCAAATGCATATGGATGACATGAGACAGACAGACATAAATGTATTCAATAAGAAAGAGAAGTTCCTGCATCATAGCCCATCTGAGCAGATAGGAGATCCAATGTGGAAACAGGGCCATAGTCGTCTCTAGGGAGATTCAAATGTAGTAAACGCTATTTGTTACAACTACATTTACAGCCAGAACTCTCAAAAGAAGAAATATTTCAGAGTTTTATGTTGCAAATAACCTAAAGGACCAAATCGTACCATCTCTGAGAAAAAAGGAAAAATAATCATCAACCCCTATTTAACCAAGAGGCTGAGGCAAAAACCATGGACAAAGTCAGAACTGAAAGAGGGGTGTTCCACAGCTGTCTGCTCAGATATTAGCTTGAAGCTATATGGAGTAAGCTTTTTTAATCCCACCAATGGTGTGTTTACATTACTTCATTTCTTTGATTCAGAGGCCTAGAACCCATAATCAACAAGGCTGAATCAGGGACCCAGGTTGAGACCTGAGAGACAGGAGTCACTGTGGCAGGTCTATCACCAATGAGCTGACTCTAGGTAAGCCAGGTGGACTTCTGGTGCCCGTTTCCTTATCTACCAACATAATAACACCTCCCCTGCCACTGGCCAATTTAGGGGCAAATATCAGATAATACATGTGGATATACCACACTGAAGTAAAAACATACAGTGTAAAGTATCACTACAGAAAAGGCTCTGAACTGTTTTTGTTCTATTCATTACATTTAAAGTATTAGGAGAGGCAGTCTCACTAGGTGGTTATAGGCGGGTTCTGGGGACAGACGGCCTTGGGTTCAAATCACTTACCTGAATGAACAACCTTGGGGCAACTTCCCATATGCCTCTGAGTTTACAAAGACAGTAAAGTGTCTGCTCTATACTGTTATTGTAAAAATGAAACTGAATAACATTGATAGGCACAGAATTAGCACCCCTAATCACTGCTTTCATTGTTAATAAAAGAAAATGGCTTTTGAAACTTTTGCCAAAGCATTGGCTGAGGAAGAAACAGATATGAGGCAGAGAAAAATAATGACTACAAACTGGGTCATTATAACAGCATTCCAGGCCCCTTGGTGCACTGATAGAGATTATCGCTTTCCACCCACAGTATTGGCTTATGATTTCCCTTCCATCTGGCAATGATCCTCATGGCCCCAGCGTTCCATGCCAGTCGCAGGGTATGCCCGATCCTAGTCTGACCCTGAGGTTCCCAGGACAGGCAAGCAGGGAGCCAACATTTCAATGCTGACATTTCTGTGTGACTCCCCCGCCAAAAGCATCTCACACAAAGTGCTTATGATCTATTATGAATGTGAAGTACTTGACATAAAGATCACACTTCTCTCAAGTTTGTGATTTATAAAAGAACAATTTTAAACAGCACATTTCATGTCACTCTTTTAAAATCTGATGGAAAGTGATTGTTTAAAGCAATTTAGCAATAGCATACGACATTCAAATTGAAGAAAAAATTCTTTTATTCTTACATATAAATTATTTTTTTAAATCTTATGTAAATGGCTCTCGTTTCTTCAATTTTGGCAAAGGCTGAATGTTTTCCACTCTTAGTGCTTGGCTGAAGTAATGCACTAAGTTCTAGGGATGAAATAAATAAATTTTCCTGACACACCTCTCTCTGACAAAAGCCACTATTTCCAGAGAGGGATTATCATAAACCATGAATCCCACTTTTCCTAATCTCATCCTCTACCTTCTGGAGTATTAAAAAAAAAAAAAAAAAAGGCTAGCCTGAACATAGTTGGTATGTGTTAACCCAACTTCACACTCACTGATTGGGATTAATTCTGTGCTATGTTCTGAGTGAGAAAAGTAGACACTACTTTTGCTGTCATTTGTAATTTATTTTACTTTTCATTGGACAATATACGAAACAAAAATATTTCAATTCAGAGAGATGTTAAATTCTAAGCTATTAGGGAACATAATTCCTCATATGTGTTATTTGCAGGTTCTCTAAAAATCATACTTTTTCTGCTTAAAGTTACCATTTAATACATCATGAACATACTGAAGCAAAAATATAAAATTTAAAGTTATTTTTCTAACAATTGGCCGGATGACCTAGTTTACTAACGTTCCTTGTTTCAACACAAAATTCATGCTGAAAAAGGGAGGCTACCTACCTCAAAGGACTGTTGAGAACCAAAGAGAAAATAAATACCACAAGTCTTTGTAAAGTCCTAAACATGTGGCAAATGTAAGATTACAACAAGAATATTTTAGAAACAATTTTCTAAGAAGATGCTGCTGCCATTAACCAAACATTACACCTTGACAGTTTGGAATTTTCAGTAACTAGTATCAACCTGAAAATTAAAATTGTTAGGCTGTGGCCAAGAGTATGTTTTCAAAACAGTGGACAATAAAGATAGGACCATCGAGCTCCCACCGAGGACTCTACCTGGGCAAATCACCTGGGCCTTCCTTCACTTTTACCCTAAAGTTGACGTCATCTTGCCCCAGCCCTGGAAAAACAAAGGGTTCTTCACTAGAATTCATTTAAGTGCCAAGAACATATGGATTCTTCTTTGACCTAATAAGCAAGCTGCCTAGCACAAATACCACTACCACTTAGAATACTCACATTCTACCAATGGTTTCTGAAATCATGAATACCAGGTCTTTATGACTTACCAGACAGTAACATATGTCCTTCAAAAACAGTGGCAGGTGGAACTCTAGGCTTACAATTTTTCACAGCTTCAGCAATTTCCCTGAGTTGAAAGAGGAAACACTATATCCATTAATTCAGAATAAAATATATTTAATGAAACTAATTTCAAAACTAATTTTAACTATAAAATTAAGTCTATTTAACATAACTATACATATAATTATATACCTACTTCCAAGTGTGCAGCAACAATCATGCCTTTTAGTTTTCTCAACAACGCAGAAAATTGATCTATAAACTGTACCTTTTATGTGCCTGCCCATCGGCTATGCGCTGGCTGGGTTGTTTTTACTTTCTGAGATGTGAACCTGGAGCTACATGACAGTTTGCACAAATGCAAACAGCAAACTTCTTTCCATCTTCCCCACATCCACAGATGTCTTTTACTCTGTCAAATCTACAGACACACAATCCTTGCTTCCTACTCAAAATTTGAACAGAAAAAGGGTTTCACCTTTGACAAGAAGGAGCAGGCACAAGCAGAGGGGCTAGGAGAGGAGAGAATTAGGTCCAGTGGATCTGTTTTTACTACAGCACACACACAGTAGGGAGGGTACATAGCCATAAAGCACTAAAACTCTAAAATAATTACTCTTAAAGATTTGTTTTAGTCATTCACACTCCCTTTAACCTTATCAATTTTAATAAATCATGTCTTTGATCAACCAGAAAAATCTGGCTACTCCACTAAATTTATCAGGACCACTAAGAATTGCTCTACTCTACTGTCCCCAAATTAGAATGTGAATGTCTAAGTAAAAGAAGCAAACATATACACAGACAGATATAAATATAGATATACACAAACATACACACAGACATTTAAAACAACTCCTCTTTTTAAAGAGGAAACAAAAACAAAAAGAAATAGTTGCTGATCCAAAGATAAGTGATATTTAACTACTGACAGCTTTCAGAAATTATTTACAAGATATTCTAAAAATTATCATTTAGGCCAGGTGCGGTGGCTCACGCCTGTAATCCCAGCACTTTGGGAGACCAAGGTGAGCGGATCACAAGGTCAGGAGACCAAGACCATCCTGGCTAACAAGGTGAAACCCCGTCTCTACTAAAAATACAAAAAATTAGCCGGGCGTGGTGGCGGGCACCTGTAGTCCCAGCTACTCAGGAGGCTGAGGCAGGAGAATGGCCTGAACCTGGGAGGCAGAGCTTGCAGCGAGCCAAGATTGCACCACTGCACTCCAGCCTGGGCAACAGAGCAAGACTCTATCTCAAAAATATATATATATATATATATATATATATATATATGTACATATATATATATATTATTTACTAAGAGTCTATCACATCAGTCAACAAATGCAGCGAACTACAAGGTAACTTAGTAGAGTGAACATATGACACACATGAAAACAGACTTGGAACAGTGAGATGACTGGCTGGAAATATGATCATCAGTCACTCCAGGGAAAAACCAAATATAAACAGTCCTCAACGATGTTCCATTTCACTGAATTCCAATCTTCCTATAAGCTATAAAACTAAGGAATTAAACACACGGTCATGCTCATTTCGCTCCCTTCCTTCATACGCTCACTTGAAAACATGAATTAAGCAACCACTGTGTACCAGGCAAAGTGAAGACACTTCTCCTGACCTCGAGATACCTGTTGTCTTATTGTCTTTTCCTTCCATGAGGGAATCTAATGGAGGCCTGTATTTGCCCACAATAAATATGAGCTGTCCTCTTTGAGCATTCAAATATTACTCAGGTATTTAAGGATAGAATATCATAATATGTGGGATTTATTTTACATAATCCAGGGGGAAAAGTTGAGGGATAGATGAAATAAGCATGGAAAAACAACGAAAATTATGGCAACTATGTGACAGGCATATAGAAGTCCATTTTATTATTTCTCTAAAATGTTTCATAATATAAAGGTGTATGAGCTTGTTAGGAAGGGCTGCCATAACAAAGTGCCAAAGATTGGGTGGCTTAAATAACAGAAATGTATTTTCTCACAATTTGGAGGACAGAAGTCTGAGTTGAAGGCATCAGGCAGGGTTAGTTTCTTTTAAGGCCTCTTTCATGGCTTGTAGATAGCTATTCTTCCCTGTGTCTTGAAATGGTCTTGCCTCTGTGTGTGCATTTGTGTCCTGCTCTTAAAAGGACACCAATCATATTGGATTAGGTACACCTGTATGACCTCATTTTACCTTAGTTGCCTCTTTAAAGGCCTTATCTTCAAATACAGCCCACATTCTGAAACAGTAGGGGTTAGAACTTCAACATACAAATTTTGGAAGGACACAATTCGGCCCATAACAAAAGGTACATATTTAGATTATTACCTGATTATCCACTTGGTTTTAGATATATTGTCTATAGGTGATTATTACCTGATATGATCTGGTGTTGACCCACAACATCCTCCAACTATATTGACCAAGCCATCCATAGCAAAATCCTGCATTTAGGAAGAGACAAAGTTTCAGCAAGTTCATCTGAATTCTAAACTCATTACCGCCAATTCAACATAAAAGCCATCTATACTTTCTGAATAACTAAGACTATACTAAAAAGAGAGTCAAACATACTTAACGCTAGATATAAAGATGTCACATGCCCTAGACATAGGATAAAAGCAAAGAATAGTTCAGATGTTGTGAAATCCTTTATACCATTTAAAATGCAGTGAGAGGCTGGGTATGGTGGCTTACACCTATAATCTCAGCACTTTGGGAGGCCAAAGCAGGAGGATCACTTGAGGCCAGGAATTTGAGACCAGCCTGGGCAATATAGCAAGACCTCATCTCTACAAAAAATTTAAAAATTAGCTGGGCATGGTGGCATGTGTTTATAGTCCCAGCTACTCAGGACGCTAGGTGGGAGGATCGCTTGAGCCCAGGAATTCCAAGCTACAGTAAGCTAGCATCACACCACTGAACTTCAGCCTGAGCAACACAGCAAGACCTTGTCTCAAAAAAATAAACACAAAAAATAAAGTTCAGTGGGAGATTTGCCTATCTAATGATTTTTTTACCCATATTCTGAGCTGAATGAATATGAGTTGGATAACACATCTTCAAATAACACAAAATAGAGTATTGATTTTAAAATTTACATTAATTTAAAAAATGTTTAAATAACAATTCAGTTCCTCTGTCACGCTGGACACAATTCAAGGGCTCCAAAAACCATATGGTAGTGGCTACATATGGGACAGCATGAGTCTAGAGTTTAACCATGGGCTACTGAATAAAGAACACCATAACTAAGAGACAACGTCAAGGAGCTGAGAAGTCAAGAGTATTGGAAAGATTGTCTACAAAGATAATGAAATCATAAGAAGTCAGTCAGAAATAGCTTAAGAGAGAATGTCAGTGAAATAGAAGGTAAAAATTCAAGGAACAAGGGGAAAGAGACCCAGGGATTAGTAGCTAAGTGCAATAAGAAGCAGCAGTGGATAGCATGATCTCATGACCTAGGATTAAACGATGGCCGGTGTATGATAGACAGCAAGAATGACGGAGGTGACAATGGGCGGCCAGGGGGACATCTACTCCACCCAGCAGTCTGAAGGGTGTGAGGGCAGAAAGCTACAACTTGGGAAGGCTGCAGGGGAAGCAACATCTCAGAGGAGCGCCAAGTCTCAATTAGTTTGGAGTGGACCTCAATGAGAATTTTCCAACAGCCACCAGTACCAGTTGAGGATAAGGATGCTGACAGCCCCCTCCCCGTGCCTCTAGCACCTTAATTTGGGGTAGCTAAACTTTTGTTATATGTACATTGGGATTTCTTCAGGGAAAATTCTCCTTCTAAATACTCGAAATCTAAAATTCAATCTTTCTGTCTCTCTTAAAAAGCCAGTGAAACGGGGATCCCTGACCTTTAGGTGCTTGGCCATCACAGAAGGCGTTTCATCATAGTCACCAAAGGTGTTGGGAAGACCTGAGAAAGGATAATTCAACCATTATTGCAAATTGCCTTAACAAATATACATTGTATTTTTAAAGACTTTACGTTAATAACTATATAATTTTATATTTATATTAAATGGTGACTACTTGCAAAAACAAACACATAATATTTACACAGTAAACAAAGAGATACCACACCCCCCAAAAAACTAAAAAAAAAAACAAAAAAAATCACAGAGGAAAATGAACTTCATTATTTCTTTTCCATTTGAAAGAAAAGATTCTATTCACTGTTACGCAGAACAGAATACCCCCAACCCCACCCTGTCCCATAAGGGAAATTCATTCATTCTTGTTACATAGCCCCTTGAGGGTGGGGGTGGAAGGAATACTACATAACCTTTGAACTAATGAGCAACTAACATGCCATTAAAAACTAACAAAAATCAACCAGTCTCCTTTCAAATAAATTTTCCCAAGTAAGACTTTAGCTTATAACAACGCAGTTTCTTGTTTTACTTATTATCTGCTTCCAGTTATCTTACTCCTGGTGGGAAATAAAATTTATTGTGCATTAAAATGACATATTTGGAGAAAAGAGGCTGGAAAATGACTTTTCGCTCTAAGTAGCTAAGCAGTGCTCAAATACATTCACAGGGAAATCTGATTAACCCTGAACAAATTACCAATATTTAATGGGACAGTTTGAGAACTGTCTACAAATATCTTCAAAACATTTCCACATAATGAGCTGCAAGTCCGAGCTTTCAGAGAAGAAAAAGGTAACACCACACAAGATTCTTCTTTTGCTCTTCTACTAACAGAGTGGACCAGAGAAAGGGGTCTCTCTTCTCTTCTTTACACCCATCTTTCTGGTCATGTCCACAAGGCTTGTGCTGTCACCAAAGGCAAAGCTCTGGTCAGTTATGTGACTAAGCTCATTTCCGGAAGTTTTGTACTATTCTGAAGCTTCAGGGTGAGCCGAACTTCCCTCAGGTCTACAGGGAAA
Source organism: Symphalangus syndactylus (assembly GCF_028878055.3). NCBI lineage: Eukaryota > Metazoa > Chordata > Mammalia > Primates > Hylobatidae > Symphalangus > Symphalangus syndactylus. Next base: position 81,269,717 of record NC_072434.2, on the reverse strand, counting down.
CACTGCACCCAGATACTCTTCATTAATTAAGTGTCAACTATAACAACACCTGCCAAACAAGATCTTTTATTCAAGATCTCTTACCTCATCTACGCCATGTCTTATGTTATTTTTATCTCCCCATGTGTGACCCCCTTGAAACACAAACCTGCATTGGGATAACAGAGGACATAGGCTGTTGTACATTTTCCAATTATTTCAATAAAAGGTCTCATTTCAGCTGCACCCAAAGCACAATTTAATCCAATGCTAGAAAAACAGAAAAAACATATTAAAAGCATCATCTCTCATTCATATTTACGCATATAAGTTATATATGGAGACAATATATCTAAAACCAAGTGGATAATAAATCTCCTTATTCAAAGCACTTTTATTCAACTACCATCAAAGCCATCTCATTGAGGTCCCCTGCAGCACTAAATATTTTTGCCAATGTCTCCATCTTCAGATAACCTTACAGCTGAAAGACGCTGCCTATGGATGGACTCCTTAAATCAGTTCACACGGTATTCTGAGGGACAGAAATGTCAGCAAACTAACACTGCTAAAAAAAAAAAAAAAAAAAAAAAAGATCTGACCTGAAAGCAAAATTTAAAAGAAGGGAAAAGGAAATCTTGGAGGCAGAAGGAACATAGAATGGTGGAAAGAAGCCACTCTTAAAGTCCAGGAGACCAGACCAGGACTTACACCCTACCCCACAGGCAGCGTCCCTGCTATCCTACAAGGTTGTCAGTGGGTGGTGGGCCTGAAGTCTTCCAGAATTTATGAACCAACTATGAAGCTGCTAGACTATGTGATCGCTAATGTTTTCACATTTTACTTTTTTCCTTTTACTGTGATTCCTAAGTGCAATGTGGCATCCTAGACTGGATCCTTGGATAGAAAACAGATTATCAGTGGAAAACCCTTGAAATCTGAATAAAGTCTAGAGTTTAGTTAATATAAGTTAAATATCCCTAATCTGAAAACTGGAAATCCAAAATACTTCAAAATATGAAACTTTTTGAGAACTGACATGACCCACAAAAGAAATGTTCATTGGATCCTATCAGATTTCAGATTAAGGATGCTAAACTGTAAGTATAGTGCAAATATTCCAGAATTCGAAAAACTCTGCAATCCAAAAACACTTCTGGTCCCAAGCATTTCAGATAAGGGATACTCAACCTATAGTAATATACTCTTAGTTTTCACAGAAGTACCATAGTCATGCATTATGTTAACATGAAAACTAGAAGAATATACAGAAATTCTCTGCACTATCTTTGCAACTTTTCTGTAAATCTGGAATGATTCCAAAATTAAGTTTATTTAACAAACATCCAATACTCATTCATTAAAAAAATTCAGCGAACTAGGAATAGGGGGAAATTTCCTTGACTTGATGAAGAGTATCTACAAAAAACTTCCAGCTAATGTCATGCTTAATCATGTGAAACTAGATGCTTTCCTGCTAAGATGAGGAACAAGGCAAGGATATCCACTCTCATCTCTTATTCAATATTGTATTTGAAGTCCCTATGCAATAAGAAAAGATAGAAAGTAAAAGGTACACATACGGATTGGAAAGGAAGAAATAAAACTGTCTTTGTTCACAAATGACATGATTGTTTATGTGGAAAATCCCAAAGAATCACTAAAAACTCCTTGAACTAACAAGCAATTATACCAAGGTTTCAAAATACAAGGTAACTATACAAAACTCAATTGTTTACTTAGATACCAGATATGAGCAATCAAAATTTGAAATTAAAAACACAGGCCAGGCACAGTGGCTCATGCCCATAATCTCAGCATTTTGGGAGGCCAAGGCAGGTGGATCACCTGAGCCCAGGAGTTTGAGACCAGCCTGGGTAACACAGCGAAACTCCACCTCTGCAAAAAATAAAAGAATTAACCAGGCATGGTGGTGTACACCTGTAGTCCCAGCTACTTAGGAGGCTGAGGTAGAAGGATCAATTAAGCCTGGGAGGTTGAGGCTGCAGTGAGCCATGATCATACCACAGCACTCCAGCCTGAGTGACACAGCAAGATGCTGTCTCAAAAAAAAAAAAAAAAAAAAAAAACCCACAAAACCATTTACACTAGCACCAAAACAAATGAAATATTTGGATCTATATGAAAAAAAAACTATAAAATTCCAATTTAAGATATCAAAGTGGATCTAAATAAATGAAAACATATTTCAAGTTTATGAAGAGGAAGACAATATTGTTAAGATACCAATTCTCACACTTGATCTATATTCAACAGAATCCCAATGAAAATCCCAACAGTTATTTTGTGAATATCAACAAACTGATTCTAAAGTTTATATGGCAAGACAAAAGACCCAGAACAGCCAACACAATAATGAGAGAAAAAACAAAAGTTGAAGGACTGACCTACCCAACTCCAAGACTTACTAAAAAGCTAAAGCAATCAAGACAATGTGGAATTGGTGAAAGAAGAGACAAATAGATTAATGGAACAGAATAGAGTCCAGAAATAGAACCACACAAATACATTCAACTCATCTTTGACAGAAACACAGGCAATCCAATGGAGAATGGATATTCTTCCAACAAATGGTGCTGGAACAACTGGGCATCTGCATTTGAAAAAGTTAATTTAGACACAGACATTACATCTTTCACAAAAACTAACTAAAAATGAAACACAGACCTATATATAAATTGCAAAACAATTAAAATTTTGTAAATAACACAGAAAAAATTTAGATGATCGTGGGTTTGGCAATGAGTTTTTAGGTAAAACACCAAAGGAAGGGTCCATGAAAAAAAAAAACTGGTAACTAGTACTTCACTAAGATTCAAAACTGTTCAGCAAAAGAGAGTATTAAGAACATGAGAAGACAAACCACAGGCTGGGAGAAAATATTTGCAAAACACATTATCTGATGAAGGATTTGCTATAGTTTGGATGTGGTTTGTCCATGCCAAAATTCATGTTGAAATTTAATTGCCAATGAAACAGCATTGGAAGGTGGGGCCTTTACAGATGATTAGATCATTAAGATGGATTACTGTCTTTCTCCAGAGACTGGGTTAGTTCCCTGGAGACTGAATTAGTTCTCAAGGGAATAAATTAGTTCTTTCAAGAACAGGTTGTTATAAAGCAAGCCAGTCTCTTGTCCCCTCTCTTTCACACATGCTAACATGCCCTTTCACTTTTCTGCCATGCTACAAAGCAACACAAGGCCCTTGCCAGATGTGACCACTCAATCTTGAAGTTCCCAGCCTCCAGAATTGTGAGCTAAATAAATCTCTTTTCTTTATAAATTACCATCTCAGGTATTCTGTTATAGCAATAGAAAGTAGAATATGAAAGACTTGTATCCAAAATATACAAAGAATTCTTAAAATTCAACAACAAATGCAATTTTTAAAACTGTCTAAAGAGCTGACCAGACCCCTCACCAAAGAAGATATACAGATAGCAAGGAAGCATATGAAAAGATGTTCAAAATTATCATGTTTTTAAGGAATTGCAAATAAAACAAGATACCACCATACACCTATTAGAATGGCTAAAATCTGACACTGACACCACCAAATAAGTGCTGGGAAGGATGCGGAACAACAGGAACTCTCCTTCACTGCTGGTAGGAATGCAAAATGGAACAGCAGCTTTGGAGGAGAGTTTGGCAGCTTCTCACAAGATACACAGTGTTACCATAAGATAGAGCAATCCCCTCCTTGTTACTTACCCAAATGAATTGAAAACTTATGTCTACACAAAAACCTGCCGTGAATCTTCACGGGAGCTTTTTTTTTTTAAATAAACTGATGCTTATTTTCCATCAGCCTTATTTCCATGTTGCTTAACAGCCCAGGTAAGAACAGCTTAAGACCATTCAGTGGTTGCTGCCACTTATTCAGTGGCCTGAGCAGTGGGAGCTGCGGACCAGTCTTCTGTGGCAGGCTAAGTGCTCCAGTCTTCAGTTGGGAACTGCTGAATAGGCACAGAGGGTACCTGCATGCCTCAGACCAATCTGCAACCTCAGGCCGAGCAGCAGTGAACTCGGGAGCTGGAGCAGTCCATTCACCCTGAAAACTCCTCCTTGGTCACAGCCTTTTCAGTAGCAGCCTGCTCTTCTTTTTCAATCTCTTCAGAATCTCTGTACAAGCAGAGATCAGGCATGACTTCCTGCAAGTGTCCACAGGAAATGGTGCCACGCATGTGCAGAACTTCCCAGGCCAGCATCCACCACATCAAACCCACTGAGTGAGCTCCCTTGTTGTATGCAATGGCAATGTCCACATAGCGCAGAGGGGAATCTGCGTTACACAGAGCAATGGTAGGCAGGTTAACATAAAGATGCCTCCATGAGAGGCTACTGGTCAGCCCTCGAGTCAGTAACCACAAGAAGCCGTGGCTCCCAGAAGGCTGCCTGGATCTGGTTAGTGAAGGTTCCAGAAGTGAAGCGGCCAGCAACTGGAGTGGCTCCGGTGGCAGCAGCAAACTTCAGCATGGCCCTCTGGCCAGTATTCCTGGAGGATATGACACTGACATCAGCAGGGTTTTTAAGGGCAACAATGGCACAAGCCGCCAGCTGAAGCTTCTCCCAGGTCCTCTTCAGATTTATGATGTAGATCCCATCATTTTTCCTTTTATAGATGTACTGTTTCATTTGGAAGTCAAGATTGGTGCCACCTAAATGGGTTCCTGCTGTAAGGAACTTAAGGACATCCTCCTCTTTCATTTGCAGGACATCAAGGGCACCGGACATTGTGAAAGTTTCCCTTTAAGTTAGACTGGAAATCCAAAACAATGCTGGATGGACCCCTCTGTGACTAGCATGGAAAGGCCATGGGAGATTTATTCATAATTGCTACAACTTCGAAGCAACCAAGATGGTCTTCAATACATGAATAGAAAAAAAACCCGTAGTACATCTTCGCAACGGAATACTATTTAGTGTTAAAAAGAAATAAGCTATCAAGCCTACAAAGACATGAATGAACCTTAAATGAAGATCACTAAGTGAAAGGAGCCAATGTGAAAAGGCTACATACTATGTGGTCTTAACTATATTCCATTCTGGAAACAGCAAAACTATAGAGACAGTGAGAAGCCAGGAAAAAGAATAAATAAGTGGAGCATAAGGGATTTTTGGGGCAATGAAACTACTCTGTATGACACTGTAATGGATGTACGTTACTCATGATATATTTGTCAAAACCCACAGAATATACAAAACCAAAAATGAACCCTAAGGTAAACTACAGACTTTAGTTAATAATAATGTATTGATATTGGTTCATATTGTAATAGGTGTACCACACCAAGGCAAGCTGTTGATAATAAGAGAATTTTGAGACTCCATCTCAAAAGAAAAAAGAAAACTCTGTCTCCTGTTTTCAAAACCTAGCTCAAATGTCACCTTCTTTACAAGCTGTCTCTAAATCCCACAAGAACTCCATTACTCCTAGGTATTGCCAGATTTTTATTCATAGTTCTGTATAGCACTGTGTGAGTATTTTATATTTTAATTTACTTATGCATTTCTCCTAGTGTGGACTATTCCACACTGGACTGTATTCCAGGGCATATAGTAGTAGTTCAATAAATATTTGATGAATTACCAGTAACATAAAGGCTCTATCCCACTGTTCCATAGTTTGTGATAATCACAAGTCAGTAAGCAAAAGTTTCCTACATATATGTAGGAATATGTATCCTTTTCACATATTATTTGCTGCCTTCTATCTGCCCCTACAGTCTGTAAGATTCATAACGAAGTAGACAGCAAATACATTCTCTCTGTGAATAGACTGTAGTTGAAGTCATAGAAAGGATTATTTTTAAAAATTTTTAATTAACTACTGAGTGGATCAAAAGTCAGGATTAACTGAATGTTTGCTTAAGAAATAAAAACATAAATTATTTAGACCTCAATAAAACCTCATCTTGGGGCTCCTGGAGGTGAGGCAGTGGCAGGAAGAACGTCCTCTAAGGGGCCCTTGAGAACTGTCAGCAAACTAAAGACTCCAGTGACACCAAGGACAACACAGAGGTTTTACCTAATCGCTAGGAAAGACTGTATCATTAAGATCTTGCATTGGTGTGGTATACCTATCAGAATGTGAACCAGTAGCAATACATGATTAGTAACTAAAGTCTATAGTTTACATTAGGGTTCATTCTTGGTTTTGTATATTCTGTGGGTTTTGACAAATACATCATGAGTAACATATATCCATTACAGTGACATTTACTTAACCACATAACAAATTCAGACTTAGCAAAGGGGCGGGAAGAGAGAAAGACAGTGAAGGGAGGAATGCTCCAACTACTCACCGATAGGCACAAAAATTTAAATAAACTAGATAAAGTTTGTCTTCAGAGACCTCTACATTTCCTACCCTCAGTTTTTTTGTTAAACGTTTGTTACATCCCTACTATGTGCCGAGAATTCCACTAAACACTAGAGAAATAAAGATGAAGAGACTGCTCAGGAAAAACTCATAAGCTGTGAAGGAGGTCATCACAACCCAGTTCGAGACAATGATTTGCTTAGTTGTCAGGCCCAATCACACGCCTATTAATGCACTTTAAATTAATAGCGCCTTTTAAGAAATCACAATATGACATTAAGTCAACTGTAAGATGCACTCTGTAATTATAAACATTTAAGTGTGGAAAAAAAATCACATAATTGATAAAATGTGATCTAACACAGTGGTTAAAAGTATGCTCCTGTCCCCAGATCCTCTATTTACTTCACCTTGGGTGAGTTACCTCTGAGTCTCAGTACCCTTCTTGTTAAAATAGGGACATTAATACCGGTACCTACCCTCAAGGTGTTATTGCCAAAATTAAAGAATTCACATAAAGCACTTAGAATAGAGCCTGGCACACAGCAAACTCTCAACAAATGTCTATTACTCTTACTTTTTATGGCAAAGGCTAAAATAAAAGTAAACGAAGAACATCGACTTGGGCTAGTGAGAGAGGGAATGTTCTCTGGAGGGAAGATTCTTGAGAGGAGTCTTTTTTTTTTTTTTTTTTTTGAGACGGAGTCTCGCTCTGTCACCCAGGCTGGAGTGCAGTGGCGCGATCTCGGCTCACGGCAAGCTCCGCCTCCCGGGTTCACGTCATTCTCCTGCAGAGTAGCTGGGACTACAGGTGCCCGCTACCACACCCAGCTAATTTTTTGTATTTTTAGTAGAGGCGGGGTTTCACCGTGGTCTCGATCTCCTGACCTCGTGATCCGCCCGCCTCGGCCTCCCAAAGTGCTGGGATTACAAGGGTGAGCCGCCGCGCCCGGCCGAGATGAGTCTCAAAGCTCAGCAGAGTGAAGAGGTATGGAGGAGGGAAAGGGGGAAAGGGGGAAGGGGACCAGCATAGCTTCCAGGCAGGAGGAATAGAAGAAAAAGGCCCAGGAATAAAAAAAGTCCAGGCAAAAAACAGTATATATACTCAGATACTCTTCCATGTCACTCAAAGTACACAATTTAAAACATTTGGATATGAAAAATAAACTATAAATAGGGAGATATTTGTAAATAGATTGTAAAAGTCATGTTAATTATTTAGAGACAGAGTCCTGCTATGTTGGCCAAGCTGAAATACAGTGGTTATTCATAGGAGCTATCACAGTATACTACAGCCTCCAACACCTGGCCTTAAGAGATCCTCTCCTGCTTCCACCTCCCAAGTAGCTGGGACTACAGGCACACACCACCATGCCAACTGCCATGTTCACTTTACAGATAAAAACCTGAGCTTTAGAATTCCCACCTTATTCCATGACAGATTGCTTCTGGTTGCCTCATAAATAGGGAGTGGCACTGCCCTAAAATTTGCAAAGCACTGCAAACTATAAGGCGCACGCCTACAGACAAACAGGCAACCATTGGGAAGTATAAGAACTCTCCCAGTCCCTCAAATTGACCCATTTAGGCAGCGATCTTCTGAATCCTTTAAAGAAAAGTCTGAAAGTACTTAAAGGAAAGTCAATATAGCAGAAGTGGTACAGTGAAAATATGTGGAAGCAATCCCCTCCCAGCTCACATTCCACAGCCATCAGAAAAGGTTCCCCAAAAAAGAAAAGAAGTTATAGAAAGATGGATCACTCACCAGAGTGGTTCTCCATGAGACACGCTGACGACAAATCCCTCTCCTGTCTGTCCAGAAAGAGTCCGCCCACTTTTATCAACAATTGTCCCTGAAATCTGAATTGACAAAGTAAACAAAGTCAACAATACAGACTCAAGTTAAGAATATAGATATAAAGGCAAAATAAAATGAACAAGTTGACTTCCTTTGCTCTTTTACAAGGAAAAGAAATGTGGAACTCAAATGCAAAGGGAGCACTTTCTGTAACAGTCAGAACAGACATGTGCCAAGAGACTAGGGGAACAGGCAGGAAGCCACAGAAACAGAGTCAAGGGAAAGTCACTGAGGCAAAAGCAATGACCAAAACAACTTTGGAATTCACACATCCAGTCTCACTAGAGGCAGATTTCCCAGAGATAACATCAAGTTATCCTGACCTCCTGCTGTTAAACATTGGATTTATCTAACACCCTTGTTCTGATTCAATTCGCTTCTCACCAAGCAATTTTAGGACTCGCAGAGAGGTCTGCCTACTGAGTTAATAAATTGGCAGTCTGGTGTCTTAGGTGTTGGGTATGTGGCCATCAGCATGCAAGTCCACCCCTCCTTGGGCCCTAATGACACTGAGCCTTGAAGCCAAAGGCTTCAAGGACCAATACAGTGGGCTTCTTTTAAACAGTCTGCCTTCCATCAGCTACTTCTAGATTCATTTTCCTTGCCTCTCCAGATATAAGACTGTTATTGGTCCAGAAGTGGTGGGAGGGAAGTGAACAATGGAAGTTAAAGTAGGTGACTTCTAAAAGATACTATTAATAGTTCTACTATGCAAGGCGGTGGGGGGGAAACATGCTCAAAAGGACAATTAATAATAAAAGACAGAATGTATTGTGCAAACACTTTAGAACTTACAAAGATAGGCCGGGGAGCATATTTCTCCTCAAAAAGGTTTTGGAGTGCAAACAAGGCTGCCTGTCAGGGAAAAAAGAAAGAACGTCTTTATTTCTGAGACTGTGTCCAAGATTAGTCTAACTTCCTGATTCGAATGCACCCTTTTCTAGGACCTCTTCAGATAAGATATACATCAAGCTCTCTGGGAAGAAGTGTCTTCCTTATAAGGCACAACCCCAGCACCCCTTTCTCAAGTGTAATACTGTGCATATTAAAACAAAACAAAAGCTGACTGAAAGTTCACCTAGGAACTAGTACTTCCTCTGAGGAGGAGCTGAAGGGGTATTCTTTCTTCCTTTCCTCAATAAAAATTAAAAATAAATAAATAACACTCAGGAGGCTGAGACAGGACGACTGCCTGAGCCTAGGAGTTCAAGGTTGCAGTTGAGCTGTGATTATGCCACTGCACTCCAGCCTGGATGACAGAACAAGACTCTGCCTCAAAAATAAATAAATAAGAATGTCCCTGCCTTTCACATCCTTTTATACACATGGTAGGTATATGAACCAAAAGTATCCATCATTGCGAAAAACAGCATGAGCTTAGATTAGGTAGTAAAGGTACAAATCCTATGTTATTCTGTGCTGTTCAGTCCACATTTTAAGTTCCAGATAACGGATCTTCTCTTTTTATCATTATATTTCTTGACTCTAAGATATGTATGTTTTCACAATTAATTCTCTGAAATCAGAATGCAACCTGTAATTAATGTGTACCTTTCCTGTGATGGTAGGTTTTTTTTCATGGAAAGTTACTAAATCAATAATACCAGAATTTTCTCTTTAGAACTAGACAAATTGATCCTAAAGATCTTATGGAAAACAAACATATAAGAATAGCCATGAAACTTCTGGAAAAGGGGGTGGGACTCAATGAAAAAAAAAAAAAAAATCTAAGCCTACCAGTTACTCAGACATATTCTAATGTTATGGTAAATGGTACAGTAGTGTCATATCAGCAGAGAGATTACTAGAAAACACTAAATCCAAATGCACTCCAGAATTTTGGATGATAAGGATAATGCTCCACATCATTCCTATCACTGTGAAATAACAGGATGTTTATTAGATGGTGGTAGGAAAACTAAACTTTAAAGGAAAAAAGTTAGCTCTCGATTCTATTTCTCACTCCAAAATAAATACCAGATGCACTGTGAGGGACATTAGTTTCATATAATCAGAATGTATGCCACACATTCAAAAACTTAGAAACTCAACAAAACCTATCCTTAATGTTTAACCCTCATGTTAATCCCTCTTATTTCTAATCTGAACAATACCGTGACTCTTTTCAAATGTATATATGAATCTCATTTCAGATATATTCCTTATCTTGTTTGTTACTGCTCTCATTTTCAAAATGTATATCTGAATTCCTTTTCAAATTATAATTTGTTTACTGCAGATTCACAAAACAATTTCTAAAAAGATATATAAAAAAGAACCCAATGAAAGTGATGTGTTAAGAACGAGGTAGGGTGGTCATCTAGCTTCAGGCTGGTAGTGGCTCTCTACATTCTTCCTGCTTGCAAGTATTTTAGAAAATGATTTTTTTGAAAAGTTCAAAAATTCTGGACCTGTGGTCTGATTCCCACAACAATTAAACATTTAATGAAACTGTAAAGTACTAGGGAGGAAAAGGCCATTTTTCCATTTTTTTCTTCTCTTCAACTGAGGGGTGGCTCTGTAAGTATAGTCTCCCCTCCACAACAAAAAAAATAGAATCTGTAAATTCAACCATACAACCTTGAAGAAAAATTCTCCTACACCATTAAAACGCACACACAAACAAACAATACCACAACACTACTACCATCACCACCATAAAGAAAGTCAAATGTCAAACAAACTGGAGGACAGGAGCTGCTACTCATTATTGAGAGGGGCCTGATTTCCTCAGTAAAGGACTCAATTTCAAAAAGCCAAAGTCCAATAGAAAAAAAGGACAGAAGACATAAATCATAGAAAATGAAATATAAATGGCTCTAAAACTGAAGAAAGATGCTCAATTACATTAGTAGTAAGAAAAACACAAATTAAAACTACAGTGAGGTACCACCTGTCAAACTGGAAAAGGTCAAATAGTTTAATAATACACAGTGCTAGTGAGGGTGTCGTGAAACCAGCACTATTGTACATTGCTTGCTGAAGGCAGTATAAATGAGTCCAGTCTCAAACGAGGGTAATTTGACACTAAAGATAAAAATTAACAGTGCACATACCCTTTGATTCAGCAATTTTACTTGTAGAAATGTATCCTACAGATACACTGTGTAAAAACATATGTATAAGGATATTTGCTTCTCTCTCCCTACACTTATGTGCCTTTGCATGTATGTAAGGAACACAAACACACACATACACACATGCTTGTATCTGTATCGCATCTGTCAGGACCCCCAGACTGGTAATAGTAGTTGTCTCTGGAAAAGGAGCTGGGTAACTAGAGACTAGGAAAGGAAAGGATATTCACTTTTCACTCCATATATTTATGTATCTTTCAAATTTAGAACCAGCAGCATGTATTTATTACCTCAGGATATACGCATTTATACTAGCTATATATGAAAATATTTACTTTCATAATTAGAAAAAAGTTATTTTTAAAGCTTCAAAAGCAGGTTTAAGTTTTTCTTATTGTACTGGCCTCAGTTAAAAATACTCAAGAATAAAATAGAGCAAATACAGGTAATTTATTTAACTTTGAAAATGGCTAATACTATCTTCTCCCTACATTAGGGGACTCACCCACAGCCCTCACCCCAGCCTTGTCTGTTTTTTCTCCCTTCACTCACCTTGGCATTGGCAGTATCAAAAATAGTTTCAATGAGTAAGATATCAACCCCGCCATCCAGAAGTCCTTTGGCCTGCTCTTGGTATGCTTCAACAAGCTCATCAAACGCTGCAAAAAGTAAATCACACCCAGCACATCAGTCATCAATATCCTCTGAATGGCCTTAGGGTATCTCGAGTGTAGGTCTGGCACCTGTGAACTATTGCTGATTTACAATGCATAGTTTAAGAACATGATCTTTTGTAAGAAACCAAATAAAGAAAGGTGGCAGGGACAGAAGGTAAACAAGTAAGCTGAAGACAGCTGTTCCTAAACACCTGCCACATAGCTTCCACTTCCCACGTATGAGCTGAGGAGTGAGAGGTAAGGTGAGGGAAGGTGTATGAATTTCTTGAACATCTACTCCCTATTCAACATCTCTGAAACACATCATTCTTTCCATAGCTCATTTCAATCAACCGGTTAAGAGATGGCAGTGAAAAACATGCCACACTGATGTGGAGAGGTCACAAGGTTGAGCTGAAGTCACTCTCTGTGATAAAGGGGTGCAAGCCCGCAGATTTTGTCTCTGCTCTTACACCAACTCTGTCAGAGAAGAAACCTGTCTGGTGGGCAATTTCAGTCTCAAACAAAAAGTGTTCAATCACTCCTAGGTAAAATTTTTGTTAGAAATGTCTTGGGTTGGCCCAATGCAGTGGCTCACGCCAGCACTGTGAAGGCCTGGGGCGAGCAGATCACTTGAGGTCAGGAGTTCAAGACCAGCCTGGCCAACATGGTGAAACCCCAACTCTACTTTAAAAATATAAAAATTAGCCAGGCATGATGCCACGTGCCTGTAGCCCCAGCTACTGGGGAGAGTGAGGCAGGATAATCGCTCGAACCCAGGAGGTGGAGGCTGCAGTAAGCCAAGATTGCGCCACTGCACTCCTGCCTAGGCGACAAAGTGAGACACTGTCTCAAAAAAAAAAAAAAAAGAAATGTCTTGGGTTATCTATTTCCACATGAGAGGTCATCTCTCTCCCCATTTTATCTCCCAACTAAAAAAGAAAAAATGCTCAGATATCCAATAGAGGAGCCTATACAACAAAGTCCTCTTGTAACATCGTTGACGGGTTCTCAGAAATTGCAACTTTGAGACAGTATGTAACAAAACCAGTATTTTCTTTCTAATCAACATTATAATGAAATTCTGTTGAAGGAAATGACATTTGAGGGCCTGCTATGCATCATTTTGCTTAAAGATGCAGTTTTCAAGAACCTGCCAAAGACGTTAAGTAAAAACTTACTGTACTTCACCTTGTACAGCCCAAGAGCAAGGAGAAGTTAGCTCCCCACTGGCAGGTCTAGACCAAAGAGAGCATCAACAACACACAAGCCTGGTATGAGCAACTCCTGGTGAAAAAGTATGGTATCACGACACACAAAGTTCCATAAACCAAAAACCTACAAACTATACTTGCTTGATCTCATCATCTCCACCCACTGCACTACCAGACATGGTATCATGACTATTCAGCTCTGATATTTTAATGCTTTTTGTTTCCTACAGTCTTGATGCTTGGAAATTGACCTAGATACTTGGATGTTTTGTCAGATCTCAATATAAGTATGTTTATATATGGTAGTTTATAACATGTATAATGCTAACATGTTGATATGGTTTGGCTGTGTCCCCACCCAAATCTCGTCTTGAATTCCTACATGTTGTGAGAGGGACCTGGTGGGAGGTAATTGAATCATGGGGGCAGGTCTTTCCTGTGCTGTTCTTATAAGAGTGAATAAGTCTCACGAGATCTGTAAGGGGGAGTTTCCCTGTACAAGCTTTCTCTTTGCCTGCTGCCATCCATGTAAGATGTGACTTGCTCCTCCTTGCCTTCTGCCATGATTGTGAGGCTTCCCCAGCCACATGGAACTGTAAGTCCATTAAACCTCTCTTTCTTCTGTAAATTGTCCAGTCTTGTATGTCTTTATCAGCAGTGTGAAAATGGACTAATACAGATGTCTAGATAGTTTGGACTGCCTTCTGATAAATGAGGATATTGTGTGCTATTTTATAAGAGACCACAAACCTAGTATCCAAATTTGTTCAACTTCTGAGTTTACAGCTTTATTTTAGTTGGTTTCATTTCCACAGCTGACAAAACAGCATTAACACACCACCATATATATCTGAAAGCAAGTTCAAATAATAATCATCACCATAGCTAACTTTCTATTTAGATGTCTACTATATTCCAGGCACTGCTGTACACCTTTTACGTGGATTAATCACAGTAACTCTAAGGTAGATCCTGTTATTGGTTCCATTTTACAGATTTATAGCTTACTGAAGCACAGAGGTACTTGCCCAAGATCAATGATTATATATGGTAAATACTCACTGATGTTCCTATAATCCGGTCTTTCCACGGATGGGGACACAGAGAGTGTCTTATTAGTCGGACCCAGAGCCCCTGCCACAAACCTCTTAATTCCTTTGGGAAAACAAAAACAAGTGTGAAATCTCTAAGTGGCTGAACATTTTTTGTTGTGAATGAATAGCCAATAAGATTTTTTTCTGGAACACAGGTCTATAATCTTTTGTCCACAACTCTGAAATCCAAAAAGCTCTAAAAGCCCAAACTTTTTTCTCAATTTGACAATAAAACTCGACCTCTCCTAAACTAACAAGAGACTATTTATAGTCTTTATCCAACTTAGATGATTCATAGATTCTGCTTACATATATTTGATCATGGGGCTGCCCCAGATCCCACTAAGGAAATTATGCCATATAGGAGATATGCACATATTATCACGAAACCAGTCCCCAAAACTCTGAATTCTCACACAACTGACTAAAACATTTCAGTAAGTACATCCTTTTCTATCACCACAGCTGTGTTTGGACAAATTCCCTCTCTTCCTAATTTTATGAAGCCCTGAAGGTTTTGAACTTAACGTAAGTTCTGCAAAATCACCTTACAGCAGCATTTAACTTGAAATGCTCTCTAGTACCATATTGCAGGCCCTTCACTAGGAGGAAATACTAAATCAGGATTAACAATTATAAAGCCTGAAATTGAAGTATGAAGCAGAGCAAATCTTTCTTTAATAACTTTTCCTCTGGCCTGGAGTCCAGGTGCTTCTACAAATGGTGTGGGAAGTTGTGTTCATTCGCAAAGAAGCCAGGGTCCTACTGCTCATTACCTTTGATGACTTTAGCCACTCAATAACCTGGGCTATGCTTTGTAATTTAACTGGAGAGGACTATCAGCTAATTGATAAATCAGCTTTTGAACAGATTACAGGCCCAAATATTCTTTTGCATCCCCAAAGCTAACCAATAACGTGGGTATGAGAAAAATGTCCTTATCTCTCCCTGCTTTAGCTGGTTCAGTGTCCTCTGACCTGTGACTCTGTTGGAGTAATAGTCTATGCATTTCCATGAATTTAAACACTATCTCTTAGAAACAGAGTTCCTGTAAACTGCTTTGGTCTTCATTAGTATGCTGTGTATAACTTCATAGCAATTCTGCTTTCCTGTTGGCAATAACTTCACGTTTCCAAATCTTAAGGGGCTCCATATATTTCTTATATTCCTTTCCCTCCCTCAAAGCCTCCTACCAGCTGGTGCCCAAGTGTTCTGATGGCATCCAGCCAGGAGGCTAGTTATTTCAGGAGCCACTTTTCAAATCCCAGCAAGACTGAATCTAATGCCACACTTTTTTGTGTGCTTCACAGAGCCTTCAAGGACATCAATAGTATAAAGGGAAAATGCTTGAAAGACAATATCTCTACCTATATCATCAGCCAATCACGGGAATGAGGGTGGCTTTAAAAAAATAAGATCAAATATCCTAATAATAGCCAAGATCATCAAAATAGCCAGCTGTTACTTTTAATGACCTGATGATGTGCTTCCAAAGAGACATAAATTATTTCAGCTCTAAATACACAAGGAAGTCAGGGGCCTAGCTACAAAGTCAGGCTAACCCAGGGTGAAAGAGCAAATTCTGAGCCCAAGGACCACAGGGTTGGCATCAATTCAAAGATGTTGAGTGCTTGATTATGAAAGTGCAGAGAAGTAATCTAAAACATGTAAAGTACAGTGTCTGCAGTGTTGCTCATAAGCCAAAGGCCGCATAAGGAAAAACTGCAATAAGGACAGCACATTATAGCTGACAATATCAAAGGAACCACGTGTGCAAAAAAAGAGAAGAACATTCCCTACCTGTCTGGAGAGTTATCTCCTCGGCAGCTTTTCTGGCCACTCCTGCAGAGCACTTGTTCATCTGGTAGGCCTAATGTATCAACCACAAACGTTAGCTTGTCCTTCTTTTCCTCCACACAATAAATAATGGATTCATGACCATCTAATACCCAGTTTTCTTCAGTAACGAAATGTAGAGTGAATTAATTTGAGGTCTGAGTGAAATCTTAGCCAAGCAGGCAAATCAGCTCCAGACTTGAAAGGCAGCAAGGAAAGATAAGAATCCTCGGGAACTGCTTTTAGGTTATCCTCCCAAACCATGAGCTAGCCGCTAAAAAGGGCAATCCCTAGACATCTAGCATGTCAGAGAATAACCTATGTAGTTAAATATTCTGAGAATAAAGAAAAAAATAAAGCAATGGAAAAAGCATAGGCTTAAGAGGCAAAACACGCAGGTTCAAAGCACTAGTCTGTCACTGCCTGACCAGGCAGTTCCCACAGCAACTTTTCCAGGCCCTGATTCATGTACAACAGTTGGAATCAGTAATTCTGAACTTTTTGCGTATTATTAAACACCTGAGAATTTGATAAAGGACTATGAACCCTCTCACCAGGAAATGAAAAGCAAATATGCACATACACACACAGTGTTGCCTATGATACAAGGAGGTTCACGGCCCTCCAGAAGCTCTTCCACAGACCAAGTCAGGAGAACCTAGACTTGTGATTTTCAAGTTCCTTTGAATTCCTAAGATCCTATGTGTCTTGAATAACCACATCGAGGAATTTAACAACCAGAATATCCTAAATAGGTGTTGGCAAACTGGCTCATAGGGCAAGTTGGGTCCACTGCCTGTTTTTGTAAATAGTTTTACTGGGATAAAGTAAGTCCATTTATTTATATAACATCTATAGCTGCTTCCACACTACATGATGGAGTTGAGTAGTTGCAAAAGACTGTCTGTAGCTAACAAAGCCGAAATATGTACTATCTGGCCCTTTATTAAAAAATGTTGGCCAACTTCTGCTCTAAAATAACACAAAAGTAACTGGAAAACACTGCTTACATAAAAACAGAATAACGTGTCTGGAAATATTTCAAACAAAAATGGGGACATTGGCATCTACCATATATTTCTATCATTAAGGTTTTATAAAATTTAAATATGGAAGCATCATGTTGATTAAAAGGAAATCAAATCTGCCAACAGTATCATTAGGATGACTACTATTTAAAAAAAAAAGAAAATAAATGGTGGCGAGGATGCGGAAATACTGACACTCTTGTTCACTGTTAGTGGGAATGTAAAATGGTGCAGCCGGCCGGGCACAGTGGCTCACGCCTGCAATCCCAGCACTTTGGGAGGCCGAGGTGGGCAGATTACCTAAGCTCAGGAATTCGAGACCAGCCTGGGCAACAAGGCAAAACCCTGTCTCTACAAAAAATACAAAAATTAGCAGGGCATGGTAGAGCAAGCCTGTAGTCCCAGCTACTTGGAGGGCTAAAGCAGGAGAAACACTTGAACCCAGGAGGCGGAGGTTGCAGTGAGCCGAGATCACTCCACTGCACTCCAGCCTGGGTGACAAAGCGAGACCCTGCCTCAAAAAAAAAGGTACAGCCACTCTGAAAAGCAGTATGTCAGTTCCTCAAAAAATTAAACATAGAATTACCATATTATCTAACAATTCGACTTCTGTGTATATATACAAAAAAATTGAATGTGGGGACTTGAATAGATGTTTGTATACACATGTATATAGCAACACTGCATATTCACAATAGCCGAAAGGTAGAAGCAACCCAAATGATCAACAGATGAATAAGCAAAACGTGGTATATACACACAATGGTATATTATTCAACCTTAAAAAGGAAGGAAATTCTGACACATACTACAACATGGATGAACCTTGAGGACATTACATTAAGTGAAATAAACTAGTCACAAAAGGCCAAATACTGTATAATTCAACATACCTAAGGTACCTAGAATAGTCAAATTCATAGAGACAAAGTAGAATAAGAGTATGCTGGGGCTGGAGTTGGGGGTAGAATGGGAAGGTGTTGTTTAATGGGTACAGAGTTTCAGTTTCGGTAAATGAGAAAGTTCTGGAAATGGACAGTGGTGATGATAGCACAATACTGTGAATGTACTTAATGCCACTCAAGTGTACACTTAAAAATAATTATGATAAATTTTATGTGTATTTAATCACAATTTTTAAAAAAGAAACTAAGGCTGCCTTCTAATACTTAAAAAGGCCTCACAATACTGTGTGCATACGGTCAATGATTACGCCTTTATCGACAGCTACTGCATAATAAGTATCATTTATACTTGATTATTACTTGCCCATAAAAGAAGCCAGTTGGAAAATGAATGGGCCACTGTGTTCACAAGCAGGAAGGATTCACACCATTTTCTCATCATAAACAACAGATAACTAGGCATTAGCTTGACTCTGCAGCTTCTAGTGCTTTACTCACTAGCAACTACCAATGCAGCAAACGCTCGTAAGCATCTTAGACACATGGAACAATGGAATGCTTACCAAGTGTTCAAGGCCATAGTCAGCTTGGGCAATACTAGTGCTGCTAAAAGTATTTGTTTCAATGATATCTGCCCCAGCCAGCAAGTATTCCTGCAACAAGAGATTATAATGTCAATTATGAGCTTTAGAGTTTCTTGTGCCCCCAGAATAAACATGCCCTTTTATTACCACCATTATCACCAGCTACCTTTTGACCATATACTAAGAGTAAGGCACTGTATTAGAAGGTAGAGATGCAAAAAGATGTAAGGATTTCACAGAAAGGCACGTGGTATGAATAAATAAACACGGAACTTGAATTCAGACAATGTTAACATGCTAAGGCTGGGCGCAGTGGCTCACGCTTGTAATCCCAGCACTTTGGGAGGCCGAGGCGGGCGGATCACGAGGTCAGGAGATCGAGACCATGGTGAAACCCCGTCTCTACTAAAAATACAAAAAATTAGCCGGGTGTGGTGGCGGGCGCCTGTAGTCCCAGCTACTCAGAGAGGCTGAGGCAGGAGAATGGCGTGAACCCCGGAGGCGGAGTTTGCAGTGAGCCGAAATTGCGCCACTGCACTCCAACCTGGGCGACAGAGCGAGACTCCGTCTCAAAAAAAAAAAAAAAAGAATTTAATCAAGTCCCTTAAACTCTCTGAGTCTCAGTCTCCTCATTCAAAAATATTATAACCCTACTTCACAGGGTAGCTATATGCTAATATAAGGTAACACATCAGCCAGCCATGGTGGCTCACGCCTGTAATCATAGCACTTTGGGAAGCCAAGGTGAGAGGATTGTTTGAGGCCAGGAGTTCAAGACCAGTCTGTGCAACATAGAAAGACCCTGTCTCTAACCAAAACAATACAAAAAATTAGCCAGGCATGGTGGCACATGCCCGTAGTCCCAGCTACTCGGAAGGCTAAGGCAGGAGGGCTGCTTGGGCCCAGAGGTTCAAGTGAGCCATAGTGGGCTAGAGTGAGCCACAGTGGGCTAGAGTGAGCCACAGTGGCACCAATGCACTCCAGCCTTGGTGACAGAGTGAGACCTTGTCTCAAAAAAACAACAAAAAGATAATGCACCAAATGTCTGGCACATAATGGACACTCAACAAATGGTACTTCTGTTCCCTTATCCTCTTCCTGCTTTGGCAGAACCTGATGCCCACGAAGAAGTATACCATCTCAGAAATCTCAACATCTGACCACAATTTTTCAGTCTACATCTCCTAGTATCTCTGAACAAGCGTCACATCCTTACTGAAACCTTGAAGATCTTGATGCTCCTTTGTGCTCTCTTCAAAACTCGTCTTCCTGGCTCCACTCCTTGGATCGTCTCAACCTCAATCTGACTAGCAACCTGGAATCCCGTGACCCCCTTGATTTTCCAGTACTGAATAAACCCAACCCCTCTTAAGTCAATGGACAATGCTTGCAGAAGCACTGGGAGATAAAAACCAAGATATGCACATTTATAGTAACAATAACAAACATCCTAAATATCTACTAATAGGGAAATAGCTAAATAAACTAAAATATATCCACTTTATTACATGCCATGTGACAGCTAAAAAAAACCTTGTATATCTACAAATACTGACATGGAAAGATTCTGCAAAGTATTGTTAAGTAAAAAAAAAAAAAAATAGAATGATATGTAAAGCATGACACCATTAAAAAAACATACACAGAGTACTATGAGTTTTCTACATATATATTCACTCACGTATACACACATACACATATATGAAAATGCATAACAAAAGAATCTGGGACGACACACACCAACTAATATCAGTGGTTATCTCTGGGGAAAAAAATAGCAATTTAGAGTATGGTCAAATGGGAATGTATTATCTACGAGATTTGTTTTATAAGAACTAATTTTTTTTTAAAAGAACAAGAAAAATTGAAAATAACTTAATGCCTAGGAATAAGGAGATTAGTTAAATAAATGATGATATATACATAGAATAGATTATGAAGTTATTAAAACCATGTTTCAGAATATTTAATACTTATGGTATATAAGTAAAAAATGCAAATTATAAGACAGTACGAAGCAATGTAATCCCAATTTAATTTTTTAAAATCCAAGTATAGAAAACTAGACTAAAATACGAAATATATGAATGATAGTTGTATCTTACAATTTTTTAATGGGTGAGCGCCGGCTTTCTAGTTCATAGACAGCATCTTCTCACTGTATCTTCACATGGTGGAAGGGGTGAATAAGCGCCCTTGAGCCTCTTTTATAAGAGCACCTCCTAATACCATCACACTGGGCATTAGGATTTTACATATGAATCTCATGGGGACACAAACATTGAGACCACAGCAGTGTCCTTATAAGAAGAAATATGAGAGTTTTTTGTTCTCTCTCTGCTCTCTGTCATGTAGATACAAAGACAGCTATCTATAAACAAGAGGGCCCTCACCAGACACAGGATCTGCTGGCACTTTGACTGTGGACTTCCAGCTTCCAGAACTGTGAGAAATAAATGTGTGCTTGTATAACCCAGTCTATGGTAACAGGTAATATAGCAGCCAAAGCTAAGATACCACCTTTAAGCATTTCTTCATCAGGACTGTTGCAGTAACTTAAAGAAGATAGTTTTCTAACCCTTATTTGTCCAGAATCTCATAGTTTTTCACTAGAGTTTACATGCCTCAAGGGCAGAAAACCTGCCTACCTCATTCCCTTATCCTGAGTGCTCAACACAATACATAACTTTTATTTGATGTCCAAAACCTGCTTTCTGAATAAATTGCCTCTTTCTTCTTTATTCTCTAGAGCACTCGGCATAGCAGTCTGCCCTGATACATGAAACAGCTTGCAGAATAACAGAATGAACACATACGGGAACCTGGGAATACTTTACCTTATGGATTTGGTAAATGACATCGGGCCGAGTTATACTTAAAATGTCATTGTTGCCTTTCAGTGGCCTGGCATGATCTTTAAATTCCTGACCTCGGAAGTGTTCTTCGTTTAGCTTCTGCCGCTGGATCATGGTCCCCATCCCTCCATCCAGCACCATAATCCTCTTCCGCAGAATGGCATCGATCTCATCCCGCAGGGTTTTCTTCAGACCTGCTTTAAAGAAAGTGAAAGTTTGACTTGAAAGAACGAAAGGTGAAAAAGATGTGTGAGGGAGGAGCTTTAGAGAAATTTATAATAATCTCCAATAAGGAGTAAATGGAGTTTATAAAAGATGCACTCATAACCCAATATAGGAAAATGCTGCCCAAAAAGGTCATTAAGTCATGACAATGACTAATACAAGATTGCACACAGCACAAAATCCCTGGTGAAGCACGAAACCAAGGTGAAGGTAGGCCATACTACTCCTGTTTTACAGATGAGGAAAACAGGCAATAATGGGCCAGTGATACAAGACTTTGCTCTCTTGTTAATTCTGTGCAGATACTCCCTAAATAAAATGATTTAGCAGAGATCATTGAAAACCATCAATAATTCCAAACTACTCTTTAAAATATTAGCTTTGACCTTCTCCCTCGCCTGTTGCCAGAACTAATAATGGCCTGCAAACAGAGTTTTACTCACCTCTACCCAACTATGAAATAGTAACCGGCTAACACCCTTGAACTTCTCAACTCTCCCCATGCTCCTTGACTTCTAATTCCCAGTCCAGAAAAGGGCCCAATGCTTACTCCTTCTAATCCTGCTTTCTGGTTTCTATGACCTACTGGAAAGCCACAAAACTACGCTGACCGGAGTCACTGAAAATTTGTAACATTCAGCCTCTTCTTTGGTTCACCTTTTCTTGATCTCCCTCAATATTTCCAACATCTGCTGTCCCAATTTCTGCTTTTTTTTTTTTTTTTAGCACCAAATCCTTTTCCTCCTCACTCCACAAGTGATTTCACCTAATCCCGTACAAAGAAGTCTTCTGCTGGAGGCTCCACAAATTCACACCCTCTCCACCTCAAAATCCTCTTGCAGTCTGGCTCACTCTATTTTCCTTCTTTCTGCACCTAAGGAAAAGCACATGATGACCAACACCTCCCATTGCTCCCTCATCTAGCCCCTCCCCCTCCCGCAGTTCCACCTCAGCAACCACCAATTTCTTATCTTTCTGATGTGGCTTCCTCCTCCACCACTGTCCTGAAATTACTTTCTAAAGTCACCAATGACCTTCTAAATATCAAAAACACCTGGCCCCAATCTCAGACCCAGCTTTTAAACTGTCCACTGGATATCGCTACCTCAACTACCCACCTGCCCCTCAATCTAATATTCAAAACCAAACTTGCATACATTCTCTGTCTCATCTCCTGATTTCTGTAAATGGCAACACCCTTCCCAGAAGACTAACCATAAAATCTCAGTATTATCTGACTCCTTATTCTCCCTGATAACCAACATCCACTTAGATCCCAAGCCTTATAGATTTGGCCTCTAAAATGCCATGCACAATGGACCCACCTTCCTCGCCCTGTGACAACCCCTTTCTTCAAGCCCTTACTACACAGGCCAGCTATCACCAATCCTCTCTGAGCTCTAGTTTGCATCCATGCAAATGAGATCATACATCTATGGAAGTGCCTTGTAAACTATCAAGTATCCTACAAAGGTAAGAGATCACCACTATACCCAGTCGCCCTGTGTTCCAATCCATCCTGTGCACCACTACCAGATTAATCTTCCTATAGAACAATTTTAAACCAGTTGCTTCCCCTGCTCAAACACCTTCAACAACTCCCTATAGCATATCAGAGTGAATATATGTTACTCAAAACAAACCATAATGACGCCAACCCTTCCTTCTGTGCTAAGAGGTGAGAAAAGCTCAAGTCAAATAGGGCTGGTTCTAAGCTATTTGAGCTCCTTGGAACTCATGCCTAGCAACACCAAGGTCAGTACTTGGCAAATATTTAATTGAAATGACAAAAAAGTGAGGGAAGATGAGAAAGAAGAGGCAAAGATAATTTAAAACCCAAACCAGTAATGTAAGTGTATTTGTAAGCTGGTATTGGGTGCAAACTTACAACTCTGCCTTGTCTTACTGTCCAGAGTCTCGAGAATACAATATAGGAACTGGGGCTAAATGGTGGCCACAGAACTATTTTGAGTGACTTTCTCCAAGTGGGCTTCAGGAAGGTGGCTCTAGTAACCTAAAAGAAAAATTTGCAATATCCAATATCTAGTTTCTGGGCACTATGTTTCTTTCAGGGTGTACTATTCCTTTCCAAAGCCACCTCACTGGCTGTGTTTATTGAACTCGCAGGTGAGATAAAACACTTCCTGATAAAGGAACAAAGTTAAGTTCCAATGATCTGAACAAAAGTACTTCAAGAACCAAACAAAATCACTTCTTGGGAAATGTGGAGAAAAGGTAGGGCTTAATGAAGCATGTACAATAGAAAGACTGGTAGGCATCAGGCAGTGGGCGTCATTTCAAGCTATAGTCAACACGGTAAATTCACATGTAGCATTAATTTAGGCACTCCAAGACGTGACTATCCTATCAGCCAATAAGCACACAGAATTAGAAAGGCATAAGCTAATAGTAGCAGGGTGTGAAAACCCAAGAAATCTGGGTTTTAGCCCCAGCTCCCCTTAGTAGCTATGGGATTTTAGACAAGTCCTCTCCATGCTTCAGCAAGATAAGGAAACATCAGCCCTGCCTTCATCATCGGAACTGTGATACTAAAATGAGACCACGTGTTAAGAACTGGACCTCTTAAGTCACACAAGTCATGAAATGAGACACTGGTGTTTGATGTATAGTAAACATCTGATAAATATTAGCTACTCTTATTATGTTGGTATTATTGCACAGCTAGGACTGAAGCTCTAAAGATTGTGTTCTATATATTACAAAGCTCAGTGGGCTGTGAAAAATCATGTAAAGCCTGAAGCTCTCAGTTGGTCACGTTGGGGCAGGAATGGCATATTTGCAGGTTTGGAAATGTCTTCTTTCAGTTGAGTGAACGAAAATACTCAGTGAAAGCTGTTAAATGTAGATAATTTCACATGAGGAATGAGAAGACAAAGAACTAAAGACTCTAACCTACATGCCCAGCTGAATCGCTTTCTTCTCAAAAGGATGTAGCTGCAATTCTCCCTGAAATGACATCACGTGAACTTAAGTGGGTGACTGAATCACAAGCCTAATGTGAGCATGGGGTGTGGCAGGGGCGAAATAGGTCATGCACGTGAAATTTCATATTTAAAAGGTATTCAAACTTTCTAGGGAAAAAAAAGGCAATCTTTTCCACAGACAGTGAAGTATGTCCTTTGGCATCAGCAAAATGATTCATCAATATCAATCAATATCCTATTATTTACATGTCCTTCTTCCTATCTCCTCCACTGAGCAAGTCCACACGTTTAGCAAATCTAACCACTCAGAGTGCCTCCACCCCTCCTCTCGTTTTCATAAAAAGTCTTAGTACTTTTCCATGGGGCCCTTACTGTATTCCCTTTTCAATCCAGAAATAATAAGCTTTGTTTTTGGACTTTAAGACAGTTCACTATTTACCATAAAACAACCCAGCCCCACACATGCAAATTCTGATATCTTGTTTGTTCAGCCACCGTATAGGCAAGAGATCAAAAGCTTTTTAAAAACATCTGCTTTGGTTTTTCAGAAACCTGACAAACTTATTGTATAATTTATGTGGAAGAACTTTATGACTTAGAATGAAGAGGAACTTCTTAAGACACAAAGACCAACCTCTTGATTTTTTTGAAAAACAATGAATTTGATTACATAAAAACCAAGGATTTCTGTTAAATGAAAGTCACCATAGACAAAAATAATAGACAATGGGTTGGGGGAAGATTCTTCAATGTCTAAAGCTAATTTGTTTTCTTATTGATTTGTGTTAGTTCCTTGTACATTCCAGAATGTAATGTACAATGTGAATTAAAAATACCTATAGACTAGAGTTTACGACAAAATGTATAAATATATGTGAAAAAGGCAGTCTATGGAAACAAGAGAATTGAGAATGGAAAATACAGATAAAAAGGAATATATAATAAAACACAGGAATTTTGCGGACTGAATAAAAAACTCCTATGCAACTGAGGCCCTTTAAAATCCATTACTCAGGCTGGGTGTGGTGGTTCACACTTGTAATCCCAACACTTTGGGAGACCGAAGTAGGTGGATCACTGAGTTCACAAGTTCGAAAACAGCCTGGGCAACACAGTGGCCTCATCTCCATAAAAAAACAAAAAGTAGCCAAGCCTAGTGGTATGCACTTGTAGTCCCAGCTACTAGGAAGGCTGAGGCAAGAAAACTGCTTGAGCCTGGGAAGTCGAGGCTGCAGTGAACCGTGATCATGCCACTGCACTCAGCTTGGGCAACAGAGTGAGACTATCTCAAGAAAAAAAAAAAAAAAAAAAAA
Source organism: Symphalangus syndactylus (assembly GCF_028878055.3). NCBI lineage: Eukaryota > Metazoa > Chordata > Mammalia > Primates > Hylobatidae > Symphalangus > Symphalangus syndactylus. Next base: position 81,243,804 of record NC_072434.2, on the reverse strand, counting down.
AAAAAAAACCATTGCTTCCTCATTATCTACTTGCTTATTTTTTCTTTAGAGGATAATGTAAGATTTCCCATTTAGAGAAACTAAGAAGTCTTCCTTCAGAGAATCTGTTGGTATTAAGTGTGCACTATTTTTAGCCTTCTGTATTCCTCCAGCTTTTCCAGTAGGAGGTCATTTTTCACTGGCTTTCACTACCATTCTAATTCACCGGTTTCTAATTACTATGAGAACTTGCTCAAAAGAATAAGTCACCTTGACAATTCCTTCCCCTGGCAGAGTGGGGATCTACTGAAATGTCACTCTTCCATGAAGAACAACAACAACAAAATTGTATTTATCTGTATTCAGTTCATTAGGTCTAGAACATTGTGTATCTTTAACTACTGACTAGTCAAGTTCTAAATAAAGCAGATTCTTTCTGATTATCTTCCACAGTAAACATAAGAATATAGTTTTGCAGTTCCTTCATTTAGCAAACTAGTTATAACACTATTTCAGAAATATTTTTATGTTTAATGTATATAAGTATATGTAAATAACTGCAGTGCAGAGGAGAGTCCCAAGGAACATTCTTGGCTAGTGAGCCTAAGAGATCACACAGTATTTTCTCCAGTTTTGAGTGGATTTAGCCAATATATTTTGTGGGGGGGTTTCCCTGCTATTAACATCTTATTTTCTAGCTACCAATATTCTGATTCACAGCAAGTGTTCCAAAGAATAAACATGGGAATAAGTGGTTAAAGCCCTAGTCAGATTTGGAGGAGGGTAAATCAGCTAGTATCACCTTTAAGAACTAGCCTAAAGAACGACAAGATGAAGGCCTAAACAAATTCCTAACATGCGCATGTAAGTTATAAATTGCAGTGTCAAGAACACATCTCCTCTGAAGGTAAAATGACCCCAAGTAGGTCTGACTTACTTAAGACCCCTCTTTCCACTGTGCTAAATGGGGAACACATACAGCAAAAGTACATTTTTATTTTCTGCATTATAATCAAATGATCCCAATGCCTTCTCAGCACTGTCCTTTCTTTGCTTTATTAAAAACAATCTTACTACTGCCCTACACGTCACTTGCAAGATACTTCTCTCTTTCATTTTTGGATCTCTAATTTCTAGTTTGCACAGACTTGCTACACTTTGTTTTTTGGTTTTTTTGGTTTTCTTTTTTTTTTTTTTGGAGACTAAGTCTCACTCTGTCACCCAGGCTGGAGTGCAGTGGCACGATCTCAGCTCACTGAAACCTCCGCCTCCAGGGTTCAAGCGATCCTCCTGCCTCAGCCCCCTGAGTAGCTGGGGTTATAGGCGCTCGCTATAAACCCGGCCAATTTTTGTATTTTTAGTACAGATGGGGTTTCACCATGTTGACCAGGCTGGTCTCGAACTCCTAACCTCAGGTGACCCACCCACCCCGGCCTCCCAAAGTGCTGCGATTACAGATGCGAGCCACCGCGCCCAGCCTCTTTGGGGGCATCTCTTTGCTTGTGCAGTATTCCATTTTTAATATATATTATTTCCCCCTTTGATTTTAATAAGCCAGAGAAAAATCAGGCTGATACCAATTCACTGGATTATTTATTCATTCCTTCATTAATTACTCATCAATTGAGTTCCAAATAACACTCATAGTACTAAGCAAGAATGAAACCAAGAAACCTTTAGAAGCTGTAGTTAAAATTTTCTCCCAAGATGTATTTGCTAGCCCACCATCCTCCTTCCCCAGGGCACACAACCGTGGTCTGAAGTCACATTTAGTTTTAAGGCCCAACCTTGAGAATCAGGAATTCCCAGCTCTCCATTAAAATTTCATTAACATTGTACACCAGTAAATTACTAAGGGTTATTAGGAAGTTAAAACCTGATTCTAATCCCAATAAAAGTTGCTCACATAGACAGAAGCTGGACTACATCCAAGGTCTTTTCTAGGCGCAATGGCCTGATTCAGAACTTCAGAGGCCCTAGACTTGGTTAAACTCCACTCAGTGCTCAACTCTAGAAGCCAGCCTTGGGGTGAGGGGATTAGGCTAGATTCAAACATTCAACAATTTTCCTTTCATTTTCTGTTTAAAAAAAAGAAAAAAAAATCACTCACTATTCACAGTATTTTAAGTCTTCAGTGGCATTTTGCTCCTGATAATGACACCTAAATTCAGATGACAGGGAAATAACTTTACTTGTTTAAATTAAATGGGAAGGAGGAGGCCAGAAATCATGAGTAAAAGATGTTTTCCAAATAAATACATGATCTCCCTATGACCATTTATTAAATAAGATATAAATCTCTCATAGGGAGGTTTACATCTTATTTAATATATTAATTAAATATTAAATATAAATAAGATGTAACCTGTAACCTCATTACATCTTATTTAATATATTAAATAAGATATAAACCTCTCATAGGGAGGTTTATATCTTATTTAATAACAGCAGTGATGTGTTTCTCAGCCACAGTTCCACTAGTCTCAAGAACAATTATATCAGTCCCGTTATCAGAACCCAAGAATCAATAGTCACCAGTTAACCTCTGATAAATTTCCTTGTGCGTTACGAATTTAGTATCCCCGCTCTTCCTGAAGCTAAACATCCCCACTATGTCATAGGATATTTACTGTTTTGTACTTATCACTAATTCTCATTTCTACATCTCCTCACACGTTTTTACGGGTGTATTTGTCCACAGACTATAATCAGGCATGATCTTAGAGATCTAGAGCTCGTTATAAAGCTAACATTACGTTCAGTTCTTGTGCTAAACTAGCTTTTTCTCACTGTTGATCCCAGGGCCACCAACATCAGAATCACTTGAAATTACTACGTCCCATTTCGGTATGTGGAGGTGGGGCCTGCTCATCTATGTTAACATAGTGAGTCTATGCATACTGCAGTTTTGCAGCAGCGTGCGTAGAAGCAGAAAATAAAAAGTTCCATGTAGTAGTTTTAAATAGTTCTCTGAGTTTCCTCGCCTGTCTCGCCTGAACTTACTTTCGCAGTAGGTGCGCAATACATGTTTACGAATAAGCGTCACAACGTGCAAAAAAAAACTTCCAGAGGGCCCAGCTGGTTTATGCTGCGTCGAACTGGAAAGTTTAGTTACTGTGACGTTAAGAATGTGTTTCGGGGGCAAGGGGAGGAAGAAAGAGGGGAGCAAAACACGTGGCCCTCCGGGCTCCTGCGCTAAGTTCTAAAGGTGCCGCCCACACGCGGGGAAACACCGCCGGGCGTCTCCCGCCGCAGAAGGGAATCGCCCCACGGATTAGGAGGCCACAGCACGAGTTAAGAAACACAACCGAACCACGCAGACGGGGTCGCAGCGTTACCGGGTTGCGACAGGTCTTGGAGCGCGGGTGACATGCTGTCGAGTCTCCTCCTCGCGCAGAGGGCGCGGCGGGGAAGACGTGCTCTCCACAGGTGACGACGGCCAAGGGCCACGCCAGCCAGCGCCAGGCGTGCCTGCCACAGAAGGCCCGGGTCTTTTGACGCCTCCCGTTGGCTAGCGTCGCGGGGGGACTGCGGACCCCGAAAGCCCGCAGCGCCCTAGGGCCTCTCTCGGGGCTGGGCGCGGGACTGACTGGCAGACGCGCGGCGCGGCAACTGCTGGAGCACGTGCTTTCTTCCCGGGTACCCGGCCAGTCCTTGGTGTCGGTCTAGCAGCCAGACACGCGCGGCCAGAGGCGGAGTCGCGGGAGGGTACGGAAAAGGACCCCTGAGAAACCCAGAGAGGAGAACTACGTGGCATCCGGCTCTAAGCCTAGCAAACGTTTAGGGCCGTTCAGAGCGCCGTTAGGTCTGCGCTCAATCTGAGCTCGGCGTGGGAGGTCCCGCCCCTTCCGGCCTGTGATTGGGCTGTACGAGCTCCTCGCAGCCACATTGGCTGTCAATGTCAACCAATCACCTGCGGTTTGGCCCCGGGGGCTCTCTGGGAGATGTAGTCCCGCTCCTCAGTTTCCCGCGGGGGCTTTTCGCGTCTCTGTGCCGAAGATCCGGAAGTGTAAGCCGAAGTGGCCCCTCTAAGGAAAAGTCACAGCGCCAAGTTCGTGCTGATCTCGACACTCTGTGTGGTGTCGAGCCTGAAATTTTAGTTCCGTTTTGCTGTTGACTGGCGCTGGGCAAGACAGTTAACCTCTCAGTCTCCACACTCTATAAACAAGAATGATAGGATGGTAGTAATAAAAATTTTTTAGGGTTGTAGTAGGCGTTAAATGAGATCGTTTGACCGCGCTCTGAAAACTCCCAATTACCATATTGGGGTGTTAATTGTCACTTATTGACAGTAAACATATATTGAGCACCTACTATGTGTCAGGCATTGGGGTACACGCTTGGAATGCAAAATCAGACAAGCTACATCGCACCCTCACCTCCTTCTTGGAGGAGGAACTCACAACCTAGTTAGATTAATAATTGAACAGGGAAAAACAACCACATACATTTTAAAAGAGCTTCAGTATTCAAAGGGGCTAGGGAAAGGTTTCAAAGAAGAATCTGGGTCCTGAAGGAAGAGTGGTGCCAGGTAAGGTTGTTCCAGTCAGGAGAAGCTCCCTGTGTACAACACAGCACTTTAGAGAATTCTAAAATAAAGGGCAGCTCTGTAAGGCCAAGCATGGTAGATGTGAGAAAAAGCAAATTCATCTAGAAAAATCTCTGTAAGGCTGAGCATAGTAGATGTAAGGAAAAACATGCATCCAGAAAAATAAAAATTATAACCAAATTATGACGTCTACTAAGCTTTAAAAAAGGCACAAATTTGCATGCCATTCTCATTTTACTGTATGTAATTATACCTCAATTTTGAAGATTTGAAAAATTATTATAATGTGTATCACATTCTTACCAAGACCATCTTACCAAAGATGGTCTTACTTGGAAGGTAGGGGGAATGGAGTAGGTGAGAGAGAATGCAACAAAGAAGGGAGGGAGGAATGAGATGACCCGAAATAGCCAAAAATCTTAAGATTATAAGGGCTAGGGTGAGAGTGGGTGAGGGATAAACGACTACACATTGGGTGCAGTGTCCACTGTCTGGGTGACTGGTGCACCAAACTCTCAAATCACCACTAAAGAACTTATTCATGTAACCAAACACCACCTGCTCCCCAAAAACCTATTGAAAGAAATAAGTCTAAAAAAAAAGAAGAAGAAAAAGAGGAAAAACAGAAAGCAAAGTCTTCTATGCTGAACTTAATAAATTATTCATCCAGGCTTGATAAATCATGATGGTTTTCTCATATTTATTATTGTATTTATTCATTTCTCAACTCCTGAGTTTTTACCTGCAAAAAAAGAAGTAGTGAAATTTAACTGTGTAAAGATGCACCTGTTTAAAAAAAAATTATAAGGGCTAGTTGTTTGTTTGTTTGAGACGGAGTCTTACTCTGTCGCCCAGTCTGGAGTGCACTGGCACGATCTCGGCTCGGCTCACTGCAACCTCCGCCTCCTGGGGTTGAAGCTGGTTTTTTAATTATCATGTATCCCTCAAAGTTTGTTGACGTGTTTCTTGAAAAATGATCTTTCAGGCGCCTAGTCGGCAACTGTCCCCCTACTCACATTCTCTTACTGGAAATTCCAGGAGTTGTGTGCCAGTCCCTGTTTGATGCAAGTCATCAAAGTTTACTTTCTCAGCTAAAACTGACCAAATTCTGTATTTCTTAAAGTCATAAAAGAGTAACAAATAAGATTAGAGGAATACATAGTGCCTAAAGGGGCAGTGAATTTCTAGTACAAAAACGCAATTTAAAGTTCCAAGAATACTGTATGGGTTGCAATGTGTCCCGCTCAAAGATATGTTGAAGCCCTAACTTCCAGTGCTTCAGAGTATGACCCTATTTGGCCCGGGAGAGTGGCTTACACCTGCAATCCCAGCACTTTGGGAGGCCGAGACTGGTGGATTGTTTGAGGCCAGAAGTTCAAGACCAGCCTGCCCAACATGAAGAAACGCCATCTCTACTAAAAATACAAAATTAGCTGGGTGTGGTGGTGCATGCCTGTAATCCCAGCTATTCAAGAGGCCGAGGCAGAAGAATCACTTGAACCCGGGAGGGGGAGGTTGCAGTGAGCCGAGATTGTGCCATTGCACTCCAGCCTGGGCAACAAGAGTGAAACTCCGTCTCAAAAAAAAGAAAGAAAAAAAGAAAAGAAAAAGAAAAACACAAAAATTAGCCGGGTGTGGTGGCACATGCCTGTAATCCCAGCTACTGGAGGCAGAGGTGGGAGAATCGCTTGAACCTGGCAGGGTGAAGGTTGCAGTGAGTGGAGATTGAGCCACTACACTCCAGCCTTGGTGACAGAGAGATACTCAGACTCAAAAAAAAAAAAAAAAAGGCCGGGCGCGGTGGCTCAAGCCTGTAATCCCAGCACTTTGGGAGGCCGAGGTGGGCGGATCACAAGGTCAGGAGATCGAGACCATCCTGGCTAACACGGAGAAACCCCATCTCTACTAAAAATACAAAAAAAAATTAGCCGGGCGTGTTGGCAGGCGCCTGTAGTCCCAGCTACTTGGGAGGCTGAGGCAGGAGAATGGCGTGAACCCGGGAGGTGGAGCTTGCAGTGAGCCGAGATCGCGCCACTGCACTCCAGCCAGGGAGACAGAGAAAGACTCCGTCTCAAAAAAAAAAAAAAAAAAAAAAAAAGAATATGACCTTAATGACCCTATTTGGAAATAGGTTTGTTGCAGGTTAGTTTAGTTATGAGATCATCATCCAGCATAGCTGGTGTCCTTATGAGAAGGGGAGACACACGAGGAGAAAAGAGCCACTTGCCAACAAAGGTGGAGACTGGAGGGAAGCACCTGCAAACAAAGGAACTCCAAGGATTGCCAGCAGACACCCAAAGCTAGAAGAGACAAGAAAGGATTCTCCCTTGTAGGTTTCAGAAAAAGCATTACTCTGCCTACACCTTGATTTGGGACTTCTCGCTTCCAGAACTGTCAGGTAATAAATTCCTGTTGTTTTAAGCCACTCAGTTTTTGTATTTCCTCGGAAACTCTAAAGCAATCCTTGGAAACTAATACAACTATATCCGTGGATGGGCTGGGACTAACGAGGCTCTCTATCTCTGTAGGAGAGAACCTGCTATTTTAAGTTGGTGATAGCCCGCTAGCCTGCTTTTTTCCCCCTCATTAAGCTCATCCTCACTAAACTCATCCAACACAAACCCATTGTTTAGAGGTTAGGGTCCAAACAACCTCTTGGTGATTTGGGACTTCTTTCCCTGTGGATTTGTCTTCATAGATAGAAGTGGAGATCAGTAAACCTAAATATCCAACTCCTACTGTATACCAGTAGCAAATTGACATTCCAGCTTTATGCATTATTCTCTGGTCTTGGTGGTTGTGTCAAACCCATTGGGTGGCCCTTTGTGTCCTGCTAGTCAAGAGTCTTGCAAATAGAAACTGTGGGCCAGATCTGGAACAAGGATGTACTACTGGAGTCTACTGGGGTGACCACGTGTTTTCCCCCAGAAGATCCCTCACAAAGGTGAGCCCTGCTATTTCCTTCCCTCAAATCCCTTCATAGTATTGTTGACAAAAAGAGTCAAACTCTGTAAAATATTTGAAGAGATTTATTAAGAGCCAAATATGAGTGACCATGGCCCATGACACAGCCCTCAGGAGGTCCTGAGAACAGGTGCCCAAGGTGGTTGAGGTGCAGCTTAGTTTTATACATTTTAGGGAGACATGAGACTTCAATCAAATACATTTAAGAAATACATTGGTTCGGTTCACAATTTAAGAAATACATTGGTTCAGTTCAGAAACACGGAACAACTTGAAGCCAGGCACAGGGTGGGGGTGGGGGGCCTTCCAGGTTATATGTAGATTTAAAAATTTTCACCAGGCGCAGTGGCTCACGCTTGTAATCCCAGCACTTTGGGAGGCCGAGGCGGGCGGATCACGAGCTCAGGAGATCGAGACCACGGCGAAACCCCGTCCCTACTAAAAATACAAAACATTAGCCAGGCATGGTGGCGGGCGCCTGTAGTCCCAGCTACTCAGAGAGGCTGAGGCAGGAGAATGGCGTGAACCCGGGAGGCGGAGCTTGCAGTGAGCCGAGATTGCGGCACTGCACTCCAGCCTGGGCGACAGAGCGAGACTCAGTCTCAAAATAAATAAATAAATAAATAAATAAATTTCTGGTTGACAATTGGTTGAGTTTATCTAAAGACCTGGGATCAATAGAAAGGAGATGTCTGGGTTAAAGGATTGTGAAAACCAAAGTTCTTATTGTGCAGAGGAAGCCTTCAGGCAGCAGGCTACGGAGAGAATAGATTGTAAATGCCTCTTATCAGACTTAAGGTCTGTGTTGATGTTAATGCTGGAGAGGTATAATGAGGCATGGCCCAGACCCTCACTTTTGTTCATGGCCTGAACCAGTCTTTCAGGTTACTTTTTTTTTTTTTTTTAGATGGAGTCTTGCTCTGTTGCCAGGCTGGAGTGCAGTGGCGCGATCTCCGCTCGCTGCAACCTCCGACTTCCTGGTTCAAGCGATTCTCCTGCCTCAGCCTCCCTAGTAGCTGGGATTAAACAGGCATACGCCAGCATGCCCAGCTAATTTTTGTATTTTTAGTAGAGATGGGGTTTCACCATGTTGGCCAGGTTGGTCTCGAACTCCTGACCTCAGGTGATCTGCCTGCTTCGGCCTCCCAAAGTGCAGGGATTACAGGCGTGAGCCACCACACCCGGCCTCAGGTTACATTTTAAGAGTGCCCTAGCTGAGCGGGAAGTCCATTTAGATGGTTGAGGGCCTTATCACGTAGGTCAACAACCATTATGATCACCCATATGGATTGTACTAAATAAGCTGAATTTTGAATCTGTGGGGTATGGCCCTGGCACCAGGTACAAGGTAAAAAGCAATGTCATTTTATTGTAACCAATAGCCCTGGAAGGTCTCGCTCTCCCTTTCTTCCTGCACTGAGGTAGAGACTTGCTGTCTCTCTCTCTGTAAGACTTGACACCGGAGGGTATCAATTGGCTGAATTTGTGCCACCTGTTCCAGGGACTCCAGAAGGTTTTTTTTTTTTAAAACTTCACCTGGACAGAAGCATTCTTAATTATCCAAAGACAGTTCATCTTTTACCTAGCTAACTATGCTAGCACCTAAATGTAGACAGGACTAAAATTAAATGCAAAAATGGATTTTAGCTTACATATACTGTCAGATGAATTTCTAAATTATGTACAATCTCATATTTAATCTTCACCCTATAACATAGAGTTCATATTGTGAAAGGAAAATAAACCTTGGAGTCAAGCACAGATTATACACCTGTAATCCCAGCACTTTAGGAGGCCGAGATGGGTGGATCACTTGAGGTCAGAAGTACGAGACCAGCCTGGCCAACATAGTGAAACCCCATCTCTACTAAAATTAGAAAAATTAGCCAGGCATGGTGATGTGCACCTGTGGCCCCAGCTACTAAGGAGGCTGAGTCAGAAGAATCCCTTGAACCTGGGAACAGAGGTTGCAGTGAGCTGAGATCGTGCCACTGCCCTCTTCCAGCCTGGGCAACAGAGTAAGACTCCATCTCAAAAAAAAAAAAAAAATCTTGGGACCCCAAAATTACTGAGCCAAAGGGAAGGTTAAAGCTGGGAACTCCATTGAGCAAGGCTGCCTTCCATTCTATTCCTAAATAAGATAGCTACAAAGATTTTTTAAAAGCTATGTACCTCCCTCCCTCACAATCTGCCCACAAGAAAATCTCAAAGGACAGACAGAACTCAAAGTCATCCCTCTGCTCGTGTGAGACAAATGCACATCTGATTGTTTGCTCTGCCCTGTAGTTGCACTAAGCCAGACTAGGCGTAAGTGACTATTCCTGTAAATTGTGTATTTGGTGAAAGGCTAGTCAGAAACTCAAAAGAATGCAACAGCTGTCTCTTACCTACCTATGACCTGGAAGTCCCCTTCCCACTTTGCATTGTCCTGCCTTTCCAGACTGAACCAATGTACATCTGACATATATTGATCGATGTCTCATGTCTCCCTAAAATGTATAAAACAAAGCTGTGCCCCGACCACCTTGGGCACATGTCGACAGGACCTCCTGAGGCTGTGCCATAGGCGCTTCCTTAATGTAGGCAAAATAAACGTTCAAAATTGACTGAGACTCGTCTCAGATATTTTGGGTTCACAATATAATTGCCCCTATTTTAGAGGAGCAGAAATTGAGGCTTAAAGAAGTTACTAGAAGAAGGATGGGCACGGTGGCTCACACCTGTAATCACAGCACTTTGGGAGGCCAAGGCGGATGGATCACAAGGTCAGGAGTTCAAGACCAGCCTGGCCAAGATGGTGAAACTGTGTCTCTACTAAAAATACAAAAATTAGCTGGGCGTGGTGGCAGGTACCTATAAGACCAGCTACTTGGGAGGTTGAGGCAGGAGCATCACTTGAATCCAGGAGGCAGAGGTTGCAGTGAGCCAAGATCGTGCCACTGCACTCCAACCTGGGCAACAGAGCAAGACTCTGTCTCAAAAAAAAAAAAAAAGAAGAAAAGAAAAAAGAAAACAAGAAACAAGAAGAAAGAAGAAAGTGCCAAGGCCTCATGTAACTGAGGAGTGTTGGAGTGGAGATTCAGGAGCCCTGTGCCAGCACCCAACACCGTAAATTAGGGGTTGAGTAAGCAAAACTTTATTTCCAAATACTGAAAATATCAGTATCCAAAACATAAAGGTGGGGGGAGCACTTATAGGATTAATTGCAAGGACTTTTAAAAGATTTTTTTTCAGAAAATCCACATAAGGTGTGACTGAGTGACTGGTTTTGCTTTCTTTTTGTTTTGGTTTGGTTTGTGGATTTTGTTTGGTTTGTGAATTTTTGTGGGGGCTTTTTGGTTTGGTTTGGTTTGGTTTTGCCTAAGAATACAGCCAAATGTTTTTGTTTAACAGGCAAGAATATGGTATTTAATCAGCTTAAAATGGTAAACTAAGAGCTAAACTTGATAACTGCTAAAATGTTTTACTTTGAAAAATGAGCTATAGGAGGGAACAGTACTCTTAAAACCACTTTTAAAAGTCTTACCTTTGAATCTTGGAAATGTAGATAATGAACATGGAGGAACATCAGAACTAATAATTATTTTTTATTTTTTAGAGATAGGGTCTCACTCTGTCATCCAGGCTGGAGCATAGTGGCACAACCATGACTCACTGCAGCCTCAAACTCCGGGGCACAAGTGATTCTCCCACCTCAGCCTCCCAAGTAGCTGGGACTACATGCACATACCATGGCAGTTGGCTAACTTTTTTTTTTTGATAGAGACAGGGTCTCACTATGTTGCCCAGGCTGGTCTCAAACTCCTGGTTTCAAGTGATCCTCCCACTTCAGCCTCCCGAAGTGCTGGGATTACAGGCATGAGACACTGCATCTGACCAGAATTAATTTTTAAATTGTAGAGAGTTTATTGAGAACAAATTCTCTTCTCATAACTACAAAAAGAGATTAATGTTTAATGATTAAAATGTTCAGTAATCTAATCCACGTTGATAGCTTGCTTTTGTTTGCCTCTAGACGACAAATTTAAAAATAGAGGTGATTTAAAAGAATTAAGGGAACTAGCCAGTATTGTTTTCTGGCCTTGCCTAGAAGGTGAGGTTCAATTAAGACAAACAAGTTGAAACCTAGAATATCTATCATATTTGGAACATAATTCAAAGTCATTAAAAGAAAGGTGTTCTTGGTATTCTTGTATTTATAGATCCAATAGTAGAAATTCTATAAATTTGGGGGACTATGACTTACGTATGTATGTATTTAACAAAATATTTATTGAGACTGTGATGTCAGACACTGGGGCTAAAATGATGAGATTAAACAGACTCATCCTGCAACCTAGTGGGTAAGACAGACAGTAATCAAATATATCATTATGAAATAAGATGGGGGCCAGGTGCGGTGGCTCACACCTGTAATCACGACACTTTGGGAGGTAGAGGCTGGTGGATCATCTGGGGTCAGGGGTTCGAGACCAGCCTGGCCAACATGGCGAAATGCTGTCTCTACTAAAAATACAAAAATTAGCCAAGCATGGTGGTGGGCACCTGTAATCCCAGCTACTTGGGAGGCTGAGGCATGAGAATTGCTTGAATCCAGGAGGCAGAGATTGCAGTGACCAGAGATCACAACTTTGTACTCCAGCCTAGATGACAGAGTGAGACTCCATTTCAAAAAAAAATTAAAAAATAAAATTTTTAAAAAACAAGATGGATGTGATGGAGAAACATCTCTATAAGCCAGGTGCTGTTATTATCCTTCTTTTACCAGTGAGAAAACCAAGATAAAGAAAAGCTAAATGACTTGTCCAAGGTCACACTTCTAATAGATGGTGCAGCTGGACCTCAAACCCAGGAAAACCGTGTCCTGCGTTCATGCACTTAATCACTAATACTACTCTTTGGGAAGCTGATGAAAGCATTTTCTCCCCAGAAAAATGGGTTCACCAAATTGCTTATAATTTCAATTCTTACTCAGATTTACTGGCTTCAATTTACATTATGAAATGAGTTTATAAAATGTTGCTGCATCCTTATATTTAAACGAAATTCATCTTAACATTAAATCCTGGAATTTTAAGTAGACTACCTTTTCAATGGGAGATAGTCCTACATGGCTTGTTTAGAAGGAGATCACCAAACATCATCCCCAGAATATTAGTACAAAACTTCGCTGAGCTCTGGTAGTGTTATGGGATCCTTGCAGTTGTTGCCTTTCTGGCCAGAAACCTCTGTGGCCAGTGGTGCCTTTGCCTGAGTTTTGCTCAGCCCTGCTGGGCCCACTCGTCCTGGAAGGCTGTACTCGGCTCACACTACCGGCCTGGATCCCATGCCTCCAAGGGAGAGTGTGAGTCAGGCGTAGAATGGCGAGGGGTATGTGAGTGAGCATGGGGTCTGGCCACTGTGCACAGTCAGACATGCCGGTTGCTCCAGGTGCCAGCATGGGTGCCAGATCTCTGTGAGGCTGTGGCTGAACCAGGTGCAACTCAAGCAGCTTCCTCAGCTGGCAGCAGGGAATGCGGTGGCACCCAGAAGCTCGAAGATGCCAGGAGCTGCGGGGCCCCAAAGAGGGAGTTACAACCCTGGCTTGGGGAGCTCCCAGGTCTGGGCCCCCTGAGGCGCCACAGCTCTTCTCTCCTTCTCTTCGCCTGCAATGTGGCAAGCAAGGAGCGCGTTTCAGCCCTGTTTGTATTATGGCTCTTTTAGCCTTGCTATTTGGCGAGTCCTGAGTTCTTGTCCTGCATCCAGGAAGAATGAGGTATGTAGACAAATGGAGGATGAGCAAGATGAAGAGGAGGTTTATTGAGCAATGGAACAGCTCAGAGGAGACCCTCAGTGAGCAGCTCCTCTCCATAGCCAGGGTGCCCCAACGAGTGTTCAGCTGTCTAGTTCCTTTCTGTAGCTGGTCCCCCATCATCTCCTCAGCTTTCAGCAGAGAGGAGACCCTGGGGTGGGCAGTTCCCCTCTGCAGCTGGTTGTCCTGTCCTCTCCCTATCATCTGTCTTCTCTCTGCCCTCTGTTCGAGTCTGGCTGAGTCTGGGGTTTTTATGGGCCTCAGAGGGGAGGAAGTGTGTGCTGATTGGTTCATGTGTGGGCCCAGAGTAAAGCACCACAAGTTCCCCCTCCAGTCTGTGGGACTGGGGGCCTTGCCCCTAGGCTTCAGGCCCTCCCCAGTTTGAAGGCGGGGCTTTCCTGGGCATCAGCCCCCTTCCACCCAGGAGCCTATCTGTCTTCTGCTATGGTTCATGGTGCCCAGGCTGTTCATGCCAAGGAGCACCTGTAGGCCAGCACCCAGCTGTCCTCAGCGCCCCCTCAGCCTCCCTCCCATGCTTGTCGGTGCCCAAAGTCTGGAGGAGAGCAAGGCAGCAGGGGGCTGGTGTGTCAGCACTGCCCCAGGTGTGTGCTCAGCTGGCCAGGCTGCAACAGCCCCCAGGCTTGGTCCTGACTCTGCTCTGAGATTGGAGTGGGCATCAACAGTGGAGAGAAACCAGGCAACCCTTCACAGAGGCAGGGGACCTTCCCAGGCCCCAGAGAGTGCAGAGATGCCGGGTCTGCAGCCATGGTGGGATGGCTGCAGCTGCACTTGGGGAGCTCCCGCCTCATCAACTCAGAAGAGGCAGGGTTCCCACTTGTTCCTGGCTCCCACAGACTCTGTGGAGCATGCAGCTCTGGCCAGACCAGAGTGGGCAGCACAGTCAGCTGCCTCTGGGACACAGGGCATGGGGGACACGGGGCACAGGAACCCATGGCCACCACTGCTGCTCCCACAGCTGCTCCTGCTGTCGCCACTCGCGCCTGCCTGCCGCAGCTGGCACCACGGCAGCAGCCGCTCTGGACAGACCACCACTGCCATCAGTAGGTAAGGTATCTTTGCCTGGTTCAATGTGTGGCCTTTTGCCTTGCATGCTTTTATGTCTGTTACTCTATTTAAAAAGTCCTATTTAGCCAGGCATGGTGACTCGCACCTATAATCCCAGCACTTTGGGAGGCCAAGGCGGGTGGATCACTTGAGGCCAGGAGATCAAGACCAGCCTGGCCAACGTCGCGGAACCCTGTCTATACCAAAAATACAAAAATTAGCCAGGTGTGATCGTGCATGCCTGAAGTCCCAGCTACTTGGGAGGTTGAGGCAGGAGAATTGCTTGAACCTGAGATGCTGAGGTTGCAGTGAGCCAAGGTCGTGCCACTGCACTCCAACCTGGGTGACAGAATGAGACCTTGTCTCAAGGAAATGAAAAATAAATAAATAAAAAGTCTTATTTCAGTAATGCTATGGTTGAATATGTCCCCCAAAGTTCATGTGTTGGAAACTTAATCCGCCATATTCATATGTTGATGGTATTTGTAAGTGGAGCCTTTGGGAGGTAATTTGGGTTAGATGAGGTGAGCAGGGTGGGGCCCCCATTATGGGATTGGTGGCTTCATAAGAAAAGAGAGAGGCCAGGTGCAGTGGCTCATGCCTGTAATCCCAGCACTTTGGGAGGCTGAAGCAGGCAGATCACCTGAGGTTGGGAGTTCAAGACCACCCTGGCCAACATGGTGAAACACCATCTCTACTAAAAACGCAAAAATTAGCCAGGCGTGGTGGCACACGCCTGTAATCCCAGCTACTTGGGAGGCTAGGGCAGGAGAATCATTTGAACCCAAGAGGCAGAGGTTGCAGTGAGCAAAGATCGTGCCACTGTACTCTAAGCTGGGTGACAGAGTGAGACTCCATCTCAAAAAAAAAAAAAAAAAAAGAGGGAGAGAGGATTGAGATTGTTGTTTTTGTTCTTTGCTTTTTAAATGGGATGTAACTTGAAAGCTACGATCATTGTCTAAAATTGGAAATATGATTCCTTTATTTGTCAGTGGTAAAATAAATCTCACTGGGTTAACATTACATAAAATAAAATAATCCCTAGGTCAAGTTGACTGTAATTTGGTGAAAGGTATTAATCCTGGTAAAGAAACACTGAGTCCCTCAGAAAATGAGGGGAGTGGAAATGAGTACTGGTTAGGAACAGAGGCACAGAGAAGGGAACTCAGCAATGTCCACCTTGCTGATGGGATCTTTAACCTTGTTCTTCAGATGAAGTGCAGCTGATATCTATAATGGAGATTGGATCCCTCAGGTTTTTGTGGCTTAACAATATTACCCTTCAAAGTCACCCAACAATTGCCTAGGTGGTGAGCTAGTCCTTCTCTGGTGACAGTTGACCATACTGGGATTGCTCTTTCCATTTAAAGTGGAACAAGAGTATATTTGGTGTAGGATTAAGAATACCCGCATGTATCATATACTTCTTTTCTTTTCTTCTTCTTCTTTTTTTTTTTTTTGAGATGGAATTTCGTTCTTCTCACCCAGGCTGGGGTGCAATGGCACAATCTCGACCCACTGCAACCTCTGCCTCCCAAGTTCAAGCAATTGTCCTGCCTCAGCCTCATGAGTAGTTGGGATTACAGGCGCTCACCACCACGCCCAGTTAATTTTTTGTATTTTTAGTAGAGACGGGGTTTTGCCATGTTGGCTAGGCTGGTCTCAAACTCCTGACCTCAGGTGGTCTGCCTGCCTCGGCCTCCCAAGTGCTGGGATTACAGGCGTGAGCCACTGCTCCCGGCCAACTTCTAAAAGTATGTAAGGTAGCTTTTACACCTGGACGGCCAGTTGGTATTAAGGACCCTAATATAAAGTTCTTATGAAAATTAAAACCATTAATTTGGATGTGGCACAAAAATGAAAGAGTGACTGAAACCGTTAAAATTAAATAGTGTACATATTGCTTCAAATAAATATTTAATCACCCGTTATTCATTTATTCTGTTTGTCAAACACTATTCATTTACATTGCAAAGTTAGTTCTGTAGAGTGTTACATCTTGGATTTTTTTTTTTAATTAAGAACTAACTCAACTGGATGCAGTGGCTCACACCTGTAATCCCAGCACTTTGGGAGGCCAAGGTAGGAGGACTGCTTGAGCCCTGGAGTTCAAGATGAGGCTGGACAACATAGGGAGACCCATTTTTAGAAACAATAAAAACAATTAGCCAGATGTGGTGGCGTGCACCTGTGGTCCTAGCTACTCAGGAGGCTGAGGCGAGAGGATCACTTCAGTGTGGGAGGTCGAGGGTGTAGTGAGTCTTGATTGCACCATTGCACTCCAGCCTGGGTGACAGAGGAGAGACCCTGTCTCAAAAAACAAAAAAAAACTAACAAACAAAAACTTAATTTCAAAGACATTGAAATACATGGAATTTTTCAGACTACGACAGCAGAGCTTCAGAAAATTCAATAAAACAAGGGTTTGTTGAGTGCCTAAAGTGAATAAGCACTATGTCAGGTGCTTTGGGGATAACAAGGATGTTCGAAACAGGATTCCTTCCCCAAAGAGGCTGCAATATATAGACCAAGAGTGGATATAAATAAGTAAGACAGAACAGATCATAATAAATGAAATAATGGAAATACAAATGAGAAGCTACTAAGTGGATAAAAGGAAGAAATTAATTCAAAATATGAAGTATTGAGAAGGATTCATAGAAGGAGATGGGTTTGAACTCTAATGCAAAAGAGAAGGAAGAAGAGTATCCCCTAGTTGCAAGTAATTTTTGAAGAAGGGCACATGCATGATAGATGCTTTAAGCTCTGCTATATATAAAAGGTCTTTCTACTGCTCATACACATGAACAACTAGTTGGCTGTCTATGAAATTCTTTTATTTTTAATTTATTTTTTGTAGAGATAGAGTCTGGCTATGTTGAACTCACAGCTTCAATCAATCCTCCCTGCCTTAGCCTCTCAAAGTGTTGAGATTACAGGCGTGAGCCACCATGCCTGGCCCTTTTAAATTCTTGAATGACAAACTTTTGCCTCTCAGAACTGATTGCTGTGTTATGATCACGGCTTGTTCCCCTCAAAGCTTTATTTTAAAACAGCTTTATGGAGATGTAATTAACATACCATGTAAAGTGTACAGTGCATTGGGTTTTGTTACATTACATTATTATTTTTATTGTGGTAAATTATATATATAACATGAAATTTACCCTTTAACTATTATTTAAATTTATTTTTATTTTTTTAGAGACAGAGACTCGCAATGTTTCCCAGGCTGGACTCGAACTCCTGGGCTAAAGTGATCCTCTTGCCTCAGCCTCTTGAACAGTTGGGGCTACTATTTTTAAGTACACAATTCAGTGATGTTAATTATATTCACAATGTTGTGCGACCATCACTATTTAGTCCCAAAACTTTTTCACCACCCCAGATAGAAACTCTGTAAGAATAAAGCAATAACTCCTTACCCCTAGCCCCTGGTAAATTGGTATTCTACTTTCTGTCTTTATGAATTTGCCTGTTCTAGGTACCTTATATAAGTGGAATCACACAGTATTTGTCCTTTGGTGTCTGGCTTATTTCACTTAGCATAGCATAATGTTTTCAAGGTTCATGCATGTTGCAGGATATATCAGAACTTTATTTCTTTTTATGGACTTACCTTCTGTAAGTCTATTTCTATACTTACCTTCTGTCTTCTAGTTTTATCAAATTATTGAAAGTGGAGTATTGAAGTCTCCAACTATTCTTGTAGAACTGTCTATTTTTCCCTTCAATTCTGTTCATTTTTGCTTTATATATTTTAGGGCTCCTTTGTTAAGTATCTTTATGTTTATAATTGTTATATCTTGTTGCTGTATTGACACTTCTATCAATATATAATGTCCTTCTTTGTCTCTTATAAACTTTTTAAACATAAAGTACATTTTTCCTGACAATAATGGAGCCATCCCAGCTCTTTATGGGCTACTATTTGCATGAAACATCTTTTTCCATCCTCTTACTTTGAACCTCTTTGTGTCCTTGTATCTAAAGTGAGTCTCTTGTAGATAGTATATACACAGATATACCATCAGTTTTCTTACCCTATCCTTACTTACTTTCTTACCCTTTTCTTACTATATCCTGTTTTCTTACTCAATCTACCAATGTCTTTCAATAGGAGAGCTTAATCCATTTATATTTAATATGATTACTGATAAGGAAGGAACAACTATTACTGCCATTTAGCTATTTGTTTTTTGTGCGTCTCATATGTTTTTTGTTCTTGATTTCCTCCAGTACTGTTTATTTTTGTATTTAGTTGCTTTTTGTGGTGTACCATTTTTATTCCCTTCTTTTCTTTTCTGTATATTTTTAGTTGCTTTTTTAGTGGTTACCTTGGTGGTTACAATTCACATCTTAAACTTATAACCATTTAGCTTTGAACAATACCAACTTAGTTTCAATAGTATACACCCTGCTCCCGTACATCTTTGTCCCTTCTTTTTTATATTGTTATTTTCAGAGATTACATCTTTATAGGTTGCATGCCTACTGACATTTATAATTATTATTTGTATATCATTTGCCTTTTCAATCACCTAGGAAAAAGAGAAGCTACGAACCAAACCAAAAGTACAAAAATACAGGCATTTATATTTTATATATACCTATGAAGTTACCTGTACTAGTATTCTTTGATTTTTTCTCATATCTTCAAGTTACTGTCTACTGTCCTTTCATTTCAGCCTGAAGGACTCCATTTAGTATTTCTTGTAGGGCATATATACTGCCATTTGTGTATCTGGAACAATTTTATTTCCAGATAAACTTGCATTTTTTTTATGTTGTTATTTTTGTGTGTGTGTGTGTGTTTTTTTTTTTTTGAGACAGTCTCACTCTGTTGCCCAGGCTGGAGTGCAGTCATACAATCTTGGCTCACTGCAACCTCTCTCTCGGGTTCAAGTGATTCTCCTGCCTCAGCTTACCAAGTTGCTGGGATTACAGGCATACACCGGCACGTCTGGCTAATTTTTGTATTTTTAGTAGAGATGGGGTTTCACCATGTTGGCCAGACTGATCTTGAACTCCTGACCCAGGTGGTCCACCTGCCTTGGCCTCCCAAAGTGCCAGGATTACAGGCGTGAGCCACCTCGCCCAGCCTAAACTTGTATTCTTGAAGTATCATTTTGCCACATGTGGAATTCTTGGTTGACAGTTTTTTTCTTTCATGACTTTAAATTTGTCATCCAGCTGCCTCTGGCTCATATGGTTCCTGATGAGAAATCATCTGTTAATCTTATTGAAGATTCTTTGTACTTGACTCTTAGTTTCTCTCTTGCTGCTTTCAAAATTCTCTCTTTGTGTTCAGGTTTCAACCATTTGACTATAATGTGTCTCACTGTGGATCCCTTTCAGTTTATCTTGCTCAGAATTTGTTGAGCTCCTTGGATGTGTATATTCATGTCTTTCATCAGATTGAGATCGATTTTGGCCATTATATCATAAAATATGTTTTTCTACCCTCTTTTCCCTTCTCCTTCTAAAATTCCCATAATGTATATGTTGGCACACTTGATGGTGTCTGATGTGGTTAGGCTTTGTGTCCCCACCCAAATCTCATCTTGAACTGTAATCCCCAGGTGTTGAGGGAGGAACCTAGTGGGAGGTGATTGGATTATGGGGGCAGTTTCCCCCATGCTGTTCTCATGATAGTGAGTGAGTTCTCATGAGATCTGATGGTTTTATAAGTGTTTGGCAAGTTCCTCCTTCACTCACTCTTCTCTCTCCTGCCATCTTATGAAGAAGGTGACTGCTTCCTCTTCCACCATGATTGTAAGTTTCCCGAGGCCTCCCCAGCCATGCAGAACTGTGAGTCAATTAAACCTCTTTTATTTATAAATTACCCAGTCTTGGGCAATTCTTGGGCAAATCACACTTGGGCAGTGTGAGAACAAACTAATATGGTGTCCAACAGGTCTCTCAGATGTGGTTCAATTTTCTTTTTTAACTTTGTGCTCCTCCAACAGGATAATATCAAATTTCTTAAGTTCCAGTTTGTTGATCCTTTCTTCTGCCTGCTCAAATCTGTTGAGTCCTTGTAGTAATTTTTAAATATCAGTTATTATAACTTTCCGCTCCAGAATTTCTGGTTGGTTTATTTTTATAATTTCTAACTCTTTATTGATACTCTCATTTTATTGATATTTTCATTAGCCATACATCACTTTTCTGATCTTTAGTTCTTTGCCCATGGTTTCCATTAGCTCATTGAATATATTTAAGACCATTGATTTAACATCTTGGACCAATAATTCCAATGTCTAGACTTCTTCAGGAATGTCTTCTGTCAAATTCTTTATTTCCTATGAATGGGTCATACTTTCTTGTTTCTTATATGTTTTGTCTTTTTTTTTTTTTGAAATTGAGAACTGGACATTCTGAGTATTGTGTTGTGGTGACTCTGGAAATATAATTCTCCCACTCCTCAGAGATTGCAAGGTTTTCTTTGTTAAGGACTAGAGCCATCTTTTTGTGACCCTTTCAAATTATTGTTGTAAATTGAATATTCCTTATTGTATGTGGTAACTGCAGTTTCTCTTCATTGTCTCGTCAGTCAACTAGTGACCTTACAAACATTTCCTTAAGTGTCTTGCTCTCAAAATCGGCAAAATAGATTATGTCTCTTTAAACTCCTCTTCAGTTCCTGTAGGATGAAACAATGCTGGCCCTTTAGCAATCAGCAATCAAAACACACAGCCCTGATTTTTGGAGGGCAAGGTTCTTATTGCCCACCTGGCTCCAGCAAGCCACACCAAGAATGCTTGCTGCCGTCCCTTCAGGTGCCTGTTGCCGGTTTAGGGGATAGGAGATGGTAGTGGCTACTGCTGGAAAGCTAAAATTGTCTGAAATTTACCATTCTCTTTATCCAGCCCTCTCTCCTGGGTGCTGCATATGTTCTACTAGAATCAGAATTCCAAAATACAGTTGATCTTTAACCAACATGGGATTCAGGGGCCCTGACCTCCCATGCAGTTGAAAATCTACATGTAACTTTTGACTCCCCCAAAACTTAACCACTGATAGTCTACTGTTGACCAGAAGCCTTACTGATAACATAAGCGTCCAATTAACACATATAATACATATGTATTCTTACAATAAAGTAAGTTAGAGAAAAGAAAATGTTATTAAGGAAATCATAAGGAAGAGAAAATATATTTCCTATTCATTAAATGAAACTGGATCATCATAATGGTCTTCATACTTGTCATCTTCACGTTGAATAGGTTGAGGAGGAGGAGAAAGAGGAGGGGCTGGTCTTACTTTCTCAGGAGTGGCAAAAGTGGAAGAAAATCCCTGAATATGTGGATCTACAGTTCAAATTAGTATCGTTAAAGGGTCAACTGTAGTTGTTTCAGACAACCTCTGCCAGTTGACTTGTTGCTTTGGTGGAGGGATAGATGCCTGGACTTCCATTCCAACATCTCCCCTGACATATGTGTTGTATTTTGGCATTTAATATGAAAGAAGAGAAATATGAACCTAGAATAATTTGTATTCTTTTGTGGATTATCTGTTTTTCTCTTTCTCACTTTTTCTGCCTGGTTAATTGTAGATTTTTTCCTTCTTTACCTTTATAAATTTTAAAGGCAGCGTGTATCCTAGGTGTTTATTTTAATTCGTTTTTTCTAGTTCATTGCATGTCCTTTTGCCTTGCATGCTTAAATCTTTTATTCAGTTCAAGCAAGTCTTATTTAATAATATCTTCAATTACTGCTTCTGTTCCAACTGTGCTCTTACTTCTTCTAAAATAGTTATTTTGGGTTTTTAAAAATTCAGGTTAGCTCTCCGTTTCTTATTTCTATTTTTTGCAAAACGATTTTTGTCTTTTAAAAAGCCATTTCCAAATGCATATTTTAGTTCTGCTATTGCGACATTAGTTTCTTTTCATACCTATCCTTTTTTTATGTCAGCGCTTTAAAAAAACCTTTCATCTTAATTATTTTCAACTCTTTATGATTCTTCCAAATGGCTTTCTGGCTCCTCTTCCATGTATTTTTGTAGTCTAGGATTACTTTTTCTGTGGTTCCTATATTATTTTATTTCATTGAATTTAAGACCCTTTGGTTTGTGCTTTAAAAAAAAATCTCACTAATGGGGCACGGTGCCTCACGCCTGTAATTCCAGCACTTTGGGAGGCCGAGGTGGACGGATCATGAGGTCAGGAGATCAAGACCAGCCTGGTCAGCATGGCGAAACCCCGTCTCTACTAAAAATACAAAAAAATTAGCCAGGCATGGTAGGACGCGCCTGTAGTCCCAGCTACTCGGGAGGCTGAGGCAGAAGAATCGCTTGAACCAGGGAGTCAGAGGTTGCAGTGAGCACGAGATTGTGCCACTGCACTCCAGCCTGGCAACAGAGCGAGACTCCGTCTCAAACAAAACAAAACTTACTGAAAGCTATCAACAGAAGATTTCACATAACTATGTCATGACTGACACCTGGCTAACAGCGATTTAAGACAGCATCAATTATAAGATGCATTCAGATTACAGAGATAGTAAAAATGGAAAAACCAAACAAATTAAAATTGGATCATAGAATAGAAACAGTGTGCCTAATTTTCAGAGTGGATATCTTTCTCTGAATTAATCAAGATTATATTATCTTTCTCTTTTACTGCCATTTCTTTCATAAGCTTTATTTTGTTTATTCTTTTAAAATTTATTAGTGAGGGACATCATAGCCTCAAAAGATCTTCCCTTTTGGAAATGGGCTCATGTGGGTTCAAATTAGAGCTCCGCTTCTTACCGTGTGACTAGACTAGTCTGGGTATAGGCTAGGCTGTTATGCAAAGAAACCCCAAAATATTGGGGTTTAGGTAAATCAGGAATTTTTTTTCTCATATAAGAGTCCAAAGGTGAGCAGTCCACTACTGATGGAACAAGTCTGCCATCCTCAATATCATAAGAATGTTTATATTGACGTCCTTAATACTGCTGGCCATCCAAGTATAAAAGCTACCTCAAATACTTTTTAAAGTATTTATAGTAGAAATATAAATACTTAACAACAAAATTAAGCATATGTTTTAATAAAACATACATCATTATCTATTCGGTAGCACAATCTATTGGGAGTTAGTTGAGATCAGCAGGCAGAAAAATATATAACAGCATTACAAGATGAGTGTCACCATGTGATTTATTTTGGGGTAAATCTACACGCTCGAGAAATGAGTAATGTAATAATTATACTTTTCTGTAATATAAAGAATCTTCAGCACACTCTGGCTGTCCCTCTGGGTCCCAAAGTACCCTTCAAGACAGGGTGACTTTGAGTTCTCATTTACCAGCCATGCTAGCAACTATATGCAGGATGCTTGAGAGGGAGATTGAGGTTGAGAATCCAGCAGGTGGTGCTCTCAGCAATTGGTACAAAGTGACCTCAACAGGATTCCATTTGGGAGTGATACAGCTCAGCCTTCACTGTCCACGTCTCCTAATTCTTGACCCTCAGCAAGTGATAATAGGCCCTAGTGAAAATGAGAAAGGTGCGCTCAGAAATTTTTGAATCCAAGCTTAATATCAAAGTTCAGGGTGTCTTCTTTTTGTTTAATTCCGTTTCTCTTTGCGACTAAGGTATTCAGGAAAAGGCACACTGAATGAAAAATATTGTTCATTTCACAAGTATAGGTTTCAGCCAGGTTTATCAGAGTGTAGATAGGTATGGGGCACAAAAATTCTAATTGTGAAATGAAAAGGCTAACAAAGTCTTTTTGTGTGTCAAGTGTGGGTGATAAGAAGAGAATTATAGGCGCAGTGGCTCGCGCCTATAATCCTAGCGCTTTAGGAGGCCGAAGCAGGCAGATTGCCTGAGCTCAGGAGTTTGAGACCAGCCTGGGCAACAAGGTAAAACCCCGTCTCTACTAAAATACAAAAAATTAGCCGAGTGTGGCAGCGTGTGCCTGTAGTCCCAGCTACTCAGGAGGCTGAGGCAGGAGAATCGCTTGAACCCGGGAAGCGGAGGTTGCAGTGAGCCGAGATCACATCACTGCACTCCAGCCTGGGCGACAGAGCAAGACTCCATCTCCATTAAAAAAAAAAAAAAAAGAGAGAGAGAGAGAATTTCAGCAGGTAAGAGAGAGATCCAGTATTAGTTAATATCAACTTTCAAAAGGAGTCTGTGTCAATGCAGTTCACTTTAGTCAAAGAAGATAAGACTAGTCAGGGACACTCAATTTCCAATTAGGATTGGAAGAATAAGCCAAGGTATCTTCTCTGTTCACCGTAGGCCAGGCCGTTATCTCAAATTTGGAATATTTCAGCAGCCTCCTCACTGAGTATGTCACTTTGTTGTCAGCAGATCTTTGGATAATTGTTATCACTATGCAGAAAGAATTCTGTGTTAAAACAGCCTTAGCACTCTATGGGCGTGGAAGGTGCGTGCTGTTGGTGTTTCTCTGCCTCTCTCCTGGTCATTTCATCTGCCCGCTGCTCGCTCTCTAACCAGCCCTCCTATAACCCATCTCATCAGGCACCTCCTTTTTTCGCCAGTCAGCCCTCGTCCTTTCTGGCCACAGTCTACTTTGAGGAAGTTGGCAGTGAGCTCAGAAGCATATATCATGTCTGCTCCACCGATGACTGACATAGAGACAACTCATGCCCAGGAGCCGTGGTCTTTGGGAAGTTACTGGGGTCCTAAGCCCTGGAACAAAAAAAAAGGCAAACAAGCTTTGGCTAATGGTGGGCATTGGCATGAGGCAGGTGCAAGCACTAACTGAGGCCATGTGTCCTTTGCCAAAGAAAACATACGTAGAGTAAGTTTAGATGTTATCATTCATTCAACAATGATTTCTTGAGTACCTGCTGATGTAAGTGTTGTGATAAGCAGTGAGGATTCATGGATATATCAAGCATGATCCCTATCTTTAAAGAACTTGCCATCTATCAGGCGTAGGGGCCAAAGGAAACCTTCCCTTTTGCACACTGAATGTTAGCTGAAAACTGAAAAAAGATTAATAGGAGAAAAGACCTTTTAAATTTTACTTGAATATGCATTCACAGGGGAATCACAGAATTAATTACCCAGTAATCCAGTGGGTACTCCAGATGCTTCTTCATAGGGGAGGGAAGGGGAGATAAGGGAAATGTGGCAATTTGGGGGATAGTAAGTGATTTTTAGGGGGAAATGAAGGGACCAGGAAAACATAGAATTGCCTGGACAAAGTCTGTTGGACTCTCAGAGCAGACAATGGCTGGTAAATTATTCTCTCGGAAATGGGACCAAAATAGAAGGCTATGATTTGTGACAAAAGTCTGTCCAGGTGTGTTGACAGAGTTCAGTCTTTCTTCCTGTGATATAAGTAGATGAAAACTCAGGGAAGGAAGTAGACGTCATTGTTTTCTTCTTTGGCAGGTCCAGACCTCAGGCAGATAAGGGAACAGCTTCTTTCAGCATCTGCTGGTCTCTAAGGGCCTTTCATTTAACATAATCAGCATAACTACCAGGGTTCCATATTTTGGGTATCAGTTTCTGAGGCCCAACACAGGGATAAAAAACTTCCAGGCTGGATGTGGTGGCTCATGCCTGTAATCCCAGCACTTTGGGAGGCTGAGGCGGGCGGATCACTTGAGGTCAGAAGTTCGAGACTAGCCTGGCCAACACGGTGAAACCCCATCTCCACTAAAAATACAAAAATTAGCCCAGTGTGGTGGTGGGTGCCTGTAATCCCAGCTACTTGGGAGGCTGAAGTGGGAGAATTTCTTGAATTGGGGAGGCGGAGGTTGCAGTGAGGAGAGATTGCACCACTGCACTCCAGGCAGGGACGACAGAGTGAGATGAGACTGTCTCAAAAAAAAAAAAAAAAAAAAAGAACTTCCAATTTAGTAATCTTGTTGGACACTAGAGTTTTAAGGGAAGACTAGTGGGTTGGTGGGTTGCATTATCTGAAAGACTTGGTTCATCTCTGATGCCCAGGCAGTTAAGTAACCCGTTTTATTGTTAACTCTTATAATAACTCTCATAATAGTATTGAATGTGTACATGTGTCAGGACATAAATAGAATGTAAATTTAATGTTTAAATTTAAATCCAGAGGACCCGAAGGGCTTTCATACATCTGAAATAAACAAATAGTCTGCTTTTTATGTATTTATTGCTTAAATGAATATTCCAACAGTCTAGGAATTCATTTGGTTTTGAAAATTTTATTTATATAGTATTTCCATTTAATATTTTTTCTCGCAGTGGTAATTTTTTCTACCTATTTTTTTCTATGCCATTAGGTATGGAACATTTCATGCACAAAACAGAGTTGGGTGATTTAGACACCTGACCCTATGGGGAAAAAATGTGGATTTTTGATATGTTGGAGGATGGCTTGCTCCCATAGTCTACACTTGGGAAGGAAGTGGATGTGTTCTGTGTCTGGTTTTAGAATAAGACTCAGAATCACTAACATTTAAAATTCATCTTGGGATAATGGGTAAGAACAGTCTTAGCTGGGCGTGGTGGCTCACACATGTAATCTTAGCACTTTGAGACTCTGAGGTGGGCGGATCTCTTCAGCTCAGGAGGTAGAGGCTGCAGTGAGCCGTGTTCACACCGCTGTACTCCAGCCTGGGTGACAGAGTGAGAATTTGTCTCAAAAAAAAAAAGAATAGTCTTAGACATCAGAGATGTGCTTTCTTGTCCTGACTTTGTTGCCAACTAGCTGGGTGACCAGCACTTACCCATGATTGTCTCAGTTTTCTAATGAATAAGGATAATAATATTTAACTCAAGGGGACTGCTGAGAGGAGCAACTCTGATAATATGTGTCTCTTGTCCTTTCTGAGCCTCAGTTTGTCAAATGAAGGAATTTGGATGAGACTATCTCTAGGCCATAATTTCCTGAAATCTTGATAATACCTTTAAATAGGTATTTCCCCAAATGCAGTTCCCAGAAGGATTTTAGATACGTAGAAGATAATTGAATTATTAGTTATGGCAGACATGTGCTCAGGGTGTGTGCACAAGGACTGGAGTTGGATTTGCTTGGCCTCACAGAAATCCCGGCTGCCTGTGTACCATGTCCCACAGCTTTGCAGAATTACCCAAATGAAGCAGGACAATGAGCAATTTTATGATAACCATTTGGGGGCTGTCAGATTTAGGAAAAGGCAATAAAGGTTGAATTGCACGGCAACTACTTGGAGCCCACACAGCTCCCCACTGGGATTCAGACATGAGACTCACTCAGCATATGAGCTTCCATGGGAACGCTGAAGTAGACCCCTTAACGGGAGGAGAGAGCTGTGTTCTGGGACCGCTGTGTACACCTCCTGCTCCCACTGTGACACCCACCACAGTGCAAGGAAGGAACAGACAGTAGCCTTAACCCTTGTGGTCAGTTTCTCAGGCTCAGGGGCTGCTCCTTGGCAGGCTAAAGCTGTACAGTCTGAGACCAGGAACATTCTGCAGCAGCGAAGGCACTGCAGCAAACAATGGGGAAAGGACACCACACAGGTAGGAGATACCTATGTATTTTTATTATAGTTACCTTCTATTTATGGAAAAGTAACTTTGCTTTCCCACTTACAATAACGATACATTTTTTTTTCTTCTTTTGTTGAGACAGTCTTGCTCTGTTGCCTAGGCTGGAATGCAGTGGCACCATCTTGGCCAGGCTGTTCTCGAACTCCTGGCCTCAAGTGATCCACCTGCCTCAACCACCCAAAGTGCTGGGATTACAGGCATGAGCCACTGCACCCAGCCAGATTTTCTGTTTTGATATAAGAAGTTAATTTAAAATGAAAATATTAAGAGTACTGGGTAAAAAATTGTGGTAGTGTACCAGAATGATTGGAGTTTGGGAAACACTGACACGTTGTTTGATTGGATTGAATATCACTTGGCAAATCTGTTGAAGAGGAAAAGGATCTTCAGGCAAATTCTGGAGATGGGAAAACAGGCAAAAACAACAAACAGGGCAGTAGTCTAGTCTATGGAACACAAAGCCAAGGAGGAGGAATGCAGGAGAAAATGAATCTGTGACCACAGAAAGAAGCAGAAAGTGAGAGGTCAAAGGGAAAATCAAAGGCAGCTTTTTCACACTGTGAAGAACCAAGTAACTCAGGAAACTGGGGCAGCAAGCCTTGAGGCTGCCCAGATACTGACATCCAGCAAGAGGGGGGCTGATTGAGCTAGGGGACCCAGGGGGAAGAAGTCTGGGTGTTATCTGAGAATGACAGAACGGGCAAGAAAACAACGAAGCTGTGAAATGTGAAGCCATTTTGGTATGTGTGTAATTGAAAACAAAAAAAAGTTACTATTGTTAAGCCTGGGAAAATTTGTTTATGAAACATGAGAAAATCCCCATTAGAACAGCCCTTAAGCCCCTAACATACTCCATACTCTAAAATGGCATTCTCTCTAATGCTTCCTTTAGTAGAAAGGAATTGACACATGTTCTTGTATCTCCACCAAGCTATGAGAACAGATCTCAGCCTTTGTAAGCTGCCAGTTTTACTTTTCCAGCCTGAGGTCCACACACATAGCCACAGTGCAGGGTGCCTCCAAGGGCATCTTCCATGGAGGATAAGGTAGTTTGATTCACCAGGGCTCTAAAATCACAATTCCTTAGGCTAACGTGCAGGCAAGAGTACCAGGCTGAAGAACATTTGTCATGACATGCCAGTATAACCAGTATCTCAGACACAGTGGGTTCCTGGGGATCAAAAAATAAAAATGACAAGATGTAAGGCAGTGCTGGCCAGGACCCTCCCCGTTGATGTTATCTGTAAATCTCATAAGAAAGCATTGCAGGATGGGCACGGTGGCTCACGCCTGTAATCCCAGCACTTTGGGAGGCCAAGGCAGATGGATCACCTGAGGTCAGGTGTTCGAGACCAGCCTGGCCAACATGGTGAAACACTGTCTTTACTAAAAATACAAAAATTAGCCAGGTGTGGTGGTGGGCGCGTGTAATCCAGTTACTCGGGAGGCTGAGGCAGGAGAATCGCTTGAACCTGGGAGATGGAGGTTGCAGTGAGCTGAGATCACACCACTGCACTCCAGCCTGGGCAACAGAGCAAGACTCCATCTCAAAAAAAAAAAAAAAAAAGAAAAGAAAGCATTGCAATGGAAGGTACAAGTGGGGGATAAGACATTTGGCATACTTGGTCTTTAAGACCCATACCACGTGTTGTCTCTTTCATTAAACAAAAAATGTTCATAAACTATGTTAAAGAGAACAAAAGGGTGTAGGTCGGGAAAGGGAAAGAATCTTGACCCCAGAGACATAGATACTCTTCAACAGCAAAACTGCTCACTTTGCTTTGATGGAAGAGTCAGATGGGTATTGAAGGAAAACTGTCTAGAAGAGAGGAATAAAGCATGTGAAGAGAAAACAAAGAGTGTCTTAAAATTGTGTTTAAATGATCTGCAATGCATGTATAAATGATTGAATGAATGAGTTGATTTAGTACAAAATATTGTTATCTTCCATGATGAAAATGCACATAAATATCCATTAAGAGGGAAAAAAATGTGAAAATGTTAATAAAATCTAAAATATCATCAACGTAGCTAGACAGGCTATGCTAAGTACACAACCAGGTCAGGAAGCTGTTGAAGTTAATTCTGTATTATTTAGGGTACAGCTGAGCTACTGTAACAGAGAGCCTGAGTAGAGTGGCTTAAAGAACATACAGGGCCGGGCGCAGTGGCTCACACCTGTAATCCCAGCACTTTGGGAGGCCAAGGCGGGCGGATCAAGAGGTCAGGAGATCGAGATCATCCTGGCTAACATAGTGAAACCCCGTCTCTACTAAAAAAAATACAAAAAATTAGCTGGGCGTGGTGGCAGGCACCTGTAGTCCCAGCTACTCTGGAGGCTGAGGCAGGAGAATGGCATGAACCTGGAGGTGGAGCTTGCAGTGAGCCGAGATCATGCCACTGGACTCCAGCCTGGGCCACAGAGCAAGACTCCGTCTCAAAAAAAAAAAAAAAACAAAACATGTAAGTTGGTTTCTCTTTCCACATGGCAGTCTTGGGGTGAGCTGGCAGGGGCCAGCTACTCCTCGCAGTCCAATGGGAACTGTGTTTCTTCTGAGCTGTAGCTGTGTCATCTCCTCAGACCTACCAAGTGACCACTAATTACACCTGCTGTTTTTCTCTTAAGGACTCCTTGTTTAATCCAATATAATCAGGAAGAGTTGGGGGAAATTGTTCATTTCAATACATCTTTGCTGATACTTAAAAAATAAAATAAAATGCTTTTATATTATTATGTGGTTTAATCATATTTTCATCAAAACATTGGAGCTGCAGATTTAGATAACTGAAAAAATGGAAAATGTTCCCCATGTAGCCTAATTACCAGTCTGTCTAAACGATTAGCTAGATTAGCCTGTCAGAAAAAAAAAAAAAAAAAAAAAAAACTGACTTCATTTTACGATTAAAATAAGCTGCTAACACATTTTGAGGAATAGTATTAAAACCACTGAAAAATAAATAATGCAACAACTTTTATAAAAGCAGTTAAGTCCGGATTAAAATGATGTTGTGCTAATACAATTAAACTCTTCACTAGGGAAGTCTTTCTCATTTATTCATGAAATACATGTAGCTAATCCCAGCATTTTGGGAGGCCGAGGCAGGCGGATCATTTGAGGTCAGGAATTCAAGACCAGCCTGGCCAACACGATGAAACCCCATCTCTACTGAAAATACAAAAATTAGCCATGTGGGGTGGTGCGCACCTGTAATCCCACCTCCTTGGGAGGCTGAGGCATGAGAATCGCTTGAACCCAAGAGACGAAAGTTGCATTGAGACGAGATTGCACCGCACTCCAAGCTGGCCAACAGAGAGACACTCCACTTTAAAAAAAAAAAAAAGAAATATATGTAGCTACAATTTTAAATTATTCATGAAGAAAGGAGGATGCTAAAAAGAATGGTATTCTTTTGGAAAACATGCACGCGTATGTGTACTGAATGCTAGTGTTTGGGAATAATTAAAAATCTTGTATGAAATTCAGAAATAATTCCATTATTCCATAAGTTTTGTTGGACATACTGATAAAAACTCTTTCCAGTGTATTTAAGGAAAGAGTATGGACTGCTACAAATTAATTGGCCTGGTATGTAGTAAAAGTTTTATTTTTGGCTAATATGAATTAGAAGATACTACTTTAAAAGATGAAATAAAATCAAGATTGTAATTGGAATATTTTATGTGCTTTGATAAATATGTTTTGAGAACTTTCTTGTATAAGACATGCCAAATCTAAAATAAATCATGTAAAAAATTACCGCAGGTTTTTTGTTTTTTGAGACAAGCTTTCACTCCGTCACCCAGGCAGGATGGAGTGCAGTGGCATGGTCACAGTTCACTGCCACCTTGACCTCCCTGGGCTCAAGCAATCCTCCCACCCCAGCCTCCCGAGTAGCTGGGACTACAGGCATATGCTACCATGCCCAGCTAATCTTTTTGCATTTTTTGTACAGATGAAGTTTCACCATGTTGCCCAGGCTGGTCTTGAACTCCCGAACCCAAGCAATCCACCCAACTCAGCCTCCCAAAGTGCTAGGATTACAGGTGTGAGCCACTGTACCTGGCTACTGCAGGTTTTATCTCTAAAAACCTGAACACTATGGTGGTCTCAGAAGCACACTAGCCTATGCTGTTTGGTTGTCCAATGGTGATCTTCTAATCGAATAGCTAAAAAGAACTGCCTATGTTTAAATACATTTTTAAAAAGCCATTTTGATGGTTAATATCTCTTGTTGATGCTCTGGGATTTTCTGTTATTAATCTCCCTCATGATCAATTCATGCTTGTGACAATAACTGAGGGATAGAAAAGGTGAAATAAGCAAAACCTGGTATCACTGCCACCCCTAATCCTTTATAATACATATATCGGATTTCAGGACCATAATACCATTTCGTTGTTCATACTAAGTATGCATATAGTCCCCTTTTTCTCCCCTCTACAACTATTTACAGAATTTTTCTCCTCTGGTAGCTTGTCTTGCAAAGACTGTTAAATAAAGGTTAGCCTAAATCTGCCTCCTGACATATTTTAAGTTCAGCCTAAAGGTTTCTCCATAAACAGTGAACTGCTACCTCACTGGACGTGTAAACAGATTGTAACCTACTTTTGTACTGATCACCAAGTTTTGGCGAATGAAAGGCAGCCAACTGTTCAAATTCTGTTTACATAAGGCAAACACCAAGCTGTAACCAATCCAGTGGTTTCTGTGCCTCACTTTCCTCCCTCAGTCCCCAGGTCCTCCCATGCAGCGGCACCAGAGCTGCTCTGTACCTGTTCTGATTCAGGGGCTGCCCAAGTCACAAATTGTTCTTTGTTCAACTCAACTCTGTTAAATTTGTCTGAAGTTTTTCTTTTAACAAGACCATGGCAATTGGTTTTCTTAGATCTTATATATCTTATATTGGTTTTTTAATATCTGCCACTGTAGTTTCTTGGAAGTTCCCAGCCACGCAAAAAGATTTGCGAGTATGCCTTGGTGTACTCCCAAACATTCCATCCATTTTACCACAAGGAAGTCTGCACTGCTGGGGAGGTAACTCCTAAAAGACTTAAATCCCACGGGGAATTCATGGCCAGGGGTCACTGACACATTGCAACTCCTAGCACCTTAAAAAGAATAATGGTCTGTCAGTTGCTTAAGGATTGAGTTATTAATTAATGAATCTAAGAAGGAAAAACAACGCTGTCTTCTCTGCTGACTCCATCTGAAATATGAAAATGTCTCAGAGCAGTATAATTATTGTGTAGGCTCCAGGGAGCCCGAAAGAGCTCAAGGACACAGTGGGAACACTCAGTGTCTTCTTGTCAAATAATCCAGGGAAGCTGTGGGTGAATCTTTGTCAGCCTGGTAACAACTAGCAACTTCTGAAAATACGTTTCTGACTCTGTATCACTTAGATTTGTTTCCTTTCATATGAAGGCTGTAAAGCGCTCATTTCCAGCTTATTTCCATGAACACAGATGAATCTGGTATACAGCAGGAATGAATACCAAGCCAAATGCTCTCATTTAAAACTCAGTCATGTCAAGCATTTCTGTATTACCAACCAGATGGCACAAGGGTTTGCCTGGCCATTTGTATTGCTCAACTATTAGCCTTGCCAGTAAGGTGTTCTCTAATCGTTTCAGACTTTTTTTTTTTTTTTTTGAGACGGAGTCTCGCTCTGTTGCCCAGGCTGGAGTGTAATGGAGCGATCTCGGCTCACCGCAACCTCTGCCTCCCAGGTTCAAGCGATTCTCCCGCCTCAAACTCCTGAGTAGCTGGGACTACAGGCACACACCACCACGTCTGGCTAATTTTTGTATTTTCAGTAGAGATGGGGTTTCACCACATTGGCCAGGACGGTCTCGATCTCTTGACCTGGTGATCTGCCCGCCTCAGCCACCCAGTGTGCTGGGATCACAGGCGTGAGCCACTGCGACCAGCCATTTTAGACTTCTTGATTCCTAATGACCTTTCCTTTGCCTCTAATCCACCGGTTCTCAGTGGGGGGTTATTAGAAATTCCATGGAGTTTTAACAAACTACAGATGTCCAAGTCTTAACCTAGACCTTCACAGCTTGAGACTCTGGGATTAGGGATGAGTATGCATACATTTTAGAAAATATTTACTGAGGATTCTGAAGTGATCTCTTGGTTAAAAATTCCTTCCCGGGCCAGGCGAGGTGGCTCATGCCTGTAATCCCAGCACTTTGGGAGGCCGAAGTGGGCGGATCACGAGGTCAGGAGATCCAGAGACCATCCTGGCTAACACGGTGAAACCCCGTCTCTACTAAAAATACAAAAAATTAGCCGGGCGTGGTGGCGGGCGCCTGTAGTCCCAGCTACTCGGGAGGCTGAGGCAGGAGAATGGCGTGAACCTGGGAGGCGGAACTTGCAGTGAGCCAAGATCGTGCCACTGCACTCCAGCCTGGGCAAGACAGCAAGACTCCATCTCAAAAAAAAAAATGCCTTCCTAACCTATTCATCACTGGCTTCTTTTTTTTTTTTTTTTTGAGATGGAGTTTCACTCTTGTTGGCCGGGCTGGTAGTGCAATGGCTCCATCTCGGCTCACTGCAATCTCCACCTCTTGGGTTCAAGTGATTCTCCTGCCTCAGCTCCCAAGTAGCTGGAATTACAGGCACACGACCAAACCCAGCTAATTTTTGTATTTTTAATAGAGATGGGTTTTTGCCATGTTGGCCAGGCTGGTCTTGAACTCCTGACCTCAAGTGATCCACCCGCCTTGGCCTCCCAAAGTACTGGGATTACAGGCGTGTGCCACCATGCCCCGGGCCATCCATCATTCACTTCTAAATGGTTGTTAATTCTTCATCTTATGTTCACCCTCTACCCAATAAGCCTGTCTCTAATTCTTTAAGGGAGGCAAATACTGACCCAATGACTGTTTTTAATTCTCATGGAACCTTTAAGTGAAGAAGTCTGTAGTTAACCAAAGTAATGGTTATTTTTTGAAATAACAAAAATAGGGATTCTTTTTTCTTTTATAAATTAAGTTTAATTTAGAAACTTATAAACGTTTTAATTTTTGAGCATCCAGCTTCAGAAATAAAAATAATGCCTAAAATGAGAGTATAAACATGTTTATTGTTTTTCAGAGTTTACTTCCTTTCTTCATTTATCAGCAGATAGAGACTACTGACCCCCTCCTCTTGCTGAATGTTGTAAAGAAATTAAAAGTTCAGGTAGATGAGTTACCCACACCCATCCTAAAACACCACAGAGCCCCCTAATAGCCTCAAAGGAAGCACAACTTTCTGGCTTTTCTATAGGGGTTTATGGCCGGGATATAGCACCTACTTGAAATAAAATAGTCAGAGTTCATCTAAACCACCCCCAAAGTGTTTGGCATTAAACTCAAGGATTCAAATATTTCAGGAATCTGGAAACTACCAATTACTTAATAATGAAGCAAATTAAGTGAAATTCGTAAAGGCTGAAGGTTCTAAATGGCCCAGTGTAGGAAAAAGAGTCAAGCTGTCAGAGAGCTTGGAATGGAAATATCACATTTCCAGCTGTTGGTGGAAATCTATAAAAATCTGAGCAAACAGACTGTAGGTAACAGGCATGTTACTGCTTCTCTAGTAATGCTTTAATTGCTGTTTGCAACTGTATTTGTTTGTTTGTAATCCATTTCCTGATCATTAAGGACTCAGATATAAAAAGAATTCCTGCTTTATTCTCTACAAGCTGTCAACAAGATGGAAAAACAGAGGGGGGAATTATAGCCTACAGCAGTATGAGCACAAAGAAAGAATGAACATTCAACGGATCAAGATGTGCTAGCGGGAGTGCATGTTGCATCCTGTGTCACGGAGCAGGCCTTTAGACACAGAACCAGACATGGGACTTGTTAGGATACACTGTCCAATTCCAGGGGTGAACACACACCGCACACTAGCTAAAATATCTAGTTATTCCTACTACGCAAAACACATGTAAAGCTTCCACAAAAGAAAGAACGCACCTCCACTGCTGCTGAGAATTAGTCCTTTCCTACCATAACTCTGGCTTCTCCTTAACAGGTCATAAAACTAGAGGCATAAGGAAGTCCTGACTGGTGAGCTGGAAGGATACTGGTTTCTGACTTGCCTCGTGATGAACCAGTCAGTACTACAGAAACCTGCTTATTTAAAAACAGAGCACTTTTATGTGGTCATCTCTTGAGAACCTGTGCTAATAAGCTCTAACAAAAAGCATGGGAACCTGGAATCAATAAATAATCCTAAAAACCTCATTTTACCTAGCGACTGCATCCTTCTCTCTGGCAATTAAACTGACTTCCATGTTTCCTTAGGTCTGTATTCTGGAGGATAAGAGAAGCATCAAAAAATCACTGACTGAGTCGACCATCCAGCCCTAAATAATGAAGAGATGACCATAAACTCTATTTTAAAAATTGTAAGTGCCAAAAATCTTTTGGGTAGTCTTTTTAATCCCTGGCAGTTCTATCTCACAATATTAAATTCATTTGAAGACACAATAGTAATCTTTGATGAGCATGAAAATAAAACATTAGAATCCCAAATATACTCCCTTGGGGCAATCACATTTCATTAGAGATAAATGAAATTTTTTGCAAATAGCAAACCTTTATTTACCAATTTGTGGTTTTTTTCCCCTCGGTCTTAAATCTTGGGTATTTTGTATTTTCACATTTTTCACTTTCCTTCTGTCCCTAGATCCTCCTAATTTCCTATTACTCAAGTAATTTGTTCTGTTTAATCAAAGAAATCAACCCGATATTTCATTACATTTCACTAAAAACTCAGAAATAAACCTATTTATGAAGCGCACTATGTCATATACTGTAGAAACTTCATTTTAGCCGTGTTATATTGCTGGCAATTCCTGAACTTCAAAAGGCTTTTTTTCTCCCCTCTCTCTCTCAACTTAATAAAGCTTGTCAAAGTTTCCAGGAAACAAACTGTGACTTCTGCTTTTATTGCATTCTGATGGGATCAGTGATTACAGAAGCTCAGCATCACAGATCGCTCTCCCCGTAGAGTGCGGAAGAGAACGCAGCGTAATCCAGGGCGCCAGGCACACTGCCTGGGCCCGAGTAGGCGGGCATCCTCTTGATGCAGTACTGGGCCTGATCCGGGGGCAGCTCCCGACGCAGCTCCTCCGCCAGGATGTACGGCTGGAAAAAAATACACGCGTGTTTGCAGTCAGTTGCAGAAAACACCACAACATAAACAGTCTTCATACTTACATATTTCTTGCATCTGTTTACTTTTTTAAAAGGACTAAAGAGTAGGGAGTCTATTGGCATAGTAGTACCAGACAACCAACAGAAAGCCGAGTTTTACTTGTAGGAGAGTATCTAGAAGCTGGCCTGGCCAGCAGGAAGGGTGATATGCTTCATAAAGGCAAATGGAGCATTACTAGTAGTTCTCAAACTGAGCCACAATGCGAGGATACATGCTATGATCTGCAGTTCATACCAGAAAAAATGAAGCTTTTAAAAAAAAGTTCAGTGGGAAATAGGACAATTCCAGCCAAATAGTCTGGTTGGTAAAAGTCAAAATAAGTAAATCTCAAATATCACATTATAATTTATATCATTATAGTTTGTATATTATATAATTTATAGTAGAAGTTTCTTAGTGGGGTTGGAGGAGCCATGGTTTCTTACCTTCTAAATCAGCTGGGCTATGTCCCATCCACCCTCACCCCATGGGTAAATGATTCATTTTAAAGAAAACATTATTTTAAAAATAATTGGTATTATCTGATTTTTAAAGTAATACATATGGCTCTGTTAATGTGTTTTAGCATGCTAACCTCCTTGTGGTAATGTTCATTATCCTGTCAGCCAGAAAACAGGGTAAAAGAAACCTGCCCCAAATTGAATTTCTACATAGAGATGTTTTAATTGTTTGGGGGGTAAAATATTACAATTCTGAACTGGCAATTAAACTCCTCCTGAAGGTCTAGGCTACATGTAATGAAAAGCTTGCTAATTTTTTACTGACTGAACGGCTATATTTAACTTTGCTCCATGGCTGGGCACAAAGTCAGGGTCATTGATCCTTAGGAGAAGGTATCCAGTTTTGTAACATCTAAATTGCATAGTTTCTTCTTTCTGAGTCACATCTACCAAACTGGAATGTAAAACAGGGGTTGAACCAGTAACACACACACACACACACACACACACACACACAAAAGTACAAATACACTATTATCCCTTCTATAAAAACTCAACGCAAGGCCAAGCGTGAATGCCAGGAATGGCCTGTCTGTTTCCTCTGTGCTGAGTGCGCCATTGTTGTGTGTCTACCTGCCGCTTTCTGAAATCGGTGCCAATGTTGTACAAAATACACTGGCATAAAAATGGTTTTTATGTACAACACTGTTGCCTTTTTTGTTAGAACGATGTAGCGGACTCCTGCTAAAGCAGAAGCAAATCTGTCAATGCGGACCTTATCAGAAGCCAGGATCCGGAAGGAGGCGATGACCTGCTCGGCGGTGTCGGTGTCGGCCGTCTCTCTAGTCATGAAGTCGATGAAGGATTGGAAGGTGACGGTGCCTTGCCCGTTGGGATCTACCAGGGTCATAATGCGGGCAAATTCGGCTTTGCCCTGGGGCAAAGTAGCAAAGAAACATGTATACGAATGGTACACAACTCTCAACAGAGCCGTTTTCATTCTTTCCCTGGTGACATGCCAATTCCTTTAGGTCTGAAAACTGAATTATTACCTGCGTTTCCCTTCAGTCTTTGGACGAGATTCCCCTTAAGGCTGACTAAGGTTTACTGCTATCAAACAATTTTAAAAGTTGCTGGAGCTTCAAACCAGAAGCTTGTAAATGTCAGAATTCTTTCCTCTCTGGGACCCACTGCTGGCCTTGATGGGTCATGTAACGTAATTATGAAAGAGTAGGACAAAGCGAGAACTGAGCCCTTTTCTCAGATTAGAACTAGGAAAGCGATGCTGCCAAACTGAAGGCGCTCTGAACATGGCTGTCACGACTGTAGCTTACAGTCCCAAAGAGAATCAAGGCAGGCCAGGTTAAAAATACTCATTAATGGGTAACAGAGAAGTGTTGGATATACTAGGACTATCCCAGCCCACAGGGAAATGTAAGTTTATCTTGGCGGATTTACGACTAAACCTTTTTTACCTGTCAACATATTAGAGGAAAAAGCACTTGAAAAATCATCAGGATCCTACTGAAAGCCACTGAAGTGTACACTTTAAATGGGTAAACCGTAGTACGTGAGTTATATCTCAGTAAAGCTGTTTAAAACAATCAAAAAGCCTATGTTCTCATCTCCTTCACTAGAAAAAAATAATCTGACCAATTATTGAATAAAAATAAGTGCTTTGGTTCTGTGACTTTTTTTTTTTTTTTTTTGATGGAGTTTCACTCTTGTCATCTAGGCTGGAGTGCAGTGGTGCAATCTCAGCTCACTGCAACCTCCACCTCCCAGGTTCAAGCCATTCTCCTGCCTCAACCTCCCAAGTAGCTGGGACTACAGGTGCCCGCCACCACAGCTGGCTAATTTTTGTATTTTTAGTAGAGAAGGGGTTTCACCATATTGGTCAGGCTGGTCTCAAACCCCTGACCTCAGGTGATCTGCCCGCCTTGGTCTCCCGAAGTGCTGGGATTATAGGCATGAGCCACTGCGCCAGGCCCCATGACTTTATTTTTATATAGTAACAGTGAGACCTTCAAAAATATTATCCTATATAATGAAAACGAACCAATCCCAGATGCACTACCTTGGTTTGAGCTTGTCGTCTTCTATAATAGAAATCCAAACTCAATAAAATATCAAATCTTAGTACAATTTCAACTTCTGTCTTACCAGGTCATAACCCATGGAAATCAGGCAGGCTCTGAAATCCTCATGATCCATCAGGCCATTCTTCCTCTGTTGGCAAAAACAAAGGACAGAGCAGGTGAGCACAGGGCAAGATGAGAACTCTACTTGACCAACTGAACAAAGATCTGGTAAGAGAAGTGCTTTGAGCTCTGCCAAGGTCGTAAATGTCACCACCGACTTGCAAGAAGGATGGAGCCAGCACAAGGATGTTATAAACTAGTTTCTTAAAAACAAAAAAGAGGGGAGAGGAGGATAAAGACCAGACAAAAATGAAAGGAGGCCACACACTCAAGAAAATAGCAAAAGGAACTAGTCGGGAGCTCACTACTGCCACCTACTGACAAAGAATCATTCATGTTTAATATGAACAAACTTCTAAACATGGTTAAGTTCTGCATTGTACTCCTTGGACTTTTGTCGCAAAAGACTGTGATCACCTCGGATTCAAATCAATATGCTTTCTTCCTATAAAGCAGCCTCAATGAGTGAGAGTGTCTTTCAACAAGAGATGGTTGTGTACAGGGATGACGATCCATCATTTCCCTCCTTGGAAGAAAAATGACTTGGGCTTTAATGAACGCAGTTAGGTCAAATCACAGCATGCTTCTGCACAATAAAGGTGTGCTGAAACTATAAGAATGTCAATATCCATCTCTGTGTATAATTTTTTACTTATGCCTAGCTCTCTGATCAGAAGTCCACTGTCTGAACCCTCTAAAAGGCCCAAATCTGACTGGTCTGTCTAGCCCAGAGGCATTTCAGGAACCACTGATGGACATTTGCAAATCGTAACAGGGCTCCATACAAAGTAATAGTACATCCCTTTTAGTGATCTTTAAGAACTGGAATGTAGCTAGGTGTGGTGGCTCACACCTGTAATCCCAGGACTTTGGGAGGCCGAGGCAGATGGATCACCTGAGGTCAGGAGTTCGAGCAGCCTGGCCAACATGGTAAAACCCTGTTTCTACTAAAAATACAAAAAATTATCCAGGCATGGTGGCACATGCCTGTAATCCCAGCTACTTGGGAGGCTGAGGCAGGATAATCACTTGAACGTGGGAGGTGGAGGTTGCAGGGAGCCGAGATCACACCACTGCACTCCAGCCTGGGCACCAAAAGCACAACTCTATCTCAAAAACAAAACAAAACAAAAAAAAGAGAAAAAAGGCCAGGTGCAGTGGCTCACACTTGTAATCCTAGCATTTTAGGAGGCCGACGTGGGTGGATCATGAGGTCAGGAGATCAAGACCATATTGCTTAACATAGTGAAACCCCATCTCTACTAAAAAAAAAAAAAAAAAATTAGCCAGGCGTGGTGGTGGGTGCCTACAGTCCCAGATACTACGGAGGTTGAGGCAGGAGAATTGCTTGAACCCAGGAGGCGGAGGTTGCAGTGAGCCGAGATCATGCCACTGCACTCCAGCCTGGCGACAGAGTGAGACTCCGTCTCATTAAAAAAAAAAAAAAAAAAAAGAATTGGAGTATGCCTTAATAGTCACTCACTTTCAGCCACAGGATTAGTAAATAGTATTTTCTCATAAAGAATTGGTTTTACTCAATATTATTCAAATCAAAATACTAGATGATATTTTTAAAGCAGCACTTAACTTTTTATATGCTTTTATTATGAAAATTATCACCATTTTATTGGTGCGTGTCCTTAAAAGA
The DNA here is from genome assembly GCF_028878055.3 of Symphalangus syndactylus. Taxonomy (NCBI): domain Eukaryota; kingdom Metazoa; phylum Chordata; class Mammalia; order Primates; family Hylobatidae; genus Symphalangus; species Symphalangus syndactylus. Next base: position 81,202,467 of record NC_072434.2, on the reverse strand, counting down.
AAGCATGCATCAATTTTGTTAATTAAAACAGAAAACTGAGTTTTAAATGTTGAAAGAACAGGTTAAATTATGACCAGATGCTTTTCCTAAACAGTTGCTTAGGAAAAGCATATCAGAGTTTTGTATTTAAGTCTTTACAAAATGACCTAAAGCCAACAATCACATTTTGTGAAGAATACACTTTGACTTAGAACAAATCAGCTTTGATGTCAACTACAAATGCATTCTTATTAAGTGATCTGTATGAAACAGCACACAAACCTGGACTTTGTGTCACCTTGAGCAACATCAAAGCTTAGGACACTTGGTTTTAGTGGCTATTATCTTTTGTCATTAACTATCCTGTTTCCCTGTAAATGTTGTGGAGCCTTAAGACTTAAAACGAGAGCATGCATATTATTTCAGATACATTGTTTAATGTCCCCAGTATTGCCCTTCAAATAAGTAGAGAGTGGTACCCTGTCAAAGTGGTTGAAGGAGGCTCTGAACTCATTCATCTGCTCCTGGGTGATGCCCTTTGCGTCTCTCGTCAGGATCTGAGTCTCCACCTCATTGATGGTTCTGGCGATGGTTGTCAGCAGCAGCTCCCATCCAACACGAATGTGCTATTGAGGGAAAAGGGGAAAGATCAGTTCTAAGTCTCTCCAGCATGTCAACTCTGCCTCTTTACTTTCGTAACAGTACAGCCGACTCAAAGGGCTTACTAAGCAGGGTTCATGACAGCCTTCCCTACACCTGAAAAAAAATTCTACTTTGTCATCTGTTGCAAGATTCTGTAGTGAGAAGTACTCACAAGTACCCACCAGGGTTCTAACAGTGGCAGCGGGCACTCTGCAGTATATACTCTATAACCAGGGTTCTAACAGTGGCAGCGGGCACTCTGCAGTATATACTCTATAACCAGGGTTCTAACAGTGGCAGCGGGCACTCTGCAGTATATACTCTATTATCAGGATTCTAACAGTGGCAGCGGGCACTCTGTAGTATATACTCTATTATCAGGATTCTAACAGTGGCAGCGGGCACTCTGTAGTATATACTCTCTTTGTCACTAAAAATATTTTCCTGTTTACCAAGTAGCAGGATGAGCCCTGAGTTACACCTGCTGGCTCCCAGGGAGATCAATTTGGGCCTAACTGGCAGAAATGCAACAGTCCAGTTTCTGGCACCCACCTTGAAGAAGTGTAGTGAATTTATGGTGGTGATAATAATAATGATAATATCACTGTTGGTAATACCATATAGTCCTCGATATAGCTCACGAAGCATTTCCACAAATAGTGACTGGAAAGGCTTAAAGATCCCTAACTTTCATACTTGTAGGTCTTAACAGGAACAAAGAAAGACAAGTGCATGAAGAAAGCACCCTGAGGAGGTGGCATGGTCCCCGGGAGAAGTGAGCGGCGCACGCCCGTCTGGCTGCGTACCTCCATCGTGTAGTTCGTGTGCTTGTTGTCAAAGACGAGGGCCTCCTGGATGAGCTGATGGTCTCCCTCCAGCTTGTCGATGTTGTTCTTGTAGTTGATGATGTTGTGCTCGTACTGCTTCAGCTGATTCATCTGGTCTTCCAGGGCTCCTGTGATCTGGATGGAGCTCCGGGCAATCTCCTGAGGGAGGCGAGTGAGCAAGCAGACAGAGAAGAAGAGTGAAGTGCCCCCTAAGGGAGCTCGGCACGAGGCGCCGTTCCAGACCCTGCATCGGATGCTAGGCCAGCGTCAGGCAGCGGCCAGTGTCACTCGGTTCACTTTCCTCAGAGGAAGTGGGGACTGGATAGCATTGCAGAACAAAACAAGGTCTAGTTCTAGCCTGTCTAGAGAATGGGAAAAAAGTCAACCAAGATCCAAAACAGAGAGGCAAGAGGGGTCAGAGATGAGTCCTGTTAGCTTCTTGCTGTGGGAAGGAAACGCCCTCGGGCAGAGCTGCCCTGCCGTGGAGGAGGCTGGGGGTGGGCTGCCTGGGTGGAGCTGCCAGACAGACTGAAGACCCAGGGGATGCTTCCTCCATCAGAATTTCTTATATTTTCAGATGGTCTCCCCTTTAAGAAAAAAGTCAGTATTTTAACACCAAAAGGGTGGTGGGGCAAGAAAGAAGTGGGTCAATAAATGTCTCCTGGCTGTTCTTGGTGATCAAAGGACAACAGTGTTAAAGACCACTGTCTCTGAAATGTTCTGAAAATGCAAAGTATTTGTGGGCCTTCACGGGTCCTCCTTGTAGGGACAGATGGTTTGAAATCCAGGCCCTGCAGAGGCCAAACACTGAGAAAAAGCCCTGTCACCATTTTTAGTGAGAAAATAAACAGAACCCAGCAAGACCCCCCTCCCCTTCCTTGAGTGCCCCCTTCCTGCATTCTGTATTGTGCCCCGGTTTGCACACTGTCCCCAACAGCCAGGGGCTGAAAAATAAAGCCGGGGTGATAACAGAACGGTGCTCCCACCTGACGGAGTGGGTGGCTGGAAACCACAGCATGTGCGGTGTCACTGCTGCGTGGCTAAGGGACTTATCGCAAGGCTTGTCAACAGCGCCTGGGAGGGCGCTGGCTTACCTCCATTTTGTTCTGGATCCAGGGCCCAATGGCATTGGCTTGTGCAGCAAACTGGCGCCTCAGACGCTCGTTAGCATGCTGGCGAGCCAGCTCCTCCTGCAGGGACTGATCGCGGATGGGCACGAGTTGCTTCACCTGTCAGGGCCCAAGGACAACAAGGGTTAGAAGCCAGCTGTGGTCTCATAGGAACGACCACAGAATTCGGGAATAGTCCAAGGGGTGGGGGTGGGAGTGGAGAAGGAGAAAGGAAGGGAGGAGGGTGCGGGGGGAAGGAAGAGGGAGGATAGGGAGGAGGAGTCCCTAGTCTAGGGACTATAGGATGGGCTTGATTTAGCTTTGACTGCCATCTAGTGCCACGAAGTGCCTGCTGAAAGACAGGATGAGCTGGAGGGTATTTAAGAGCCTGCATTAGGAGCAGGGACCATTCTCCTCCAGCCAGAGGCTCTCAGCCTGCTGCGCAACTAAGGCAGGGCCAGGGCCAGAGTACAGAGGATTTGTGAACTTGGATGAAGGGAACACTGACATGTTTATTTTCACCATCTCAGATTAAAATTTAGCACTCCCTTTGTTTATGAATGATGTGGACAGCAAATCTGCAGCAGTATTTAGCAGTCCCTGTAACCTTATCACAACATAAATCATAGACATTCTGTACTAACGTTACGGTTATGCCTGCCTCTTGCAATAAATATCACATACACTCAGCACTACTCCAAAATTATTGGACCTGCTGTTAGATCTTGGTTTTAAATGTGTTAATAAAGAAGCACATACAATAACTTTAAAGATATTTGAATAACTACATTTCAATATAATTTGTTTCCTTTGTAATATTAAATATTTTTATAAATTTACAAACATTATAATCAGAAGGAATCCACAGGCTTCCCCAGACTGCCAGAGGGGTTCATGACACCAAAATGTGAAGAGCCCATGCTGGGTTCATGAGTTCGATTCTTATACCTTCTTGGCCCACAGAAGAGTATACACCTGGTCTACCTGCTTTCTGTTCCATTTATGAGTTACATTTTAATGCTATGCCTCCATTCTCTTTCAATCAATGGGAAAGAAAAAAGCTACTTCAAAAATCTTTCTTTATGTCATCTGGAAAACTGCTACTAAAAGCATTATTATTGTCTTTTTTTTTTTTTTAACAAAAATCCATTTGCTTTATAACTTACTGATGGGAGAAAAGTTTGTCTCACTTTAAAAAATGATATATTTCTGCCCAGGCGTGATGGCTCACACCTGTAATCCTAGCACTTTGGGAGGCTGGGGCGGGTGTATCACCTGAGGTCAGGAGTTTGAGATCAGCCTGGCCAACACAGTGAAATCTCATCTCTATCAAAAATACAAAAAATTAGCCAGGCGTGGTGGCGAGCACCTGTAATCCCAGCTACCAGGGAGGCTGAGACAGGAAAATCACTTGAACCCAGGAGGAAGAGGTTGCAATGAGCTGAGATTGTGCCTCTGTACTCCAGCCTGGGCAACAGAGTGAGACTCTATCTCAAAAAAATAAACATAATAAAAATGAAAAATAAAAAATGATATATTTCCTTTATTTCCCCCCTAAGAAAACTACTTAAATCAGTTTGGTTCCTTTCTCTCTTTGGATGTTTGTTAGGAAGACCAGAGCTAAATTTAAAGCTCAGATGCACTAATTAACTACTATTTCTCAGATGAATACTCTCCTCTTCCTCATACCTGTTTTTGTCTTTTGCCCTGTTTATAACTAACTTGCAGCACGTGTGTTTTTATAGTAAAAGCCACTTCAGACCCACGTGGTGGACTTATTCCTCAAAGACTATGATTGGCATACTGAGATGACTAATTGTGCTATAATTTCAACCATGAAAAGAAATGTCTCAATCTTAAAAATGAGACAAAAGGGCTCAAATTATCCCATTTGGACCATAATTACATATGTCGATAGTTGCCCAGAATTTAAAAGGCAGCGAGTTAGTAAGAATACTTTCATTCCCAAGATGAAGTTTTCTAAGCAATTTTTCTGCATTTAAAATCATACATATCTGGGACATGTCTATATCATATTCTAAAAATTCTTTTAAAAAGTACTATAAGTACTTGTAACCAAGTTTTTAACCAAATTTCCAGTTGGGGCTTTAAAAACCATTTCCTTCATGGTATTAGGATCATAACCTATAGTGGTTGTGTCAACGTTTATAAGAGTTTCCTTAAGTAAAATAATCTCTGCTTTCTTTCCCCACAAACTGCAGAAGCTGCTGAAGGGTCCTTAAGAGTTTATCACATTTTGCCTGTGAAATTTGGGATAAAGGAAAATCCTGATCATGACGCAAAATGAGGCTGTCACCCTAAGTCCCCAAGGCGTTAACTTCCTCCTTTGACGTCAGCTTCAAGAATGCCCCCTGGTCCCACACCAGGCCCTCAGCCACCCACCTTGTCCCACTTGGTCCGGAGCTCATCCATGGTGACAGTGCTGTACGGGTTGCTTGAGCTGATTCTGATGCTGTAGCTCTGAATCACCTTCTCCACCTCGTTCTGGATGGCCATGATGGACTGCCGCTCTCCGTCCGCCTCGGGCAGTGTGGCCTTGAACTGCTCATGCGCAGTGATCAGACTCTACACCCGAGACACAAGTGGAGAAAAACAATGTGGCTTGAGTGTTAATTTCAAAGGCTTTGATATTCCTTTCTGCACACAAGTAAATGCCTTGATAATTGCAAGAATCTCTGGAGAAAAACACATTCTGAATGCTTTAGAAAAAACTCTTTAGGTACACAGAAGTCAAGTTCCTGGAAAATGGAAAAAGGATATCATGATGACTATTAATTTAATTGATGGCTATTCATGTAGAATCTTTTAAAAAATAATTTTTTTAAATCAGTTTTCCTTTCACTGTTTTTGATCACCAGCTATTGTTTAGGTCTTTCTTATTTTCTGCTGGCGAGCAGAACTTAACTTAGCGGCACTTCCTTTTTTTTTGAGACAGAGTCTCGCTAGGTCACTCAGGCTGGAGTGCAGTGGTGCAATCATGGCTCACTGCAGCCTTGAACACTTGGGCTCAAGTAATCCTCCTGCCTCAGTGTCCTGAGTAGCTGGGACTATAGGGTACACATCACGATGCCTGGCTAATTTTTTTATCTTTTGTAGAGACAGGGTCTCATTATGTTGCCCAGGTTGGTCTCAAACTCCTGGCCTCAAGTGATCCTCCCCGCCTGGGCCTCTCAAAGTGTTGGGATTACAGGTGTGAGCCACCACGCTCAGCCCTTAGATGCCCTTTCTAATGGCCAGTGTTACCTTTGTAGTCCTACAAAAGCATCTAACATTTGCTACCATTATATCTAAAGAAAACCAGGAAGTATATCCCTATTCCTCAAAAAGAAAAGGTCACAGAAACCAACTCTTCCCAGAAGGCTCTCTAAAGAGCCATTTATCAAACCTATTCTTTGACCTGAACATGAGCAGCCCCACAAATTCAGCTGCTCAAAGACCTCACTGCCTCGTGGAGCACCTTTGAGTGTGAAGCTACTGTTCTCTTTAGGTGCAGCAACAGGTCAGCTGCCAACAGAGTTTTGACAAACAAAGAGTGTGACTTCCAAGGCGTGCTTAGAGGTCTCACTTATTCCAAAAATAAACAATTTTAGACTGTTGGCCTGTGCTTAAGAGTGCATGCAGGAAACACCATCAGAGCCTCTTTCAAAAGGCAACTCCAGTGTTCATGGAAGCACTTTCTTTCCCCTGGCATGCAAGTGCAAACCCTTCTAGACGGCTCCTGGTAGGGAGGTGTGGTTTCAAATCCCAACCTTCAGGATTTCCTTTCTACTTGGATTCTTTTTGATGACATATCTATTTTACAGAAAAAAAAAAAAAAGAGTAAAAAAAGTATTTTCTCTTTTTATTCTATAATACATAAAATTCACTGTAAAAATTCTCTAAATAAATTATTCCTGGCTAACCGAGATTAACTTTCCTCCCTAACATCACCACTTAGAAGCTTTGTTTATAGTTCTGAAGTTCCAGAAAAAACTATAAGCAGAACATTTTAGATTGGCAGTAGGCAAAAGGTAGGTGCTGATTTGTGGCTTCTTATGGTTTATGATCTGGCAAAAAACTGTAGATCTAAATAAACAGTAATATGCACACATTTGCAAAGTAGTTAACTCAGCAGCTAGTACACTTATAACTTTTTCATGAATAACTCCAAGAGCATATATGTTTATATTGCTCAATGATTCAGCAGTTGTTGTTGTTGTTGTTGTTGTTGAGACAGGGTCTCACTCTGTTACCCAGGATGGAGTCCAATGGTGTGATCTTGGCTCACTGCAACCTCTGCCTCCCAGGCTCAAGCGAACCTCCCACCTCAACCTCCCCGGTAGCTGGGACTGCAGGTGTGCACCACCACACCCGGCTAAATTTTCTGTATTTTTTGTAGAGACAGGGTTTTGCCACATTGGCTAGGCTGGTCTCAAACTCCTGAGCTCAGGCAATCCACCCGCCTCGGCCTCCCCAAGTGCTGGAATTACAAGCATGAGCCACTGCACCCGCCCTCAGCATTCTTTGTTAAAGAACAGAGCTTTTGAGACATATTCAACATTACTTGATTGATTTTAACGGGTTTGCAACACAGAGTAGTAAACACATTTTTAAGCTAAGGTTCAAGGGTAATTTGGGCTTTCTAGCCACATCTGTTTTTTTTTTGTTGTTGTTGTTCTGTTTTTAAAGAAAGAAGACAAGAAACCAAATAACAGAACTCTAAGTTTAAATGACAACTCACTTCTAATGCATAGGGCATACAGAGTTGGGGTTCCATTACCTGGATCTCCTCAATGCTATGGACAATGAACATATCTTGCAGATCCTCCATAGCGCCCTCCATCCAATTGTTGAAAGGAGCAGCTCTCTTGGCAAACTCCAGGTGAAGCTGATCAATGGTTTCTAGCAATTTCTCCATTCTCTGAAGAATAAAGAGAAGCAAGCATTATCATAGACTAATTAAAAAATTCACCGAAAGTGTAAGTATGTGTTCCATAACAACAGACTATTCTCTGACATTCCGTTAATCATATTAGCATGTGTCTACAAAAGATTACCTGATGCTCAAACAATTAGGCTGAGCCCTGCAGGTCTCTGAGGTGCCTTCTGAATCAAAAAAGGATTTAATAACATCCAGAGCAGCCTCATTTGGAAAGTGTCTAAAGTACTTCACTACATGCTACTTTTCTGAAAACTGAGACTCCACATACAGCAAAATGTAACTTGCTTTCAGCTAAAGCAGGACTTTATAAGAGGACCTGATTCCCTAACTGTGCCAGATTAACAAAAATGCAGGGCATCTTCCACGTTTTAGAGTCAACATGTGCAGAGAAGTTGTATGCCTTTCCCAAAGTCACCTGCCTAGCGGAGAGAGAAGGAACTGCAGGTTCATGTTCTCAAATCCTCATTCAGGATTTAACACAGATCACCTCTTGCCTTTCTGGGCATATGAAAGCACAAGGTTTCAAGCAACAGGATGACCCTGCGCTTGTTTCCCATGGCAGACAAGTAGGGGCAGAAGGGGAAGGCATCTCCGTAGCTTTAAGCCTTCCATAATTAGGTTCATTTTCCCCTCCTGTTCTAAAATGTTTTGCGCTGTCTCTGTTACATGTCTGGTCTTTTCTCTCTCTCTACATCTCTTTCTTTAAGCAGTTTTGTCACAGCCATTTTGCATTTGGGAAGCTTGATATTGCGTTATCTCAAAAGTCAAGGAGTCAAGGAGAAAAGACTCAGGGAACTGGTAAACTGCTTATTTCTCTCACGTGGGAGATGTCTTCCACGGTTAAAGACAATTGGGGCAGTTAAACACCAGCTACCTACTATGTCTTACACTTAGTCTTACACTTAAATAAGGCCAAATTCGTCCCAATTCTGTTTCCTATCAATGTACTCACTTCAACACTTGGTTCCATCTTCCCTTTGCACATCTCTGATTTCCTGACTCACTCACAGCTCAATTTACTCAGGTAGAAGGACTTTTGGAAACGTACTGTTACTACCAGATACAAAGCAGATTTATGCCATAATCGCATCACCCCTGGATTTTTTAAAATTGAAAAATCTACTTCGCTGCTGTCTGGATAAATTACAGCACAAAGCTCCCAACTTCCCATTTCCCTCTTTCTTCCACTTTTCATGTTTTCTTTAGAGATTCCTTTCACTAGACAACCTGCTTCATGCAGAGAAGCATGAAGAGAAATAGACAATGAAACACCAGTGATTTAATTAAAGAGCTTCTATTAAAAGATTTTGTGTCAACAAGTGGCTTCAAGACTTCACCTCCAGGGCTTCTCTCCTCTTCTGAGTAAGCGTTCCCAGTCGGTCCCACTGGTCACAAATTTTCTGGCACCGATCATTGACATTCACAGCGTCGTGATAGTCCAGTTCACTATTAAAAGTGAAAATAAATGAAGATTAACTTTCCCAGATGATGAGAGAAAATGAACATGGGCTAAAAAAGAGAAACAACAGGGAAGTTTAAAAACAAAAACATCTGAAATGTATCCACATGGACACAGAGAGTGGGCTGACAGACAGTGGAGGCTCAGAAGGGTGAGGGGGTGGAAGGGTAGGTGGATGATGAAAAATTACTTAGTATGATTTCATACAATGTATGTTATTTGGGTGATGTCTACCCTAAAAACCCTGACTTCACCACATGTAGCAAAACCGCACTTGTGCCCCCCCCAACATTTATACAAATAAAACAATAATAAAAAATAAAAATCTGATAGAGAACTGGGATGGTATTTCAGGGTTTTGTTAACTGTCATCACTGTAAACATCATTCTTCTCAGATAAATCACAAGAAGAATTCTTAAAACTTTTGCTGGCCAACAGATTTCTAAACAGAGAGAACTGCTGTCTTCTTAATGCCGCAGGCTCAATTTCTTTTCCCTTCCTTTTCTTGGAGAGGCCTCCAGAGAGCATTATTTCTAAGTGGCAATGTCCCTGTGAGTGAAGGTCAGAAGACAGGTCTTTGACCTGGAGGACAGTCCTGTGGGCCAGGATGCAGCCACAGTGACTGGGAAGGGAAGAGTCAGCCTGCGCCACATTGTGTCCTTGGCTTCCCCAGAAGGGCACTTGGCCTCACCACTGGGTAGAGTATCAGGTCCAGAACGGCACCGTGACTTTATCTAACATAGCGGGATTTCTGAAATGGGGCCGAACTGAGCCCTTCCACTTAGAGACAGAGAGGTTCTGACTCATCTGATGCCACTAGAGTGACAAGCAAGAGCAAAATGATCTCTCACTAAATCCTTACTTTTCCTTGCCAGATCCATCTATGCATTCTACCTGGGATCTTTCTGTGCACACCACTGAAGCACTTTTTTTTTTTTTTTTTTTTGAGACAGCATCTTGCTTTGTCACCCAAGCTAGAGTGCAGTGGGGTGATCATACATTATTACAGCCCCAGACTCTTAGGCTCAAGTGATCCTCCTGTCTTAGCCTCCCAAGTAGCTGGGACTACAGGCATGTGCCACTACAGCCGGCTCTTTTCAAAAATTTTTTAGAGATGGAGTCTTGCTGTGTTGCCAGGCTGGTCTCAAACTCCTGGTCTCAAGCAGTCCTACCTCCTCAGCCTCCCAAAGTACAGGGATTACAGGTATGAGCCACTGCACCCAACCTAAAGCAAATTCTTAACTAGAAGCTTAACCCAGTACCTCCAGGGATAACAAGTTTGAATCCTGTACAAAACTTAATCACCTTTTTCATTCAGATATAAATCAAGAACCATGGAAGTTTAAAGACATCTTCAGGAGGCTTCTTCAAAAACAGTCCAGGATTAGACAACTTTTGAAAAGTCCCCTCCTACCCTACCAAATCCATTTCCTTAAAGCTTAAGTTCGTTTACTTTTTTTTTTTTTTTTTTTGAGACGGAGTCTTGCTCTGTCGCCCAGGCTGGAGTTCAGTGGCCTGATCTCGGCTCACTGCAAGCTCCGCCTCCTGGGTTCACGCCATTCTCCTGCCTCAGCCTCCCGAGTAGCTGGGACTACAGGTGCCCGCCACCATGCCTGGCTAATTTTTTTGTATTTTTAGTAGATATGGGGTTTCACCGTGTTAGCCAGGATGGTCTCGATCTCCTGACCTCGTGGTCCGCCCGCCTCGGCCTCCCAAAGTGCTGAGGTTACAGGCGTGAGCCACCGCGCCCAGCCAGAACATGGCAGCTTTAAAACGTAATATATTGAAATAAATTTTTATTATTTAAGTTTTGAAGTTACCATTATGGGACAGGCTCTAAACATTCTACAGATGTATCAGTGATTATAATGGTGGGCAAAGGAGTAGGAAATAAAAGGTTGTCTTTATTACAAGGGAAAAGGACCTGAAGAAAGCTCAGAAACACAGCATGGAGGCTCCTCTCCCCAAGGGCAGCCGCGCCCCAGAGCTCACACTACACAGAGCGGGAACTGAGAACATTCACTCTGTGCTAAATCCAGCCTAGGCTCAAATGTCGTGTCAGTTCTTCCCATAAAACCAAATGCATGAAAGTGAAACAGCGCTTATGGGATGATAAAGCAAAGTGGGACCCTGACATCTCTTCTGCACACATGAGGCAGTGCCCACTTTTTTTGTTTTGTTTTGTTTTTTTGTTTTTTTGAGATGGAGTCTCGCTCTGTCGCCCAGGCTGGAGTGCAGTGGTTGGATCTCGGCTCACTGCAAGCTCCGCCTCCTGGGTTCACACCATTCTCCTGCTTCAGCCTCCCGAGTAGTTGGGACTACAGGCGCCCGCCACCACGCCCAGCTAATTTTTTGTATTTTTAGTAGAGATGGGGTTTCACCGTGTTAGCCAGGATGGTCTCGATCTCCTGACCTCATGATGTGCCCGCCTCGGCCTCCCAAAGTGCTGGGATTACAGGCGTGAGCCACCGCGCCCGGCCAGTACCCGCTGTTTTGCATTGGTTTTATGTTGATTTCAGGACAGGCTGTATTCTGCCTCTTGCACCTCGCCCGGGTCAAGCCGCCTTCCCATAGCTTTCTGGGCCCCAACATTCCAGACTTATTTCTCATCTTCCTGGAAGCAGAGCTGCCTGTGCTGGGGGCCGGGGTGCTGCTGGATGGGAGGACATAGGGATTCTACCACAACCTAAGATCCGAAATCTGTTTCTACATTTAAAGAAACAAGGAGAATCCCTGCACAGAGTGCCTCCAGCCTGGTTCCCTCTGCATTTAGTCAGGAAAGGAAAGGAAAGGCAGGCCTTCTTCTCCCCTCTCTGTGGAATCCCCGGGGCTCCCGGGAGGACAGAGGGCATCTGCACGTACTTCAGCTCCTGCGCGATGGCTGCGATCTGCTCCACGCGGTCCTGGTGCGCTGCCAGGTCGCTCTCGAACGCCTCGTGCTTCCGCAGCAGAGCCCGCACCTCTGTCAGCGACGCCGACTCGTAATCCTTCTGCAGCAAGATCTGCTCTTTGCCTGCAAAGGTGGTAGCAAGAAAGTATGAATATGCTGAGGGCACAGTGGCTTCCTCATGCCAGCAACGTTCTCAGGGAGTGTTGAGATTCCAAAGAACCAAGAGAAGGGGATAGAGAGGGGCAGGACTGAAGATGCAGGCCAGGGCTGTGATGGAATTCAGGCTGTTACCTGCTGAGGATGCCCCAGCCCCTTCTCAGTTTTGAAAGCTCATGTCTCCAAATAAAGGGGAAAGGAGAGCATGCCGAGTGCGTTTTCAGAAAAAAACAAATTTGTAGTCTTCATCATTCTAAGTCACAAATTTCTGATTCCTGCGTGATCCTCAGTTAAGTTAGTAATTATTGACTCCCAAGAGCTACTGGGGATGCTTAGATAAAACCCTGGTGCTCTATTTGTCTACCCATGAGTTCCACCCCACCCTAGTTCCTTTTGTTTGAAAGCTATACTCTGTGTGCTTAAATAGAGCCTGTGCTTTGTTTTTCCTGATAATAAATATTAGAAATTTTCCTCTCTGACCCTCCACTTATATTTTCCCATATAAATATTTCCTAAATCCAGTAACTGCTGTGGTCACGACTGGATCCACATTTATCGCCTGGCTAACGACCTTTAAGAATTCTATGAAATTGGAAGTGGAAAGCAAATGTTCATATATTTAATGATGACGATGTACCACTTACTGTGTACTAGACGCTACTCTAAATGCTTTCTAAATATGAACTCATTAAATCTTCATAGAAACCCTATGAGGGAGGTATTACTGTGATTCCCATTTCGAAGAGGACACTGAAGCCCTGCTAGATTAAGAATTCATCTGGGGCACACAGCTGCTATGCATCAGAGCCGTGCCTCCAACCCACCAGCTTCCTTGCTTGTAACTACCTGTCTATGAAATATTAAAAATCAAGCAACAATAAAAGCAAAAACCATAAAATGAGGAAAAATCTCCCAAATCTCAAAACAGATTATTACATGATGGGGAAAATGCTTTATTCTTCTGCCTTGGCAAGAAGGACTATTTAGTCCAGGAGACAGTTAAAAAAAAAAAAAAAAGTTAGGGCCATATTCTTATGGCTATGGAAACCGGCATGTGTGTAAGGCCTGAAAAAAGTAGACGAATGCAAGTGAAATAAGAACGTTAAGATTATAGACCATATCTTGCATCCTTCCTCCAGATTTTCTACATAGGATATTATGCTGCTCTGTGGCATTTAATATACAGTCTACTGGCAGAAGCTAGTGGTTGGCTCAGGGCTATGTGACCACCAGTGAGGGAATGAATGGATACTTGAGGAATCAAATAGAAAACATGGAAGGAGGCCAGGCCTTATGTACGTAGGTATGTAAAGAACACATTTTGGGTGCCATTTTGGGAAGAAATAGATTATGTGCTTGATTAGAAACTAAATTTTCATGTCTACCTCTTAAATAAATTTGGCACTGAGACAAGAGCAGAGAAAGGTGACGACACCTACCTTTAGTGTCACAGACATTAGGCACAGAGTTAGTAAGGATGCATTATGGCTCTGTGCATGGCTCAACTCTGGTTTTTCAAAAATCCAATCTGACTCCTGTCTACTTACCATAAGCCCAAGTCTCGTGCGTTGAGGCCTTCTGCCGGAACTTCTCAGCCAGGTGTTCCAAGCGCTCCAGTCTCCGAATCTCATTGAGCAACCACTCCTCGTAACCCTTCTCAGCCTGCTCCAGCCTCTGCCAGGCACCAGCAATATCCTGGGATGGTTGGAAGCCAAGGGAAGCGAATGTGTAACAAGCACCTTCGTTACATTCTGACCTCCCAGGCTTCTTCTATAAATCCCTCCACTACATAACTGATGGTGTTTTCCTTCTGTTTTCTTTTCCTTCCTTTCCCCCCACCTCAATAACCATTCAATTATTTGGCTTCCAAATGTCTTCATTATAATTCACTGGGATCTTTTAAGACTAACATAGTTGTTATCAGCGATCCTGACACTTCTCCAGATGTGGACAAAGATGTAGAGGGCTGACAATTTCTGGCTACAAGAAGATAAAGCCTCAAGATGACTCAGTTCAAAACAACCCTTTTATTATGATTATTAGGTTTTTTTTTGTTGTTTTTTAGAGAGATGGAGTCTCGCTCTGTTGCTGTTCTTTAACTCTTGGGCTCTGGCAATCCTCCCACCTCGGCCTCCCCCGTAGCCGGGATTACAGGCATGTGCCACCACACCCAGCTTCCAAAACAACTCTTATTCAGTGACTGGGGTGAATTGTCCAGCCAGCCAGCCATCAACAACTAATTACTGGGCATCTAGCATGTACCAGGCACTAGTGAGAAACTCTGTAAGGGTAAACAACACCTCTAAAGTTCCCTGTTCCCATGCAGCTTCCATAGTGGTTGGGGGAGAGAGACAATCATTAAGTACTTAAGCAAGTTCATTTCAGAAAGCAATAAACGAAATGCTGTATGGGAAAAAAAAAAAAGCAGGGTCAAAGGATACTGCCAGCCCTGCCCGTCAGGGTGGTCCCTGTGGCAGGTTACTTAGAGAAGACCCCTCTGAGAAGGGGGCATTTGAGCTGAGTCCTCAATGACAGAAAAAGCCAGTGATATGACGAAGTAGGAAACGAGGGCTCCTGGGCAAGGGAAAAAACTCAAACGCCCAAGAGGGGATGTGCTCTGCGTGCAGGAAGGACGGCAGGCAGGGTGGTGTGGCAGCGGGGGAGTGAGTCAGGGCAGAGTGAGAGATGCGTTTGGCAATCATGCAGGCCCTTATAGGCCAGGATAATGAACCTGGATTTTACTCTAAATACTTTGGGGAGTCACTAGAGGGTTTTGAGAAGAAAGGAGATGAGATCTGATTCACATTTTTAAAAGACGACAGAGGCTGATGTATGCGGGATGAATTTTAAGGGGCAAAAGAAAAAGAAGAACCAGTCAGGAGTTACTTGCAGGGTCCAAGGAGAGAGAATGGTGGCTTAGCATGGGCCAGTGGCCGTGGAGGTAAAGAGAAGGGGATTAAGAGCGTTTACTTAAGATGTATTCTGGAAGAAGAGCCAATGGGATTGGCTGAAGAACTGGATGTAAGAAAGCCACAGAAAGGGAAGAATCAAGGATGAAACCTGGGTTTAGGGGTTAGCAACTTAAGAGGACAGTAATAGAATTTACTAGGATCGAGGAGACCGGGAGGAACTCTTTTGGATATGTTCAGTTTAATATGCTATAATATATCCAGGTGGGTATATTGGCCTGGAATTTGGGGAAAAGTCAGAGCTGGAAATGTAAAATTTGAGAGGTATTGGCACTTAGGTGGCATTTAAAACCATGGGCATGCCCAGGCATGCTCGCTCAGGCCTATAATCCCAGCACTTTGGGAGGCTGAGGTGGGAGGATTGCTTGAGCCCAGGAGTTTGAGGCCAGCCCTGGCAACACAGCGAGACCCCATCTCTACAAAGAAATAATTAGCCAGGCATGGTGGTATGCACGTGTAGTCCCAGCTACTCAGGATGTTGGGGTGGGAGGATCGCTTGAGCCTAGGAGATTAAGGCTGCAGTAAGCTGTGATTGTGCCATTGCACTCCAATCTGGGTGACAGAGCATGACCATGTTTTAAAAAAAAAGGAAAAAGAAAAAACAAGCCAGGGGCCTGGATGAGATCACCTGGAGGGTATAAAGATGAAGAGGGCTCAGCACCAAGCCTGAGAATCACCAACATCTACAGGTAGAGGGAGGAGGCAAGGCCTTGAGCAGAGATGGAGAAGGCCTGGCTGGTGAAGGAGGAAAACAGGAGGGCCAAAGTAGAAAGAACTTCCAGAACAGGGAAATGGGCAGCTGGGTCAAAAAAACTGAGAATATAAAAATAAAAATGATCCCAGCACTTTGGGAGGCCAAGGTGGGCAGATCACACGGTCAGGAGTTCGAGACCAGTCTGGCCAATATGGTGAAACCCCATCTCTACTAAAATTACAAAAATTAGCTGGCCGTGGTGGTGGGCACTAGTAATCCCAGCTACCTGGGAGGCTGAGGCAGGAGAATTGCTTGAACTTGGGAGGCAGAGGTTGCAGTGAGCCGAGATCGTGCCACTGCACTCCAGCCTGGGCAACAAAGTGAGACTCTGTCTCAAAAACAAAAATAAAAAATGACTTGCTTTGACAACATGAATGCCATTGACTTTGACAAGAACATTCTTGGTGGAAGCAGGGACAGAAGCCAGTTTACTGCAAGTTGAAGGGTAAGAGAAGTGAGTGAGTAGGGGCTAGGCGTGGTGGCTCACGCCTGTCATCCCAGCACTTTGGGAGGCCGAGGTGGGTGGATCACCTGAGGTCAGGAGTTCAAGACCAGCCTGACCAACATGGTGAAACCCCTTCTCTAGTAAAAATACAAAAATTAGCCGGGCGTGGTGGCGGGCACTTGTAATCCCAGCTACTCAGGAGGCTGAGGCAGGAGAATTGCTTGAAGCTGGGAGGCAGAGCTTGCAGTGAGCTGAGATCACGCCACTGCACTGCAGCCTGGGTGACAGAGTGAGACTCCGTCTCCAAAAAAAAAAAGTGAGTGAGTGAGTGAGTGAGTGGGGGAGGGAGTGGAAATAGGTACCACGAAGAACTCCTTCTAGATGTTTTGCTGTGAAGGGGAGCCAAGAAGTTGCTCGTGGGAGATGCGGAGTCCTTGGTTTTAGCTTGTGACTGGCAGATTTGAGAGCACTTTTGTATGCTGGTGAGCATGATTCGGTGGAGAGGGAGAAAGTGACAATGTGAAAGAGAGGGAGGTAAATGTAGGACTCTGACTTTGCAGAGGTGAGATGGGTAGCTTGTAACAGCAGGGAACAGAAGAGACATGATCTAGATGCTGGTGGACATGAGGGGCCAAGGCCATGAGGAGGGAGGAGAGAAAAAGGCCGTTCATCGAGCGTTTCCTAAAGGTCTGCTCTTTGTGGGACACCATACCCCAATGGCAGCTGGAGTCAAGAAGTGCATGGTGGTTGGGAGAAAAGTATTAAGAACAAAGTGGTTACAGGGCCAGAATGATATTCACACAACTAAAAAGATTCAAGAAGTCAATGCCTCCTTCTGACCCAAGTCAAACGCCTTTAGGCTAGAAGGAGGACTTCCCGTGGGGCCAGGAGGGCTTGGTGCTCGCTACTCACCGACACCATCTTGCCCTCGGAGGGCATGAAGGCAGGCCGGTTGCTGATCCGCAGCTTGGTCTGCAGCGTGTTGAAGTTGATCTCCAGCTGGCATTTCTCCTGCACCTTGGGCGGCTTGTGCTTCCGGCGGTAATCCCGGAAGTCCTCCAGCTTCTTCTGCATGGCTTGCATGGTCTTCTCGGGAGTCCGGTTCTCCAGCCAGGGGATCGTGCGACGAATCCATTCCAAAAGCTGCTCCCCAAACACAAAAATACTGCTGAAGACACCAGCAAACCCCCTCCCGCAGTTTAGAAAAAAAAAAAATGAGGCATCCAATAATTTGTAAAGGATGAATGTTGCTAAAATCACTGAGATGTGGTACCTCTACGCACAGAGGCATGAACGAAATGTTCAGTGTCCACCCATGGCCACTAGTGATCACCCCAACGATACCAAACACAGGTCGAAAACTTAAAGTGAGCACGTAAAGTCGTGTCTTACAAAAATGTGACGTTTACAAGAAACTCAGGGACCGGACGTTAGCAGACAAATGCTGGATGGAGCTTTCAAACTAAAAAAACAAAAAACAAAACAAAACAACCCCAAAATACTTGACATGGCAGAATTGTAGTGTAACAAATTCAGGAAAGAACTGGATTTCACCTAAAATGTGTTTTTAAAAAATAAGCTCAAATCTAATTAGATTACTTACTACACAATTGTATTGTAAGCCTGGGCCTAACTCAATGCCAAAGTGTATTTTAACGTCTAGCTTTTAAGTAAATCTGCATGATAGAAGCGAACGTGGTAGTGAATTCCTAAGGACAAAATACACACGCACCTCTTGAATTACTACCTAGGTCTTAGAAATGACTTGCTGAAAACCCCATCATTTACACTTATGCCTACTGAGCACTTGGAAAATGACAGCAGATTCGAATGAAAAATAGTTTAAATGGTGATATACCTAGAGATGAAGGGTTTTAGGAGGATAAATGAAGGACCCAGTAAGAAAAGGAAGGATTGAATTCCTAAGGATCCTCTGGCCTTCAGTACTGGCCATGCTTCATGTCTGGCAACCCTGTCACTGCCATTCAACAATGCCATCAAGCTTAATTTTTCTATAGCAGCAGTATGAAAATATGAACTCAGTATCATAAAGTTACACTACTATTTATTGGAACACTTATTCCAAATGTCCTGATACTTTTCCCAATAAAGACAAATATCAGCTAAATTAAAAAGCAGGCCGGGTGCGGTGGCTCACGCCTATAATCCCAGCACTTTGGGAGGCCGAGGTGGGTGGATCACCTGAGGTCAGGAGTTCGAGACCAGCCTGGCTAACACGGTGAAACCCCGTCTCTACTAAAAATACAAAATTAGCTGAGTGTGGTGGTGCAGGTCTGTAATCCCAGCTACTCAGGAGGCTGAGGCAGGACAATTGCTTGAGCCCGGGAGGCAGAGGCTGCAGTGAGCCAGGACTGCCCCACTGCACTCCAGCCTGGGCCAGAGAGCAAGACTCTGTCTCAGAAAAAACAAAACAAAACAAAACAAAAAACCAAACCAAAACAAAAAAAAACAAGGCAGAGCAAAAATTATTTGGTCTGAAGTATGTGTCACTGTACTTGAGTCCAATTTAGAGAGGAGGTGGCTGGGGGCCTCATGCAGCCCATGCTTGTATTTGGGAAAACAGTGCAGATGCAGCGAGGACACTGCGTAGTCGCTACATATGCTATAACAAGAACAAAAAGAAAAACAACCTGGAAACTGCTGTCCTAACCAAGAGTCTAGCTGAAGAGCTCTGGAAAGGCACCACAGAAACTCATGCTCAAATATCCTGCAGGGAGGGTTCTGTCTTCCCAGATTTCCTCTGGATATTTATACAGACACACAAGCCCGAGCCAGCACCGCACACCAGGCTGGGCCAGTTCCTTTGACACTGGGTCCCTATGTGGAGTGAGGCTTTTGCATATGGAGTGCATCCTATGTGATGTTGGTAGCCAGTGAACAGGAAAAAAAAAAAAAAACAAGTAACGCAAGGTCGTCTAGGGGTGTCCGACTCTGGGGGTGCAGAGCTGAGCAGAGAATCGCATTCTCCTATCTTCAGACATGCAAACTACACCTTTCTGCTTTGGGATCGTTGGAAAGACCATCGGGGATTATGTTTTTGCCAAAAGTTACATTACTACAATAGGAACAACCTCGGAGATCAAGTGTGTTTTCCTACTTTCATCCTATCTGAGATGAAAAATGCAAAAAAAAAAAAAAAAAAAAAAAAAATACCCCCACGGAGTATTTTTTCACCCTCTGTGCCTCAGCCCCTGCGTGAGGATGGACAGAACTGCAGGTCACCAGTTTCCTTTACCTCACTCGCTAGCCTCTCATATTCTTCCATCAGCCTCTCATTCTCTTGATTCACAGCAAGAACCTTACATATCCTGTTAGCCGCTGTCTCGGCCTGTAAAACACAATAGGTAAACAGGACGGCTCTGCCGACGGGAATGCGCGCACACAGCATGGAACGAGGCGGGTGATGAGAGGGGACGAGGAGGGTGGCGTGCTGTAGACGGTGCAGAGTCTAGGTTAGGGTGCGGTCAGACTGAGGGCATGGCTTTTGCGTACTATGAGTCATTTCACACCTTTGTTACAGTTTTCACACAGACTTACACGGCAGGCTGATTAGACTGTAGGGAATAACGGGGAGAGAGCATTAGTCTAAAACACAAACTCGGTAAACATCCAGCAAGTTAGTCACAGAAATATTTGGGTCCAGGAAACCAAGATCTTGGGTCCCTGAATGTCCACCTGAACTCTCCACTGATCTCATGACGATGGGATGGAGACTCCCTGAATAATACTAGCCTTTGGAAATCAAGGCAAAAATAACTGGGTCAGGAAAATCCAGATATACCATTGCACTTGAATTTACTGAAGACCTCCTCATCTCCTGATGTGAATATGTAGAACTTTCTGGAGGGGATCCTTCCATAGAGCTGAGTGTGCTTTAAGACTTTGTCTAACCTAGATGAGAAGTCGTTGAGGTAATACACAATTCTCTATCATCTTTCATGGAAAGGAACTTGGGGCAGGAGTGGCAAAGCGCCTTGAACCATAACTGTCTGATGGAACAAGAGAAACTTGCCTATCTGGCTTCTGGGCCCACAGCCTGTTCCCAGGCCTTTCCTTTAAAGCCCTCGTCAGCCTGTTAGCATCCTTCCCCAGTGATGGGCCTCACAGCGGTCACTGAAATAATGCATACTCTGCCCACTGCACTCCATCAAGATCTTCCAAGCAGAGCAACAGAAACAGGTGAATATGCAGAAAGCTGAGGGCCATTCCTCCTCAAGGTCCCTTGGGCTATTTGTCTTGAGAAATGTGAAATTTTTTGAGGTTCCAACTCTGTTATCCCTTCCACTATTTCACTTAAAATAAGATTAGTCTTGAAGGATGTTAGGCCAAATCACGGAACTGTGAAGGCAATTTCTAAGCAGAGAACAAGGCCGGGTTGGAAAGGCATTCATTTCTCCTTGTCACATTCCCCCTTTACCACTCAATGCATGTGGCTCAATTTTCATGGCATTTTTTTTTACTAAAGCACAAATACTTTCCACAACTTACTAATGAAATAAAGGAAATACATTAAAAGTAAAACACATAAAAACATTTCAGGAACTGTCTAAAGTTAAAGCTGTTAAAAAAAAGTTTCCACAGTTTAGAACTTGCCATATGAGGTTATTAGAAAACACTCAGAAAGATTCCAAGGTAAGATGTGAAGCGCACAAACACACACTCAAGTATGCACACACAACTAAAACCAACAGACAGTAACACAACAGCCCAGACGGATAAGTGTTGAGTACCTGCTCCGCGCCCGCAAAAGCGTGGTAGAAGCAAGAGACGTACGTCATGATGGCTCTTTCATCGGGTTTAGGGGTGTTCACGATGTCTGAAGGGGGAGAAAATAACACAGGACGCGCGCGCGCACACACACACACACACACACACACACACAGACGAAGGAGAGAAACCAGGGAGAACAGAGGGAAGAACAAATTGGTTTACACTGACCAGTTTTCTGTGTTTCATGGGCCCGCGGTCCTGAACCTCAGGAAGGCCGTTATCGAAATGATTCATGAACAGGATGGTTTGAGCCAGCATGTTTTTTAAGGATCAAACTGAGGGCTTGTTTTCTCCCCCACCCCTTGATGGGCTTTTAAAGGTGCATTCAATGCTTTCACATGGAAACCTGGTCTGTTGCAGATCAGAGCTTGTTACCCCTTCCTCGTGACTCTGGTCCTCCGACCACATCAGGGCACCCAGCCCCTCTGCTCTGGGGAACGCAGGTCGCTTTGCAAGATGCGGGGAATGTTCACAGGGCTGCACTGGGTTGTCTGTCTTCCCACTTCCCCTTCCCCACCCAAACAACTGTTGGGGATTTCTACTCTGTAAAGTGCCTTGCGTGAGGATGAAATTCACTGGAGAGGGCAGCTCTCTCAATAACTTCGATACATACTTACCATACCGCTTATAGAAATCACCAAGAATAACAAAACATCTATAGCCATCTACATGGCTTTCTGCTAATTGCTGAAATCGCCAAAAGGAAGACAGAAAACAGAACCATGAAAACCTACATCCTTTCTTCCTCCACCTTGGCAACACCATTTTTTGGTAAGTGGCTTTCTAACCTCGTTCATAAACTTGGGTCAGTCAATGGGTCACAGTGAAGTTAAAAAGATACCTGACAATTCCCTATGGTGAAACCTAGTCATTGGGTTTGCAGAGACTATGAACAGAAAGGATGTGGGGTTGTGTAACTATGGAATCTTCCGGAAAACAAACATGAACGGCATACCACTGCATGAACAGAAAGTAAGTTTCAAAGAAAGCTTGACTAAAAAAGACAAACAACTGCCTCCTCGAAACCAGACAGTCTCCTTACTTGGAGGAGAGGGGGGGAAAAAAGAGGAAAACAATTGAAAAAAAATTAAGACACAGAAGGTGAAGGGTGAGCAGTGACTCATGGTTTACATCCTCACCTTCTGTGCACCAGCAAAAGCATGATAGTAACAGGAAACATAAGTCATTATGGCTCTTTCATCGGGTCTGGCAGTGTATACTAAATCTGTGTGGAGAAAAGAAGGTTAACTGCGTGGATGTTCTAATACCAGCAGGCTTCTGCTAAGCGCTTCCTCAGAGGTGTTGGAATCAGGAATCCTCCCCCCTCGCCCCCATACACTTATGTTGCTAACATTTTGGCTCAAATCAAAGAAGTCACACCGGCAAAGTGATTACTCTGTGTGCACTTTTGAGAATAGTCAAAGGAAACAAAGGAATTGCCAAAGAGAACGGCAAGGCTAACCCAGAAGAGCCCTAACCTAGCAAGAAAGGCACATCCATGGACAGAATTAGGCCCTCGGAACTGAACAGAGCGCACGCACCAGCACACTCACCAGGACTTTGTATTACTACACACATGGAGGGCCCAGGGGTCCACAAGATCCCTTCTGCAGGTTCTCATGGAACAAATGTACCCACAGATCCAAACCTAGTCTGCACCTCAAACAAAGATTTGTGGAGGGAAATAGAGAAACAATTTTTACAACCTTTTAAAAGCACAGTAGATAAGTTGAGGAAGAGTTTCACCAGTTTTTGCCACAAATAACAGTTCATGGGTGAGTGGGCCAATGAGTCACTTGAAAATCCCCACTTGGGTTCAGAGACCAACACAAATGACAGGAATTAAGGTCCATGGCAGCAGGCGGGAAGGCAAGGATTTACCAAAAGGCACTCATATCTGAGGAGACCTGGACCTGACATTACCATCAAAGAGCAGCAGAAATTTTAAACTGCTGATAGAGGGCATGGGAATACAGGAATACAGGGAATGCGTGGCTACATCTGTTAGGCAGTGATGCCACCGCATGCTCTGCACGCTAGGTGGCCAAATTTAGAACTGTTTGCCGGAAGATTCTTTTGAGCAATTATTCTGTAAAGATAATAATGCAGCGTGTGAGCATTCTTCTGAAGCATTAAAAGGGAAAGATGAAGAAAAGTATGGAAGATTAGGAGGAGGAAATGAACACGGTGCGAACACACCCCATCTGTGGAAGGATGAGCGGAATGGACATCCGCCCAGACCAGGACTCAGAGACTAAGGAAAAACCAAAGAACTGAGGAGAGAATATTAGCAGCGCCAGAGTAACACTGATGATGATCCTGCCAATAATTCTACGTGAGTGTTTGAATAGGAAACTCACCCCCAGTGTAGGATATTAGGGAGGCATGAATAAACTGGAAAATTTACTAACTGTTGCCTATTTTCTCCTCTCTTTAGTACCCTGGCTATTAACCCAAGCGGGAAAACTCTAGATAGTTATTTATCATATGAAAGATCAAAAGAAAGAGCATACAAATATAAACTTAGCTTAGGACAGATGGAAAAAGAGGAAAGGAAATTTCCTACGTTCCTACTTCAGTGTTTTATAGACTTTGTCCCTCTAATGACTTTTAGAGAAACTATAAGTAGAATTCTGAATAATGCATTCAAGTGTTAATACCCAATAATACAGATGTTTGATTAAAATGATTAATTAATGAGCAAAATTAGAGTTCTAATTGAAAGATTGCTGTTTTGGGTTGAACTGCATTTCCCAAAAAGATACAGTGAAGTCTTTACCTCCAGCACCCCTGTGAATGTAACCTTATTTGGAAGTTAGATCTTCGCAGATATAATCAAGTGAGGATGTGGTCATGCTGGAGTAGGATGGGCCCTTAAGGCAATGTGACTGGTATCCTTGTAAGAAAATATTCACAGGCCAGGCGCAGTGGCTCATGTCTGTAATCTGTGCACTTTGGGAGGCCGAAGTAGGTAGATCACCTGAGGTCAGGAGTTTGAGACCAGCCTGGCCAACATGGTGAAACCCTGTCTCTACTAAAAAAACAAAAATTAGCTGGGCATGGTGGCGCATGCCTGTAATCCCAGCTACTCAGGAGGCTGAGGCAGGAGAATCTCTTCAACCTGGGAGACAGAGGTTGCAGTGAGCCCAGATCCCACCACTCCACTCCAGCCTGGGCGACGGAGTGAGACTGTCTCAAAAAAAAGAAAAAAAAAAAAAAAAAAACGAAAAAGAAAAAGAAAAGAAAATATTCACAGAGCGGAAAAGGCCGTGTGAAGACAGAGGCAGAGATTGGACTGATGCTGCCACAATCCAAAGAATGTCTAGGGCTTCTAGAAGCTGGAAGAGGCAAGGAAGAATCCTCCCCTAGAGGCTTACGGAGCTGCCTACTCCTTGATTTCAGACACAGCCTCCAGAGCTGTGAGAGAAAGTTCTGCTGTGTTAGGCTGCCCAGTTTGCAGTAATTTGTTACAAAGGCCATAATACAATTACCAAAAGCAAAGAGGAATGGAAGATTGACAACTGACTATAACCAATTTCCTTAGTTTTCCCCAACATCGCTAATTAGTGGAAGTAATGGACCACTAGGGAATAATAATATTTACAATAACAAACAAAGTAATATATGAATATAAGCTTCTTGAGGGCAGGGTATATATCTCATACATCTCATCAGCTCCTGCAGTACCCAGCCGAGGGTCCTGTTCATGGTAAGTGCTCAGTAAATGTCTGTTGAGTGGTAAACGAATCATGACTAAATAAAATGAGTGAATGGTGTCCACACATTTGTGCTTTCAGTGGTCTGCTGTAGGTACAGCTCACACAAATGCACCATATAAAAGGGACAAAAAAGTATTTGAAACAAGTCCCCAGAATGGGTGATACTGAAGTGCAAAATATATGGAAGTTCTTTCAGCTCTAAATAAATTAAATTTAGATGAATTAAAAACAATAGGTGAAAGTTTGGATGGTACACTGATGGTTGAATGCTCTATATTCTATATTTCACTTCTCTAAATTCTGGTTGGAAGGAAGGAATTTTTTTCTCTTAAGTATGTCACAAAGGGATTTATTTGCTACACTTGTCTCTAAGTGGTTAGGGGGAAAACATTATGTTGTTGGAAAAAATAAATACAGGAAATGTTTTTTTAAAATTATAAATAAAAGCATTTTGTTTCTTAGCCAAAGCTGAACTTTTTACCAAATCCTTTTCCTGTAATTTTGCTGGCTTGTTTGAGGGTACAATTTTTAAAAACAAATTTTATGAACAAGCTACACATGAAAATCTCTACTACTCATGTGGCCAGTGACAGAAATTTGTTAGGAATCCAAAGTACTTCGGATGTAACTTAGCTATAAAATTTTGCAAGGTCCCAATGTGTGGCCATAACATTTGTAGTCTTCAAATTCTCTATAACTCAGCAAACACAATTTTCATCTCACCTTCAGCATCCAACATTTTAGGAATATCCAGGTGCTTCTCAGCGATTTCCATGGCCAGGTTAATGTTTCCTATGGGGTCATCCTGTATGAAAACCAAGACAATCAGATTTTTAAAATATATTTTGAAACAAGACTTATGAAGAATGTTTTCTATATACCTCACTTTAGGCCGAACACCTTCCCACCCACACACAATCATAATAGTGTAACTTTCCTTTTCATCTTTTCCCAATCACTTCAAACATTTAGAGAAACATCAAAAATGACAGAAACCACAAAATTCATGCACACTCCAATCATAAAGTGTGAACAAAGGGTTTAAGAGAACAAATGCATTGACAAGAAAGGACACACTGAATCCATCAGAACTGATCTTCAGGCCTAGAAATAACATTTAAATCATTCTAAATCATGAACATGCATTTTCCAGACTTGGAAGGGGATCTTGGAGAACCAGCACCCTGATTTTAAATATTGGAAAGCTGAGGGGCAAAAAGATGAAAGAAAAATGTTGCTAGCTAAAACTTTTAGCTGACTAAAGAGTGTTACTAGTGTTACAAAGGGCAAAACTCATGGTAAAGCAAGAAGAAATGACAAAACCTGAAAATCATTAAGTGAATTCATGAAAAAAATTTTGTTCTTAAAATTACATTTACCTTCCACTGTAAAAACTAGTTAAATATATGTAACATAGCAAAATAAACTTAACCAGAGGTATATAACTAAAATAGTGAAAACAAAGAAGATGCAACATTTCTTATTTTGATCTACTAAAGAAATTAACCTATTAAGAATTTCAAAAGAAATGGAGGTAAGATAGAAAAATCAAAATGAAATGTAGTGTTAGCCTGGGGGTGACTTTAATGAAATTTAATAACAAAGCCATTTCAATATTTTAGAAACCGCAATGTTTTCCAATGAGCACAATCATTTTTATACAGTGAAACACTGAAAAAGTGCAAGTTTCAAACATATCACAGTGCTCAATGAAGAAACCAAAGTCAGCTTTCTGGCCTCACAGAGTATACAGCGATTTCAGTAAAAAAAAAAAAAAAAAAAAGTTTTTAACTAAAGTTTCTTTTAACAAAGCTTATCACCTGAGACTTTGTGAAAGCCAACTCATGTAGAGTGTAATTTAAATGATAAAATGTGCCAATTAAGTATTTATTTCCTACCTCAGCTATTGGCCATGTGACCTCTGGTAGATTACTAACTTCCCACTTTCTTCATCTGTAAAACTGGGATAATAATAATACCTACTTTATAGGGTTACTGTGCATTGTGAAAATTAAATGTGTATGTGGGAATTCATATATATGCATATGTGCATGTGTGAATATACATGTATGTTTATTTGTTTATAACAGTGCCTACTCTGGTGCTATATTAGTTGCTATTGTATTATCATTTTTCTACTTTCTTAGATGACCAATTACTACAGATCTACTGATGTTTTGTAATACAAACTGACCATAATAAACTGCTAATGAAACTGGGTCTATGCGGTACAATCCCTTCATTTTGCAAATGAGATTACGATTAATTGAAAAGAACTGTACCCTGTCTATATGCTTGGAACATTTCAAAGTAATTCAGGGGATAAGAAAATACATCCATTGAAAAGCTGGGAAAAAGTTCCGTTTTCATGGGCTACCTTAAAATATTTCATTCTTAACCTTTAGGATACCAGTAAACTCTTCACATGCTACCCTGTATGCCATGGAGGCAGGCTGGGGGCAGGAGGTAAGCAAGGGATAACGAAAAAGGTGGTGGAAGCCAGGACACTCTTCTTACGACCATCCATGCCACACAAGTGAGGTCAGCATGCAACAGGGCTGGAGTCCACGCCCAAACACAGCAACAGCACGTGAACGGTGAGCTCGGCACACCAGCACCCAGCAGGAAACGTGTAGTGGCTACTGCAGTAATGTGTAGTAAAGGTGGGCCTTGCTTTTACCCTTAAGTCTTTACACACCATTCTTTCCTTTTCTTTTCTTTTTTGAAACTAAGTCTCGCTCTGTCGCCCAGGCTGGAGGGCAGTGGCACCATCTCGGCTCACTGCAACCTCCGCCTCCCGGGTTCAAGCCATTCTCCTGCCTCAGCCTCCTGAGTAGCTGGGATTACAGGTGCCTGCCACCACGACCGGCTAATTTTTGCATCTTTGGAAGAGGCAGGGTTTCACCTGCCACCACGCCCAGCTAATTTTTAGAAGAGTCAGGGTGTCACCACCCATGATGGAAAGAGAAATCAAGGTCCCTTCTGAATCTTGTGGATGCTCTGTGCTGCCTTACACACCATTATCTCTGAGGCAGCACAGAGCACCCATAAGACTCAGAAGGGACCTTGATTTCTCTTCCCATCACAGGTTACACTGTAAAACTACGTTTTTGTTTGGGAGTCAGTGTGTTACCCTGTGGCCCAGGCTGGAGGGCAGTGGCGTGATCACAGTCCACTGCAGCCTCAAACTCCTGGGCTCAAGCGAGCCTCCTGCCTCGGCTTCCCACAGTGCTGGGACTACAGGTGTGAGCCACCACACCCGGCCTTAAAACTACTTTTAAAGAAAGAATTTGAATACTAATCTGAGACTTAAACACACTAAACTTTTACCTTAAAGGGAGAATTGCAGTTTTCTAAGTTAAATTTTCTGAAAAAAAGCAAAACTCAAAAAAAAAGCCTGCCCCAAAAACTTCTTTTGCAAGGCTACAAATGATATTTTCTACCAATAATAAGATAGTTATGAAGTAGCCCTTGTGTGACAGATTAATCAATTCTGAATAAATATGTCTGCAACTAAATCCTCCAGAAAAAGTCAACGGAATTTGACTTTAAAAAGGCTTGGATGGGCCAGGCACAGTGGCTCACACCTGTAATCCCAGCACTTTGAGAGGCCAAGGCAGGCGGATCACGAGGTCAGGAGATCGAGACCATCCTGGCTAACATGGTGAAACCCCGTCTCTACTAAAAAAAGTACAAAAAATTATCCGGGTGTGGTGGCAGGTGCCTGTAGTCCCAGCTACTCAGGAGGCTGAGGCAGAAGAATGGCGTGAACCTGGGAGGCGGAACTTGCAGTGAGCCGAAATCGTGCCACTCCACTCCAGCCTGGGCAACAGAATGAGACTCCGTCTCAAAAGAAAAAAAAAAAAAAAAGGCTTGGACTATCTGAACCTTTCTTCCCTGCAAAAATAGAGGTTTCACTTCTCATATTTAGAATCCAGGAATGTAAAATCTCTAAGGAACATATAGAAAGTCTTCACAGTAAATAAGCCAAATCAACAAACATATCTTGATATGGGCAAAAAGGGATGACTTAATTTTGGGTCTTGTTTTCCCTGATTTTAAGAGGTAAGTGTTTTCCTGGCCACCCTTCATATTTGGATCATGGGAAAGGCTAGCTGGGAGAATATGCTTTTTCCTGGTGGCCATTTCTGCCGGTGGCCCTGGGGTTTGTGCTAGGCTAGTGCTGATGTGCTCATTTGCAGGACATGCTGAGATGTGTGGCTGGGGACACTGCATGCCAGGCCACCCAGAATAACCTTGTTAAGCTTTGAGTAGTCAATGAGGTCAGGCCGGTGTCGGTGGATGAGGGCACAGAGTCCAAGGCCATCTTTCCAGCTTCACAACCGTCGAGAAGAACAGGAACACGTGTTAGTGGAGAGAAAGAAGCAGCCAGCGTCTGCACTCGGTCAGATGTTGGCCTTCCTTCTGTCTGACTTAATGCAAGAAAGGCCCCAGGTAGCTTCCTCTTTACCCCGCCCAGGGAGCTTGAACACTCATCTTCTTCCCGGGGTCCACTGGACTCCTCTCCTTTCGACTTCCTTGCCGGAGACTTGCCCTGTCTCCTGCCCCGGTCTGGTCTGTGCTGGCACAGGCAGTGACAGGAAGGGAGATGTCTCTACTGCTGTCCCTGCTCGGCTAGTCCCAGGGTTCCTCTCTCTTCTCCAAGTCTCCTTTCTGGCCCTTACCCCTGAGTCTGCCCAATAAACACACACAAGGACGTCTACCCTGAAAATGTCCAGAACACACTTTCTCTAAAAGTTCTTAGGATGCTTCAAAAGCCTCCGTTAGCTCCCAGATACTCCTCTGTCTTTCTTTATAAAGTTCTTTTCTTTTTCTTTTAAGGCAAAGGCATGTAGGTGAAGGAGGACTGCAATTAGCAACGCAGATGTTTATTTCTGATCTGTTTCCCCATAGACACCAGCTCTAAATGCCCCATAGACAAGGGCAGGCCAGAGCTTGCTGGCGACAGTGGGTTCAGTGACAGCAGAGTGTGGGAGTTCTGTTCCTCAAAGGGTCTGGGGTAGGAGACTTCCGTGAGAGTTATCAGTGCTACAATGCTGAAGTACTTGGGCCAACTGGGAGCCAGAAAAAGAAAAGCAAGATGAGTGGATGCAGATCTGGGCACTCCGACTTTGACACCTGCAGAAGGTCCCAGCCCTTGATAGCTCCTCTCATCTGCCAAACAGCATGTTGTAGGGACAAAGAAGGATTCTCTTCCCCTTTGTCTTCCCAAGGCCTGGCTTAGTGCCTGACACTTGGTAGACATTCCGAAAATATTTGTTCAACTAGAAGAACCTCCCCAATTTTTCACCGTGGTTCATCCTTATCTTTCCTTTTTCTGATTATCGGTGGCCAGTGGTGGGCCTGTTTGCATTCATGGGTAACCTAGAATCCAAAGGTGAAAATATAACCAACTCTTTTACTTCAACATCATAATGACCACTCTACATGAGAAAGACTAAAGCAAGTGACAGAATCATGCTCTCCCCTTATGTCGAGATTTCATTCATCTCACTTCCTACAAGTTTTCAAACATAATTTTTCTACATCTTTTGAATTTCAGCAGAGCAAAGCTGATGGATGAAGGATCTTTCTATTTCTTTCAGGGCCGAGGGCTGAAGAGTCGCTAGTGGGGGGTACGCAGACTCTGCCAGGGTCTCCCTCATCCCTGAGAAACAACAGCCATTCCTGCTGCCTTTTCCCAATACCAGGGTGAAGGCTAAAGTAAGATGCATGCTTACACCCCCAAACTCAGTAGCATCCTTCTGGCACTGCAATACCATTCACTTACAAATATAGTGCTGTTTACCAGCATGCTAAGGCTTAATCCAATGTTTTCCTTTGGGAGACTTTAAGCATCAAGAATTCTACAGCCTGAGTTCTCCTCGATACATAAAAGGTTTCTCAGACAGGAGGAAAACACGGGTGCACACAAACACTGTTCCCCATGCTACCCACGGATTCCACTGAGAATACAAGGACCAGGGGCCCTGGGTGCTCACCTAGTATGGAAGTTCTGAATGTTCACATTTCTATAAGGAGCGGTTTTCCTCTGACACCAAAGCAGCAGACCTTCTTTGGCAGATGTTTCTGTAATGACAGCCAAGAAAAAGTGGCCCCAGGGAAATGCCGCTTAGTTCACTTAGCTCCTAGTCACTTTCGAAACAGACCTCCCAGGGAGTCGATCACCAAATACATCGTCTCTTCCTACAGCCTCTGCAAGTGCATAGGAGCCAGAACCCTGATCTTTGTGAGTAACTTCTGATGACACTTAGGGACTTCAAAAGGACGATGCAGGAGCAATCACAAGCTCCAACATAAAAAGATACTAAAACTAGACTTCAGGGTGGTTGGTGACTTGCCCCTTTTTAAATGAAAATAATTTTTTTTTTTTGAGGCACAGTCTCACTCTGTCACCCAGGCTGGAGTGCAGTGGTGGGATCTTGGCTCACTGCAACCTCCACCTCCCGGGTTCAAGAGATTCTCCTGCCTCAGCCTCCAGAGTATCTGGGACTACAGGTGCCATCACAATGTCTGGTTAATTTTTGTATTTTTAGTAGAGACAGGATTTCGTCACGTTGGCCAGTCTGGCCTTGAACTCCTGACCTCAGGTGATCCACACACCTCAGCCTCCCAAACTGCTGGGATTACAGGCGTGAGTCACTGTGCCCGGCTGAAAATAAATTTTTAAAAACTGTGCGTACCCCATTGTGTGAGGTGACCCTGAGGGCACCTATTATTCAGGACCAGAGACTAAGTGTCCAATTTGAAATAGAGACTGTGGATGCTGACAGACCTTTCCCTGCCTCTTGATTGACTGCATCCTTAAAGTACTAGCAAAGCTTAATACTGAGCACAATCTGTAATTGAAGTGAGTCTTACAGGACAATCGGATCCTTTGCATTCGCTAAATGTTTACTGTACACAATCCTGAAAAATATGCAAACATAAATAGTCTACAGTGCAACTCACATGAAAAAATGAACTGTGTGTAGTTGATGACAACTAATCTGTCATTCATCTGGTTTGTAATTCATACTCTTAGGTAAATGGAATTCACAGATGCTACCACATCTCAAATGTATTCCTTTGCCCAGTGATTTTGTAACACTTAAAGGGTTTTATTGGTAAATTTCAAGTTTGGCCAATTGACATCTCACCAAAAAAAAAAAAAAAAGGAAAAACCCAGCACCATCTGTGATGACCATAAAAATGTGCCGCTCAGACATCCCACAGCTTCAGCTGCAAGCACAGGGCAGGCAACTGACGTGCCAGCTGCAGCCCCCTGAATGCACCACACCCCTGCATTCCCACTGAGGCCACATTCCCCAGAGCTGCTCCAGCCAAAGACTGGGGGGTTAGCGGCAGAGCTGAGACACCCCATGCGACGCGAGACTCCTCTCAGGGCAGCCTAGGATTAAAGACCCCACCAGCCTGGCGAAATTAACCTCAGAACCGCACTGCAGTCCGAGACCTTCTTCCCCAAGCCTCCTCCCTTCCTCTTCTCGGCCCAGGTGTCAGCCAGGAGCTCTGGTCTGAAGGCTCCTCAGGCATCTCCTGCTCCCTCCCCTTCATCCTGCATAGGCATTTTCCCCCAAAAATCTCCTGCACTTCTGGTATAGCCTGAATGTTGGTGTCTTCCCGCCCATCACCAAATTCATATGTTGAAGCCCTAGACCCTAATGTGCCTGTATTTGGAGATGGGGCCTTTGGGAGGTGCTTAGGGTTAGATGAGGTCACGAGGGTGGGGCCCTCATGATTGGATTAGTGTCCTCATAAGAAGAGACACCAGGGAGCCTGCTCACTGGCAGGTTCTCCACCACCCCCACCCACCATGTGCAGCACAGCAAGGCAGCAGCCATGTGCAAGCCAGGAAGAGGGTCCTCACAGAACCAGACCGTGCTGGCACTCTGATTTTGGACTTCCAGCCTCAAGAACTGTGAGAAAATAGAGGTCAGCTGTTTAAGCCACCCATGCTATGGTATGTTTTTATAAAGGCCTGGAAAGACTACAACAATTTCTAGTAAGTCTTGGCACTTGCTTCCTGGAGGACCCAAACCGACACACATCTAAACAGCTCCTCAAAAGCCACTTATATAACTTAGGATTCTGCCTATATTTAAATGCTAACAATTTAGAAATTCCCTAAAGCATGCGGACTCCTAACTAACATGGGGCCTTCCATCTTAGGAAGCGGTTGAAGTTGATTTTTTCAAATCAAAATAATTTTGTAATTATTTATCTAAATTGTCCATTTTAGGCTGGGCACAGTGGCTCACACCTGTAATCCCAGCACTTTGGGAGGCCGAGGCTGGCAGATCACCTGAGGTCAGGAGTTCAAGACTAGCCTGGCCAAGATGGTGATCCCATCTCTACTAAAAATACAAAAATTAGCCAGGCAGGGTGGCGGGTGCTTGTAATCCCAGCTACTTGGGAGGCTAAGGCAGGAGAATTGCTTGAGCCTGGGAGGCGGAGGTTACAGTGAGCTGAGATCGCGCCACTGCATTCCAGCCTGGGCGACAGAGTGAGACTCTGTCTCAAAAACAAAACAAAACAAAAAACTGTCCATTTTAGTTCACACTTTCTTGGACCCATAACCCAGATAAAATACACACACCCCTAAAGTTCCATGTGCTATAACTTGAATGACTCCTGTGAATGTCTCTTAACTAGCAAGTGCTAGTTAAGGGAAAATAAAGTGAAACTGTTAAGACTTAATTAAAATGTGAATTGATATGGACATTGAAATCTGGAACTGCACAGCCAGTTGTTCTGCCTGTCTTTGCAGTCCTGACCAATGTAATTAATGAGAAAAAGTACATCAAGAAGAAATAATGTGATGTATTTAATAGAGTTTAAATAGAATTTACCAGGTTAGAAAAGCAAACAAAGGTATAGTATATCTACAACATCTTAATATTGCTACTGAAGTTTAGATTTACAAGTCACAGAGTTTCACTTAATTTCTGCCTGAATACGTGTGAACACTCTTGGGCCATGAATGGTGAACAAGGCTTTTTCCTCTTTCAATTGGTTAGTACAATCAAAGCCGACCCTCCTCCAACCCCAAATCCATTTTTAGGCTTTCAGCAAAAGGTTAACAAGCTTGTGTGAATTACGTACATACATTACTGGAAAACCTACTCCCGAAAGATGTATGGGAAAGTGGAAATGAGGCCATTTGGCACAAACAGGTCCACACACAAAACCCTGATCATGGGTATAAAAAGCATGTTACAGATTGGCAGTAACATTTGTCATTGCATCACGAAGCACTGAACGACACCCCAAGGAGCTCCATCATCTACTTACATCTGCACTGCCTTCATCAACAGATATATTAATCTCTCATTTTAATTTTTTTTTTTTTTTGAGACAGAGTCTTGCTCTGTTACCCAGGCTGGAGTGCAGTGGTGTGGTCTCAGCTCACTGCAACCTCCACCTCCCAGGTTCAAGCAATTCTCCTGCCTCAGCCTCCTGAGTAGCTGAGATTACAGGTGCACGCCACCACACCTGGCTAATTTTTGTATTTTTAGTAGAGACGGGATTTCACCAGGTTGGCCAGGCTGGTCTCGAACTGCTGACCTTATGATCCGCTCACCTTGGCCTCCCAAAGTGCTGGGATTACAGGCATGAGCCACCGCACCCGGCCTAATCTCTCATTTTCTTTCTTGGAAGTGGCCCATCATTTTGTTGAAGGAAACTCATTCCTCAAAGAATTTGTTTCTAATAACAATGACTTTTTCAACATACCATGCATCATTAAAACAAATAAAGATGATTTTTCTGTAGACTTACAGAAGTTAAATGAGGTTATTAAAAAATTACTCCATGAAACTAAAGCAAATAAAAATATAAATTAGCAAACATTATCTACTGTGTCGGACACTGTAGAAACATCTGAAGAGATCTAGGTACTTTGCTAATAAAATTATAACTTTTTAATGTTTAATTTCTTAGTCTTGTGAAGAGCAGATTAATACAGGCTTTTATCGCAAAATTTTACAAAATATTGTGATTTAGCTATCTTGCTTTGGGCATGTTAATACCAATTTTGGGGAAAACTCTAATGGATAATACCATTCATACCTACACTTGAAATATAATCAAGTTTAAATTCACATTATCACTAATTTAAAATTTGTAACCAATCAGAAACAACTTGAGGTCAACTTCACCTCTGTAATATTTGTGGAAAAAGGATTTGCTAGACCGGCAACAGTGTGAACAAGATTTCTAAAAGTAGTATTTATTTAAAGTGGGTTCGACAGTTTAAATATTTAAATTTAGAAGCACATAAAAACTGATAAAATTATTACAACTTACAATTTTTAAATAAAGCAAGAATTTTAGGAAGCCTCTTGTTTCTTTCATTAGCATAAAGGAAGGTACTGTAATAGAACCATATTGTGCAAAAGTTTTCAAAGTCAGACTATGTATTAATTCAAGCTGGCTGTCATTCCTGAGTTTGAATTGTTTTAATGCCATTAGATTTTAGTTTGATTTTTAGATGACATAAGTGGGTCTCCGGTGCCAGAAGGGAATAATTAAAGTGAATTTGAAGGTCCGTAAGGGCAAGTACTGCAGACTTCATGTCAGCTGGTACAAGTAGGCAAAGTGTTGTTTCTTAATGTTGGTTGATGAGTACCTAAAATCACTTAAAAAGACCAGAGTCTCACGCCTGTAATCCCAGCACTTTGGGAGGCTGAGGTGGGCACATCATGAGGTCAGGAGATCGAGACCATCCTGGCTAACACAGTGAAACCCCGTCTCTACTAAAAATACGAAAACTTAGCTAGCGTGGTGGTGGGCGCCCGTGGTCCCAGCTACTCGCGAGGCTGAGGCAGGAGAATGGCGTGAACCCGGGAGGCGGAGCTTGCAATGAGCTGAAATCGCGCCACTGCACTCCTGCCTGGGTGACAGAGTGAGACTCCGTCTCAAAAAAAAAAAAAAACAAAAAACAAAAAACCAGAGTGAGAGGCTACTCTGGCCTGGCCTGGGCAGAATTATAAATAACGTCTCCACCCCTTACCACTCAGGTACCTGGTTACCTACTAGATTACAGAGTCAGAAGGGGCCAAATAGTTGGGCAATGCAGACAGCCCTGAAACACATTCTGCAGTTACACACTTTGTGATTTAAGGGCCAAACAGGCAAAGTTCTAATTTTAAGAATGCCAATTTGACACTTTTCAACAGTGCTGAATTCATCAAAATATTTGGGAGTGTAGTTGGTATAAAAGACTAAAGATTTTTATCTTCAGTGGCAGTGTTAAGGATTAAGATTCTATGATAATGATGAAACAGTAGTTAGGCCAAAAGATACAGTGACAATAGAGGTCTTGTTTAAAAAGAAAAAGAAGAAAAAAGAAAAAGAGAGGGAGAGAGATAGGGAGGAAGAAAGTGAAGGAAATAACAAACATGGGTTGCAACAGATTCTTTTTTTATACCGGGGGGAAAAAAAAGTGTTTCAGTTGTAAGACTAAAGAACTCTGCCATAGCTGTAAATTTACTAGTATAATAAGCAATCAAGAAGCTCAATAAATGCTCATTTTAAAAAGCGACTTCTGTTCTGAACATGTGCTCATCTTTTGCAAACCTATTCCACCCCCATGAATGAAACAGTGCTGCCGAGGTCTTTTCCTATACGCATACAAAATTTATAAGAACCCACTTACATGTCTCTCATTCAATCATGTAAATGACTGTTGGACTTTAAAATATCTTGCTCAAATTTTAATTCACAAGCTCAATTTACAGATTATACAATTAGACTTTTAACCATGTCTTTTACCTTCAACCGAAATATCCTGAATAGCAAAGCGAAGGATGATGGTCCAGATCATACCCAGGGTCATTTTCACGTTGCCATCAACAATTTCTGCAGGTAAGAAAACAACAAATTAATGTAAAGATAACATAGTCAGTACATAACTTTTTTCCTATATATAAATTTTGACTTCAGAGCTATTGGAAAATGTGCATATGGGAAGACCAGTTTATGTTTTTATAAGCATTGCAGTGTGCCTGGTTATAAATACGGTATTCATAACCAAATGTCTCTAGTTTAAATAAATTCTAAGTTAATAATAAGCACAAACCTTGCATATGTATTATCAATGAAAACCACCCAGGAGTTTCCAAAGTTTTAAGATGCAATAGCTAAGGTTTTTTGTTTTTTTTTTGAGATGGAGTCTCACTCTGTCGCCCAGGCTGCAGTGCAGTGACACAACCTTGGCTCACTGCAACCTCCACCTCCTGGGATCAAGCAATTCTCCTGCCTCAGCCTCCTGAGTAGCTGGGACTACAAGGACTACAGGCATGCACCACCACACCCAGCTAATTTTTTGTAAATTTAGAAGAGACGGGGTTTCACCATGTTGGCCAGGCTGGTCTTGAACTCCTGACCTCAGGTGATCTGCCCGCCTCGGCCTCTCAAAGTGCTGGGATGAGCATGAGCCACTGTGCCCAGCCATGAGCTAAAGTTTTAAATAATCAAATAAAGAGAACACAGTCTCATCTTTACCCTGACCCTTCTTACAGCATTCCGCAGCTGACAAGTAGCAGGACTTAGTTGTGCATACGGAGATATGGGTGGTCATCTCAGCTCCTGCTGACCTCACCAGATTCCCAGTCTCCCACAGAGAACAAAAAGGCCACTTCCTTCCTATTAGTTAGTTCTTATTAAGAGTCATTGGGATGTGTAAGTTCTTTCTCAGTCCTTTAAGTGTTCTGAAGATGACAGAATTATATTTAATTCTATGCTTTACAAAGAACCTAGAGCTTGGTCTCCCACTCATGGTACCATTTGTTCTTATCTTTGTGCACCGAGCGCCCTAGGAGAGAGCCTGATACAAGGCAGGCACAGTAAATGGTGAAAGAGAGGGAAGAAGGGGAGATTTCAAGTTGTAGCCCATACCTACGCTATGAGGTCAGTGTGGCAGACAGGACCACCCACCACACCTCTCACCTTCAGCGCCGATGGACACCAGTTTCACCCCTTTGCTGGCTATGTAATCCAAAGCTTTGTTGACATTAGCAATTTTGTGGAACCGCATTTTTCCCCGGTCAGGTTTGGGCAGCCTTTCTCCTGTTGGATAAAAAGAGAATCATGCAGACATAGAGACAGTGACCTCTTGATGCGGAATCAAGATGCCAAAACTAAGCATCCATTTTTCCCTTAAAAAGAGATGGTTACATGACTATTTCTGAGATGTGTGCCTGGTCTCTCTAAATCACAGCAATGAGGGAACACTAACCCCAAAACTTTCAGAATCAAATGGACCAGCAGGGAGCCATACCATGAAGGACGTATGCTTTTCAGATCTGTAGGGAGAGTCTGGTTTGGCCCATGATCCAACTTACAAATGAGTAAAAAGAGAAGCTGGTTAGAGTCCCTGGAGTATTCAGAGTTGCTGGCTAACGGTTGGAGGAAGTCAGGATGGCCTAGTTAAAATCACAGAGGTGGCTGCCAGGGCTCGTTCGACACCTGATTATGAAGATATATGGATCAGGGCAGATCTGCCATAATCCTTCCCAGTCACACTTCTCCAAAGGTGATCCATTCTCTAGTCCAAAGTCTAAATCAGCCAACTGAAATTCAGGACAAATCATAGCCCCACTGGGATTTTAGCTTATATGTTCAGAGTTCTGCCAACAGGTACAGTAGATTTTTGAATACAAGATGACTTCTGGAATACACTCTAGCTGGACGAAGAGTAGAAAGGGCAGCATGGAGGGAGTTGTGTGAAGTCATTTTTTCTTCTCTTATTTTGTTTCAAGCTTGGTGGTATAAACATTATTTTAATAAGTGATTTTTAAAGAGAATTCACTCCTTTTTTAGAACAGAAAAATAACTCCGGGCAGATTGTTCTTTGGAAAGGTTTTCTTTGGCAATAATACCATGTTCTTGCCCAGCCGAGTTCAAAGCAAACTTCTGATGTAGTCATCTTTAAATAGATGCTCACCTATTGATAACACATAAAAGCATAGGATGGGATATATAACACCAACCTGAGATGACTTCCAAAAGCAGCATGAGCTTCAGGCCATTCCTGAAGTCTTCTTCAATGTTCTCAATCTGGGTGCCGGCTTTCCTTAGGTGGGAGTTACACCAGGCAGTGAAGGTCTGCAAAGAAAACCAAACACAGTTTAGCACAGGCTCATGGGATTTCAGATCCCTTCCTCACAGACAACACTTGACACCTTACATGTTCTTGGAAATCTACAAGGCTGGGGCTGCTTGGGCTTCTAGAGGATGCAGAATTTGATGGAAAGAAGAACTGGAAACCCAAAAGAACGATTTTAGTAAATTTTCCACTTTAGAGACAAAAACTCTTTTATTGGATATTCCAACCTGAAGAATTTTTGCCTTCCATTTAAAAAGACACCACATTTATACCTGTATCTTCACCTTTTGAAAACCTTTTACTTTGTAGAAAAGATAGATTAAATTAAGATGTGCTTATTTCTTGCTCACAAATATGCAAAATACGCTTGCTTGCAGCAGAATAGACGAATAAATAACAGTGTTTTGTTTTGTTTTGTTTTGGAGAAGGGTCATCCAGCTCTGTCACCCAGGCTGGAGAACAGTGGTGTGATCATGGCTCACTGCAGCCTCGACCTCCCAGGCTCAACTGATCCTCCTGCCTCAGCGCCCTAAGTAGCTGGGACTATAGGCATGCACGATCACACCTAGCTAATTTTTTTTTAAGAGATGGGGTCTTGCTATGCTGCCCAGGCTGGTCTCAAACTCCTAGACTCAAGCAATCCTCTTGCCTCAGTCTCCCAAAGTGCTGGGATTACAGGCATGAGCCACCGTGCCATCTAAATAATGTTTAAAGAATGTTCAAAGGCCAGGTGTGATGACTCAACACCTGTAATCCTAGCACTTTGGGAGGCTGAGGTGGGTGGATCACTTGAGGTCAGGAGTTTGAGACCAGCCTGGCCAACATGGTAAAACCCCATCTCTACTAAAAATACAAAAATTAGCTGGATGTGGTAGCATGCGCCTGTAGTCCCAGCTACTCAGGAGGCTGAGGCAGGAAAATAGCTTGAAACCAGGAGGCAGAGGTTGCAGTAAGCCAAGATCATACCACTGTACTGCAGCCTGGGTGACAGAGTGAGACTCCGTCTCAAAAAAAAAAAAAAAAAATGTTCAAAATGTCTTGCTTTAGAGGAGAGGGTGGGTGATATTGTGTAGCAGAAAGAATAGAGAAGGGACCCATAACCAGTGATAACCTACAACTAGTTTATCTTGGGTGAACAACAGTTTTAAGCTACTAATTAAATCAATTAAACAAATTTGCAGTATAGTCTATCATTGAAAAAATAATAACAATAACCTCCTACAAGCATATTCCAAGCACTGGAATAGATCCTGGATCTCAAAGGTGACTATATTCAACCCTGCCTTTGGAAGAGATCACAGTCCAGTCATATTAACAAATTACTAGGGCAAATCTTCAGCTGAAAATGGACCATATATTAAGTGACATCCAAAGTTATTCTGTTTATTTTTCCAG
This sequence comes from Symphalangus syndactylus, assembly GCF_028878055.3. Classification (NCBI taxonomy): domain Eukaryota; kingdom Metazoa; phylum Chordata; class Mammalia; order Primates; family Hylobatidae; genus Symphalangus; species Symphalangus syndactylus. Next base: position 81,162,261 of record NC_072434.2, on the reverse strand, counting down.
CTTCTTTTAACTTGGCTTCCACTTGTGCCCTATTTCCTGCCAAAACCAGATTAGAAATGTTTCTGGCAGCTGCTGGCTAAGCATGCAAAATGTCCCCTCATCCCACAACAGCTGCTGGGCTTCAGAACAAAGTGCCTGGCACATCAAACTGGGGAGTAGGGGACAAACAAACAGGGTTTGTGTTCAAGATGAAAACGTCAACCTATCAAAAACAGGGCTGCTTCTAAGTCAGACTACAGAAAGAAAAAAGTGTCCATAAAAATGATTTTCCTGGGTAATAAAGAGGATTTTCAAATCTGACTAATAGTTCCTCCTTTCAAGAAGGAGGTGACAGCACTTAATTCAAGGACAAAAAAAAAAAAAAGAAGAAGGGATTTTTTGGATTTACATAATAAATTTTACCCTGAGAGCCTAAACTAACAATTATTTCTAAGCTTTAGTCAGGTCTAAACAGAAAAGATACTCTAAGCCATACACTTTTTATTTTTTTTTTTTTTTTTGAGACGGAGTCTTGCTTATCTCCCAGGCTGGAGTGCAGCGGCGTGATCTCGGCTCACTGCAACCTCCGCCTCCCAGGTTCAAGTGATTCTTCTACCTCAACCACCCTACTAGCTAGGAATACAGGTGCCTGCCACCACACCTAGCTAATTTTTGTATTTTTAGTAGAGATGGGGTTTTGCCATGTTGGCCAGACTGGTCTTAAACTCCTGACTTCAGGTGATCCACCTGCCTCGGCCTCTCAAAGTGCTGGTATTACAGGAATGAGCCACCACACTCAGTCTTAAGCCATATACTTTAGATCTATACCCAATCAATGTGGTAGCTCCTAGCCAGAAGGAGCCACTTAAACTTAGACTAATTAAAATAAAATTTAAAAATTAGCTCCTCAGTTGCACAAGTAATGTTTTAAGTGATCAAAAGCCACATGTGGCTAGTAGTATTGGATGGTGCAAATATACAACATTCCTATCGTCACAGAAAATTCTATTAGACAACACTATAGATAATTAAGTTTTGTTTTTTGAAGGTAAGATTATAAGAATTCATTACTTATTTTTTAACATATTAATTTTATGTATTTATTTTTTGAATGAGTAATAGGTTTCCTTGGTTCAAAAATTCAAGTGGTAATGGGGTGGGGGGAGGGGGGAGGGATAGCATTAGGAGATATACCTAATGTTAAATGACAAGTTAATAGGTGCAGCACACCAACATGGCACATGTATACATATGTAACAAACCTGCACGTTGTGCACATGTACCCTAAACCTTACAGTATAATTTAAAAAAAAGGAAAAAAAATTCAAGTGGTACAAAAGGATTTAAAAAAAATCCATGCTCTCACCTTTGTTCCTTGGCTACCCAATGCCCTACCCCATGAGGAATGAAGCTATCAGTCTCTTGCATATCCCTTCAGTGGTATCTGTGTATACATAAACACACAGACACACATGTCTTTTTTTTTCCCTTTGGTCCCTTTAACACAAATCATAGGATATACATTGTTCTATACTTTGCTTGGCACAGTGGCCCATGCCTGTAATCCCAGCACCTTGGGAGGCCAAAGTGGGTGGATCACTTGAGATCAGGAGTGCGAGACCAGCCTGACCAACATGGAGAAACCCTGTCTCTACTAAAAATACAAAACTAGCTGTACATGGTGATGCACACCTGTAATCCCAGCTACTCGGGAGGCGGAGGCAGGAGAATTGCTTGAACCCAGGAGGCCGAGGTTGCAGTAAGCCAAGATCGTGCCATTGCACTACAGCATGGGAAACAAGAGTGAATCTCCGTCTCAAAAGCAAAAAAAAAAAACAAATGAACAATATATATAACCTAGAGATCATTCCATATCAGTATAAAGTCTTTGTTTTTATGGCTGTATAGTATTCCACTATAGTGTATAAACCGTATTTTATGTAACTAGCTCCCTATGAATGAATATTTGGGTTGTTTCCGGATAATTAAGTTATTACAGTAAAATACACCCCAGGCCCCATCTTCAGCAAGTAAAATTACTTTAAAGGAATTTTAAAAACTGACAATATTAAGACTAATCACATACCTGAGTTTCTGGGAAAGGCACAAAAGAATAGTAGGTTGTTAAAAAAAAAAAAGCGACTGATGGACAGAACATATAATGATATAAACAGTTATAAAGTTTTTAAAATTTAAATTCTACTTAAAAAGTGGGCAAATATTGCTGGTGAAAGTCGTCATACTTTGTCTGTTATTTAAGTCTTTTCATAATACAGGCATCAGAAGCACTTCTGGATATATCCCTAAAAGCTGCTCATGAAATCCCAAGCTTCCTGACCCCACACCACAGAAAGTCTGTTTGAAACTACCTGTTTTTTGTTTGTTTGTTTGTTTGTTTGTTTGTTTCTGTAAAAAGATAAGAAGGTCTTGCTCCGCTCCGTCACCCAGGCTGGAGTGCAGTGGTGCGATCACAGCTCACTGCAGCTTTGAATTCCTGGGCTCAGCGATCTTCCCACCTCAGCCTCCTGAGTTGATACTACCTTTTTATAGTACATACAATGAAGGTAATTTACCATAGGTAATTATCTACTTGTACAAATCCAGAGAAGGTCAATTTATTTAGTTAAGCCTAATGAAGTTTCCCTATCTTTAATGAATACTCCTAAGAGTCAACAAAGGTGGTGACTAACTTAAATGCACAAAAAAGACTCCAGCTGTTCTGTGGTAATAGCTTATAAAAAGCCCAGTGCCCTCTGAAAATGAATTTTAAGCTTTATTAGAATGTTTAATTTTTATCCTATTTCCTGTTTTAATTACCATTGCCTAGGGAGACTGTTCCTGTGCATCCCCTAACACCCCTGTTTCTGTGAAAAGTCTGTCAACCATGGAGAAGATAAAAACAACAGTAGCAACAAAACCCCACACATTTGACCCAAAGACTTCTTTGTGAACTTTCTTATTGTTTGTATTGCAACATGCATCTTTAGGGTTCTTGAAAACTAACCCTTAGAGAACTAAAGTGGGAATGAAAGTGGGTCCGTGCGATTCTGGAGGCAGGCTCCTCGGCTTAAAACAGATTACCAAGCCATATGTCCTTTCTTAAGGGAAACGTGCTTTACTGAATCAGACACAGACCATAGAGGAAAGAGGCCAACGTCTCCTCAACTTATAGCTCAATCCAGAAGCTGCTCTGGCACATGCGGAACACTCCAACCTCCCCTCTTGTTTTCAACTTAAAGCCTCCTCTACCTCTCTCCTGAACAACAGCTTATTCCCTGTTTCTCTGCACCTAGCCATAAATATAAACACTTTCAGCATCCCAAAAGTAGGCACTAAAAAGTTTCAGAGCCACAAAAAGAAGACCGAGATGGGAAACCACAAAACCATCTATCCCCAGAAAGAAAAGACAGATGTTTGTAGTCCTGGCCAGGCGTGGTGGCTCACACCTGTAATCCCAGCATTTTGGGAGGCCGAGGTGGGTGGATCACTTGAGGCCAAGAGTTCAAGACCAGCCTGACCAACACAGTGAAATCCCATCTCTACTAAAAACATAAAAACTTAGCCTGGCATGGTGGCGCATGACTGTAATCTCAGCTACTCAGGAGACTGAGGCAAGAATTGCTTGAACCCGGGAGGCAGAGGTTGCAGTGAGCCAAGATGATGCCACCGCACTCCAGCTTAGGCAACAGAGTGAGTCTCTGTCTCAAAATAAATAAATAAATAAATAAAAAGACATGTTTCTAGTCCTTACCACCCACCACAGAAGTTAAGACAAAGCTAAGGAAAACAGTGTTCAACAGTGTTCTATAGATGGAAATGCGGTGGAAGACAGTCTCACTATGTATATTCCTTAGACAGCTGGAACAAATATTAGGATCTCTTTCCTAAACATAAAGAATTGCAACCAGTGAGTCCCTGGCCAGGGTGGGCAGTCTGCGGGTGCGATGCTCCCCACTGGCTATACAGGCCTTCCCTGGATGCAGATGGAAACTCTTCTGGGCACCATGTTCCTGTGCCTTGGAGTCATACAGATGCTTTCGTGTGTAAGGACTGAAGGATACTCGAATGATCAGCAGTCTCTGCCTCCATTAGATTCCTGAACATGATCTAGAACAGTGGTCCCCAACCTTTTTTGGCACCAGGGACTGGTTTCATGGAAGACAATTTTTCCACGGATGGGGGGGTAGGGAAGGGGGATGGTCTCAGGCTGAAATTGTTCCATCTCAGATCATCAGGCATTCGATTCTCATAAAGAGTGCACAACCTAGATTTCTGGCACACACAGTTCACAGTAGGGTTTGCACTCCTATGAGAATCTGATGCTGCCGCTGATCTGACAGGAGGCGGAGCTCAGGTGGTAATTCAGCCATGGGGAGCAGCTTCTGCTCACTTGGTCATCCGCTGCTCACCTCCTGCTGTGCAGCCCGGCTCCTAACAGGTCACGGACCAGTACCAGTCCACAGTCCGGGGGTTGTGAGCCCCTGATCTGGAGACCCAGAGGATGTTCTTCAACCTCCAAAACATGGTGGTTGAGGAAATATCAGTTGAAGAGGTTTTCCAGAGCATTTGCTGGCTACAATGGTCAGTCTCATTCAGTGGCGGAAGACACTATTGCATCTTTCTTGGAGGACTTGCTAGCAAAGTCCCTAATCCGTGGGAACTACAAGAGTATTGCCTTTCTCAAAGTGAAATTATGTAACAGGACAATCAGCACAATGTGCTTAACGGCAAAAAGAAAATGTGCATGTCCTTACTGAATTGTTGAGACAAACCAGTGTTATTCAATCGCTAAGCATCTGTATTTGATTTCTTTTTAAGTTAATGAAGGCTACAGTCACATCAACCTACATTCCCTAAGGTAAAGGTAGGAAAAGTCTTTTAATCAAAATGAGTGAAAAATATGATTATTTACATCATCCTCTTTGACTACGCATGTGCACAATTTTACCTAGAAGAGATTATTACCTAGGTACACAGACGGGGACGCGAAAAATCAACCATGAGTCTGACACGGTTCCCTGAATATCAGTCCATTTCACTTTTCAGTGAATTATTAATTATTTTAGTAATACGGTTCTAAGTCTGGGCTGGCTTCTGTAAAACTATCTGTTCAACCTTCATCATTCCATTTTCTCCAAAAAAAAAAGAAATTTGGCAACATATCTATACATTTCCTTTATACTTCTTTAACCAGCTTTTTCTTTAATAATAATTACATAAAACAATCATTTCAGATCACATTTCCTAAAATGGAAACTCATCCCAGATGTAGGGCTTTTCTGAATGAAATGAACCAGAGTCTGCTGAGGACTGGGATACCTGGGCACAGCAGAAAACTCAGGGGTGAGCAGGCCTGAAGAACATGTAGCTTTTAAACCTACCAATTATAAGACAGTATTGTCTGTCAGGTGAAAAATGGTCTGGGGTGCTGCTGAGCGTTCTCTGTTGAAGTTGCATATCATTTACTTTCCTCAGGGAGCTGAGACATCAAGAGGTCTGCTCAGTCAATTCCAAGCCTTCCCCAACACTCATCATGACCTGCATCCTGTAGGGTGGGACAACTAAGCCCCAGCTACAGCGGCAGTGGTCCCCGAGACAGGGCACGGAGGACAGGCAGAGCTCGGTCCAGCCTGCAGTCATGGCTCAGAACTCGAATCGTATTTCTGACTCTGACACCATGCAATTATTTGTCCTTCACATCCCGATCCTTTCCCAGATATATATATATATATAGACAGTCATTTGTCATGATCAGCGTTACGAAATAGTTCAAAAGATTATTGTGAGGAGAAGAAAGAGGCCGGCCAACACTACCTGTGTCACGATGGTTCTGAACACCCTCTCGTGTGACTATTGGAAACCACTGGAAACCACAGCGCTAGTAAACTGCTGTTCTAAAAATGCCCCATTCATTTTTCTATTTGCAGCAATCACTTTAATAGTGTTCTTTTCCACTTCACAAATTCCCAATTTGCCAAGATTACCTCTAATCGGTTTCCTGGTTCTTTTTAAATATTAGAAAAACAAGGAGGCTCTGGAAAGCTGAATATGTTGTAAAAATCATTGACTAAAGTGGAAGAGGAAGGTCAAAGCTATCTCTCCAAAGTAAATGCAATTTCAGCTTTACCCTTAAGAAAGGAGGCTCTGCCCTCATAGACAGTAGATGGCCTAACCGTCTGTGAGGGCAAAACGTCCTGCAATCTGCGTGGAGCAGAACATACTGGTTCACTACAGAGCGTCTCAATCCCCCTGGCCAGCAAGGCCCGAAAGGTACATACATCACATGAACTGCACTGGATGCGGTAACATCTCAACCAATGAGCTGCCCCAGAATCACCAGCAGCAACCTTACATTTAAATGTTCAGACACTCAACCATCTTGAAAAACATTTAGAGAGTGTTGGCATCTACACTAAAATCAAGAAAGTCTACACTAACATCAAGGAAGTTCTCTAGATCCAGAAGCCACTCACAGTGGTGACTAACCATTCAGAGTAACGAAAACTGAATAATCATGACTTTGAAAATATCCCTCCAAATCTTCAATGTTGCCAAGTACTCAGATACACCTTTCAACTATCTACACAAGATTTTAAAAATTTAATCAAAGTAAGGATTATGTAAATGAGTATGTTAATCCCAAGGATTTTGCTTGTGCTACAATCAATTATCAGGATGTCCTGGAAGTCCATTTGGGGCCTTAATGTTCTCATAACTTACATAACTAGGCATCTAACTATGCAGCAGCCCTTTTATTCTCTGCCCACGAATCTCTGCTTGGTCTCCAAGGTCCTGTTAGATAACATGGTATGCAACAGCTCAGTTCAGCAATCCCTAAAACACACAGCCCTTAAATCTGAACCCTGGCTTTGTGACCACCTTAGTGTCTAGTGTGGGCAGGTCGGCTCATCTCTCTGTGGCTTGTTCCCTCCCCGAAGAAATGCACTATGATGGCTAGGTGCAGTGGCTCATGCCTGTAATCCCAGCACTTTGGGAGGCTGAGGCAGGTGGATCACGAGGTCTAGGAGTTCAAGACCAGCCTGGCCAATATGGTGACACCCCATCTCTACTAAAAATACAAAAATTAGCCGGGCGTGGTGCCTCACGCCTGTAGTCCCAGCTACTCAGGAGGCTGAGGAAGAAGAATCACTTGAACCCAGGAGGCAGAGGTTGCAGTGAGCTGAGATGGTGCCACTGCACTCCAGCCTGGGTGACAGAGTGAGACTCCATCTAAAAAAAAGAAAGAAAGAAAGAAAGAAAAAAGAAAGGAAAAGAAAAGAAAGGAAAGAAAAGAAATGCACTATGAATCTAACTCAGTTTGCTGTGAGGTATGATGGATTATAAGAGACTAGGAAACATTTCTATGTGCCATAGAAATATAAAGAAGAGCAATCAGTGACGGCAATTCCAAGAAACTTGAGCAGTGCTGTGGGGTTTAAACTGAAAGAGAATTAAATCATTCTAAAATCTTACTCAGGTAGGGCGAGATTGCTCAGAAAAATAAAGACAGCCTATAGTCACGATTTAAGCCTACTTGAGCATAGGAGATATTCCGCCTCCAATAACTAAGGAAAAACATGCTGTTGCTTAGCACAATTCATGGAATGTTGCTGCAGACAGAAAAGGGGTGCAAGAAGGTCTGTGATCTAAGAATCCAGAGTCCTGCCAATTCTTCATCTTTTCCAGATTCATCACAAGTATTCATACCCCTGCTGGAGAGCAAAGAGCATCATTAACATATCTTCATTTCCTCTGGTTAGAAAGTGTTCAGAACATCCTTTTTTACCTATAGGAGGCAAAAATATTGCCCATGCAATTGAAATAAACTTATTATTAAGGGACAATTAAAATAATGGGTGACATTTGAATCAAGACTTGGTTCATAATACACCAGGTCCAAAGAGCCTTAAAATTAACTCTTGTAAAAAGGCAAATCCCATTACTTTCCACTGCAAAAGGAAGACCCACAACCGGTTTCCCAGGCTGTTACATGTCTGTGTGCATACATATTATTAATCAAAAAACCCAACACAAGGTAGTCTCTAATCCTGCCTTATTCACCTCTGCCATCACTCAGAAAACCCAGCACCCAGCAGGTGCACCTGCATTCGCACACAGAGCTTGTATCTGTTAAAGTTTTCAATACTTCCAAGTTTAAACTGTGATGATCTCAGTTATAAATAAAGCAGAACTTCAACAGTATCAAAAGGCCGTTTTTATTAGGTTGGTGCAAAAGTAATTGCAGTTTTTACCACCAAAAGTAGTGAGTAAAATAATAGCTTGCGTGCCAGTTACATTGATATAGACACTGATATATACCCAAAGACAAGGTAAGAGAAAGAGAGGCAGCCTTTTGTTCTGTTGATTCTCCCGACAAACTCTGCCTGTATGCAGGATTCAGAGTCTTTTTCTACCCAATGCCATTGTATATCTAATGATCTCAAATTAAAGGGTAGGAAAGCTCACAAACAAGTCAAGCTTTTTCCAAGGCACCACGACCACCACCATTTGAACATTCTAAGAAATGCTGGTGAAAGTGACACACAGAGAAGCAATGATGTTTGTTTTGTGCTCTGGACAGTGCCCAGAACACAGTGGCATTCAGTAACTATTTGTTGAATAAGATCTCATTTGTCACACTTTCTGGAACCAATCAAAGAGGATAGAAGTCAAATTTTTTTTTAATAAAAAGAAACCTGAGAAGCTAAAAATGTGTATCTGCTCAAGTTCCAGGTTTTTAAAATTTATTATTATCACGTCAAACTTAACTACAGAATCCTTAAACGTTAAGAAAGATTCTATAATCTTGCCAAGAAAAAAAAAAAGAAAATACCTTGCAAAAATAACAGGCAACCTCACAGCTGAGGGTATGTAAAAATAGAATCAGGCTAATGGATGACACTTTAAGTGGAGAGGTTAAAGATGGTTCTCCCAGCACTTGAAATGATTGTCTTATCCAGGTCTGGTTTTAATCAAATTCTGCACCACAAATTTCAGGCTTCCACTGCCAGGCTCACAAGACTGATTTCCATTTAGTCCATGGGCTGTTCAAAATACAGAAAGAAAGGCACTAAGCTCTGAGACTGTGTAACAGGAAACACTCTTTTCAGGGTTTTCAACAAAGCCAAATCTAGCCCCGACTAATACTGGTTTGAGGAATGACCTCTCCGATACATGGAATCACCCCCATAACTTCCAGAAAGGATGGAAACTATGGAATTTGGAAAGGTGAAATGTCCGACAAGGCTACTTTATACAGGGAACAATCTATGCTCCAATGGGAAGCTTGTGCATTGTCCATAAGCAGCCCGGTTAGGCTCTTCTACAAATCTATAGGTCACAGACAACTGAGAGCAATGCAAGATAATTCTGTCTACAGACATTCAAATACATCAAAGTAGAGGGACACTCCCCCTCCCACAGAAAAAAGGGCCCCTCCAGGTGCACGTTCATTTCATTCCCGCTCCACAAATGTGTCTTACTCTTTGGATGCTCTTTCGGACTGGTTGTAATGGCTTACCAGTTTTCTCATTAATCAGTTGAAGAACAGCTTTAAATATTCATCTTTATATTTGTATGAGAGTCATGATTCTACTTTTATTTGAGAATTGTACTTTAATACTTTCTGGGTCTTTCTTCTGAGAAGAGTCCAACATTCCAATAAGCTAAAATATTCATTTTCTGATATAAATTTTATTAGTTTTTGTGATATTATATATATATTTATACACACAGAGATATATATATATATATATATGTTTTATCCATTGTTCTTGGCTCATAACTCTCATAGCCCTTGTTACAGTCTTTTGCTGTCATGCTAGGGTGGCTCAGGCCTCAGGGGCAGGCTTTCCCTGGAGGGACTCTAATTTTCCCTTGCCTTTCTGGCTTGGAGCTGGCCGTAAAGCAATGATCTGACCTACCTTGTCTGACTGTAGGTCATAAGACCCTCATTTCAGAAGGAGTCCTGCCACAAACCTGGGAGAAAGGAGGCTGCACAGAGAGGCTAAGAAGAGTCTGAACAGACAGGCCTTGCGGGGATTTCCCACTCAGCCTACTAGTATTAGATCACAGCCTTTTTGTCCAATCGCATTTCCCCACGGTTCTCCAAGCTTCAATTATGTCTATCCAATGAGGTCTCCTTCAAAAGCCCAAGAGGATGGAGTTTGGAGAGCTTCCTGGTAACTGAACACGTGGAGGTTCCCAGATGGTGACCTGCTGGGGAGGGCATAGAAGCTCTGCACCCCTTCCCCCCCATACCTTACCCTATGCATCTCCTCATCAGTATCCTTTTAAATCTCCTGTATCATAAGCCAGTAAATATAAGTACCTGTTTCCTTGAGTTCTGTGAGCTGCTCTAGCAAATTGATCAAACCCAAAGAGGCATGAGAACCCCAATTTTAAGTTGGTTGGTCATTAGTTCTGGAGGCCTGGACTTGAGATGGTGTCTGAAGGGAGGCAGTCTTGCGGGACTGAGCCCTCAACCTGTGGGATCTAATGCTATCACCAAATGGACGGTGTCAGCATCAAATCCACTGGAGCACACCCAGCTGGTGAACGGATTGCCTGCTTGGTGTACGGGGTGGTGGAAAGCGGGAGCAGACCATACACATTTGGTCACAGAAGTCTTCTGGGTTGACTGTTGTGGTGTGAGAAGAAAAAAACAGTTTGAGTTTTTTCCACACTCAACTTCCATGAGGACAGTGACTAATACACAAGAATGATACACAGAACTGAAGCCCATCATATGTTGATCTCAAATTACAGTATGCTTCCCTTGTCCTGTGAAACTAATGACTGTCTTAAGTTGAAGCTTATACACTCCTTTTCCACATCAAATTCTACATTTAAAACTCCGTATGCGTCCTCACGTTCCCTCTTATCTTGATCACCATAAATAATACTAAATTTGGGTTCAATTATTTAGCATTTTTCCTGTTTCATAAAGATCTTACATTTATCAAGAAGCTAAAGTATTTCCATCTGTTAATTTCCTTCCTGCTTAAGAAAATTTCCTACAAACATTTTATTACCATTTGCAGGAGTCCTTAATACTCAGTCTCCTAATTCTGATTTTTCAGCTGCAATTACTTATCTCTACCTCTCTTTAATCCTCAAATTAGAGTGAAGCAACATAACAAGGTCACCAAACATTCCGAGCTGTGGATTCCTGAAGCTAGTTTACAATTCAATCTAGCTCTACATTAATTCCAAGGTGTTTTAAAATTCTTGAAACAAGATTATAATTATTAAAAAAAAAAAAAAGATAGAGCATTCTCTCTCCTAAATGAGGGTTAGCAAATGATCCTGATGAAACCCTCCCGCAATCTTTTAACTGTTAAATTCAAGAGTGAAGACTAGAAATATGAAGATTCTTCCCAAACTATTTTAGGGCTGGAAGCATATGTTAAACTAACCAAATCCAATTATCTTTAGAATCAATGTCTAAGTCATGTTTGCTCTAAAAGGCAAAAAAAAAAAAAAAAAAAAAAAAAAAGGTAGTACGCCCAAAGGAACGCATGAAAGCTATTGGTGCCTGGTCATCTGAGCTTCAAGATTTTCTAAGCCAGGAGCCTGACTTAGCCACTAGCTGAATGTTGTGTGGGGTCACACCTGCCTCCCCGAGGCTGGCACAAACTACGTGGAGAATTCCTCTGAGGACTTTCTGGTAAGTAACCATATTAAGGCTCCCAACAAACAGCCTTACATCTGATTGATCCAGAGCTATGCTTCTCAAAATAACTTGTTCCCTTGGAGCCTGGGTAATTACGTGCAAGATGTGGCTCTGTGACACGGCAGACCCAACTGTTGCTCAATTTTAGGCAGCAGCAGCAACAGCAGCAGCATTCATTGTACTTTCCTCATTCTCTTCTTAGGGATGCATTCAAGCTAAAAGAAAAGCACACTGATGATTCTCCCCTCAACCCATCCAGCAACTGGGGAAGCAGCTTGTACTACACAGACAACAAAATAAATATTCTTTGATTTAAGTTCACCATACTGCTACTATTTTCAGGGACCCAAATAAATGGCTGCCTACACACAGAGATGCAAGCATTCATTTAGAATGAAACAGCTCTCTGTAATACACCATATTCTCTGCATTGCTGTCCCAGACCAGAGAACAATTCTAAGTAAGGAACAGCCCACAGTCAGGTACATCTATAGCTTTCCCCTACATATGGGGAAAACTCTGATTAACATATGCAATTAAAACAGAGAAGCTGGGCATTTCCAATGTTCCTGCCAACTCCACACCGGAGGGAACCAAGCTGGGATTTCCTCCACCAAGAGTTCTTCCCCAGGGCTCCGGCTGACTGGTATTCAGGAAAATGGGTAATAAAGTCTTGACATCCGGAGCCATTTCAGACCATAGCATATTAGAGTATAAAATACACAAATAGATGCTTCTAGACTATAGCATAAAGTGAGCTAGTAGGCACTTGGCAAAATGTACACACTTGTTTTCTCCAGGCTGTGACTTCTTTAATATTTAAAAACTTCTAATTTTAAAAAGTAATGTTTCCTAAATATTCTACAATAAACAGGTATTTCTTATGCAATTATTTAAATACATATCTTTAAACAATAATTCAGGAGAGCATAAACATTCGTTAGCCTAGACTTCTAAGTTACTTTCTTTGCCCTTCCCTAGTTGTCTGTAAAGATGCCGGCTAGCTTTACTTCACTAATCGTCCATATTCCTAATGGAAGGGGAAAAAAACGACCTAACTTGGATCCAATCCAGCAGTCCTAGAGTTCTGAAGTTAATTTTGCTCAATGAAGTGCTACTTCAAGACTTTTTTACAGCTTCACATTCAAATCCCTGTTTTGACATCACATTTTAAAATCCTACTGGAAAGGGTACACACTGCCCTATCCTAGGACTACAGAACAGAAATCCTTTAGAGTCCTTAATATCCAGTTACCCAGATACCAGTTACAGCAGTAGAACTCACCGTCACACATCAGGCATTTCTGACACGATTTTTCCTGCTTCCCTACCAAGTCCTTAAAGGCCTCTCATGGTGACAGCCCTACCTGTGTCTCATTATAGAAATGAGGGAACATGTTCTATTCAACATGATTTATCACACAGTAAATACATTTGTCACCATTTCACTGCTAGATTTTCAAGTGCCTAAACATGGAAATAAATTCTTATAATTTTCAGAAAAGACATACTGTCGAAAGAGCAAATCTACAGACAGGACTTTGGTAACTGGTCCAGATCTTTAAGTAAGGTTTAACTCTTAGTTTTGCAGATGTGTAAAATAAGTATCATTAATGCCTGGCCCATATTAATAACAAATTGTCTAAAGTGTAAGTATATATGATATTTATGAAACCATATACATAGCATATAATACAAAACCAAAAGTATAACAGCGACCCCCATTTCAGAGGGCAACCTGGCCCACAGGAGGACTCAGGTGGGCTGGCGGCCCCACAGCCCTCCAGTCACAGGGCTCACTCTCACGGTGTTCTACAAAGCTTGGTCTTCTAAAAGATGTATGAATTAAAAGGTTCAGAATTACTAGACTATATATGAGATATATATACATATATCTCAAAGTATTAAAAATCTCACTTCACCAACATTTACTTTTTTTTTTTTTTTTTTTTGAGACGGAGTCTTGCTCTGTCGCCCAGGCTGGAGAGCAGTGGCACGATCTCGGCTCACTGCAAGCTCCGCCTCCCGGGCTCACGCCATTCTCCTGCCTCAGCCTCCCGAGTAGCTGGGACTACAGGCGCCCGCCACCACGCCCGGATAATTTTTTGTATTTTTGGTAGAGACAGGGTTTCACCGTGTTAGCCAGGATGGTCTCAATCTTCTGACCTCGTGATCCACCCGCCTCGGCCTCCCAAAGTGCTGGGATTACAGGCGTGAGCCACCGCGCCCGGCCAATTTTTAAAGTTCCAGAAATAGGCCAGCACTTTCAGAAAAGGCATTACTACCCTATGTATAAATTACTTGGGGAAAAAAAAATCACTTAGGTGTCAGTATGATTTTAACCTTCCGTGAGGCTGCCTGTGTATGCCCGCAGAACAGGGAGACCAAAGTTTGTAGTCTAAACTGGGCCACTTCTGAGAGTCAAAGGAGGTGCTATTTATAATTCATCTGGGACAAAAGCCACAAACTGGGATTGTCCTGGACAAACCTGGAGGTAGGGTCACCCTACCTCTGAAATTACTCCAACCACCTTGGTGTCAGTTCATTTCATAAGGAACAGAAGTCCTGAGAGACGAAGTGACTTGCCCAAGGTCACCGGCTACTGTGCTGCTCCTCACACCATCTCTCATCTTTCAGGGTTAAAATGAAAGCCCTCCCAGCACTTTTCTGGGGCTATCCAGAACATTCCCAGATATATGGGAATTCACATCTCTAACAGGGCAGGGGCCTGCTCTGTCTAAATAAATTCCCCGGAAGCAGTCTTGGCAAGACGGCCCCTAAAAATAACCTTTGCCAGTCTTGGCAAGACGACCCCTAAAAATAACCTTTCCCGAAGAACCTTTTCAATGTCTGTTCTGCTCCTTCCTCTGGCTGTACTCCGTGGGTGGTGGAGGAAATACAGATGCAGAAGTATCAAATGCAGCATCCTCAGACATTGTTCCCACCTCCTGTCTCAAAGTCAGGCTTATCACTCCAAGCAGTAACAGCAATGGTCAGTGGAGCTAAGAGAGGACTCATCTCAATAAACCTGATGGGGATGAAGGTCAGTTTATAAGATCAGGGTGCAGTACGAGGAGAGGGGTGTGCCTCACATACAGTAAATATGCTACCAGTACTGACTTCACACCTGGGCAGTGTGGTAAGCCATCCACATATACAGGCCTCCCCATCTTCTGCTGAGCCTGAAATTCACTGGAATTAGACAACAGGGTTATTGTCTCAGAAAAGTCACCTTTAAAAATATCAGTGACAATTAGCTGGGTGTGGTGGTGCGCACCTGTAGTCCCAGCTACTCGGGAGGCTAAGGCAGAAGAATGGCTTGAACCCAGGAGGCGGAAGTTGCAGTGAGCCAAGATGGTGCCACTGCACTCCAGTCTGGGCTATAGAGAGAGACTCCATCTCAAAAATAAAATAAATAAAATAAAATAATAAAATAAAAATATCAGTGATCCCTAGAAAGGCAGATCTTGGGAATCTTTCGTTTTTAGGCATAGACAATGATGACAGTAAGTGCATGAAAAATCACAAGGAGAATATGGGGCTTGGGGGTGGTGTACAGGTGGGGCAGGCCTAGGTGGCCAAAGGCAGCTGCGGGAGGTAGGGGGCCTTGGGAAAGAGGATTTTGAAACAGGGTAAAGCAACAAGCAGTACTCATCAGCCTACTTCACAGTTTTACTTTGTGCCAGTTTCTTTCATAGTAAAGTTTTTATTAGCCATTCAAACTTATTTTCCTTTTAGTCATCCCCTATTCATGAAGCTTGGTTTTTCCCTGGCCTACTGGATACAGAGAGATTCATTATATTCTCTCTGCTTTGGGGTATGTTTAAAATTTCCCATAATAAAACATTAAATAAATAAACAGGACTTTTTAAAATGCAAAGTGAGTTCTCAGTACTCTGCCATTTCAAAACACGCTAGGCTCAGGCCCCATGGAGCTGTGATCTGAGAGGGCATTCCTGTAGATAAAGACACGGCACCCGTAGGAGGATAACTCTAATCTATGCTCCTGCCTCTGAAAGTCTCATTTTCTAGTTCCAAAAGGGAGTTGATTCAGTATCTCAGGCATCCTGAGCTCTGGTTTCTTTTGGAAGTGCATCAGACATACCAGCGTTCACTCCGATAATGTGCCCTTCATGGCACAGCCCCTAAAAGTACTGAGAGGTTTAACTGACTTCTCCTGTGGCCCCTTCCCTCCTACTTTGGTATTTCTGTTGGACAATGCAACTGCTAAAGCTTGACGTGGGGAAAATCTTGGAATGACAATATGGACCATGCCTCAAAATTCCGTTTTCTCACTGTTATCAGACGTTCCCAGTCGTACCAGTTTAGAAATTAAAAAATTCACACACACACATATGCCCTTCCACAAAGGCAGGAGGTTTGTAAGTGGAAAATCAGAAATACTGAATCCCAGGCTTCTGCTCTGGGTTGGTTACAAATTCGAGCAGAAAGCAACAAAAACAGATAAAGTTTAGTGATAAAAATCAAGATCCTTACAGTTAAGCAGCCTGGATCTGAAATCCAGCTCTACCACTTTCAGACCAAAAATATGCAATAAAATAATTAGTATCTCCATATTTATAAAATTTCAATTATAAGAGAGAACTATTTCTACATACATTAGACAAAATTCTGTGTGCATTTTTCCAGCTACCACTTCCCCACCCTCAACCACTGCTGGGCAACTCACTTAACTTGCCTAGCTAAAATAATGAAGATAATATTCGCCTTTCAAGATGGCTGTGAAAATCCAGTAAAATCATATATAAGGTTAAAACAGTGCCTGGAATTTCTCAGTAATAGTTGTTTCTCTGTCTTCTTCAGCAAATCATTTGGGATACTAGGAATAATATGTGAAAATCTCTAATTTTTTAATTCACTGGTAAAAATCCATATATTATCACTTTTACTGTCTGATTGGAATATTTTTTGGCTTTAGTGTTAGACTGAAAAAAAAATTACAACGTCCTCTGCTCCAAATTCTAACATGAAAGACCAAAGTATGCAATAAAATAATCAGCCACCTCATATTTCATAAAATTACAATAACAGAATAGAAATATTACAGTCTCTAAAACACAAAACACATGGTTTGTATTTTTCTAATCTGATCACCTGAATACCTGCCTCCCCTCAAAAATGTGTTTGTTTCAAACCAGAAAAATACTACTCTCTACGCATAATCTCTAAGTGGATTACAGTTTTCTTTTTTCTTTCTTTCTTTTTTTTTAGTAGAGATGGGGGTTTCACCATTCACAGGATGGTCTCAATCTCCTGACCTTGTGATCCGCCTGCCTCAGCGGCTGAGCCACCGCGCCCGGCCCCAGTTTTCTATATGTCTTTTACGATTTTCATGACTGTTCTTCTCTGACACCCAAAATATCTATAATATGTTTCAAAACCTTAAAACAAAACATCTAAATGAGAACAACAATTCATTTCCTTAATTCTATAAATGATACAGCTGAAAAAGGAAGTCCTATCTTGGAGTTTAATTCTACATTATGTAATTTTTTTTTTCAGGCATCTTACAAATGTTCAATAAAGCCTTCTTTAGCAAAGCCTATCATTGACCATCCTGAGTGCAGAAGAATTTTATGTCACAGACTTGAGCACCATAAGTCTGTTCATACAGTTTTTTGCTTCCTTTGAAAATATAATTTGTCTGGGTCAGGTGCGGTGGCTCACACCTGTAATCCCAGCACTTTGGGAGGCCACGGCAGGTGGATCACCTGAGATCAGGAACTCAAGACCAGCCTGACCAACATGGTGAAATCTCATCTCTACTTAAAAAAAAAAAATACAAAAATTAGCTGGGCATGGTGGTGGGTGCCTGTAATCCCAGCTACTCGGGAGGTTGAGGCAGGAGAATTGCTTGAACCTGGGAGGCGAAAGTTGCATTGAGCCAAGATCGTGCCAGTGCACTGTAGCCTGGGTGACAGAGCAAGACTCTGTCTCAAAATAAAATAAAAAAAGAAAGAAAGAAAGAAAGAACTTGTCTCATGAGCTAAAAGATATTACATTCCACAGCACCAAAGCTCTGGTTTCTGTTCCAGCAACTAAACCAACTTAAATGCCAGATTCAGGCTGACTGGCAAAGTTCCAATAGAATACCAAGGTGAGATTTCTCCAGAAAGAAAATCAAAGACATCTTGACAGTTCAGGTGGTTCCAAGTTGTCTAATACATGATGTTTTCATCCAGAAAAGCAAGACTTCCAGGTTCAGTTCCCATCACCGCTTCCTCTAGGAGTCCTCTATTCTTAGCTCATTTTAGTGCCTTCTGGGTAGATCCTCTTCCACTTACCCCCTCAGAGTTGCAGCCATTGCTATATGTAGATAACTTCCATACCTAAATCTCCAGCCTTGACTTTTCTCCTTTTATTTATTGGATATCAAGCCCTCAATCCAAAGTCCCCATTTTTTTTTTTTTTCTTTTTTGAGACAGGGTCTTGCTCTGTTGCCTGGGCTGGAGTACAATGATGTAATCATGGCTCACTGCAGCCTCAACCTCCCCGGCTCAAGCCATCCTTCTGCCTCAGCCTCCTGAGTAGCTGTGCATACAGGCACACACCAACACACCTGGCTGACTTATGTATTTTTGTAGAGACGGGGTTTCACCAGGTTGCTGTACCTGGCTTCAAATCCCACATTTTTAACTTCTACAAAACTCAAGAGCCCCTCTACTTTTACAAATGAATACCAAAGACATTAGAGATAAGGCTAGAAATGATTAGAATTCAGTTTTACACCCTGGCTATTTTGTAGTATTGGTCAAGGGCATCAAATATAGTGGGACAACAATAGCCGGGCATGGTGGCTCACACCTGTAATCCCAGCACTTTGGGAGGCCAAGGTGGATGGATCATGAGGTCGAGATCGAGACCATCCTGGCTAACATGGTGAAACCCCATCTCTACTAGAAATACAAAAATTAGCTGGGCATGGTGGCGCACGCCTGTAGTCTCAGCTACTCAGGAGGCTGAGGTAGAAGAATCGCTTGAACCCAGGAGGTGGAGGTCGCAGTGAGCCGAGATCGCGCCACTGCACTCCAGCTTGGCAACAGAGCAAAACTCCGTCTCAAAAAAAAAAAAAAAAAAATAGTGGGGCAACAGCCGTAAAGTTGTTTGAGTTGACATAAAGAGACTATAATTTTTGGAGGTCAAAATGGTCAGCATCAAGTATTTCATATGGTTCTATCTTACATATAAATTATCTTAAAATTCTCATAAACAGCAGGGAGATTACCTACCTTCTAAAAGTAATTGTCATCTTCACATCTTGTTTGACTACAATAAAATAACTTAAAGACTCCACATGACTTTAGAAGACAGGATTTCTTGATTTGTCTTTGCAATCTCAATTATAACTACCTTTGCAAAACTCAATCATAGCTTCATATTAAATACTGCTCCCATTCCCCCAAAACAATCTTTTTTTTTTCTTTCTGAGACAGAGTCTTGCTCTGTCACCCAAGCTGGAGTGCAGTGGCACGATCTCACTGCACTCCAGCTGTGAGTGCAGCTCACTCACTCCAATTCCGGTGAGTCTCCTGCCTCAGCCTCCATAGTAGCTGGGATTACAGGTGCACACCACCACATCCGGCTAATTTTTGTATTTTTAATAGAGATGGGGTTTCACCATGTTGGCCAGGCTGGTCTCGAACTCCTGACCTGAGGTGATCCGCCTGCCTCGGCCTCCCAAAGTGCTGGGATTACAGGCTTAAGCCACTGCACCTGGCCCCAAAACAATCTCATATTCACCTATTTGTACATTTGGTTCTCATAATCACTAATAAAATATAGGTCTTTTCTAAGATAGCATGGCTTGTTACGAAAAGGTTGTAATGGATACTAATAAGAATCTATTTTCAGTGTATAGTAATTTCTAAAGACTATGACCAACACATTTACCCCCTAGCAAAAACACAAATAAGACAAATCAAAGTTATGCCAACTTCTTCGTCTAGGCCTTGGCATGTATGAAGACTGCATATGCCAGTTCTTTCCCAGGACCACAGAATCACTTGCAATCTTATCTCCATTTTCCAATTCCACCACCGTGAAGCACACTGCATCTTCAAAAAAATTTTCCCCATGTGTTCTATACAAAAACAAATTTAAATTTATACTTCTCTGAATCATAAACGAACTTAGAATTTTCTTTATTAAGTGGGTGAAGGTTTTCAATCTGGGGGGAAAAAAGAAACTCATTTCAAATCAGATTCAGGTTACCAGAACTTTTTCTCGTAAATATAGTGACAAATTTTATTATGATATACATAAATCTGTATAATTATTTTTTCAATTCTAAAAGCTCTAAATTCCAATTATTTAAGTTCTTTTTTTTTTTCAGACATAGCACATCTCTTAACTTTTTTTTTTTTTTTGAGACAGTCTCACTCTGTCTCCCAGGCTGGGGTGCAGTGGCATGATCTTGGCTCACTGCAGCCGCCACCTCCCAGGTTCAAGTGATTCTCATGCCTCAGCCTCCCAAGTGGCTGGGATTATGGGCAGGCATCACCACATCCAGCTAATTTTTTTTTTTTTTTTGTATTTTTAGTAGAGACTGGGTTTCGCTGTGTTGGCCAGGCTGGTCTCAAACTCCTGGCCTCATGTGATTCACCTGCCTCAGCCTCCCAAAGGGCTGGGATTACAGGCATGAGACACTGTGCCCAGCCTGAACATTTTTTAATGAAAAGCTTATTTGTCACCCTGTCACCCAGAGCGGGAGTGCAGTGGTGCCATCACAGTTCACTGCAGTCTCAAACTTCTGAGCTCAAGCAATCCTCTCACTTCAGCTTCCCAAGTAACTAAAACTACAAGCACACACCACCACACCCGGCTAATTTTTTAATTTTTTTGTCGAGACAGGGTCTATGTTGCCCAGGCCAGTCTCTAACTCCTAGCCTGAAGAGACAGCCTTGCCTCAGCCTCCCAAAGTGCTGGGAATATGGGCATGAGCCACCACACCTGGCCTCGACAGCTCAGACTTACAATAAAAATCAAGTCAGGGAACTCTTTTTGGGGATCTGAGAAAATACTTCAAGAGAATATTTTTAAAAAGCATTGAGTATGAGTTGCGAGTTAACACATTTAGAGCTCAAAAAGTCATAAAGACTGTCAAAAAAGATCTTAATTGTTAAAATGAAAGTTTTTAAAATTTAAACAGTAATTGTACTAAACGTTTTTTATAAAGGATTCATAATTTCTTCATTCAACAAATGTCAGTGCGGGCCGGGCATGGTGGTTCACACCTGTAATCCCAGCACTTTGTGAGGTCGAGGCGGGTGGATCACTTGAAGTCTGGAGTTCAAGACCAGCCTTACCAACATGGAGAAACCCTATCTCTACTAAAAATGTAAAAAATTAGCCAGGCATGGTGGCACATGCCTGCAATCGCAGCAACTCAGGAGGCTGAGGCAAGAGAATCACTTGAACCTGGGAGGCGGAGGTTGTGGTGAGCCAAGATTGTGCCATTGCACTCCAGCCCGGGCAACAACAGTGAAACTGTCTCAAAAAAAAAAAAAAAAATGTCAGTGCAGACTGTGTGTGAGTCCAATGAGGCACAGGGACCTACAGAGAAGAGCTACTGCTCACAGCCCTTGTTGGGGAGACAGAGCATCAGGTGACCCCTGCTCTAGAAGGCAGGCCTCTCAGTGAAGCAGCTGCAGAAGGAGGTACTACTAAGATAGGTGGAGGAGGGAGGGTCTATGGAAGAGACAAGGGCTCGAGTCAGACACAGTGACAGGCAATCAGGGACATGAGATCTTTAAAAACCTGCAGCAGGGATACTGGGGTGGTGAATGAACAGACGATGGGGCTAGTTCAGGCCTGGCCTCACAAACCACCATAAGAGGCTTGAACTCTCTCCTGAAGGCAACCAAGAACCATCGAGACACTTGAATCAGGAAAATATCACAACCAGGCTTATGTCTTATTAAGATCATTTTTGGCAGCATCTTGGAGAAAAGCCAGCAGACGAGCGTGACCCTTGGAAGGGTGACAAAAAGGGAGGCCACCACCCTCATCTCCGCAGGGAAGACGGAAAGCCTGAAGGCCTTGGAGCACACAGGGAGGGGAAGAGGCAGGGTCCAGAGAACTCCATGGGAGGTGGTGGCCCAACAGCCATGGTATGGGAGAGGAGGCGGCGTAAAGGGGAACACCTGGGTTTCTGGCTTGGGCGCCTGGGAGAAAGACATTTCCATTCACCATGAAGGGGAACCAAGCAGGAGGGTCTGAAACACCTTTGGCTTTGAAAACAGCTTCCTTACAGCAGCCTGGCTGAAGCGGATGCCCCTCCTCTGTGCTTCTCACAGACCACTCCTGTCTCTTGAACTAGGCTGTAAGCTCCTTAAGGGCCATGGTGGTGTCATCAACTCTCTCTGCTGGTCCCTAGAAGGACTACAAAAATGTTTGCCAAATGAATGAAAGAATGAACAATCATGCTTGTGTTCCATTTATATTATGCTCCTCACTAGGGTTGCAGGTAAAAACACCTTCTAGTTTCCAATCTAGAAAACTGTGGAGATGGGAAGTGGTGTGTGTGTGTGTGTGTGTGTGTGTGTGCATGTGTTCAGATATGTTTGTACCAAAAATTTTCCTCAGTCTTCTTCAGAAAGGCCAAATTCTTGCACTTAAGGTTTTCCTTCCTTTGAAATTTGTCTAGCATAGTAGTTTGCAAGCTTCTCCCCCAATCTCTGCTTTCTGTTCTTTCTGGAAGACTTAGTGCCGTTCCCAGGGAAACGGCGGTAGGATTCTGACTGTCCTCCAACGCGTTCCGTGTGAACTCCTCTGCTCATCATGGTAGCACCCTCACCCACTCCAGAACTGCGCCTTTTCTGTAGGTGTCTCCCAGCTGCAGTAACCGACTGCGGTGCTTTCTGACAGTTTTCTGAGGCTGCGTTAATTAAGTTTCCCCGCTAATAGTTATATTCCTCCTCCCACACTCCCGGAAAATCTTATTATGGGCTTAAGTTTCTTACCTGGTGAATGTGGCTGAAGGCCTAGGGCAAGCCCGGGACACATCACAGTGTCCCAAATAGGATGTAAAGGCAAGGAGTGTTTTTTGTGCCTCAGAACTCCTGCAGCTGTGATTCTCCATAGCAAACCACATGTATATTTATTACAGTCCCTCTGGGTGCAGAGGTTTCTTAGTGCCCACACAAGACTCTGCCTTTAACCTCTTCCTTGACACTTCTGCCCATTAAGAACTTTCTCTGGCTCTCAAAGACTATCTACAAGTCCACCTCTCCCTCCCAGCAATGGCCACATGGACACCGGACTTGCCATCTCAGCACGGTGGCTCCTTTCCCTGCACGGAATAATGACACATCCTGTAAATACTTAACTTCTTATCCAGACACAATCTCCCAGTGGATAAACAGACTCTCCTCATTAGTTTGGTTGTTACTTGTCAATACCACTGTCCTGACATTAAAGTCCAGGAGCTCTAATGGGGAGGATCATACCTACTTAATTGGACTTATACCACAGCCTACTGGGGAACAACATGTGGTTATTTAATACTTCGTATAATCCCTCCTGCTCACTCTCAAATTGATGTCTTCCTCACCATTGCTTCTAACAGCCCCCTTGTTCTAATCCTCACCACTTTATCTGGATAGTCATAACGGGCTTTTGCCTGGGTCCCCCAGCCTCAGGCCCTTGTCCACTCAGATTTATCCCGCCAACAATACTAGTTCTGTAAGCATGGGTCTTCCCAGCTCAAAAAACCTCTGGAGCTCTGCATGTCTTGGAGAATAAAGTCTGCACTCGCCTTAGCATCCCAGGCCCTCCATAACCTGGCCCTTTTTCGTGGATCCAACTTTCTAAGTTTGAATATGCATCTTTAGCGTCAGGTATTATCTCCCTACCACACGTACACAAACACACTATGAGCCACAGACATATCCGATATAGAGCTAGGCTTTGGGAGACCTGAGTCCTGGTCTGGCCACCTTGGTTACTTTCTCCTTCTATACTCTTAGCTTTGAACTTCTCCCACCTCTTGATGAAAGGGTGAGTGAAGGGATGCAAGGGTGCTTTGATAGTGCCAAAGGTAAACACTTACTATATTACACTTATTTTTTTTTATTTTTTCAGATGGGGTCTTGCTCTGTTGCCCAGTCTAGAGTGCAGTGGCATGATCACAGCTCACGGCAACCTCAAACTCCTGGGCTCAAATGATCCTCTGGCCTCACCCTCCCAAGTAGGTAGGATTACAGCTGTGCACCACCACACCTGGCTAAATATTTCATGTTTTTTGCAGAGACGGGGTCTTGCTGTGTTGCCCAGGCTGGTCTCAAACACCTGGGCTCAAGCAATCTTCCTACCTTGGCCTCTCAAAGTGCTGGGATTACAGGCATGAGCCACTGCATCTGGCTAACTTTTATTCTTGCACTTATTATTAAACAATTTCTTATTAAATACGCACTTATTATTAAACAATTTCTTATGTTCCAAGTGTTCCAGTGTATAAATCTTATCTTTAAAACTACACCAGGCTGGGTACAGTGGCTCATGCCTGTAATCCCAGCACTTTGGGAGGCCAAGGCGGGCAGATCACAAGGTCAGGAGATGGAACACCATCCTGGCTAACACAGTGAAACCCCATCTCTACTAAAAATACAAAAATTAGCCAGCTGTAATCCCAGCTACCCAGCGCCTGCAATCCCAGCTACTGTAAGGCTGAGGCAGGAGAATTGCTTGAACCCGGGAGACGGAGGTTGCGGTGAGCTGAGATCGCACCACTGCACTCCAGCCTGGGCGACAGAGCAAGACTCCGTCTCAAAAAAAAAAAAAAGGACACCAGAGGAGAGGGGAATGGGAAGCTAGTTTTTAATGGGTACGGAGTTTCAATGTGGGATGATGGAAAAGTTCTGGAGACACATAGTGGTGATGGTTGCACAATAATGTGAATAGACATAATGCCACTGAATTGTACACTTGTGATTAAAATGATAAATTTTTTGTTATGTGTATTTCCCCACAATTTTCAAAGTACATCAAGGTCACCAAGGGCCAAATCTCACGCTCACAAGTCCCTCACAAGTCTAAGTGCAGTGCTGATTAACAAATACTCGGCACACAAGGATGATAATATTTGAACATTTACAGATCACTTTACAATGTATAAAGCCCCTTCACCATAAAACAGTTTAACCATTTGATCCAGACAAAAAACCCTGTGAGTTAAGAAAGACAGGTATTTATCTTCATTTTCTAGGTGAAGAAATGGAGACTTGAAACATTTAGTGATTCAACTGTAGTCGGGTACCAGGCAGAGCTTCAATTCATCTGGGTCTCATGAATCTGAGAAATGTCAGAAGCTTTCTGTTAATCGTTGGAACAATTAGTGCCTTTTCTCCTAGGAAAAATTCATGCAAGAGTATGTGTCATTAGGCAGGAAGAGCCTTCACCTTGTGCTCTAAATCAGCAGCTGCTGCCCACAGAACAAGGGCAGGGGCAACTCGAAGGCTCCCAGGCTCTCTATTTAATCCGGATCCCGTGGGCGGCTGCCTCTGTACACGCATCCTGCCAGGCTGCCTGACCCAACATGGCAACACATTCGCCTAAATGCCAGACTGACAGGAGGTGCTCCAAGGTGAATCCAGCCATCTCAACTGTGAAGAGTGCAGAAGAATCTGAATTTCTTTAGGGACTATTAAAAACAATCAGAACACCTAGAAAAGTTTATCGATCATCAAGCCATGGACCGATTATGGACATAAGGACACTTTACATATCGACACATATTTCGTTTCCTTAAAAGGTCTGCTCCAGCCTCCCAGTACAGTTAAGGACAGCGCCCTGAGCTTGTGAAGATAGCAAACATATTCGGCATTGCTGCTCTGACAAGTCACCTCCCAATTAGGCTTCAGTTGAGGTACAAGCTCAATGTGTTCCTTGGTTCCAGGAGACGTTTACTTCTAGACGCCAACACTCTAAAAGTTTCAACAGTCCACTGAAGAGGTCCCAGTTTACTTAGAAATTGATATCCCTAAACTGTGTTCTATATGGTAAAACATTCTAACTCCAAGAGTGTGCCTCAGCATTTCAGTGTCTTAGAATATTGTATCTGGGGCTGAGCATGGTGGCTCATATCCTTAGTATCAGCACTTTAGGAAGCCAAGGTGGGAGAATGGCCAGGAGTTCAAGACCAGCCTGGGCAACACAGTGAGACCCTGTCTCTACAAAAAAAGTTTTTAAAATAAAAAAAATTAGCCACGTGTGGTGGTGCAAGGCTAATTTGGAGTGCATGGAGGTCACTTGAGCTCAGGAGGTCGAGGCTGCAGAGAGCTAGTATCATGCCACTGTACTCCAGCCTGGGCAACAGAGCAAAATCCTGTCTCTAAACATTATACATTATATTTTATATATATATATATATATATATATATATATACACATATATATAATATACGTATGTGTGTATACATATATATATATCTCTCACATCTGTAATACTGCAGGCATTTTTCTTCTACCCTTGAGTTGAATTTAAATACTTCTTTATAGAAAACATAAATATTCCTAACTCTATTAACACACTTGTGTGTAACACTCTTCCTAACACACTCTTGAAAGAGAGGGTAGACACGTTGAAACGCCTATTCGCACTCAGCTAAACCCACTATCTTCTGGATTCCCTTCTCTTATAAAACACATTACACTTTTATAAAGTCCTTCTACAGCAAGGCTTTCCTTCCACACCACAGAGCAAGGATTACCATAGCCCATGAGATTCTCTGAACTGTAGATATAATTAGGCATCACATCCATTATAACGCCACGGACGTCATCATGTGCTACCAGCATCTGTTGACAGATCTCATACCCAGCATATCACTGAAATGGCAAGTGTGGAGAAGGTAGCCCACAATAGAAACAATGGCATTTTACCCTTGTCCGGTTCCAGCAGTTTGTCTCACAGGACATAAATAGAGGCCACTGCTCTGGCTGCACTGAGCTCACAGTTCAATATTATTTTACTGACTTGAGCAGGGTCTATACCAAAAGTAGAAATAGAGAATCTTCTAGATTTGTCCTAATGTAGTTTTTGCCCCCCAAGCATGTACAACATTCAAACTATCTTAAAAAAAATTCTCACGTTAAACTTTTTAACATTATTTTGGACTGGGATCAGGAAGTATGTTATTTTTAAATAATAAACTTTACTTCAAGTGCTATGCAATTATAATAACACAGTCAACACAGGAATCCCAAACCTAAAAGAATTCAAAGCCATATATCCAAAAATACTGCAAATATATTAAAAGATTAAATATGGCAGAAGGAATGTCAATGTGGCCTCTGGAAACTTTCATTACCTCTATCCTGCTATTGTACTGTACTTAAAAAAAAAAAAAAAAGGCAACAGAAAGCACTGTGATTAGACTATCACTTTCCAAAATGATGGGCAGACTACCTGTCCAATTCCTTAGCTATTTTACAGTTCCTCATAAGAAAGCAATTTTTAAAACAAAGACCTGGGAGTTATCTTTTTTTTTAATCCATGAAAAGTGCAGTAATCAAAATTTGGGGAAATTCTTTTAAAAAAACACTCACTGCTAAAAATTAAAGTCACTTTTTAACTTCGTGCTGATGGATGATGCATCAGCTGGTCCAGATGACACATTAGTAATCCTCATGCCATGTACTTCCTTCACAATCAGTCCTCTAAACAATAGTAGACGGCTTGAAGTTTTGTTTTTTTCTATTTATTACTCCTATTTTCTAAGAAAGGTAGGGATGGTAAAAGCCTTAAGAAACTCGGGGAGAGACTGAAATGTAGCTAAATTAGAGCTTTAAAATAATAATAGTAAATGGTATTTTAGGAGAGAGGGTAGACAAGAGATACAAAAATCCTGATACAAAAATAGTGCTTGGTTATTTGATAATCATCTCTCCTTCCAGCTAACGCTGTTTGCTGCTAGACGAGTTTGGGATGTGTGTTCTCCATCATCATACCCCTATTCACCAAATACTATCGCACAATCAGCTACGGTGCCAATCATACAGAGATTCCCGTACACACTATGGTCACCACAGGCTATCCACTTAAAACAGGCCCTTAGAAGGGAAATCTATCTTGCCCCACGCCCAGAAAAACAGGGGGAAAAAGGTTCAGAGCGTTTGGCTTTTGCCATAACCCTGTTATCTTAAGGTTGGGTTGGCAGGTCTCTGTTGTCAGGCCTGACCCAACCAGGCTCCCTGCCTAGTCAAGTAAGAGGCGGGATTAAGCCTCCTGGTGAGCATTCCCTATTTATTCCAGCCAAGAGGATCAAGAGGAAACCTTGAAATAGTGGAATGTTCCACTGGGCCCCCCGAGAGCGCCAATCAAAATGGGGAGGGAGCTTTTAGAAGCTGGCTGACTCCTTCGTCCCTGTGTGCTTACCTCAATGAACTATAAATAGAGTGTGAAATAATTGTCACTATCAGTAAATGTCTAGTGTTCATACAACATCCCTCTCCAAGGAACCCAAAAGATTGAATAAATGACTTTCCATGACTCTAGGGGCAGCCCGGTGGAAATTGCAATGAAGCTGATGTTCTTTTGCTTCTTTCAATGGGGAAGAGAGAGGCTGGGGTAAATGGACACAAACGGGCCAGGAGAGTATAACTCGGGGGCCAAGGTCACAGACTCAAGGGGTCAGGAGCAGACCAGAGACCCCTTCAGATCCTGGTCTAACGCGGGTTGGTGTGAGGAACAGAACCACATCTGTAACTCCGATGCTGCTAACGCGCGCGCGCGCGCACACACACGACGCCCAGTGTCCTGCCTGTCCCCAGACGTGTCCTCTTTCCTAAGGGGCCCCCGGGGCTGCGAGGGCACAGGACAGCACAGCACCTCCACAAAGCGCCCTCTCGCCAGTCGCCAGGCCACGCGGCCACGCGCACGGGAGCCCCGCGGGGGACCCGGCCCCACCACGCGCGGGCGGCCCGCAGGCCCCTGCTGACCTTCCTCTGCTGCTTCTCCCAGGCCGGGTCCAGGAGCAGGTCGCGGTCCCACTCCTCCTCCTGGATCATGTACTCATCCTCGTCGTACACGTAGTTGTACTGCACGCCGGGCTCTATCTGGTTCATGGCGCTCGGTTGGCCGGGGCTGCGGCGGGGCGCGAGGGGCTCGGACGCACGGGCTGACTGGCAAACGGACCCACGGAGGCGGCGGGCAGCGGGCGGCGGGCGGCGGGCGCGGGGTGACCTTCGCGCGGCTCCTCTCGGGGCGACACGCCTGGGCGCTGGGTCTCGGGCGAAGCACCAGCTCCGGCTGCGAGCAGCTGCCGCGCGGCTTAATAGCCGCGCCGCCCGTCACGTGGCCGCCCGGCCGCGCCCCCGCCGCCGCCGCCCCCGGCCCCGCCCGTCGGGCCCTAGCCCGCCCCGCCCCGAGCACGTGCGGGCGGACAGAGGCGCCGGGCCCCTCCACGGTCTCCCCTGCAGCCGCCGCCCAGAGGCCGCCTGCACGCCTTCAGCCAAGGCCTCCGGGAACGTGCGGGGGGCGGTCGGGCCCGCGCAGAACCACGCCTGCCACCCACGCCCTGAGAGCGGCTGGTTCGCGGCACGGGGTCCGTCGGTGTCCCGGGTGGGTGATCGCGAGCCAGGGGAGGGACGCCTAAGAGGCTGGGTCCGTGACCACCCGAACACAGCCAAGTTTTCCAAATATCATTTGGATATTCGCGTTTTCCATATATTCCCACTTATTCATTGGAGACTTCGATCTCTCTCTCGTCTGTCTCTATGCCTCTCTTTCTCTCCGCTCATCTGTCCCTCTCTCCCGTGTCTCTCTCGTCTGTCTCTCTCTTGTGTCTCTCTCTCATCTCTGTCCCTCTTTCTCCCGTGTCTCTCTCTCATATCTCTCTCTCATCTCTGTCTCTCCCGTGTCTCTCTCACATGTCTCTCCTCTCATCTCTGTCTCTCTCTCTGGTGTCTCACTGTCTCTCGTGTCTCTCTCCTCTCCTCTCCTCTCCTCTCCTCTGTCTCCCGTGTCTCTCTCTCTCGTCTCTCTCTCTGTCTGTCGTGTCTCTCTCTCTCTCATCTGTCTCTCTCTCCTGTGTATCTCATACCTCTCTCATCTCTGTCTCTCTCTTCTCTCTCGCTCCCTCTCTGTTTCTCTTCCTCTCTCTCACACACACACATACATACATACAGCCCCCTAAGGAGTAAAGTTTAAAAGCTACAGAGCCCCCTCTTCTTTCTTTCCTCCCCACCCTCACCTGGGGAAATCAAGGCACAGGATTTGGATCCATCCTATTAAAATGTTAGGAACCAAACCAAAGGCAGGAATTGTCAGCTCTCACCTGCAGGGCATAAATTGAAGAGAGCCAACAATGAAGGGCAAGCGGCCAGCTTCGTGTTATATTTCCATGTCGCCCTGTGGGTTGCACTTAACGCCTTTTCATCCCACTAGTGCTGGCTAGCTGTTCCCTATCAGTTATGCCGCCGCAGGAAGCAAAATGAGGACCCTTGGGACCAGTAGGCTGAAATTTTTAAATCAAATATGTACTAAGCAACTACTGTAAACCAGAGGTTGCCTTAGGCACCAGATGAGCTGATGGGATGCCTGCCTGCAATTCAGTTTATATCTCAATTGAATAAACGTTGCCCACAGATGCTACAGAATTTTTTGTGATTCAGAGCTACTGAATGTTTCAAGTTGAGTTTGTCTGGATTTATCATTGTTCCTTAGAATTTTTACATCACTCACGGTTACTGTTTGGGGCTTTATGCAGAAAGACTAACAATTAGCAAACACATTGCATTAACTTTTGTTTTGTTTTGTTTTGTTTTGTTTTGTTTTGTTTTGTGATGGAGCTTCGCTCTTGTTGCCCAGGCTGGAGTGCAAGAGCGCAATCTCGGCTCACCGCAACCTCTGCCTCTCCGGTTCAAGCAATTCTCCTGCCTCAGCCTCCCAAATAGCTGGGATTACAGGCATGTGCCACCACACCCGGCTAATTTTGTATTTTTAGTAGAGACAGGGTTTCTCCATGTTGGTCAGGCTGGTCTCGAACTCCCAACCTCAGGTGATCCACCTTCCTCAGCCTTCAAAAGTGGGGATTACGGGTGTGAGCTACCACGCCCCGCCACATTAACATTTTCAAAAACATTCTCACTAGGATGTAAATTCCTCGAACGCAGGGATTTTGTCTCGTCCACGGTTGTAGACCCCAGCAACTACAGGCGTGTCCCCCGCATAGTGGTGCTCAAACATTTGTTGAGAGAAGTAGTATCCCTGGAAATAGTGACTGAGCTAATTTACTTGGATTTAAATTTACAATTTAGAGTTTATATTTTGGATTAAAATCATACTCTTGAAACAAGTCGATCAATAAATTTGAACTATTAGAAACTGGGGCCCAGCACAGTGGTTCACGCCTGTAATCCCAACACTTTGGGAGACCGAGGTGGGTGGATCACCTGAGGTCAGGAGTTCAAGACCAGCCTGGCCAACATGATGAAACCCCATCTCTACTAAAAAAATTTAAAGGCCAGGCGCGGTGGCTCACGCTTGTAATCCCAGCACTTTGGGAGGCCGAGGCGGGCGAATCCACGAGGTCAGGAGATCAAGACCGTGGTGAAACCCCATCTCTACTAAGAATACAAAAAATTAGCCGGGCGTGGTGGCGGGCGCCTGTAGTCCCAGCTACTCGGAGAGGCTGACGCAGGAGAATGGCGTGAACCCGGGAGGCGGAGCTTGCAGTGAGCCGAGATTGCGCCACTGCACTCCAGCCTGGGCGACAGAGCGAGACTCCGTCTCAAAAAAAAAAAAAAAAAATTTAAAAAAAATTAGCTGGCTGTGGTGGCATGCACCTGTAATCCCAGCTACTCAGGAGGCCGAGGCAGGAGAATCGCTTGAACCCAAGAGGCGGAGGTTGCAGTGAGCAGAAATCGCACCACTGCACTCCAGCCTGGGCTACAAGAGCAAAATTCCATCTCAAAAAAAAAGAAAGAAAAGAAAAAAGAAATTAGATGTACAATTACAAAAAGCGCTAGATCGTTCAACTTCGTTTTCAAAAATTAACGTGGGGACTTAAAGTTCTAGATGAGATGGAAAAAACAGCACCTGATTTACCATCCTGCCTGAAACAGCTAAAGCCTGGGGAAAAACACATAAAACAACGGTTTTCAAGACATTAGACATCAGGCAAAGAGGGTTGTATTTGCAATGTGCAGCCTTGACAAATGCAGTAATATCTACTCCCAAGCAAAAAAGTCTTGCTTTTGGTTGCTATAAAAGTTCCTGTGGCACAAGCTCGGTGTTCCTCTTCTATAATGAGACTCACTGTGTGTAGCCTTTCATTATGAGCCCTTTGCTGTCACCTCAATGGGACTTGGAGGTTATGGGGAACCCGCATGAAAATTAAGACAGGTCATTTTCAGGGCTGTAAAATAACTCTCAATAAATTTAGAAGAATTCAATCATAAAGTGAGTGTTCTCAGATAACAATGGAATTAAGTTAGTAGTCAGTAACAGAAAGATCTCTGAAAATTCCTTGGATACTTGAAATTCAATAACACGTTTTTAGTTAACCCATGGATCAAAGAAAAAGATTTTAAAGAATTTTAGAAAGTGATTTTTAACTACATGAAAATTAAAGAATTTGCAGGATATCACTAAAGCAGGACTTAAGAGGAAATTTATAGCACTAAATGCCTATATTAGAAAAGAAGGATTTTGTATCAATGACCTCAGCTTCCACCTTAAGAAACTAGAAAAAAGGGGCAAAGTAAAGTATGCAAAAGAAAAGGCATAATAAAGATCAAAGTAGAAATCATTGACATTCATAAACCCAGGAGACAAAATCAATAAGGTCAAAGCTGGTTCTTTGAGGAAACCAATAAAATTGATATGCTTCAAGCCACACTGAAAAAAGAAAGAAGACACTAATTACATATATCAGAAATGAAAGAGGTGACATTACTGCAGTTTCTATAGATATTAAAATAATAATCTGTGAATATTACTATTAAGAATATACTTAAAATGTGAATATTTTAATATTCACATATTATTCTTTTATATCTATACTATACGTTCATACCTATACTGTATGACAATCAATTCAACAACTTAGATGAAATGGACAGCTCCCTTTAACAACACAAACTACAGATCAATGTCCTTCATGAAAATAGTTGCAAAAATTCTTAACAAAATTTTAGTAAATTGGTTTCATGATGATCAAATGGGTTTATTCCAGAAATGCAGGATTGGTTTAATATTCAAAAATCAATTAATTTATCATATTAGTGGACTAAAAGAGTAATACCATATGATCATCTCAATAGATACAAAAAAGCATTTAACGAAATCCAACATCCATTACAGATAAAATTCTCAGCAAACTAGAATAGAAGGGAGCCTGATAAAGGGTATCTGTGAGAAAACCTTCAACCAACACCATTCTTAATGTTGAAAATCTGAATGCTTTTCTCCTACAATCAGGAATAAAACCATATGTCTGCTCTCACAACTTCTATTCAACATTGTACTGGTATTGAAAAAGAAATGGAAAGAAAAAGGCAAGGCAAGTAAATAGCCAGACTGAAAAAGAAGAAGTAAAAATGTGTTTATTTATAGACATAATCATCTATGTAGAAAATATGATGGAAACTTCAAAAAAGCTACTAGAACTAATAAGTTGGTTTATCAAAGCTGTAGGTTGAATATAAGATAGATGTACAAAATTCAACTGTACTAAGAAATCTCCAGGTTCAGATGGATTCAGTGGCGAAATCTACCAAACATTGAAAGAAATAACTCTAGTCCTGCACAATCTCTTCCAGAAAACAGAAATAGAAGGAACACTTCCCAACTCATTTCAGGAGGCCAGCATTACATTGGCACCAAAACCAGACAAAGATAATGCAAAAAAAAAAAAAAGAAAGAAAGAAAGAGAGAAAGAAAGAAAGAAAGAAAGAAAGAAAGAAAGAAAGAAAAACAGACCAATTTTCCTCATTAACACAGATGCAAAAACCCAAAACAAAATATTAGCAAATTGAACACAGTAATGTGTAAAAAGAATAAAAATATTTTCAAATCACATATCCAACAATGGACTTATATCCAAAATACATAAAGAACTCTCTAAATGCAACAGTAAGAAAATAATCAATCCCAATAAAAGGTTGGCAAAAGACTTTAAAAGATAGATCAGAGCATACACTAATGGAAAATAAGCATAAGAAAAGATGGTCAACATTATTAGTCATTAGAAAAATGCAAATTAGAATCACGATGAGCTGTAACTACCCACCAATAAAAATATCTAAACTCTAACAGTCTGAACATATCAAGTGTTGGGAAGGTTATGGAGAAACTGGAAATCCCATACATTGTCGGTGGGAATATAAAATGGTAGAACTACTTAGGAAAACAGTTTGACAGTTTCTCAAACAGTTAGACACATGCTATACGATTTAGCCGTTCCACTCGAGGTGTTTATCCAGGAGAAAAGAAAGTGTGTGTGTCCATACCAACATTTGGACATCAATGTTCATAGCAGCTTTATTTGCAATAACCAAAAACTGGAAACAGTCTGAATCTTCATCAATGGAAGAACAATCGTAAATTCATGAATAGAGTACTATTCAACAATAAAAAGGAATGAACTATCTCAACATTATTATTTGGAGTGTAATAAGGCACACGTAAAAAAGTTCATACCTTGTGATTACACTTACATAAAATTCCAGAAAATGCAAGCAAATTTACACTGACAGAGCACAGATTGGTGGTTGCCTGGAAATTGGGAAGGCCTGGGTGTGGGTGGGAAGGAAGGCTTTCAAAGTGGCATAAGAAAACTTTTGGGTGATATGTTCAGTATCTTGATTGCAGCGATGGTTTTGCAGGGATATATGTACATATCATATTGTACATTTTAAATATGCACAGTTCATTTTATGCCAACTATATCTCAACAAAGCTGTTTAAAAATGAACTGTGTGTTTCTCTGTTGCCCTAACAATTTGGACTGGATCATGATTCTTTCAGTATATCTCACAAATTTTAATGTTTAAAATTCTGCCTGTCTTTGGAGGCCCATCTGAAATGCCTTCTCTAAAACACCTCCTGATAATTTTAACCAGAAGTGCCTCACCTCTGTATTTCAAAAACCTTTCGAATGCCAGTTATGTGTAACTAACAAATACTGCCTTGAACCATAAATAATTATATATTATTTCCCTTAGAAGATTATATACTCCTGGAAAGCAAGGACCTTACTTCGTACAGTTTGAATTTTCATTACACTTGGTACCAAAACAACAACAACAACAACAACAACAACAAAAAACAGTGCATATAGATGTCCATAATTTTTTTTAAAAGAAACTAACAAATATAGCTAACATTTATTGGACACTTTCTGCAAGGCACTCTGGGAATGCTTTGAATGCTAGCTAATTAAATCTCACAGCAAGTTTATGTCTGAAGCAAGTATAACCATCCCCCATTACACATGAGGAAACTGTGGTTTATGGAGATTAAGTAACTTGCCCAAGCTCATACAACTCATAGTTGGTAAAACCTAGAACTTGACCCCAGGTCTGTTGCTAACCACTGCTAAGGGATTATGGGACTTAGTTGAGATCTACTAGTTAGTGACATAGCCACAGTTGGAGGTCACAATTCTATTTCCACAGGCTCCTCTTCAGGCCTTTGTTTCAGGTCAACTGCCCAAACTCTCACCCAGCCATTTCTTCACCTCAAGGTAATGGAAAATTCCAGGACCCAAGAATCAGAATCAGAATCTCTTCAATATCCTTGACATGCATAAGAATCCCACTCCCTGCCAGGGATACTCAAACCTTGCTTGTCTGCTTCCCTGCTGCCTTCTTCCTTCCATGGTATTGATCTTCAAGGCCCCCTCTCATCTTGCCCAAGACCCCCTCAGTCTTCTTTCCAGTTCTTCACTGTACCACATCATCTTGCAGTCCTTGTTCCTGAAAGAAACTTTCATTTTAGGTACTATTAATTATTTAAGGAAGAATAGCTCATGTTGTAAATTACCTGTTCTTTCTTCTCCTTCAGGATACATAGATTTAGGGTATTTTGATGTATATCAACAACTTTCAGATTCAGGAGACAGAGACATTTAAGAGCTAGTAAATGTTATCTAGTCTGAATTCCCACTCAGTATAGGAATCAACTAAAGAACACTATTAAAGACAAAAAAAATAAAAATAAAAATAAATAAATAACTTGCTGACTTGCATTATTTCTAGACCTCTGGCATAGCTGCTGTGACCCAGAATGTAATTTTTCAGTCCTAGGAAGTTCACTCTCTCACAGTGACTCATCTGAAGGTGGATTTACTGAAGCTTAAACTTTAGAGACCCTCACTTGCATGGCCCCTTCATGACTCAGTACCAAGTTTAGGAGTCATAATTTCGTATCTTTTGTTTTTAAAGTTCACCAAATTGAATAATCTATGGTCCCCTGAATTCATCTTAGTTTTGGAAGAAGTGATGTAACTTCTACCCATTAGTAGCTCCACCTTTCTTCTGGAGCTCCAGAGAAGACGTCTAATCTGATTCTAACATTTTAAGACAATCAACAGTACACACAACTTCTTTGGTATTATATCATGATACTTGTTTTCCAGGTTCTTCACCATAATAGCATCTATTAAGAGCTCTCTGTGTGGTAAACATTGTGGTCATCATAAATTATCTCAGTAATCTGCACAGCTGCCTAGGAGGGAGAAACAAAGATTCCCATTTTACAAAGGAGGAGGCCTGATGCTATGGCCCACACCTGTAATCCTAGTGTGTTCAGAGGCTGAAGCGGGAGAATTACTTGAGGCCAGGAGTTCGAGACCAGTTTTGGCAAATAGTGAGACCCCATCACTACAAACAGAATTTTTTAAAAAAAATTAGCTGGGCATAGTGGCACGCACCTGTGGTCCTCCTGACTCAGGGGCTGAGGTGGGAGGGTTGCTTGAGCCCATAAAGTTGAGGCCACAATGATGCCACTGTACTCCAGCCTGGGTAACAGTGTGAGACTGTCTCCAAAAACAAGCAAACAAACAAATTAGGGAACTGAGGGTGGGAGATGTTATATAATAGGTCCAAGGTCAAACAGCTTGTAATTTAGGAGTCATAATTTCATATCCTTTTTTCCTAAAATTCACCAAATTGAACAATCTATGGTTCCCCGAATTCATCTTAGTTTTGGAAGAAGCGATGTAACTTCTACCTATTAGTCGCTCCACCTTTCTTCTGGAGCTCCAGAGAAGTTGTCTAAGCACCTGTGGTCCTACTGACTCAGGGGCCGAGGAAGGAGGGTTCTTCACCATAATAGCATCTATTAAGAATTATCAATTATTACAAAACCTATACATTCCACAGCTATGTCGTATTGCCTTCTTAAATTTTTTCTGGACAAACTTCTGCATGTATATATACTGTTTCTAAAAGGTGATTTCGATGCAACCTATTTGGAAAGGATTTGTTACTCATCAAAAATTGTAATGGTACCATTTGACTCAGAAATTCTGCTTTTTGAATCTACTGTACAGATCCAGACAAATGTCCATGTGTAGGGGACTGATTAATGATTATGAAACATCTCTCAATTTTGATGTTTGTGATTTAGAAATGAAAAGCAAATTGCAAGATGAAATGTTTGCATCTGGAAGAAAATATCCCAAACTCTTCCTGTCAGAGAACTGTGGGGAATAGGTAGGGGTGGAAAGGCGGGGGAACTACATTGTGTTTATTTCATACAATTTCGTACTATTTGTTTTTCTTTTTACAATGAGTACATGTTACATTTATAATAAATGGTAGCCTTTATTACTAGCTGTGTTCTTGCCAGCTGAAAGAACACTCATTATCAACAACTGAACGTCACATCTATTAGTGCAATTTAACTTTGCATTTGATTTTTTGGTCCGCCTACAGAAGCTTCTATTGAACTTGCCGTCAGTTAAGACACCTAGGTCTTTTTCACAGAGTCAGAAGGCAGTATAGGTAAAATAACAAAAGATAAAATTCAATCCAATAGTTGTTACTTGTTGTTAAGCACAGACTTAATACAAGACATCCTTGGCATTTTCAGTACTCGTTCTGCATCAACCCACATTCTCTTTCCTATTGATGATGTTTACAGTTCTCTTGAGTTACCATGAAGTGCAGAGCCCCTTTAAAGAGTGAAAAAAGTACAGGTGGGTGGTATGCGAATGTGGCTGTTCAATAGTGCTTGATCTAGTGCAAATGTGGCTGTTCAATAGTGCTTAATCATTTGTTTTTTATAAGTGTGCATTTATAAATGTAATGCTTTTTCCTAACCATACAAACAACCGATGTTAAC
Source organism: Symphalangus syndactylus (assembly GCF_028878055.3). Taxonomy (NCBI): domain Eukaryota; kingdom Metazoa; phylum Chordata; class Mammalia; order Primates; family Hylobatidae; genus Symphalangus; species Symphalangus syndactylus. The sequence continues at coordinate 81,124,297 of NC_072434.2, read as the reverse complement.
AGATTCTTGTGATCCTTTCAGAATTTTTCTATGCATATTAACTCATAACTATTATGTTTTAAAAACTTAAATAGGATTAAACGATACAAACTGTGGTACAGCTTCCTTTTTTAATGTAACACTGCATCTTGGATATCTTTCTATATCCCTGCCTGGAGATCCTCATTCCTAAATGCAGTGTTGTCTCAGTAAGGTTGATTACTTTTTTTTTTTTTTGAGACAGAGTCTCACTCTGTTGCCCAGGCTGGAGTGCAGTAGCACAATCTTGGCTCACTGCAACTTCCGCCTCCCAGGTTCAAGCAATTCTTTTGCCTCAGCCTCCCAAGTTGCTGGGATTACAGGTGCACACCACCACGCTCAGCTAACTTTTTGTATTTTTAGTAGAGATGATGGTTCACTCTGTTGGACAGGCTGGTCTTGAACTCCTGACCTCAAGTGATCCACCCACCTCGGCCTCCCAAAATGCTGGGATTACAGATGTGAGCCACCGCGCTCGGCCTGAACTTTTTTTACCATCCGCCTTTGCATGTATTTGGGAGAGATGGAGGTGAAGGGACAGCAAGGAGGGAAAGAGAGGGGGAAGGAGATAGGTCCTTTTGAAATTTCAGATGGCAAGGAGTATCAGAAGTTTATCAGCTCAAAAACTGTGTTCCAAACATTCCACTAGCTGGAGAGCTGTTTAGATGGCTAAGTTCTTCATTTAGGGTATAGATGATTCTACAGGTTACCCGTGTTATCACAGCCCAGTAAACACTTGGGCAGCAGCAACCTGAATGCCTGGGAACCCCAGGCATTCCCAGAAGTCTCCTCCCATTTGCTCAGTCCACCCAGGTTCTAGTCCCATTTCCTTGGTTCCTGCATTCCTTGGTTTTTTACTCTATCTCCTAATGTCAACCTCAGTTATTCTCTCATTTTCTAACAATGTCTCCCACCTGACTTTACTTCCTTTCCATTTTGATAGACTTGAATCTCTAGGGCAGCAGCCCTCTCCCTGCCGGACATGCCCTTCAGGATCCACTCAAGCAAGGATAGCCCCAGGAGCACACTCTCACTTTCCAGTGGAAATTGGGAAGTTGGAGGGCATATAGGGGTTAAGTTTGCCCATTCATGAATCTCCATTTGTGCCAATTGTTTGATTCAGGCAATGTCTGAGACAGACTTGATGAATCTGAGTTTGGGTTCTGAGTAGGGAGATGTAATTCAGACTTTTGAAAAATGGAAGGATATATGCACTGTTTTTAGGATGTAGGATGTTTTTAGGATGTAGGATGTTAGACGATGAAGACCAGTACACAGTGCTGGAAGGCAATGAGGAAGTGAGAGAGGTGGGCAAAGACTTTTTAACTTTGACTGGAACTCTGGTGGTGGCTCGAATAATTCCTTAAGAACATCTTTAATGCCACTGGTATATTTATGGTTTCTTGGTGCATCACTGTCTGAATTTTGGATGTCTGGATTACTATGGATTTACTAATAATAATATCTACCACATGTTAAGAGCATGATATTTGCCAAGTGTGTGCTAAATGCTTCACTAATGTTAGCTCTCACTGTCCCCAGAATCTGGAACTATGCCTGCAACATAGTAGGCCATTAAAAAAAATCACTGTGCCATCAATAAGTAAATCAGCCTACAACTAGTAAATGTTGCAGTCAGGATTCAAACATAGATCTTTCTGACTTCAGACTTCTGAGTCACTATAATACTGTTTCTCAAAGCAGTATTCTCAGTCTATCTCATTTTAGCTGGTTGATTCTGATCCAAGGTATTCAAATCTCCTCTGATGCAACTCTTGTATTTAGTCTAATGACTCTCTCCAGAGACCATAAGGAAACACAAGGCAAAAGAATTTTCCAAACACGAGCTTGAGGGAAAGTAGATTCAACTTTTGTTTTTGAATGACCACACCCCTGGGCTACTCCGATTTAGGAATATTCCCATGTAACAAAGGTGGAATTTTTAGAATTTTCTCCTAATCAATTCTGGCTCTGCCAAGCAATTTGGATAAGGCAGGTTAAAAAGGAATGATGATGAGTGATATATATCAATATCATTCATTCATGTCTCTATTCAGCAAATATTTTTTACGCTTATTCTAAGTACTAAGCACCATGGTAAATGCTGGTGATACCAAGAAGAAAGTAAAGTGTTCTCACCTTCAAGAAGCTAGTGAGCTAATGAGGAGTGAATCACACACATGAAGAGCTCCAATGCAATCATTTAAGAGCATTAATGGGAGTGTGTGCAAATGTGAGGTTGTATAGGAAGATTGGAATCAGGTCTGACTCGATGGGACAAGACAGGCTTTGCAGAGGACGTGGGATTTTAGCTGAGATGTGAAAGATAAGCAGGAGTTTCCCAGGTTAGTAAACCAGGGTTAGTGTTTAGAAAGAAAGAACAACACATGCAAAGGCATGGAACCCCTTTACAGCCCTGAGCCTGAAAGGTGGCACAATGGGGCATGGCAGGAAATAAAACTGGACACATGGGCACGTGGGCTGGTGCAAACCATGAGGAGGGGCCTTATATGCCACACTGCACCATAAAAATCGGTTCCATGTGTCAGGAGGAGCTACTAGAGAATTTGCTCAGGTACACATGGTTGGATTACTGTGTTAGAAAGATCATTCCAGTGGCAGAGGATAAGAGGGAGCTGGAACAATGGCAATGGGGATGGAGTCAAGGAAATGGGCACCAGAGACATCTGGAAGGTGAAAGAAGGGGATGTTTTCCTGGTTTTTTTGTTGTATTATTATTGTTATTTTTGAGATGGAGTCTCTCCCTGTCGCCAGGCTGTAGTGCAGTGGTATGATCATAGCTCACTGCAGGCTCGAACTCCCGGGCTCAAGCTGTCTTCCCACCTCAGTCTCCCAAGTAGCTGGGACCACAGGTGTGCACCACCACACTTGGTTAATTTTTTAATTTTTTTGTAAAGACGGGGTTTCATTATGTTGCCCAGGCTGGTCCCCAACTCCTGGACTCAAGCGATCCTCCTGCCTTGGCTTCCCAAAGTGCTGGAATTACAAAAGTTAGCCACTACACCCAGCCAGAAGATAATATTTTAATTGATTTGATGGAGGCAGAGGAAGATAGAGAAAGGAATCTAGGTTTCCTCTTAGGTTCCTTACTTGGCCAGTGGGTGGATGTACCACTCCTTGAGACAACAGAGAGGAAGGAACAGATATAGGAGTATGCAGAAGTTATAGGGAAGATGGTGAATTCAGTATGGGGACAATAGTCAGACCCAACTTGTGGATCTAGGCCAAGGAGAGTGATTTGGTTGGAGGAGAGATTTGGAGGGCATCAGCCCTGGCATAGATGAGATGGCCTTTTGAGAATCTGCTACTCAGGTATGTCATATAGATAAGGTTATATAGGTATGAAGATATGTTATGTAGATAAGGTTCTATGCTTGGGACAAAGCCTATTGGCAGGACAAACCTTCGTCACAATTTAAGTGGATATTTAAAATGGTTATTATGGCCAGGTTTGAGTCCAGCCTGGGCAACTTAGCAAGATCCCATTTCTAGAAAGAAGAAATAGCCATTGTTTATTCAAATTGTAATCAGGATGTATGGATCTACCGAATGTATCAAAAGGCTAGTTTGTTTCATTTTGGCAGAAAGCCTGAAATTTTGCCATTCTATTTTAATCTTCTTTTTCTTAATTTTGTACGTTATATTGAGTAATGTGCTTTCATTATCTTTGTCTGAACATTCATACAAATACACTTGCTATCTGAAAAATCATAAAATTGTTAGAAACTTTTATTTTCTTTATCCAAGAGAAATCTCCAAGCACATCTTTTGAAGATCAATTACACTATGAGTGTCTCTTTTCCAGTGCTCCATAATGGACCCTGAAGATCTAAACAGAAAGAAGTCAGGTGCTGGAGGAAGTGTAGGCAGCCCAACACTGAAGGGTTATTAAAGGTTCCTTCTGCGGGACTTGGCAATGATAAAGGGATTCGATGATGAGTTTTGTTGTCTCTTAGTCACAGAAAGTAAGCCAAGTTCCAAGTCTCCCCCAGTAATTTAGTCCTTAAGGCAACTTACCTGAAAATAATACAAGTGTTATGCGGTAAAAGGCAACACAATTTTCTCACTTGATAGAGTCGGAGAACCAGAGGACTCTCTTCTAACTATGGACAGGGTACATTTGCGCTTGACATTTTATTTTAAACACTACTTTGTGCTTGGGTTAATTGTCTTTGGTCTAAAGTTCTACAGCAGCGGACAGATTCATTTTGTCTCTCTCTACTCTTCTCCAATGTGAGAAATAAGGGAGATTAACTATTAGCGAGTATTAGCAATAGGGGAATCTTAGTGTTCATATCCAGGCCTCTCATTTTAAAGACAAGGATATTGAAGCTAAGAGATTAAGGAGTCTGCCCCAGCTCTAATTATCACTACTGTCTGGAGAGGCAGTGTGCTTCGTGAAAAAGAACTGATATTAGAACCAGGTTGACCCAGGTTCTAGTTCCCTAATTATATGACTCCAGGCAGCTTTCCTTATCACTCTGAGCTTGATTTCCTTTTTTTTTTTTTTTTGAGACAGAATTTCCCTCTTGTTGCCTAGGCTGGAGTACAATGGCGTGATCTTGGCTCACTACAACCTCCGCCGCCCAGGTTCAAGTGATTCTCCTGCCTCAGCCTCCTGAGTAGCTGGAATTACAGGTGCCCGCCACCACACCCAGCTAATTTTTTGTATTTTTAGTGGAGACGGGGGTTTTGCCATGTTGGCCAGGCTGGTCTCAAACTCCTGACCTCAGGTGATCAACCCACCTCGGCCTCTCAAAGTTCTGGGATTACTGGCATGAGCCACCACGTCCGACCGAGCTTAATTTCTATACATGTAGAAAATGAAAAACTTGGGTTAGAAAACCGCTAACGTCACTCCAAGTTCTAGCATCTGCAAGTGTTTCCTTAAGATTAGAGCCAACATAACCTGATCCCTAGTCCAGGATATTTTAAATCACACTTTACTCCCCTTTGCATTTTAAGTCATTGTTTATTTGGCAAAAATCTGCTAAATCCTTGCAATTTCAAAAGCTTCTGTCTGCAGACCTGCAGCCTCGGCTGGTAGCTTTACACAGCAGAGCCTTGAGACCTCGCAAATCAGAAACTGCATTTTAACAAGATCATCACTGGCTTGTATGTACGTTAAAGTTTGAGAAGCACTGAGTTTAAACAGTCTGTGCTTGTAGTATCGATCATAACACCTTTAATTAACCAATTAATGTGTTTAAGCTTAAAAATATACATTGGAGGCATATATAAGCACACTATTAACCATGAAGATCAAACTCACGTCTCACATCAGCAGGACTTCAGAATTTATATTCAAGATCTGGCATTATCACTTATTACCAGCGTGATGCTAGACAAATTATTCTTCAAGCTTCAGCTTCCCCAGCTGTAAAATGTAAATAATTCTTGCCTTGCATACTTCACCAGGGGTATCATGAAGAACAAATAAAATAATGTATGAAAAATAACATTGTAAATGTTTAATACCATAGAGAAGCGACTTTTAAGAAAGTGAATAGTCCTGACTCTACCGATAATAGAACAAAATGCCTTTGAGAAGTTGATAGGATGGATTTTGTTTATAGAGAGAGGTAATTGCCTGCATACTGAGGTCTATGAAATAATGGGAAGGTCTCTTCCATCCTCCCTCATTATCTGTCACCTGAGCAATGTTAAAAACTTTTCTAGTGGGAGCTGAGATTTTTTAAAGTTCAATACAATAAAAGGCTTGGCCAGATGTGGTGGCTCACACCTGCAATCCCAGCACTTTGGGAGGCCGAGGCGGGTGGATCATCTGAGGTCAGGAGTTCGAGACCAGCCTGGCCAATATGGTGAAACCTCATCTCTACTAAAAATACAAAAATTTGTCAGGCGTGGTGGCGTGTGCCTGTAATCCCAGCTACTCAGGAGGCTGAGGCAGGAGAATTGTTTGAACCTGGGAGGCAGAGATTGCAGTGAGCTGAGATCATGCCACTGCACTCCAGCCTGGGTGACAGAGCAAGGCCCTGTCTCAGAAAAAAAAAAAAGAAAGAAAGAAAGAAGGAAGGAAAGGAAGGAAGGAAGGAAGGAAGGAAGGAAGGAAGGAAGGAAGGAAGGAAGGAAGAAGGCTCCATCTTAAATCACGATACTGAGCAAAAGAGAAAAAAATCCTCCTCTAAGAATTTATAAATGTAAGCTGGCCCTCACATCTGTTTGGACTTTCAGTCCAAAATCATACTTCCAAAAATCTCAAGCCAACAGTTTAGCTTTAAATAGTCATCAGAAAGATTAGGGAATTTGAATACTTAGCAAGAGAAATTATTAAAAATTTTAAAAAGAGAGAAAAGAGAATTAAAAAACAGAAACAGAACATCAGTGAGTGGTGGAACGGTAAGCAACCTAATAGACCAAGTAAGTGGAATCCCAGAGAAAGAAGAGTTAGAAGAGAGCACAGGAAAAACATTTGAAGAAATAGTGACTGAAATTTCCCCCAATTTAATGAAGACCTGTAGAGTGAATATATTCTGTGAAGATGAAGCAGAAGAAACATGAAGAAAACAACATCAAACTGCTCAAAATTTGGGACAAAGAAAAAAATCTTAAAAATAGCCAGGGGAGGCTGGGTGTGGTGGCTCACGCCTGTAATCCCAGCACTTTGGGAGGCCGAGGCAGGCGGATCACCTGAAGTCAGGAGTTCAAGGCCAGCCTGGCCAACATGGTGAAACCCTGTCTCTACTAAAAACACAAAAATTAGCCTGACGAGATGGCTGGTGCCTGTAATCCCAGCTACTCAGGAGGACGAGGCAGGAGAATCACTTGAGCTTGGGAGGCAGAGATTGCAGTGAGCTGAGATTGCACCACTGCACTCCAGCCTGGGTGGCAAAGTGAGACTCAGTCTCAAAAAAAAAAAAAAAAGTAGCCAGGGGAGAAAAAGATGTGTTATACACAGAGAAGAAAGACAGGTTATGAACAGATAAGAATTATAACAGAGTTCTCATCAGAAACAATGCAAGCCAAAAGGCAGTGAAATAACATCTTAAAGTACTGAAAGAACATTGTAAACCAGGAATCCTATACCCAGTGAAAGTGTCTTTCAAAATAAAGGTAAATACTTTTTCAGACATACAAAAACTGAAAGAACTCATCACTAGAAAGAAATGTTAACATCCTTCAAGCTGCAGGAAAATGATGCCCCATCAAAATTGTGATCTCTACAAAAGAAAGAAAAGCGTTAGAAATAGTAATAACATGAATGAACATAAGATTTTTTTATTGTTGAAATATCTCAAAATGGATGAACAGTTTAGAAAAATAATAACAATGTAGTATGAGATTTATAATATATAAAAGTAAAATGTATGGCAGCACTAGCACAGAGTTCAGAAAAAGAGAAATTAAAGTATATTATTGTAAGGCTTGTACATTGCATGTGAAGTAATAAAATATAATTTCAACATAGACCTCTGATAAGTTAAAGATATATACTACAAGCCCTAAAACAATTATTAAGATAACAAATCAAGGAGTTAGAGCTAAAATACCAACAAAGGAGGTAAAATCATTAAGAATATTCAATTGATCCAAAAGAAGGCAGAAAAAAATAGGAAAAAGAACAGATGAAACAAATAGGGAACATTTGGAAGATGATTGACTTAAACCTAACCATGTTAATAATCACATTAGATGTAAATGGTCTAAACTCCCCACTTACAGAACAGATTATCAGACTGGACAAAGAAGTAAGACCCAACTGTATGCTGCTGTGCAAATACACTTTATATATAAAGTTACACAAAGGTTCAAAGTAAAGGACATCAAGAACTAAAGTATGTAAGATATTTACCCCACTTGCAAGTTAATAATCTAGACTGCTCCAGTTTCATGGATGCTGGTAAAAGACATGAGACTCCTGGGTCAGAGGCAAAGGACTTTATTATTCTCATCAATAGCAGTAGCCAGAGTATCAACATTTTTGCACTGCTTTCCTGAGTTTCAAATGCGAGATTCTATGAACATTAGAATGATAATCAAGGAATATTTTTTAAAAACTGTATGCCAAAAATTTTGAACAACTTAGATAAGATGGGCAAACTCCTTGAAAGATATAAATTACTAGATTTTACTCAAGAACAGACACTCTAAATAGCCTGACTGAGGAAATTCAAAGTGCAGTTTAAAACCTTACCACAAAGAAAGCTCTAGACTCAGATGGCTTAACTGATGAATTATACCAGAGACATCATTTCTTTTTACTTTTCTTTTTTTTTTTTTTGAGACAGAGTTTTGTTCTTGTTGCCCAGGCTGGAGTACAATGGCACGATCTCGGCTCACTGCAACCTCCGCTTCCCGGGGTCAAGTGATTTTCCTGCCTCAGCCTCCCGAGTAGCTGGGATTACAGGCATGTGCCACCACACCCGGATAATTTTGTATTTTTAGTAGAAACGGGGTTTCTCCATGTTGGTCAGGCTGGTCTCGAACTCCCAACCTCAGGTGATCCACCCACCTCGGCCTCCCAAAGTGTTGGGATTACAGGTGTGAGCCACCATGCCTGGCTGACATCATTTCTATATAAACTTCCAGAAGTTGTAGAAGAATGAATAGTTTCTTAATTCATCCAGTGGGGCCAGCATAACTCATACCAAAATCAGATAAAGTCATTATAAGAAACAAAACTATAAGAAAATATCTTTTATGAACTTAGATGCAAAATATTCTAAAATAAATTGTGTAAATCAAACACAGTAATATGTAAAAAGAAGAATATATCATGACCAAGTGGGGTTTATTCAAGTATACAAGGCTGGCTTGATGTTCTAAAACAATCATGTAATTCACTGTATTGAAAAGCTAATAAAGAACAACCGGCCGGGTGTGGTGGCTCACGCTTGTAATCCCAGCACTTTGGGAGGCCGAGGTGGGCGGATCACGAGGTCAGGAGATTGAGACCACGGTGAAACCCCGTCTCTACTAAAAATACAAAAAATTAGCCGGGCGTGGTGGCGGGCGCCTGTAATCCCAGGTACTCGGAGAGGCTGAGGCAGGAAAATGGCATGAACCCAGGAGGCGGAGCTTGCAGTGAGCCGAGATTGCGCCACTGCACTCCAGCCTGGGCGACAGAGCGAGACTCCATCTCAAAAAAATAAATAAATAAAAAATAAAGAACAACCATAGGCCAGGCATGGTGGCTCATGCCTGTAATCCCAGCACTTTGGGAGGCCAAGGTGGGCAGATCACCTTGAGGTCGGGAGTTCGAGACCAGCCTAGCCAACATGGTGAAACCTCATCTCTACCAAAAATACAAAAATTAGCTGAGTGTGGTGGCGGGTGCCTGTAATCCCAGCTACTCAGGAGGCTAAGGCAGGAGAATCACTTGAACCCAGGAGGCGGAGGTTGCAGTGAGCCGAGATCGTGCCACTGCACTCCAGCCTGGGTGACAACAGCAAGACTCCATCTCAAAAATAAAACAACAACAACAACAACAACCATATAATTATCTTGATAGTTGTAGAAAAGACAATCCAAAATCCATTCCTGATTAAAAAAAAAAAAAAGTCTTCATAAGCTAGGAATATAGAGGAACTTTTTCAACCTGCTAGAGAACAAAACAGAAAACATCATACTCAATGGTGACATATTGAATCCTTCTTTTAACTAAGATCCGGGAAAAGACAAGGATTTTATGCTTATAAGTTCTATTCAACATTGTACTGGAGGATGTATCTAGTGTAAAAAGGCAAGAAAAATAAGTAAAAATTCATCCACATTGGAAAGGAAGAAGTAAAAGTGTCCTTATATAAAAATGACTTGATTGTGTAAAGAATCTGATGGAAACAACAAAAAAGCAACTAAGACTAATAAATGACTCTTATAAAGTTTCAAGATGCAAGATTGATGTACAAAAATCTAGGCCAGGTATGGTGGCTCACACCTGCAATCCCAAAACTGGGAGGCCAAAAAGGGAGGACTGCTTGAGGCCAGGAGTTCCAGACCAGCCTGTGCAACATAGTGAGACCCCATCTGTACAAAATTTTTTTGAGAATCACCCAGGTTTGGTGGCATGTACCTGTAGTTCTAGCTACATAGGAGGCTGAGTAAAGAGGATCACTTGAGCCCAGAAGTTTGAGGCTGCAGTAGGCTATGATCATGCCACTGCATTCCAGCCTGGGTGGCAGAGTAAGACTTTGTCTCTAAAAAAAAAAAAAGTACCATCAATGAACAATCAGAAAATGCATGACAATAATAGCATAAGTCAGGGACAGGTGCTCAGTGTTGCAGCGGTCTTAAGGTCCTTGTATTGTCCTGGAGGAGAATAAAGTTGTCTATGACTTTAGAAGTTGATTCCTTACATGTCATGTTAAAATTCCCATGTTGACTACCAAAAGAATAGAAATAGAATGTATAGCTTTCAAAGTAGAAGTGGGGAAAAATTGGATTGAGGAAAAAAAATACTTCCTTTATCTATAAAAAGACAAGAACAAAGTGAGGAAAACAGAAAATTGGAGCATATTAGAGCAAATGTGAATGTTGAGGGAAGTAATCCAGAAAAGAGGGAGGGAAGTAATGATCTGAGGGATAAACGGGAGATATGGATCAAGGTCTCTATGAAAGGAAGAAAGGAATGGGATCAGGGAGCACGAGAAGGGGACAGACAGGGACTCACTGAGGGAGGAGGGAAGATGGAGATGTGTGCAAGGAGGCTTGGGAGTTTGGTCTCAGGGAGATGAGATGCTCGTGTTTGATGGCTTTTAGAGCCACCAGGGAGGAAAGGGCATCTATCTGCTGAGGGTACCAGAGGAAGAGGGTGGGGAGGTATGAGGAGCTGAGAAGTTCTGCCTGCTCAGGAGGCATGGAAAATACCACAAATGGCAAGAGAGGCAAACTCACCCCTTCACATTGTGCCTGGTTTCCTAGAAGCCTCTTTCCAGATGGTAGGACCATGCAGAAATATATCTGAGACTGATTTGAAATGATAGAATGGAAACTGAAACCTTTCCTTTCATTTTTGCTTCATGAGCCATCCAACCTCCCCATTTTGCAAACATCCCTGTGAAATCAAGTCACAGAATTATGGAAGCTTAATATCTTCCAGCTTGGAGATCATTTTTACAGATGGGAAAGTCCCAGAAATATTAATCCAGTTTTTCTTCTCCAGACTCCTGCTTTATTACTTTTATTTGAAATGAACACTGTGGCCGGGCGCGGTGGCTCACGCTTGTAATCCCAGCACTTTGGGAGGCCAAGGCAGGAGGATCACGAGGTCAAGAGATCCAGACCACGGTGAAACCCCGTCTCTACTAAAAATACAAAAAAATTAGCCGGGTGTGGTGGCGGGCGCCTGTAGTCCCAGCTACTCGGAGAGGCTGAGGCAGGAGAATGGCAGGAACCCGGGAGGCGGAGCTTGCAGTGAGCCGAGATTGCGCCGCTGGACTCCAGCCTGGGCGACAGAGCGAGACTCCATCTCAAAAAAAAAAAAAAAAAAGAAAGAAATGAACACTGTGGTAGCACTAGATGATTAGCAGTTAGCATTTCTGCAGGATTTCATTCATTTTACTTATTTATTCTTTGAGACAGGGTCTTGCTCTGTTACCCAGGCTGGAGTGCAGCGGCGTGATCAACCTCAACCTCCCAGGCTCAAGCAATCCTCCCACCTCAGCCTCCCAAGTAGCTGGGACTACAGGCGTGCGCAACCATGCCCTGCTAATGTTTGTATTTTTTGTAGAGACAGGGTTTCACCATGTTGCCCAAACTAATCTCGAACTTTTGGGCTCAAGTTATCCTCCTGCCTTGGCCTCCCAAAGTGCTGGGATTAGCCACTGTGCCAGACCTTTTTTTTAAAAAATTGTTGTGGCAAAATACTCCTAACATAAAGTTTATCATTTTAACCATTTTCAGGTGTGCACGGTTCTGCGGCATTAAGTACATTTACATTCTTGTATAACCATTGTCACTATCTTTCTCTGGAAGTTTTCATTTTCCCAAACTGAAACTCCACACCCATTAAACAGGATTTCATTCTTAACCGAACGTTGACTGGCTCAGTAGACATCATGTGCAGGTTCTCAGGCCCCCTTGAAGTATCCTACAGTTATTTCTGGAGAACTTAAAGAAACGCACACACATAACTGTATTGTATGTAAAACTTTTGAAAGTACAATTTTAGGCCGTGGTGGTGGCTCACGCCTGTAACCCTAGCATTTTGGGAGGCCGAGGCAGGTGGACCACCTGAGGTCAGGAGTTTGAGACCAGCCTGGCTAACATGATGAAACCCCATCTCTACTAAATGTACAAAAAAAAAAAAAAAATTAGCGGAGTGTGGTGGCGTGTGCCTGTAATTCCAGCTACTTGGGAGGCTGAGGCAAGAGAATCACTTGAAACTGGGAGACGGAGGTTGCAGCGAGCCGAGATTGTGCCACGGAACTCCAACCTGAGTGACAGAGCGAAACTCTGTGTCAAAAATAAAGTATAATTTTTAAATTTCATGCTTATTTTTGAGCAATTTTAGATTTACAGAAAAATTGAACAGAAAGTACAGAGAGCTCCTATACATACTCTCACCTACATCCTCCCTAACAGTTTCCTCTATTATCAACTCCTGATCTCAAATGATCCACCTGCCTCGGCCTCCCAAAGTGCTAGGATTACAAGCGTGAGCCACTGTGCCCAGCTGGTTTTGGAAAATGCATAATGACAACTATCCACCATTATAGTATCATAATGAATAGTTTCAATGCTCTAAAATTCCCTGTGCACTCTCTATCATTTCTCCCTTCCCACAACCCCCTGGCAACCATGGATCTTTTTACTGTCTCCATAGTTTTACCTTTCCTAGAACTTGTATAATCAGAGTTACATAGTATGTAGCCTTTGCAGATGGGCTTCTTTCGCTTAGTAATATACATTCAGGTTTCTGCCATGTCTTTTCATGGCTTGATAACTCATTCCTTTTTCGTGCTAAATAATAATGTATTTCATTTTCCAGATGTACCACAATTTGTTTATTCATTCACTTACTTCAGTAAGCGACATCTTAATTGACCCCAAGTTTTGGCAACTATGAATAAAGTTGTTATAAACATTCATGGACCGGTTTTTCTAAGTACGTAAGTTTTAAGCTCATTTGGGTAAATACCAAGGAGCACTATTGCTGAATCATGTGGAAAAAGATGTGTAGTTTTTAAAAAACCGCCAAACTGTCTTCCAAAGTGGCTGGACCATTTTGTATTCCCACTAGCGGTAAACAAGAGTTCCCGTTGCTCCTCATCCTCACCAGCATTTGGTGCTGTCAGTGTCTTGGATTTCAGTCACTCTAGTAACTGGGTAGTGGTATCTCATTTTTTAAGTGTTCAATCTTTAATGACATTTGATGAGCCTCTTTTCATATGCATATTTACCACCAATTATCTTCTTTCTGGAGGTGTCTGTTCGGCTCTTTTGCTCATTTTTTAATTGAGTTGTTTGTTTTCTCATTGTTGAAGAATTCTTTGTATATTTTGGATGCCAATCCTTTATGAGATATACATTTTGCAAATATTCTCTTCAAGTCTATGAGTTCATCTTTTCGTTCTCTTAACAGTGTCTTTCGAAGAACAAACGTTTTAAATTTTAATGAGGTCCAAAATTATCTTTTTCTTCCATGGATTGTACTTTTGGTGTTGTATTTAGGAAGTGAACACCAATCCCAAGGTCACCTAGCTTTTTTCCCATGTTATCTTCTACAAGTTACATAGTTTTGTGTTTTACATTAGGCCTGTGATACGTTCCATTTTCTTTTTTGGCTAATACTCTCCATAATTCCCCAATTTAACTATCGAATTAAAAGATCACAATATTATGATATTTTCTATTTTGCACTATAAATTGCACTCTGAAAATTAGGCTATCCTCTTCTTTTCTTTTTTTTTTTTTTTTTTGAGATGGAGTCTCACTCTGTTGCCCAGGCTGGAGTGCAGTGGCACAATGTCGGCTCACTGCAACCACTGCCTCCCAGGTTCAAGGGATTCTCCTACCTCAGCCTCCCAAGTAGTTGGGATTACAGGCATGTGCCACCACACCTGGCTAACTTTTGGTATTTTTAGTAAAGATGGGGTTTCACCATGTTGGCCAGGCTGGTCTTAAACTCCTGACCTCAGGTGATCCACCTGCCTCAGCCTCCCAAAGTGCTGGGATTAGAGCATGAGCCACTGCGCCAAGTCAATCATCTTGTTTTCTATCCCACTCTGTTTTCCTATTTCTTTTCTATGGGTATTTCTTCTATAGCAATCCATTTATAGCATCTGTATTGCTTGGACACATGCAGAAAGTTCTTTAATCATGAGCATATTACGAAATTAGTAAGTTATTAAAAATTCCTTCTTTACTAATGGCAATAACTCAGGCCTGATAAGGAACTCATTCACTAAATATCTAACTCAATATGTACTACCCAACCCAAGTGAAATCTCACAGCTAAAAAGCTGTGAAGACTCATAAAGGGTCCCGAAAATGGAGCATTCAAAGAAAGCACGGTATTCTAAATAAGCTTGAGCTTGTATTATGCTATTAATGAAACTGTACTCGGCCTTTGCAGCCTAACACATAGGGTGACAGGTGGAGAAACTACAAATAGCCTTGGCCTAAGAATGGAAAAAATGATAAGTCGGGGCCAAGGCTTTCAATGTGACTTAATGACAGGAATGCAAGGGGCAGACCTGAGAATACAGAATAGTGAATTACAGGCCTCCCAAAGAACCTGAGTGCAGAGGGTTTGGGCTACATGCCACCCTCATGCTGGCCCCGCTTATACTTAGAATAGTAAACTCCACGACGTCAGTTTGTGGGGGTGCTGAGATCCACATGTCCATATAATGTGTCTCATGAATACTAACTTCCCAAAAGCAACAGGATACCCCCAAAGTCCTTATCATTGTACCACGTGGTGGAGGCACTTTGAACTGCACATTTCCTGGGATGATCTGGCTGTGCTGGTTCCTCTTGGGTTCTGATGCTATTGCAGAGTGGAAAGTGGCTATTGCAGAGTGGAAAGTTAGCCCACCTGCTGACTGTATCATATTACCTGAAGGCTGGGGAGAGGGCCACACACAGGGGATTTAGGAGCTCTGGGTTTTAACCTCAGCTCCACTTGTCGACTCATTGAACACTTATGGCATTTTGACTTCCTCATCTTTAAAATTGGGATATGAGCTGTCTTTACCGGTAAGCCGACTATGAGTAATTAACTAGTGAAATAGATCATTTGGTGCTATATATTCAGCGGAGGAATAGGGAGCTAAACATAAATTGTAGACCTCACTCTGCCTCACCCTGCCCTAATTTCCTCATCATAAGGAAATCCTCATGTGGGTAGCCCACATGATCCCAAAGATCGCTTCTATTCCAAAATCTATCATTCTAGTCATTGCCTGTGTTAGTGGCTCTCAAACTTGGGCATGAGACAGAATCATCTGGAGGTGATCTCCTTAAAACACAGATTGGGGCTCAAGGTTTGGCATTTCTAACAAGTTCTCAGATGTTGCTGATGGTCCTCTCCAGGGGACCACAGCCTAAGAACCACTAATTTATGGCAGGTAAGAAAACTCTTGCCATGGCCAGGTGTGTTGGCTCATGTCTATAATCCCAACACTTGGGAGGCCAAGGCAGAGCTCAGGAGTTCAAGAGAGCCTAGGCAACCTGGTGAAACCCAGTCTCTACAAAAAACAGAAAAAAATTAGCCTGGTGTGGTGGCACACAAGTGTAGTCCCAGCTACTCGGAAGACTGAGGTGGGAGGATGGCTTGAGCCCAGGAGGTGGAGGTTGCAGTGAGCTGAGATCATACCACTGCACTCCAGCCTGGGCAACACATTGAGACCCTGCCTCAAAAAAAAAAAAAGAAAAAAGGAAAAGAAAAGAAACCTCTGGCCAAAAGAGAGAGCGTGAACAAACCTTATTCATGGCTGTTTCATGGGTGCACAGCCTGCGTAGTCCTACAGTCTCAGACCTCACCCACAAGGGTCCTGTGCTTGATTTGGTGCTCAGCTGTTACCAACAACCTGAAATTCTTAATGTTTGAACAAGATACCCCCACATTTTCATTTTGCACTGGGCCCCCTAAATTATGGAGCACATTCCATTCATGGTTTTGGTTTTTCAAATGCACAAAGGTCATTTTAGCAAGGCACCTGAAAAACGCCTAAAAACCTTCAAGCTACTTCTACACCCAAAGAAACAGATTTACGTAGAAATTGTTCTTTTGGTTACCGGCATCTTGCCAGTCTGCTAATCTACCCAGAAGAGGCTGGTGTGCCCATGTGGCCAGACCCTAGGCCGACACGGCAGAGTGAGATCTGGTCTCATCTGTCCTCTCTGAGAACCTCTCCTCCATCTTTTGCCTTCTTTCAAAGTTCCAAAGCCACTTTCACATTTCTAGGAATTGGTACAGGAGAACCCCCCTTCTTGATAGCAAATACTGTCTTAGTCAGCTTTAACAAATCACCATAGTCTGGATTGCTTAAACAACAGAAACGTATTTTTCACAGTTGTGGAGACTGGGAAGTCCAAGATCAAGGTGCCGGCTGATTTTGTGTCTGACGTCGCCCAGGCTGGAGTGTGAGTGGTGAAATCAGAGCTCACTATAACCTTGAACTCCTGGGCTCAACTGATCCTCCCACCTCAGCCTCTCCAGTAGGCAGGGCTGTAAGTGTCCACCATGCCTGGCTAATTTTTTAATTTTTTGTTGAGACAGGATCTTGCTACGTTGCCCAGCCAGGTCTTGCACTCCTACCCTCAAGCGATCCTCCCACCCTGGCTTCCCAAAGTGCTGGGAACACAGGCATGAGCCTCTCCAGGACTGCTAGCAGGAACATCTGCATTTCAAAAGAAGAATACCTCCAGGGAGGAAGCAATCTTGTTGTACAAATATACATGATTTTTTGAGGGTGGAGGACTTCACCCTTTGAATTATAGTGTGCACAGAATTGTCTGCCTGGCCTGTCTCTCGGACTGGGCTGCTACATAATCTTACCCTTAAGAGGAGAGGCTGGGCACGGTGACTCACGCCTGTAATCCCAGCACTTTGGGAGGCCGAGACGGGCAGATCACTGAAAGTTGGGAGTTCGAGACCAGCCTGGTCAACATGGTGAAACCCTGTCTCCACTGAAAATACAAAAATCCTCTGGGTGTGGTGGCAGCCACCTGTAATCCCAGCTACTTGGGAGGCTGAGGCAGGAGAATTGCTTGAACCTGAAAGGCAGAGGTTGCAGAGCACCAAGATCGTGCCACTGCACTCCAGCCTGGGTGACCAAGCAAGGCTCCATCTCAAAAAAAAAAAAAAAAAAAAAAAAAGACAGATCTTTCAGGTGCCTAACCTGAAAGCACACCCAAGCAAGACTCCAACTACACGGCCAAGCTGACTGCACATAGTCAAGGCTAAGGCTGCTCACCAGGAAAATGAAGACATCCCTGTCTTTTTTTAGGATGGGAATTCCTACCCTGGCACACCTCTTGGACTTGTTTTCCTTTTGGTCAGAGCTGATAATAGCACTTGGGTTTTATATAGTCCTGTAGTTGTCAGTGTCAACAGCATGGGGAATTACAAAGCTAAAATCCATTTATTTTGCTTCCCTGGGGTAGACAAGCTTTGCCAAGAGGACATAAGGAATGGGAGACTGAAAGAGCCATTGCCAAAATTAAGATTTTATCGCATTGACCAAGAAAGATTCTCTTGGTCTGGAAATGGTAGCTAGGGCTCACAAGGACGTACTTACTAAGGATGGCGTGATTCCACTAGTGTTTAGGATGCCAGTCGTACTAAGGATCGCGTGGAATGATGCTGATGTTAGCAGCCTGGAGATGGAGGGAACTGGTTAGCTAATACCACTCCAAAAACACCAAGAAATGTAGCCCTCTTTCCTCTCGAGGGTCATATCCCCCCAGCCCCACTGTTTGCATAAAAGGAGACTTTGTGCAAATTACAAATGAGATCCCCTTCCTCAGGACACTTTGAAGCCATAAGCCAGAAAATTGTCATCATCTCCACATAAATTTCTTTTTGTTGTTGGCTTTTTTTTTTTTTTTTTTTAATAGAGCAGTCTCACTATGTCACCATGGCTTGTCTCAAGCTCCTGAGCTCAAGAGATCCTCCTGCCTCGGCCTTCCGAAGTGCTGGGATTACAAGCATGAGCCACCATGCCCAGCCTCCATATACATTTCTGATGCCCCTGAAGTGAATGGTGTTCCCTGGAGTCATGCCCGCACAACTTACCCTGCCTGTTGGGTCCAAAGTGAGAGAGATGTTAGGCGCATCTGCCTATTGGCTACCACCTCCTCGGGGAGTAGCAACTACAAATCAGTGTCAAGAACTAATACTGATTGCTTGTTTACCATGGTATGGCTGTGGAGTAAGAACCCAAAAGAGTGAAGAGTTGCTGCTAATCACTGCATCTCTGGATGATTGTGGGATCCTACCTGCCTCCGGTGGGAATCGAATTCATCCCATACAGACTGGACCTTCCCAAGGAGCAGCTCCACCCACATCATTTGCATTCAATTCCCTCATCAAAATCAAGACAGTTTGACTAAAAGGAGAACTCTATTTAACAGATGATGCTATATAAAATCACAACTATAAATAGAAACATAAAAAAGCAAACAGAAAACCTACCAAAGCATGAGTTTCTTGGGTTTTGTTTTTTGGGTTTTTTTTAGACAGAGTTTTGCTCTCGTTGCCCAGGTTGGAGTGCAATGGCACGACCTCTGCTCTCTGCAACCTCCGCCTCCCAGGTTCAAGTGATTCTCCTGCTTCAGCCTCCCAAGTAGCTGGGATTACAAGCAGCACAACCACTGCTTGGCTAATTTTTGTATTTTTAGCAGAGATGGGGTTTCACCATGTTGACCAGCCTGGTCTTGAACTCCTGACCTCAGGTGATTCAACCACCTCGGCCCCTCAAAGCACTGGGATTACAGGCGTGAACCACCATGCCCAGCTGAGTTTCTTGTTTTTATTATTTATTTATTTTGAAGAGATGGGTCTCACTATGTTAGCCAAGGTGGTCTTGAACTCCTGGCCCCAAGCAATCATCCTGCCTCAGCCTCCCAAAGTGATGAGATTACAGGCATGAGCCACCACACCCAGCCTCTTGTTTTTATTTATTTGCTAAACTTTTACTCATTTTGTCTATGGCCAACTCAAGTTTGCAAATCCTCTAAAAAATTATGGAAAAAATAGTTAAAAGTTGAGTAAACCCCACCCACTAAAAGATTATTTCCTGACTATTAAGAAACAATCTTTTTTCTTTGAATTTATGAGCAGAACACCTAAGTTCACCATGTGGAGCTACGGAGTTTATCTAAGAGCATAGCATGAACACCACATCAGAATGCGGATCCTGCCTGATATTTGTGGGGCATATGAGACACTTTCCAGAAGAAGGTGACCAAAAATAGAAACCAGAATCAAGATTCAGTCAAATCATAAGAGGATTAAAATATAGGATATGTTAAAATATATATCTTAAATATGCTAATATGTATGCCTGCACTTGGGGTAAGATTTAGCATCCAAACCAACAAGATAGTACTTAGGTTCCACCAGGGTGTTGACATTTATCCTATAGCACAGGGATAATTGAACACTCCACTCACCTCTGAAACTTCTTGCTTTCCGAAAGGTCCCTAAGCATACTGAACACTAACGCAGCATCAGTTGTACCAAAGTTGTCTGTCCTCCAAGAGGGGCGATACGGCCATAAGTGTCACTTTTGAACACTCCTGTCCTATATGTTTTGTCTCCTCCAACTTAGAATTTACTGCATGTCTCACACTAAGGGCGCTGGGGTATTGTGATTTATAACAAGAAATGTAAGACCAACTGGGCAACATGGCAAAACGCCATCTCTATAAAAAATAGAAAGAATAGCCGAGCATGATGGCATGCAGCTGCAGTCCCAGCTACTCAGGTGGCTGGGGTGGAAGGATCACTTGAGCCCAGGAGTTCTAGGCTGCAGTCAGCTATGATCACACCACTGCACCCCAGCCTCAGCAACACAGCAAGACCCAGTCTCAAAAAGAAAAAAAGAAGAAAGAAAAGGAAGGCAGGAAGGCAGGAAAGAAGGAAGGAAGGAAGAAAGGAAGGGAGGGAGGGAGGGAGGAAGGAAGGAAGGAAGGAAGGAAGGAAGGAAGGAAGGAAGGAAGGAAGGAAGGAAGGAAAGGTTGGTTGGTTTTAGTATTTGTTCCCTGGTTCCTGTCACAGAGCTGCAAAAACCCTTGTAATTTCCTGAGTAATAGGGGTGCTAGGAGAATCTTTTGTTCTAATATTTGATCTTTGACTCTGTTTCATGACACAGAGCTTCCAATCCCTTGGAATATTCCAGGTAACAGAAGCATATTTTGCTTTAATTAAGTGACTCTTGGTGGGTTCCTGGATGGGGGCTTGTCACCAGAAGGACAAACCATGATTGATTAGAAGATTTAAACTTTCAGCCCCAATCATGGCTATGTGATGCAGCCTCTATGAAAATCCCTGAACTTTGGGGGTTGGTGAACATGGAGGAGTTGGGGGGTGGCACACCTGGAGAGGGCGTGGACCTTGTACCTTGCCTGTGCATCTTTTTCATCTGGCTGTACCTGATCTGTATCCTTTGGAATAAACTGGTGCTCCAGTAAGTAAACTCTTTTCCTGAGTTCTGTGAGCCACTCTAGCACGCGATCAAACCCAGGAAGGGATCATGGAAACCCTTAATTTATAGCCAATAGGTTAGAAACGCATGTCATGATTTGAGACTTGTGATTGGCATCTGAAGTGGGGAGTCGGGGAGTGTTGTGGGACTGAACCCCTAACCTGTGGGATCCTTCCTAACTCCAATTACTGTCTGAACAGAACTAAATTGTAGGACACCCAGTTGATGTGAGCAGAGAATTGGAAAATTGCTTGGTGTGGGGAACCACCCATCCCCCAAACATTTGGTCACAAAAGTGTTCTGTGTGAGAGGAGAGAAACAGTGTCTTCCCCAAAGGTGCTCATGCTCAAAGGTGCCACACTCAAGGTCAGGCCTCTGCACCCAGAGGACAAGATGTCCTGTGTCGCTGCCAAAATGAGAATTCTCACAAACTCTGCCTATGGCCATAGTGTCCATGCTAGATTCAAATCAAGGCAATATCTGCTATTTTCAAAATAATTGAAAGAAGAATCTAAACCCTGGAATCACATTGCTTTGCTGGGTCACATCTTCACTGGCTGCTTGGGGATTAAATAAAAAATTAATTTTTTAATCTCTTTGACAACAGTGGTAATTGATATCTGGTAACACCTTTCTTCCTACGTAGCTTATTATAATGATGTTTTTAAATACCGGGGAACCAAATTGTAATCTCATGTCTCACCTGCTGATTTTATGCTGCTCTTACAACCCAAAGGGTTCGTTCAGGCTACTTGGAGAATGTCAAGTCCATTCCAGCGCATCATCTTTGTACCAGCCAGCTTCTGCCCTTGTCTCTATCAGCTAAGCCAAAAACAGAAGAGCAATATTTTGCATACAGCTTTTCAGGAGATGATTATTTCATCCTGACATATGGCCGCATTTGAAATGAAAATTACAATTCTATATTTCCATGTGAAAGAAGGGCTAATGAATGGTTTTGTTTTCAAAAACAAACATCCAAAATCTGGCTGTAACATCAAGAAAGGAAGGGAGTGAAAAAAAAGAAGCCAGAGAAAACACTGCATGAAGCATGCTTCTTTACCGTCATTCTTATCCACAGTCACTTATTTATTTATTTAGTAGTAGTATGTTTTAGAGACAGAGACTTCTTCTGTGGCGCAGGCTGGAGTTCCATGGCGGGATCATGGCTGACTGTAACCTTGAACTTCTGAGTTCAAGTGATCCTCCAGCTTCAGCCTCCCAAGTGGCTAGGACACAGTCATTTATTAACAAGGTGACCGGAGAACTTATTGTCCTAACTGGGATACGTCATCTGTATGTAAAAGGGGAGGCTGTTAATGGTGATGTTGAGGACGACTTCCCTGTTGATCACGTGCTACTTACATCCAGGGACTGTGTCACAGACTGAAAATACAAAGAGGCCAAAAATGTCATTTCCTCTATACAAGGCTGAAATTTAGTTGGGGAGAGAAAATATTCAGAAAGAAGGGATATATCATGAGGATATCTCTGTATAATTGTATTTTATTAATTCCATAAATACAAGAAAACTCTTACTAATTTAATACATGTAATACATGCATTTTTACTAATTCCATAAATACAGAAAAACTCTTACTAATTTAATACGTGTAATTGGCCAGGCATGGTGGCTCACGCCTGTAATCCCAGCACTTTGGGAGGCTGAGGCAGGTGGATCACCTGAGGTCAGGAGTTTGAGACCAGCCTAGCCAACATGGCAAAACCCTGTCTCTACTAAAAATACAAAAATTAGCTGGGCATGGTGGTGGGCGCCTGTAATCCTAGCTACTCAGGAGGCTGAGGCAGGAGAATCACTTGAACCGGGGAGATGGAGGTTGCAGTGAGCCAAGATCATGCCACTGCACTCCAGCCTGGGTGACAGAGCAAGGGTTCGTCTCAAAAGCAAAAAAAAAAAAAAAAAAACATAAAACAAAAAACAAAACCATGTAATTATATAACTATAATAATTTAAGTATTTGCTAATTAAACATAGATACCTAATAATCTAGTAAATTACATTTCTAATTACATACTAATTGTGAATGCATATTAATAACACACCACCATATATTACTAATTACATATATTACTAAATGAGGTACATGGACAACAACGAGGTGATTATTAAAGGCTGAGAAAGGTCTTGTTGAAGAGACGCAATCTAGTCTGCATTTTTATTAGTTATTAGTTATTAAATTTTTTTTTAATTGAGATGGAGTCTCACTCTGTCACCAAGCTGGAGTGCAGTGGCATGATCTCGGCTCACTGCAACCTCTGCCTCCTGGGTTCAAGTGATTCTCTTACCTCACCTCCCAAGTAGCTGGGACTACAGGCGTGTGCCACCACACCCAGCTAATTTTTGTATTTTTAGTACAGATAGGGCTTCACCATGTTGGCCAGGATGGTCTCGATCTCTTGACCTCGTGATCCACCCACCTCAGCCTCCCAAAGTGCTAGAATTACAGGCGTGAGCCACTGCGCCCATCCATTAGTTATTAAATCTTACAGTTGTATTGTTATTACACTTCTCTAAGTTATTAAATCTTAGAGTTTTATTATTATTTACATTCCTCTATTGAGACGGTGCATTTGCTCCTCATAGCAACCTGGAGAGGTTGAGGAGGTGGACAGCGTTACGTGCATCTCACAGGTGAAGAAGCAGAGGACAAAGAGATAGATTCCTCAGCCAACATCCCTGCCAGTGAAGTGAGGAGTGGAGAACACAAGCCAGGTGCCCCAATTTCGAGTCTAATCCCTTCCACTATAGCACTCAACATGGAAGAGGGCATGGGGATCATCAGAATTCCAGGAGCAAGACCAGAGTGATAAGAAGAAACCTACAAGTTTGGCTAAGACACAACTCGAGTAGGTAATAGGAGATAATATTAAAACTGCAGTTTAGGCAAGGGTGAAATTGTGAAACCTCTTGACTGCTATGCTAAAACTACTGAATGCAGGCTCCTGCCAAATGTGGGCCAAAGGCATGATGTATGCAAACTCACATCTTAGGATGACTTACCATAGAACAGTAGAGCTGGAAAAAACTAGACACAGACAAGGCTGTAGAACTTCAACACACCGCACTGTAGTTTGAAATTAAGATGGCAGATCTTGAAGTGAAAAGTACCTTATTTTATTTTATATGGAGATGGAGTCTCACTCTGTCTCCTAGGCTTCAGTGTAGTGGTGCAATCTCCGCTCACTACAACCTCCGTCTCCTATGTTCAAGTGATTCTCCTTACTCAGCCTCCCTAGTGGCTGGTATTGCAGGTGCGTGCCACCACGCCCTGCTAATTTTTTTGAATTTTTAGTAAAGACAGGGTTTCACCATGTTGTCCAGGCTGGTTTCGAACTCCTGACCTCAAGAGATCCACCCGCCGTGGCCTCACAAAGTGCTGGGATTACCAGCATGAGCCACCGAGCCTGATCTTGAAGTGAAAGGGACTTCATGACTCCTTCAGCTTGAGAAGAGATGAGGGATAGGCCTGTGTTACTAGAAGAATGGAATTATATTATCAAAACTAGGCAAGCTTAGAAGCGGAGCTGCTTAACAGTATGTCTTACAGGTCTTTCTACCACACAACATAGACATATACCGTATATGTACAGTATTTTAATTGCTGTATAGTTCCATAGTATAGTTGTACCAAAGTTTGTTTAACTTAATTCAATCTTGGTCTCGCTTACCCTTTTGTCAATCTTTACACTTTCAATTATAAATGAAAATCTGGGGCCGGGTGACGTGGCTTGCGCCTGTAATCCCAGCACTTTGGGAGGCTGAGGCAGGCGCATCACTTGAGGTCAGGAGTTCGAGACCAGCCTGACCAATATGGTGAAACCCCATCTCTACTGAAAAAATACAAAATTAGCCAGGCATGGTGCCACACGCCTATAATCCCAGCTACTTGGGAGGCTGAGGCAGGCAAATTGCTTGAACTCGGGAGGCAGAGGTTGCAGTGAGCTGAGATTGTGCCATTGCTCTCCAGCCAGGACAACAAGAGTGAAACTCCATCTCAAAAAAAAAAAAAAAATTTTTAAATAAATAAATAAATAAATAAAAATCTGGCCAGGCACCGTGGCTCATGCCTATAATCCCAGGACTTTGGGAGGCCGAGGCGGGTGGATCACCTGAGGTCAGGAGTTCGAGACCAAACCTGGTCAACACGGTGAAACCCCATCTCTACAAAAAATACAAAAATTAGCGAGGCATGATGGTGGGTGCCTGTAATCCCAGCTACTCGGGAGGCTGAGGCAGGAGAATCGCTTGAACCCAGGAGGTGGAGGTTGCAGTGAGTGGAGATTGTACCATTGCACTCCAGCCTGGGCAACAGGGTGAGACTCTGTCTCAAAAAACAACAAACAAAAATTATAAATGAAAATCTTGTACTTGTGCATCCTTGGCTTATACATAAATTTCAGAGGAAACTAAGTAATCTGGTAATTATATTCTTCTAGGTTACTGTACATTTGGCGTGAAAACAGCGTATCATTAGACATCTACAGAGCTAGACTCAGTAAATCAAAATGTTCCACTTGAAGAACATAATTTCTATGTCCAAATCGCAGGTGATGGTGCTGTATGCTTGACCTCAAGAAATTTAGAGTCAAGAAGAGGAAATACACATACAATAAAACAGAAAAAATAAGATAAAAACCTACACTAGAGGTATAAACAAAATGCCAGAGGATGAAGGGATCAATTCTAAATGCAAGAAGTAGATTGTAAATGACCTAGTGGATCAGAAATTCCCTTTTTTGGCCCAGCACGGTGGCTCACGCCTGTAATCCTAGCACTTTGGGAGGCTGAGGTGGGTGGATCATGAGGTCAAGAGATAGAGACCATCCTAGCCAACATACTGAAACCCTGTCTGTACTAAAAATACAAAAATTAGCTGGGCATGGTGGCGGGCACCTGTAGTCCCAGCTGCTTGGGAGGCTGAGGCAGGAGAATCGCTTGAACCCAGGATGCAGAGGTTGCAATGAGCCGAGATCGCGCCACTGCACTCCAGCCTGGTGACAGACGGAGATTTTTTTTTTTCTTTTTTTGTCCTCCGAGTCTGAACTGTACAGTAGTTGAGCCATTCAGGAAATATATATTGATTAATTCCAAGAATAACAGGCAATGTTTATGAGCAAATGCTATGTGCTGGCACAGTGCACAGTGCTCTGCTTACATGACTTCATTTAATCAAATAATGGAAAGCAGGTTGGAAGGAGAAAATATCCAACATGCTTACTGACTCATTCTTATGCTAGGAGTACACTAAAAGGATATCGCTGCATAATTACATTTTACTGATTCCATAAATACAGGAAAACTGTTGCTAATTTAATACATGTAATTATATGTCTATAATAATTTCAGTATTTGCTAATTAAACGAAGATGCCTAATAATCTAGTAAATTACATTTATAATTACATACTAATTGCGAATGCATATTTATAACACATCACCATATGTTACTAACTACATTTAAAATATAACTGTACTGCACATTGGATGCATCATTTCTGGTGCTGCTCTTGCTTCATCTTACTCTTTTTCTTCTTGTTCTTGTTCTTTTTGCTCTTATTCTTCTTATTCTTGTCTCCTTCCCTTCTTCTTCTCCTCCCGCTTTTTCTTTGTTGTGCATTTTTTTTAACAAAAATAAATTAATTATTCAAGTTCCATGATTCCCATTACTTATGGTAATCCTTGTAGATAAAATAATACTTCCTTGGTTTGGAAATTCATTTTTAGTCTGTCTCTTTTATGTTAACCTAAAAGAAACCCTTTAATTCTTTCTTTGTCCAGTGATTTTTTTTCTCTCTATAATATTGCCTTTTACCAACACCAAGTCACATGTAAAACACGGTTCTACCCAGTGTCCAGATAAATCTCACACTTGAATTTAGGAAGGCACTGAAGGACATTGAAAGATGGTTCTGTAGTGGCCTGAAATCCAGTAGATTCCCGCCAACTCTTTCTCATTACCAGTTTTTTTTTTTTTTTTTTTTTTTGAGTCAGGGGTCTCACTTGTTTGCCCAGGCTGGAGTGCAATGGTGCAACCTTGGCTCACTGCATCCCTGACCTCTGGGGCTCAGGGGATCCCCCCACCTCAGCCTTCCGGGTAGCTGGGACTGCAGATGCGCATCACCATGCCCAGCTAATTTTTTGCAGAAGCGGGTTTTTGCCACGTTGCCCAGATTGGTCTTGAACTCCTGGGCTCAGGCAATCTGTCTGCGTTGGCCTCCCAAAGCGCTGGGATTACAGGCATGAGCTACTGCACCCGGCCTCATCACCAATTGCTTTATGGGTTGGGCCACGGAGGTGATAAGACCGGTATCCTATGTTAGATTCCCATGTAAGCCAATCGGCTTCATTAACTCCTGTGCCCTAATCCTGACCCACCTTCTCCCCAGCACGCATGTAGAGGAAAGAAAGCAAGAGCGAGAGCTGAGGGGATCAGCCCACTAGATGGAGGCAGGTGTTTCAAGACGGTGTTGGAAGGACAAGCCGAGCACTCTAGTAGCGGGGAGGGGAAAACTAAAACTTTATTACTGTAAGCAAGTATCACAGCAAATCAGCCTTAGGAAGGTATAAGAGAACCCACAAAAGAAGACAAAATGTAACCAAAGCTCACCAGAGCACAGAAGAGTCATCACTGGAGTCGGAAGACGGACGCCCTGGATCCTGCAGTCGGAGTTGGGGCGTCCCCAAGCATAGACAATGGCAACCTTCAATCCTCCTTTGTGTAAGCTCCTTTAATTAAGTTCAACCGTTACTTTGGGCACCCTCTGTTGTTTGCTGGGGAGGGCCCTTCCCGACCTGAGTTAATTTCTGGGCTTTTATCCAAATTGTTCTAGGACTTGAGTTAATTTCTGGGCTTTTATCCAAATTTTACACAAGGTGTTTACCTTTTCACCTTAGGTGTCTTTGCCTCTTATAGATGGAGGCATATTTTATTTTATTTATTATTATTATTGTAAGTCAGAGTTTCACTCTTGTTGCCCAGGCTGGAGTGCAGTGGTGCAGTCTCGGCTCACTGCAACCTCCGCCTCCTGGGTTCAAGCCATTCTCCTGCCTCAGCCTCCGGAGTAGGTGGGATTACAGGTGTGCACCACCACGCCCTGCTAATTTCTGTATTTTTAGTAGAGACAGGGTTTCACCCTGTTGGCTGGGCTGATCTCGAACTCCTGACCTCAGGTCATCTGCTTGCCTCAATCTCTGAAAGTGCTGGGATTACAGGCGTGAGCCACCGCGCCCAGCTGGTGAGTCGCTTGAACCAAGGAGGCGGAGGTTGCAGTGAACCAAGACTGCACCACCACACTCCAGCCTGTGCAACAAGAGTGAAACTCTGTCTAAAAATAATAATTAGAAAAATAAAAATAAAAAAATTAGAAAAATAAAAATAAAAATAAAACCCAGCTCCCTTCACTCAGATGCCTCATTGGAGTTGGCAATGATAAGGTCTTTGAGACCGGATACCCAGATGGGCTCTGTAGACCCCTATACCCCTCCTTGTCTATGCTGCTGCAGTACAAGAGAAGATCTTGGAAAGCAAAGAAAGAGAGAGGTTGGGGGGTGGGGGACAGGAGGTCTTAATTATAGTGTGTTTGTGATTTCATTGTCTAAATTCCCCTGGTCTGGGAAGGGAATCCTAGGTGTGGCTGCCCAGCCTGGCTGCTCACCATGCAGATATGTTTAGGAATAAAAGCCAGAGCTAACATTTTTAGAAAATAAATGGAAGGTCATGATTGACTGTTACATAGATTATAGATGAAGGAAAGGACCGGGTAATTAGAAATTGTTGAAGGAAGATTCGGAAAGATTCCATACAATCTGTCACCCCCTCTTCCCCATGCACTGTTTCTGTCCTGGGTCTTAAAGGTGGTCTCTGACCATCAGGAGAATGGGGTGTGGGGAAAGTCACATTGTGCATACCAGATGCCCACCCCTTCCCTCATACATATGCCCACCTTCTCCTTCACACTCACACACACATACTTTACACTGGGGAAACAAAGTCAAAGCAAGCATTCAGGTAATCTTAAAGAAAAAATAAGGCACAGGGAAGTGTGCGGTGTGAGGAATGTGAGTGGGATGTGAAAGGGGGTGGGAGGGGCAGTGGCTGGGCACAGTGGCTCACGCCTATAATCCCAGCACTTTGGGAGCCCAAGACAGGCAGATCACGAGGTCAGGAGATCGAGACCATCTTGGCTAACACGGTAAAACCCCGTCTCTACTAAAAATACAAGAAAACAAAATTAGCCAGGTGTGGTGGCGGGTGCCTGTAGTCCCAGCTACTTGGGAGGCTGAGGCAGGAGAATCTCTTGAACCCAGGAGGTGGAGTTTTGCAGTGAGCCCAGATCATGCCACTCCACTCCAACCTAGCAACAGAGCGAGACTCCGTCTCAAAAAAAAAAAAAAAAGAAAGAAAAGAAAGAAAAAAAAAGAAAGGGGGTGGGGCATGAAGAATCACCAGCCACCTGCTGCACCCCAGGACATGCACTGGAGGTCAGAACTTGCAACATTAGTAATAACGACTGATGCCTGAATGGGATGCTTGTGGGTTTGGGGGTTTTTGTTTTGTTTTGCTTTTGTGAGACAGCCTCTCACTCTGTCACCCAGGCTGGAGTGCGGTGGTGAGATCATAGTTCACTGCATCCTTTAACGCCTGAGCTCGAGCAATCTTTCCACCTCAGCCTCCCGAGTAGCTGGGACTATAGGTGCACACCACTATACCCAGCTAATTTTTAAAATTTGTATAGAGACGGGAGGTCTCACTATGTTGCCCAGGCTGGTCTCAAACTGTGGGCCTCAAGCAATCCTCCTGCCTTGGCCTTTCAAAGCACTAGAATTACAGGCATGAACCACTGCACCTGGCCTCCTTTTGAATATTATCTTTACACACATTATTTCATCAGAATGATTACCTCATTTCAGAAGAGGCCATAGTCCCTCCTCTTCCCGTTGCCAGGTAAGCCAGGGATGGCTTGATCAGACAACAACCCTGGGGATCTTATGTTACATTTATGTTCATGTGTAATAACTTGTTTTTTTTAGTGAATTAATATAATTTTTTAACATTTAGTTTAAGTTCAGGGGTACATTATTAGGTTTGTTATTATGTTGATGCAAAAGTAATTGTGGTTTGGGTTGACACAGGAACACTTGTGTCGTGGGGGGGTTGTGGTACAGATTATTTCATCACCCAGGTGTTAAGCCTGGTAAACATTAACTCATTAGTTATTTTTCCTGATCCTTTCCCTCCTCCCACCCTTCCTTCTCCAGTAGGCCCCAGTGTGTGTTGTTCCCCTCCATGTGTCCATGTGTTCTCATATACACTGTTGGTGGGAATATAAATTAGTTCAACCATTGTGGAAGACAGTGTGACGATTCCTGAAAGACCTCAAGACAGAAATACCATCTGACCCGCAATCCCATTACTGGGTATATACCCGAAGGAATAGAAATCATTCTACTCTAAAGACCTATGCACGTGCATTGTTCATTGCAGCACTATTCACAATAGCAAAGACATGGAATCAACCCAAATGCCCATCAATGGCATGCTGGATAAAGAAAATGTGGTACATATACACCATGGAATACTACGTGGCCATAAGAAAGAATGTGATCATGTCCTTTGCAGGGGTGTGGATAGAGCTGGAGGCCATTATCCTCAGCAAACCAACACAGGAACAGAAAACCAGATACCACATGTCCTCACTTATAAGTGAGAAGCAATATAATATTTTTAAATGTCTTAGTTTTTATTTGTAATACGGCAAATATTGACAGATAAAAGGACCAAGACCAAGCGCAAGAGTTTCATCTAAGTTGGTGGGAGGTGCAGCGGATGGAGAGGGCAAAGGTAGGAGGACTTTTGAATGCCACACATTGAGGCAAACATCAAACTACAGACACCAGAATCAGAGATCAAGAATCAGAGATCAGAGACCAGAATCGGAGTCATGAGTTCCAGCAAAAGCAACTGGGGCTCAAACAGAAGAGAGGCTGACCTGAATGACCACCTCCACTTGCTTGTCTTGGAGGTTTGGCTGCGTGGGTGGCACTGCATGGGACGGTCACATTCCCAGGGAATGTGGGGAAGGGTATAGCCCCTTTCCCTCCTCCTCCCCACAGTCTGTATCTGGTGCCCAAACAGTGCTTCTCTTGCCAGAGCCTGGGACAGCTCCTTCAACTTTCAGCCCAGCAAAGCTTTCAGCAACTTTCACACAAAACAGACTCCGTAAGCACACATTTTATGGGATATGTTGTTTTTTTTGCCGTTGTTTGAGATGGAGTCTCTGTCACTCAGACTGGAGTGCAAGTGGCACAATCACAGTTCAAGGCAACCGCTGTAACTTCTCTCAGAGTGCTGGGATTACAGGCGTGAGCCACTGTGCTAGGCCATGTTGTTTGTTTTTTTAAGCACAGAGCAGTCTCTGATATACTTAAGGAAAAATGCACAATAAAACATTTTTGCTCAAGGCAACCTAAATCTGCACTGGACTCCACCAGCCACAGAGACAATTCTTCACTGTGCTACACAGAGCAGGTTAGCATCCTGGCACCATAGCTTCATAGATAACTGTATCCATGAGCCATGTTTTTAGATGCTAAACACAAAAAATTGAATGAGAGTAGCTTACACGAATGGGATTATTTTTCCAATGTGACAAAAAGAGCATGGAGGCTGCACCCTGGCGCTGTCTAAGCCAGTTTTCCCATTCCACCATCCCAAAGGCCATGTGCTTGGCCCCTCACAGTCGCGGCATGCCTGCCTCAGCTCCAGGCATTTAAGGCAAGAGAGAGGGGAAGTGCGAGCATGTTCTTCTCTCCCACCTGTAGCTTTTGTGAGAAAGCAAAATCTTTCTCAGAAACTGCCAGGCACGGTGGCTCATATCTGTAATCCCAGCACTTCAGGAGTCTGAGGCAGGTGGATCACCCGAGGTCAGGAGTTTGAGACCAGCCTGGCCAACATGGTGAAACCCCGTCTCTACTAAAAATACAAAAATTAGCCAGGTACACCTAGTAATTCTAGCTGCTTGGGAGGCTGAGGCAGGACAATCACTTGAACCCGGGGGCGGAGGTTGCAGTGAGCTGAGATCGCACCACTGCACTCCAGCCTGGGCGACAGACTGAGACTCCATCTGAAACAAACAAAAAAAAGAAAAAAAGAAAAAAAAAAGAATCCCCATCCACTTCTCTTTACATCTTCTCCTTGGTGAGGACGGAGACACTTGGCCACTGCAGACTGCAAAGTAGGCCAGGAAAATAAATATTTGTGAATTTATTTTGTTTTCCCCAGGTTCTTTGGTGGGAGGCAGGCAAAGAAAAAGGGGTTTGGGAATGGCTGCTGGGTTCTATGGCTTCCCTCTAGGGGTGCCAAGGCACAGGTTACTGCACAGAAATAGTGACCCCTCCGGGCCACTGAGTGGAGCCTCGGCTGGTACCTCCCGGCCTCAAGCCTATCTTCTGTTTACCTCGATCTGCCTCAGACATTCACTATAGCAGCTATGCTCAAAATTTCTTCTTGGGACTCCTTTATACTCTTAAAAGTTGCAGAACCATAAAGAGCTTTTATTTTTTCTTAATTTATTTTTTGAGACAGAATTTCACTCTTGTTGCCCAGGCTGGAGTGCAATGGTGTGATCTCGACTCAGTGCAACCTCTGCCTCCTGGGTTCAAGTGATTCTCGTGCCTCAACCTCCTGAGTAGCTGGGATTACAGGCGCCCACCACTATGCCCGGCTAATTTTTTTTTTTTTGAGACAGAGTCCCACTCTGTCTGGAATGCAGTGACACGATCTCGGCTCACTGCAACCTCCACCTGCTGGGTTCAAGCGATTCTCCTCCCTCAGCCTCCCAAGCAGCTGGGACTACGGGCTCCCACCACCAAGCCCAGTTAATTTTTGTGTTTTTAGTAGAGATGGGGTTTCACCATGTTGGCCAGGCTGGTCTCGAACCCCTGACCTCAGGTGATCCACCCACCTTGGCCTCCCAAAGTGCTGAGATTACAGGCGTGAGCCACCACACTTGGCCTAATTTTTTAAGTTTTAGCAGAGATGGGGTTTCACCATGTTGGCCAAGCTGGTCTTGAATTCCTGACCTCAGGTTTTCCGCCTGCCTCAGCCTCTCAAAGTGCTGGGATTACAGGCATGAGCCACCGCACCCAGCTATAAAAAGCTTTTTTTTTTTTAATGTGCATTATATCTATCAATATTTACCATATTAGAAATTAAAACTGGGGCATTTAAAAACTAGTATACTAATTCGAAATGAACAACAAACCCATGACATGTGAACATACATTTCACATAAAGAATGCATTTTTATGAAACATAACTCTATTTTCCAAAGAAATTAGTGGTACCATAGCATTGTTTTACATTTTTGCACATCTGTTTATTGTCTGTCTTAATGGAAGGCACCTGGATTCTCCTGTCTGCTCCTGCAATCTGCTTTATTACTGAATGTCATGTAGCATGAGGAACACTTCACTGTAGACTCATGGCAGGATGAGGGGGCAAAGGCGAATAGTGTCTTAGTATTATTATAAAAGTGGTTCTGACCTTGGAAACCACCTAAAAGGCCTCAGGACCACTTTGAGACCTCCTGCAGTATAGATAGGACCATGCGTTGGGAAGCCATCCAAGAATGTCTGCTACATGGGTCCCCAGTTCCCATTTTGGGATTTCCCTTTTAATTTCATAACTAAATGTCCAATTCAAGAGTTAGTTTCAGAACTAGGAAACTGTCTTCCCCACGGTTACGCATGTGCCATTCTTTATGGCTTACCAAACAAAAAATTACGAGCAATTTTTAAAACACTGGCTTGTTTTTGGTTTCCTTATACACATTTTTTTTTTTGGAGACAAAGTCTTGCTCTTTTGCCCAGGCTGGAGTGCAGTGGCGTGATCACGGCTCATTGCAGCCTTGACTTCCCTGGCTGAAGCTGTCCTCCTACCTCAACCTCCTGAATATCTAGGACTATAGGTGTGAGCCACCACATCCAGCTAATTTTATTTTATTTTATTTTTTGTAGAGACAGGGTCTCACTTTGTTGCCCAAGCTGGTCTTGAGATCCTGGGCTCAAGCCATCCTCCTGCCTTAGCCTCCCAAAGTGCTAGGATTAAAGGCATGCGCCACCACACCCAGTCCTTATACACATTTTGGTTTCAAAGCTCAAAGGGTTATTTTCAGTCATGGCTCAAACAAATGACATCTGTGCTTTCCCACTTTTGCAAAAAGGAAGCCTCCCTCCCAAGCTCATAACATGAAAGCAGGGCATTGTGTGGAAGGACGCGTCTACTTCCATCTTCAGCCTTCATTGCCATACTTCATTGCCGTTTGTCTGTGCAGCCATCCCTGTTCTTCAGGGATTTGATTTGATTTGATTTGATTTTGAGACAGTCTTGCTCTGTCGTCCAGGCTGAAATGCAATGATGCAATCTAGGCTCACTGCAACCTCCGCCTTCCGTGTTCAAGCAATTCTCCTACCTCAGCCTCCCAAACTGCTGGGATTACAGGCACCCACCACCACACCTGGCCGATTTTTTGTATTTTGAGGAAAGACAGGGTTTTCCCATGTTGGCCAGGCTGGTCTCAAACTCCTGACCTCAGGTGATCCACCCACCTTGGCCTCCCAAACTGCTGCAATTACAGGCATGACCTACCACGTCCAGCCTCTTCAGGGATTGTAAAAGACATGGTTGATGACATCCAAATTCCCACTCTAAATCTCCCACAGCTCCAAGGATCAAACTTAAGACTCTCCGTCAACTGTTGTCAACATTTAATTATACCCACCTCATCCTCATTAGACTCTTCTGTCTCTTTAGCTACCCCCCGATAGCTGTGAGAAAGTTCACAGGGCAACATCAAGGAGGGCAGCCGAGGACTTCTGACATCTCCTCTGTGTGATCTTCCCTGAGTGCTCCCTTTTGGAAATGTCAGGAGCACTGCAGACAAATTGCAGAAAAAGCTGGAGGGGCCTCTGTCAGCATCCCAGCTCTGTGCCAGCGACTCTCTGATGAGACGCTGGGATTTGGAGGTGGGATACGGAATCACTCGGGGACTTTTTTTTGAACTCCACCTGCTGGTTCCTTCCCCAAACTCCCTGGAGACAGATGTCTCCTCACCCCCACCCTGGTTGAAAATCACTGATCTCGATGGTTAGGAAAGAGCCTTATTAAATTTAAATTTAGCATGTGAGGTTGCGGATAACCCTATCTCTGTTTCTGAGAAACAACTGTTTACTATTCTAACACTCCAGAAACCTGGCAACTGACTCACAGAGGACTGGCAAATGCCAGCTTATGTGCAGCTGCTCTGAGAGGGACCCCGGCTCTAAGCACTCCTACCCGTCAGCCTGGTGTCTATGTTAGAAGGGGTACAAGACCTAGAACTTTTGCAGGACCAAAAAAGGCAGTCAGGACCTATTTTTAATGATCCTGAGGATTATATAGAAAGGAAATTCCATTAAGTCCATGTAGCTCTTAAAAAGTATTTTGTTCCACTCTTTTCTTCCCCTGCCCTTCTGATTCCATTTCTGTATTTCCCTCTTTATGTTTATGGGTCTGGAACTGAATAGCAATGAAATAAAGATGATTGTCCTAAAGTGATGTTCCCAGGTAGAAAAATGGGTTTCTAAAATCCCTGCTTCCACCGCTGGGATGGCAATCTGGATAAAATTGCAGGGGGATTTGCGGGATCATTGAAGCTCTTGGTATTCAGAGCGGGGATTTTTATTCTATTATCACTTACTCTCGGGAAAATGTGATGTGTGTTATAGCGACATGGGTATTATGGCCAAATTTGTCAGTGAACACAGAGAAACTGCCTCGTTCTCATCTGTGTGAAACATTTACTGCAGGCAAAGCCCTCTGCTTGGATCCTCTTATTCTAAACCACACACACAGCACGTGATGCTTGCTTTTGGAGTGGGGTCACTGGACAGTAGGGGCAAACCGGTAACAGTATCTCTACAAGTGACATTATAGACATGCCATGCCGCGTGATCTTCACGGCTAAAATGAGACTCTCGGAGCTAGAGGGAATGGAAAGTGATGACGTGAGACGCCTGAACGATATTGTAACCTCAGATGATGTTGGCGGCCAGTACTATATAAGCTACATGAACTGGGGCTAAGTGCTCATGACGACATTACGGACGGAGAATGTTATGAAGTCGTATGTCATTCTTGGCCTGAAGTGTCCCATCTAATGAGCCTATTTGTCATGGAAAAAATAAAATCAAGTGTGTAGACGTCTTCAGTATTGATGTTGGAAATGCGCTCTGGAAGAGAATACAGTTTATGCGTTTAAAGGATGAGTATGTTTTAGCAAAACTTGTCCAACCCCATTACCTCTGCGGACATCTTGAACATTTGCGACCCCAGCAGACCAGACATCAGCCAACAAACATCCATTTAATACTTACCATGATCAAGGCACTGAGCTACAACCAGACAGATATACAAAGATAAAATCAACATTGAATCTTCTCTAAAAGAATTATAAGCTAGTAGGCAAGGACATATATGTGACGAGTCATTTTATGTGTACACGTGTAAATATATGTTTATACACCTGCCTGTCTCAGAGTAGCTGCCATGGTTCCATTCATTATGTAGGTGATGCATAGATGAACGAGCTACATACATGTGAGCAGGACTATTTTTACGGAGGTTGTACAGGAATACTGTACTAGAATATTTTTCCCCCAGAATTCTGAAAGCCGGGGCAGGATTCCAGAACTTTCTTTTTCTTTTTCTTTTTTTTTTTTTGCTTAATTTTTTATTTTTACTTATTTATTTATTGAGACAGAGTTTCACTCTTGTCACCCAGGCTGGAGAGCAGTGGCGTGATCTTGACTCATTACAGCCTCCACCTCCCGTGTTCAAGCTATTCTCCAGCCTCAGCCTCCCAAGTAGCTGAGATTACAGGCATGCACCACCATGCCCAGCTAATTTTGTATTTTTAGTAGAGACAGGGTTTCACCATGTTGGCCAGGCTTGTCTTGAACTCCTGACCTCAGGTGATCTGCCTGCCTTGGCCTCCCAAATCCAGCCTGGGCGACAGAGCAAGACTCTGTCTTAAAAAAAAAAAAAAAAAAAATTGTTGCTTTAGAGTCAGGGTCTTGCTCTGTCACCAGACTGGACAGTGGTGGTGTGATCACAGCTCACTGTAGCCTTGAACTCCTAGGCTCAAGTGATCCTCCCACCTCAGCCTCTGGAGTAGCTGGGACTGCAGGCACACAGCACCACACTCTGCTAACTTTTTTATTTTGATTTTTTTGTAGAGACAGGGTCTCACTATGTTGCCCAGGCTGGTCTCAAACTCCTGGCCTCAAGTGATCCTCTTGCCTTGGCCTCCCAAAGCAGTGGAATTACAGGGATGAGCCACTGCACCTCAAAAATTTAATAAACTCTATTTTCAAGCTTATCTTATGGCTCCTTATATAATCGAACGAATTGTATTTTTATCAGATGCTTTTTAAAGTCAGTACACAATTCCATCTATTTCACAGTAAATTCTACAGAAATAGCAGCTAGACAGCGGGAAGCTGTGGCTTACGGTTTAGTGACTTGTGATTGTAATTAAATGATTAGTCTTCCACTCCATTCCCTCCAACTTGTCTTCGGTCTGGGGAGGTAGGGAGGACAAATGCAAAATCCACAGAGTCAAGGATATAGTGAGGAGTTTGCCATTGACTCCGACAATCAATTGTCATTGAGACATGCGGATTACGATGAAAACATGACTAAAGACAAGGTTCCTCCAAGGTAGTGCTCTCACGTTTTCATTCAATGAAAAGCTATTGGTGTTGTATAACCCAATGAATCATTTTTGTATTTTGAATCTTTAAAAATATATACAAGTGCTATTTTGCTTGGAGTGCTGTTTATTTATAAGGTTTTGACAATTAAACTGACTCAATTAAAAATTAAATTTAATTAATTAATTTTTATTTATTTATTTTTGAAATGGAGTTTCTCTCTTGTCACCCAGGCTGGAGTTCAGTGACACAATCTGGGCTCACTGCAACCTCCACCTCCCAAGTTCAAGCGATTCTCCTGTCTCAACCTCCCAAGTAGCTGGGACTACAGGCGCCTGCCACCCACACCTGGCTAATTTTTGTATTTTCAGTAGAGACGGGATTTCACTATGTTGGTCTGTCTGGTCTCGAATTCCTGACCTCAGGTGATGCATCCCGGCCTTGACCTCCTAAAGTGCTGGGATTACAGGCGTGAGCCACCACGCTCTGCCAAAAATTGAATTTAAACAGTTACTTCTAATAATGATGGAATGGGCTTTGGTGAAGAAGGCAAATGTGCCATTCAAAATCTTTTTGGTGTGTGTTGTTTTGGAAAAGTCATGCATAGAAGGAGAACTTTTCTAGAAGTTCAGCAAAAGGCTTAAAGGCAAATTTGAAATATTTTCTCAAATATTTCCCAGCTACTTGGGTGGCTGAAATGGGAGGATCACGTGAGCCTGGGAGGAAGAGGTTGCAGTGAGCCGAGATCATGCCACTGCACTCCAGCCTGAGCGAGAGAGTGAGACCCCATCTCAAAGAAAAAAAGAAAAGTTAAAAAGGCAAGCTTACCAGCAAATGACTAGCCTGCTTTTCTCCAATAGACTCTCCCTTGGCCTTGCCTTGTGGTAGCTATTCTTTCCACCAAAGGCCAATAGCACTCTTATGGGGTTCTTCGGCACTTGGCACCAAGCCCAGGGAGTCACCTTGGTAGATAGAACACTATATGCCAGGCCACCTGCCTTGATGTGTGCCATGCCTCCATGGGTGAGGAGGTTTCTGTCACGTACTGACTGCAGTATGTTTATTTATGCTGGTCACTTATCTTGTCCACAGCCGGGTGATTACAGGGATTCCCTTTGCCTCACTCTGTAACACTGGAGGTATACACACACACACACACATGCACGCACGCAAGCGCACATGAATGCTTTCCCTCTTCTTACCCTGTTCCTTGGCTGTTGCAGAAGCATCACTGCATAATATCGTGTCTGAGGCTAGCCGGGGCTATCTACCACATTAGCACCCCCACCACCCCTCCCAGTTCTAGCGTCAGTATCTGATGGAAATAGGACCTTCAGTGAAAGAAGGGAGGAGAGAGAGAAAGAGACTAAGAGAGAGAGAGAGACTAAAAGAGAGAGAGAGACTTTCCATCTCCTCCTCCTCACTCCATTCCCACGGCTCCTCTCACCCCAACACTAGTCCATAGTGTTGAGTATGGAGGAAAGAGAAGGATGGAAAGACCCTCGTCTTGGTCTCTGCCACTGCGTCTCCCTCCTGTCCCTACCACCTCACTCCCCCAGCATGTCCGTGGTGAGGAGAGTAGGAAGGAGATGGGAAAATGATTGATGTGAAGAGAGTGGAGCCCAGAGCTGCCCTCACTGCTCCCAACCCTCTGAGCTACACGAAGGGGTCAACATACCCTTCGCCCTGCCCTGTCCGTTCCCATACCGTCTCCATTCCAACAGCTCCTTCCCTAGTCCTTTCTTCTTTAGGATCCCCAATCCTTGCTTCCTACCTCTTCCCAGCCTCCAAGGCTCAATAACCTCTGCCCCTGGCCATAGGATCCTTACTGGTGGTGTAGACCTGGGAAGTTCGTAATCTTGGTTGTAAGAGTGCAGCTGTGGAGACATAGGTCCTCCACGTCCAGAGTTAGGACTCTGTCAAAGTGGGTTTTGCTCCCATTTCCACAATAACTATTGAATAAAGTGCAAATTTCATGATGATACATAGGCCCGTTATAACCCAGCTCCGTTCTTCCCTCCAGCCACATCTCCTGCTCTCCCTCCTTCTTGCACCCTCCCTGCATCCAAGCCACTACATCATTTATATTTTTGTTCATGCTAGTTCTGTTATTTTTCAATTTTTTAATTGTGGTAAAATACACATAACAAAAAAGTTACCATCATAACCTTTTTTTTTCTTTTTGAGATGGAGTCTCGCTCTGTCGCCAAGGCTGAAAACTCCACTTCCTGGATTCAAGTGATTCTCCTGTCTCAGCCTCCTGAGTAGCTGGGACTACAGGCATGCACTACCACACCCGGCTAATTTTTGTATTTTTAGTAGAGATGGGGTTTCGCCATGTTGGCCAGGTTGGTCTCGAACTCCTGACCTCTGGTGATCTGCCCACCTTGGCCTCCCAAAGTGCTGGGATTACAGGCGTGAGTCATAGTGCCTGGCCTGCAAATACTACACCACTTTGTATAAAGGACTTGAGCATCTGTGGACTTCAGTATCCATGTGGGCCTTGGGACCACTTCTCTGCAGATACCTAGGGACGACTGTGCCATATTTTGTTCATCCATTCACCTGTCAGTGGGCACTTACGTTTCTTCCACCATGCTATTTCTTTTGTGTGCAATGCTTGCCCTTCACCTCCTTACCCATTTGCTAGAAACTCATTCTTCAAGGAGCAGCTAAAATGTCCTTTGTGGCTCTCCAGGACCTGCTTCTCCCTCTCCCTCCAGGTAGAATTCATTGCATGCAAGCCCGCATTTCCATACTTCTCGTGTACACTCCTATTAGTACATTTATCCCACAGTAGGAAAGTTTTGCTTATGCTCTTCCCTCCTCTATGCACAATATACATCCACAGGGAGTTATTGGAAAGTCAAAGGACATGTCTGCTCCATTTTAAATTCCTAGTGAACTAGTGTTTGGTAAAATAAGTGTTTGATGAATAGAGATAAGTATATGACATCATTTTTCCGTTCCACAATGTAGACGTGTTGTAGATTATTCATTAAATTAAAAAAAAAGTATACCTACCATGTGCTGGGAACTATTCTAGATACCACAGATACAGCCGTAAGAGTGACAGATAAGGTACCCACAGTCATGGACATTGCAGGTGGGGGATGGGCAAACAAGCAAGCCAACAAATAAATGAATAAGATTATTTCAGAAAGTCTTAAATTCTGTGATCAAAGTACTACAGGGTGATGTGATAGAGTGTTTAGGTGGCATACTTCCCATTGAGTGGCGACAGAAGGCCATTCCAAGGAAATATTAGTAGCATTTACTCTGAGGCTGGATAATCAGGAGCCAGTGAATATCTGGGAGACACCATATTCTAGAGGGGGAAAGGCAATTGCACAGCCCAAGGTATGAACAAGATTCTCATGTTTGAGAAACAGAAGAGTCAATGTTACTGGAAAAAAGTAAGAAAGGGAATGTCATGGAGTGAATTGTATCCACCCCAAAATTCATATGTTGAAGCCTTAACCTCCAATGTGCTGGTATTTAGAGATGGGAGCTTTGGGAGGTGCTTAGGCTTAGATGAGGTCATGAGGGTGGGGCTCTTTTTTTTTGTTGGTTTGTTTGTTTGTTTTTGAGACAGAGTCTTGCTCTGTTGCCCAAGCTGGAGTGCAGTGGCACGATCTTGGCTCACTGCAACCTCCGCCTCCCAGGTTCAAGTGATTCTTCTGCCTCAGCCTCCCAAGTAGCTGGGACTACAGGCGTGTACCACCATGCTCAGCTAACTTTTGTATTTTTAGTAGAGACAGGGTGTCACCATATTAGCCAGGCTGGTCTTGAACTCCTGACCTTGTGATCCTCCCACCTCAGCCTCCCAAAGTGCTGAGATTACAGGCGTGAACCACTGCACCCAGCCTGAGGGTGGGGCCCTCATGATGCAATTAGTGCCCTTATAAGAAAAGACATCAGGGCTGGGCATGGTAGAGTCTCACTGTGTCGCCCAGGCTGGAGTGTGACTCGAAAGAAAGAAAAGGAAGAAAGAAAGAAAAAAAAGAAAAAGAAAGAAAGAAAGAAAAAGAAAAAGAAAGAAAGAAAGAAAGAAAGAAAGAAAGGAAAGAAAGAAGAAGAAAGAAGAAAGAAAGAGAAAGAAAGAAAGAAAGAAAGAAAGAAAGAAAGAAAGAAAGAAAAAGAAAGAAAGAAAGAAAGAAAGAAAGAAAGAAAGAAAGAAAGAAAGAAAGAAAGAAAGAAAGAAAGAAAGAAAGAAAGAACGGACATCAGGGAGTTGCCAACAGGAAGAAGGCAAGCATTTCTGGAAACTTAATATTGGACTTTCCAGCCTCCAGAGCTGTGAGAAAGTAAACTTCTGTGTTTAAGCCACCCAATCTATGATATTTTGTTATGAAACCCCAAGCTGGTACAGGGAACACCAGATGAGGTAAAAACAGCAGGCAGGAGAACAGATCTTTTAGGATTGTGAATTGTAACGTGGAACATGAAAACTTCATCATCTTCTGTGTGCTGGCTAGTGTCAGTTATCCCTTGCTGTATAAAAATCACCCCCAAAATTAGTGATTTGAAACAACTGTCCCCATTTATTTACTCATGATTTTGCAGTTGCTCAGGACTTGGTGGGGATACCTTGACTCTGCTTCTCGCAGTGTTGACTGAGGTCATACTTGCAGCTACATTCAGTTGGCAGCTTCACTGGGGCTGGAACAACAAAGACAGCTTCCCTAACATACCTGGCACCTCAGCCAAGGTGGCTGCGATGGTTGGAGGCTCACTGGGACTTTCACTTCTGTGTGGTTTCTCGTGATTTCATAGTTTATCCCGAACTCCTTTTCATGTCAATTGGAATGCAAAAAGATGAAAACAGAAGCTGCAATGCCTGGGAACAGAAGTCATAGAATGTCACTTCTACTACACCTATTACTCACTATTAGTCAAAGTAAACTCCTCTCCCAATACTCCTCAAAGACTCATCCAATTATGGCGCATGAGTTGAAGTCCAGTTTCTTGTGATCTGCATCAAGTCCAAATGTAAAAAAGTCTCCTCAAAGGTGAGTCTTATGGCTCTGGAGACCTGCGAATTACCTTAGTATCTACCTCTCCTCCACCCAACATCTAAGGGTGAGACAGGTGTAGCTGCTATCTCTGGTCCATAGCAGTGACTGGTTCATAGCAGTTAGGAAATCAACCAAACACGTATCATGAGTTCCCTTGACTCCAGAGTCAGGAGCAGGAAGACACAGAAAGCTCCTCGCTTAGGGTCCTTGTTTACAGGTTACTGCTCTCTGGCTTCGGCTTCCTGATCCAGTATTCTCCATTGCTCTTGGTTCCACCATCTGAGCTCTTGAGTCTGCCCTGTGTTGCTGCCCCTTTCCATAGTGATTGAGCAATGCTTGTACCTGGTTCTTCTTTTGACCAAAGGGAGCGGGAGTCCCAAAGTCTCTTTGCATTTTGAACTCTTTCTGCTTCCCTTGAGTCCAACTTGGTACAACTCCTTTAAAGTCTTTTATCAAATTCCAATCCATTTCCTTAAACAAAAGCCACAATCACAATTATCTTCAAGATAAGCTCCTTTCCACTTAGGGCTACAAGTCAGGGTACTGTGGAACAATGTTCTGAAGGTTCTTAGAAGCATAAGAGAAAGGATCTGTGAAGCCACTTTAAATTTTTATGTGACCTTGACAAAGAGTCTTATAGGGACACTTTGTTTTAATCTTGCCCCAAGGCCCTGTTATACTAGTCGCATCCTGGATTTGATCTTTTCCCCAAGACTATTTCTTACTTCAAGGATCCTTTTTCAGGGCCTGGAGCAGTGGGTGGCTCATGCCTATAATCCCAGCACTGTGGGAGGCCAAGGCAGGCGATCACATGAGGTCAGGAGCTCGAGACCAGCCTGGCCAACATGGTAAAACCCCGTCTCTACTAAAAATACAAAAATTGGCAGGGCCTGGTGGCACATGCCTATAATCCCAGCTACTCAGGAGGGTGAGGAACAAAAATATAGCTTGAACTCGGGAGGTGGAAGTTGTAGTGAGCCGAAATCATGCCACTGCACTCCAGCCTGGATGACAGAGCAAGACTCTGTCTCAAAAAAAAAAAAAAAAAAAAACCTTTTTCCAGCTGAAGATGCTGAGAATGAGAAAGTGGCATTATTTTCCAAACCAGCAAATCCTGGGTTGGAAATACATCCTCTAACGTTTGCTTGAAAACTGCACAGTTCCTTCTTTAGCTCATCTCTCTCTTCCCTTACCTTATCACAGGCAGTGAGTTAAGATAAGTCAATTGGCACTTTTCAAAATTTGCTGGAAAATCTCCTTGGCAAACCCCACAAGTACACGGGACCCATGTTTAACTTAGCGTATTAACTTAGTGCCACCAATGGCGCTTGTGGCCCTTCCTCCAGCTTCCCATGGAGTTTCTTCATTGTTCTTCCAGCCTCCACTTCTGTATTCCTTTCACTACTCTGGCCTCCATCTCCCTGATCTTATAGCCAATGACACATATACTAGGTTTTTGTTATATAGCAGCACCCAACTTTGGGGTACCCATTTTGGTACCAGTTACCTTTTTTTTTTTTAAGAGATAGCGTCTCACTCAATCACCCAGGCTGGAGTGCAGAGGCATGATCATAGCTCACTGTAACCTCAAACTCCTGGGCTCCAGTGACCCTCCCACCTCGGTCTCCCAAGTACAGGTGTGCACCACCATGCCAAGCTAATTTATTTATTTATTTTTGTTCCCCAGTCTGATCTCGAACTCCTGGGCTCAAGTGATCCTTCCTGCCTCAG
This sequence comes from Symphalangus syndactylus, assembly GCF_028878055.3. Taxonomy (NCBI): domain Eukaryota; kingdom Metazoa; phylum Chordata; class Mammalia; order Primates; family Hylobatidae; genus Symphalangus; species Symphalangus syndactylus. Next base: position 81,080,118 of record NC_072434.2, on the reverse strand, counting down.
TCTCCCAAAGCAGTATCAGTTATCTATCAATGCATAACAAACCAATCCAGAACTTAAAACGAAAATCACTTATTTTTTCTCACAGTTCTATGGGGTTGAGTGGGCAACTCTTCCGCTCTACCAGTTGTTGGCCAAGGCTCACCCACGTGGCTGAATTCAGCAGGTGGCTGGGCTTTTCTGGAAGGAAGGTCTCTCTCATACGTCTGGGGCCTTGGTTCAATCTTCAGCAGGGGAGCCTTGATCCTCCTCCACATGGCCTCTCTCTCCATGTGGTGTTACGTCCTCCATGTCCTCTCCACGTGGCCTCTCTTTCCAGCAGAATAGCCTGGACTTCCTTACAGTATGGTCACCAGGTTCCAAGGAAGCAAAGCAAAAACTGCCAAGTATAGACAGCATCATTGCTATTTTCACTCTATTGTTCAAAGCACCTTCCAGGGCCAACATTGATTCAAGGAGGGGAAAACTAGACTCCATCTCCTGGAGTATGCACAGATGGGAGAAATTGTCAGCAGTCATATTTGCGGGACAAACTACTCCGTCGGGTCCAGCCCACCCTCTGCATCTCTTCTGTCTCCTGGCGTGATGCAGATTTGTCCTATAGAATTTTGAACGTTTCTAGCTCAGGACTCAGGAAGTCACTTGAGTGCCTTTTAATATGTGTTCAGCTCTGACTTTGACCCCTGGTTCATATTAGCGGGTTTCTATATCATTCCTGAGACCCAAAGCTTGAACTCTATACTGCAGCTGCAGTAACTAAATCTCCTTCTTGCACCTGCTGAGGTAAAATGATTATTATTAGTAGTAGCAAGTATTTGTTAAACTTGTTCTCTGTACCAAGCAAACCTGGAGATTTTCATATTATCTTCATTTTGCAAATGAGAAAACTGAGATCCAGAGAGGTTGGTTAGGTGGCTTGTGGTAGTAAGTGGCAGACTGAGAATCTAGGCTCAGATGATCTGGGCTAAAACCTGTCTATGTAACTCCCAAACTCTTCCTGGGTTGTGGTACTGCATAACTCTCATCAGTCTCCCTTACCTGAAGTGGCTTCTAACTCCTGACCCCTGCTTGGATTTTGGGTCATGCTACATGCCAAGATGCTTCCTACTGCTGATCCCATGACTTCTTTCCTTTTAAAAAAATTAAATGCATATTCTACTATAATACAGCATACATACAGAAAAGTATATATAGTTTATAGCCTGACGGTTTTCACAAAATGAACATACCTGTGTATTTACTGCCCAAATCAAGAAAGAGAACATTCCCATGACCCCAGAAACCCTCGTGCCTCCTCCCAGTAACTACCTATCTCTGCTGCACAAATTATTTCCTTCATTGTAGATTAATTCTTACTGGGTTTGAACTTTATATAGATAGAATTGTGCTATTTGTATTCGTTTGCATCTGACATCTATTGCTTGATATTAGATTTGTAAGAGTCCGTCATATTGCTGTGCGTTGCAACGGTTGGTTTGTTCCATTGCTGAATAGTGTTCCACTGTATGACAGTTTCACAATGTATACGTTTATTCTTCTGTTGATAAACATCTGCATTTGAAGCAGATTATGCTATTACAAAATACGCTGCTATGGACATTCTTGAACATGACTTTTGGTGTTCATACACACACATTTCTGTTGAGTATATAGTATACCTGAGAGTTTCAGTAATGATAAAACACTAATTTTACAAAATATTTGTACCAATTTGTACTTCCACCAGCAGTATAAAAAAATTTCAATTGTTCCACATCTTTACCAACATTTGGTATTGCCTGTCTTTTTAATATTAGCCATTCTGGTGGGCGTGTAGTGAAATCTCACTGTGGCTTTCATTTGACTGGTTACAAATGATGTGGAGAACATACTTATATGTTTATTAGACACATTCAGATATTGTCTCTTTAAAAGTGCTTGTTCCAGTCTTTTGCCCATTTTTTTCTATTGAATGTCTATTTTTTCTTTTTTATTTGGAGCAGTTCCTTAAATATTCTGCATATCAGTCATTTGTCAGATACTTATGAATTACAAATATTCTCTCTGTTTTGCACTTACTATTGCATTAATGATGTTTTTGGTAAACAGCCCATCCCTACTCCTACATTGCCAGTTGCTAGACTCTGCTTCCCAATAGGGTCTCCCTATTTCCTCGGGGCCCTCTCTAATGCTGACTGCTGCCTGTAATCTTGCCTTCAGGACAATGTCCCCTGCCGGCTGCACTGAACGCCCTCAGAATCCAGTGCACCTGCTCCTGTCTTTTCAGGGCCGGCCCTGTCCTAGTGGGCAGATTTGGTTCCAGGTTCTGGCATCTTCCAGTCTCCTCAAGCTTCCCTGCAGTTAACTAGCTGTGCCCAATCGTGTTCTGAAAATAAGTTCAGGATGTACAAACAATTGATTTATAAATGAACTTTTGGAACCCATGACTTTGTACACCAGGGGAGTCCTACACATTCTATTTCTTTCTGCCTTAGTCACCTAGGATCAAGTACCTCCTGTAGCCAAAGGGGACTGGGACATTAAAACCATCATTGTGAATCACCAAGACACCCCTGCAAATTAGTACTAGCCCATCAATCCACGGAAGAAAATATACCATGGGAAAATGAAATCCTTATGCCAAATCGAGACATTGAGAAATTCAGCAAATAATTATTGAGTGCCTGATACGTGTTAGTCACTGTTCTAAATATTGCAGAAGTAACAAAAAGGAAAAAAACCCAGACACCAATCTATGCACACATGGCACTCATATTTTAGATGGAGAAACAGGCAGTAAACAAGCTAAATAAATAACACAGTTAGTATGTTAGATAATGAGTGCTAAGGGAAGGGATATAGGAGTGTCAGATGGTGGTAATGGGTTGTTAGTAGTTTTAGAGGGACTTCCAGGTAAGAGTTCACCAAAAAGGTGATATTTGAGCAAAGACTTGAAAAAAGGAGATAGCTATGATGTTATCTCAGGGAAGAGCATCAAAGACAGAAGGAACAGTGAATTCAAAGGCCCTGAGGTGAAAACATGTCTAGTGTTTAGAAAAACAGCAAGCAGGACCAGGCACAGTGGCTCACGCCTGTAATCCCAGAATTTTGAGACACTGAGGCAGGTGGATCACTTGAGGTCTGGAGTTTGAGACCAGCCTGGCCAACCTGGTGAAACACCGTCTCTACTAAAAATATGAAAAAAAATCGCTGTGTGTGGTGGCACACACCTGTAATCCCAGCTACTCAGGTGGCTGAAGTATGAGAATCACTTGAATCTGGGAGGCAGAGGTTGCAGTGAACTGAGACTGTGCTACTGCACTCTAGCCACGGCAACAGAGTGAGACTCCATCTCAAAAAAAAAAAAAAAAAAGAAAAGAAAAGAAAAGATAGAAAGAAAGAAAAAGAAAATCAGCAAGCATCCAAGAGATGTAGATGGAGTTACAGTTATAGGTAATTGACCTTCAATATCATGTGGAGAACATACTTACATGTTTATTAAACACATTCAGATATTGTCTTTTAAAAGTGCTTGTTCCAGTCTTTTGCCCATTTTTTTCTATTGAATGTCTATCTTTTCTTTTTGATTTGAAGCAGTTCCTTAAATATTCTGCATATCAGTCATTTGTCAGATACACATGTCAACTCTACTAATTTGGGATAGTGGTTCTCAGAGGCCAAGTTGCTGTATGTGTAGAAAAGAAAGATGGCTGTCATTTGAGTTGTTAAGAACAGCATGCTGCGATACCAAAACATCAAGCTGTACATCTCAAATATGTATGATTTTCATATGTGAATCACATCTCAATAAAGCTGTTAGAAAAATAAAATTACCATTAAGTTTAAAAAAAAAAAAACAGAAAAAACAACCACAGTTGGGGCAAGGGCCATGTTACTAGGGCCAGGGATTTGGCCAATGAAGCAGGAACATAGAGATCCTAGGTCCATAAGGAAAAGAAAATTCAAGGAAAGGCCAGGACATAGGAGGGAATGAACAAACTCCAGTCCTAGAGGTTTAGCAGAGACTAGCTGGCTTCTTGCAGTGAATTAATAAATAAGAAAAAAAGCTGAGATCACAATAAAAGATCTTTACTGGTGCAAGGGTCACTTCTCACTGCTGTTTGCCTGCTTTGGGTCATTCTTTAGTACCTTAAGTTTTTTATATTTTGTGAAGATTTTACTATTTTTTATCTACAAGAGAGTAAGTTCAATCAAGCTATTACACTACTATTAAAAGTGAGACTCGTTTGACTAATTTTTTTAGAGTTGGGGCTCGCTCACTCACCCAGGCTGGAGTGCAGTCGTGTGATTATAGCTCACTGTAGCCTCGAAATCTTGAGCTCCAGGGATCCTCCTGCCTTAGCCTCCTGAGTAGCTAGAACCACAGGCACACTCCACCATGTCTGGCTAATTTTTAAAAATTTTTGCAGAGACTGGGTCTTTCTATGTTGTCCAGGCTGGTCTTGAACTCCTGGCCTCTAGGGATCCTCCCACCTCTGCCCCCAAGTAGCTGATTACAGGCATAAGCCACCATGCCTAGCTCACTTCTACTATTTTTTCAAATTCAAGATGTTGTCTTTTTCAGCTACTCTATCCTGATTGATAAATGTTCTATTAGTTTTGACTTATATTCTTCTTTTTGGCTGGTAGTTCTCCTTAAATAAGATGTATTTTTCTTTGTTGGCTCCCTGAAAGCTCTGGTCTTATATTGAATTACCCAAGTTGGTAGTACTTTTCATATAATGAAAGCTAAAGCTGTCTCTACTCCTGTGGTTGGCAGTGTAGAAGCAGGCAAGTTAACAATTCCAGTAAGAATCAGGGACAAAGTCTTCTGTTCTGTTCCTTCTTACTTTCCTTGTCACAGGATCAGTAAACACTCAAGGCATTGTTAAGCTTTATATTAGTTTTCTTTTGTTGTGTAACAATACTATCACAAACTTGCTGGCTTAAAACAACATAAACTTATTATTCCACAGTTTCTGGGGTTCAGGATTCCAGACACAACTAGACTGAGTCCTCTGTTTTAGGGCCTCACAAAATGGTGATCAAGATGTCATCTGGGCTGCAGGCTCTTCTGAGACTCGACTGGGGAAGGATCTGCTTCCAAGCTCATGTGGTTTTTAGCAGCATTTGTTTCTTTGTGGACCGTTGGACTAAAGGCCTCTGTTTCTTGCTGGGTATTAGCTGAAGGAGTTCCTTAGTTCCTTGCCATATTAATCTTTTCAAGAATCATTTGTTTTCTCAAAGCCAGCAAAGTAGAGTCTCCTAGAAAGATTGATGTTACAATCATATGTAATGTAATCACGTACATGTAATCACACATATTCTGTCACCTGGGCTGTATTCTGTGGATTAGAATCAAGTCACGGGTCCCACCTACACTCAAGGGAAGGGATTAAATCCAGGAGGCAGGGATTACAGAGGTCATTTTTAGAATCAGTCTGCCACAGTCTGCCCTGATTCCCAGTGATTCATGCCTCTCCCACATGAAAATATATTCACCCCTCTTAAGGTTCCTAAGAGTCTCATCCCATTGCAATGTGTGCTCAAATTCAGAATTTCAAAATCTAAATAAGATCCAGGTGCAGGTGAGGCTCTTCGGGTCTGGTTCCTCTCCATATGTGAGTCTATACAACTAGAGGTTGGGGGAAAAAGAAATCAAGATCCACAAAAGTATGCCAGTTCATAAATACAGAAATAGCTAAATTTACTATCAAGCAAAAGCGCATGCACCCACAAAAAACATCCAAAATGCATGCATGCAAGTAGTCATGAGTGGCTACACAATTCTAGTGAATTTTCAGCTCTAGCTATCTAGAATTAAAGCTACAATTGTTATACCCCATCTCTACTTTTGTAAATACTCATCAGTTATTCAACAAGCATCAGTAGTTACATTAAGCTTACTCTAATGTCCTATTTTCTTTTTCGGAGACAGGGTCTCACTCTGCCACCCAGGCTGGAGTGCAGTGGCATGATCATGGCTCACTGCAGCCTCAACCTCGTGGGTTCAAGCAATCCTCCCACCTCAGCCTCCCTAGTAAGCTGGGACTACGGGCACACATCACCAAGCCCAGCTAATTTTTGTTTTTTAGTTTTTATTTTGGTAGAGATGGGGTTTTGCTATGTTGCCCAGACTGGTCTCAACTCCTGGGCTCAAGTGATCTGCCCACCTCAGCCTTTCAAAGTGCTGGGATTACAGGCATGAGTCACCATGCCTGGCTTGATGTCCTGTTTTCATAATTCTCTATCAGTACTGCTTAGGGTTATCTTGAGCACTGTGTCTACTTGACAGTACATATGGTTAGTCATATCCATCAACATTCCTCAGAAGATTAGATTAAGTTCAGTTTCCCATGAGAGGCAAGTTATCTGGTCCCCACTCCCCACACCCAACATAGAATGGTAGTATAGACCCATTATAACAGCTATAAACATTCCCATTCAAAAGGAGCCAAAATAGAAGATATAAATAAGTGACTTGTCAGTAGAAATTCTGAAATCCAATCAAGCAAATATTGGGAGTTTCTTTTTTAGATTTCAAGGCTCGAGAATAATTCTTTGTAGCACTTGGCTCCACCCGTCGGATTCTTGGTTCTGCCCTCTGAGTCATCCTTTTTTCATGAAAGGTAACATATGTTTGCAACTGAATAGTTTTATTGATCTGCTTCCTGCCAGTAGGATTTGGAGGGACTGACATCCTCCTCTCATTTTGTACCCTTTGTCCCTTCAAAGCTGGCAGTGTCTCGCTGAAATACTCTTTTCTCAAATACTCAGTGGGTTTCCTGTGAATTTTCCCGGCTTTCACTCTATCAGGCAAAGGTCACATCCACAGACCTTGCTGAGACCTCAAACTTAGGTCTGTGATGAGAGGGCTGAAGGACAATACTCTTAAGCTGCCTGGAGGCTCTCAGTTTTGATGGAAAGTTTCCATGAGGCACATGCTTAATCTCTCGAAAGTCCTTTGTGTGACTGAATGCTTCTCTGATCCTCTGATCTTTCTGAGGTCTTAACAAAAGATGATACAGTAACATCCTCAGCTTTATCCTCATACCTTAACAGTCCTAACAGTTCTCAGAAGCCATTTCTTTATCTTAACATCTTTGCCATCTGGAAATGCTGAGAGTCTCCAAAATCATGAAGTCCTGGTTCCATTCTGTTTAATCATTCTTCCCTTAGTTTGTCTCTCTCCTCTCACATTTTGCTATAAGCAGCAAGAATAAGGAAAGAGACACCTTCAACATTTTGCTTGGAAATCTCATCAGCTAAATAACCAAGTTCATCGCTTGCATGCTCTGCTTTTCACATAATTACTGGCAACAATTTTCTGCCACTTTGTAACATAGATTCCCCCTTCCTCCAGTTTCCAATACTATATCGTCACCTCCTTACTTCCTTTTGAGCCCTTACTCACAGCATCCTTTGTGTCTAGATTTCTACTTACAAGACAGGCTTTCCTTAGCATTCTCCTCAAAATACTTCCGGCCTCCATCCACTGCTTGTTTGCAAAGCAAACAAGTGCAAGGGTCACCTTCCATTGTTAGTTTTTTGTTATGGAAGCACCCCACTTCTCGTACCGAAATCTATTCTAGTTGTCCACTGCTGTGTCACAATATTACTACAAGTTTCATGGCTTAACACAACATGTATTTATTGTTTAATAGTTTCTGTGGGTCCAGGCACAGCTTAGCTGGGTCGTCAGCTTCAGGGTCTCATAAAGCTACAGTAGGCATCAGCTAGAACTACAGGTTCAACTGAGAGAGGATCTGCTTCCAAGCTCTTGTGGTTGTTGACAGCATTCGGTTCTCTGTGGGCTGTTGGACTGAGGGTCACAGTATCTTGCTAGCTGGAGGCTGAAGAATGCTTCCAAACAGTAGCTTGTTTTCTTGAAGGCAGTGAGAGAGAAAGACTCTGTGCAAGATGGATATTACAAGTTTGTGTAATATAATCCTATATATATAATCCCATACATCCCGTAACCTTTGCCATAATATATTGGTTAGAAGCAAGTCATAGGTCCCACATACACTCAAGAGGAGGGGATTCGATAAAGGCATGGAAATCAGCACAGAGGTTATGGCGTCCACCTTACAGTCCATCTGTCACAGTTTCTTCTTAGCGTCTTGAGGTCAGGGAAACTAGACCCACTCATGCATTCAGAGTCAACTTACATAGGAGGATGTGTAAATTTTAGCAATGCATGTCCCACCCAGGTTCCTCTGCCTTATGGTCTCGAAAAAGAGTACCATGATGTTACTGGCCTTCATGCTTCTTCCTGGCACACAGAGACAACCAAAACTTACAGAGAGCAAAGGCTTTACCTGTGGCTGCCTAGATCAGGTGAAGCACGGAAAATGAAATTAAAAATGAGTCTTACTTGGATGCCACAATCCCACAATCCTCGTGTGTGTGTGTGTGTGTGTGTGTGTGTGTGTGTGTTTGGTCATTTTCCACAGCCTAAATGTTTGGAAATAAACATATTTAAATAAATTATAATACCAATTTTGTAGGTGTTCACAGAAATTTTAGCACGGAAAAATGTTCCTGGGGCAAAAAAAGCAGTTTACAAAATAGTAGATATTTCAAATATCATTCCTTTCAAATATATGCATATATATCATGTTAAAAAATATTAAAAGTGGTTACTTCTAGGTAAAGATAATGGATGATTTTATATTTCCTTCTTTAACAGCGTTATCAAAAAATGTAATGAAATCTATCATTTTAGTATTAAAGGAAAAAGCTTCAGAAGTTTTCACTTATTTTTATTTTACAGTGGGAGCTACTTGAGATTGCAGACTATGTTTTGTTTTTTTTTGTTTTTTTTTGTTTTTTTGAGACAGAGTCTCGCTCTGTTGCCCAGGCTGGAGTGCAATGGCACAATCTCTGCTCACTGCAAGCTCTGCCCTCCAGGTCCATGCCATTCTTCTGCCTCAGCCTCCCAAGTAGCTGGGACTACAGGCGCCCGCCACCACGCCTGGCTAATTTTTTTTGTATTTTTAGTAGAGACGGGGTTTCACAGTGTTCACCAGGATGGTCTCGATCTCCTGACCTCGTGATCTGCCCACCTAGGCCTCCCAAAGTGCTGGGATTACAGGCGTGAGCCACCGCGCCCGGCCAGACTATGTTATTTGTCTGTGTTTCTAGCCCCAAGCATAACTCTTCTGGACATATTAAGCTCTTAACAAATGTTTTTGAACAAACACATACATTTCAGAAGTTTTAAAACTAATATAGATATTCTCCAGGAATGTGCAGATGGTACTACTTCATTTGCATTATTATAAACAGCAACAAAAAAATCTCCCAAACCTGGCCTCTACTTCTTTGAAGAGACCAAATCCACCCCCTTACCCTCATAACGCAGTTAACTATTATACCACAAGGGACCAGGAGGTAAAGATGGCCAACAGCAGGGTCGTTGGTTAAGTATGGTGAAATTCATAGGTAATTTAATATTTCTTCTTTTAGTCTATAGTTTCAACTGTCTTTCCCAATATGACTTTTGAAATGGGTGCTAGTAAGGATGAAAACTAATGGAGTTATCATGACACTTCTTGCTTTCTTCCACCACTATAGGAGTTGGTAATGAGCATTTAATTCATTTTGAGTTTTATAGATTGGAGGAGGAGGGAAAATAAGGGGCCAATTAAGTGACCCTTGTAGTACTGGGGAATTACTATAAGTAAATCTTTGCTGCTTTTTTTTTTTTTTTTGAGACGGAATCTCGCTCTGTCGCCCAGGCTGGAGTGCAGTGGTGCGATCTCGGCTCACTGCAAGCTCTGCCTCCCGGGTTTACGCCATTCTCCTGCCTCAGCTTCCGGAGTAGCTGGGACTACAGGTGCCCGCCACCATGCCCGGCTAATTTTTTGTTTTTTAGTAGAGATGGGGTTTCACCGTGTTAGCCAGGATGGTCTCGATCTCCTGACCTTGTGATCCACCTGCCTCGGCCTCCCAAAGTGCTGGGATTACAGGCGTGAGCCACCGCGCCCAGCCGCTGCTTTTTACTTCACTCAAAATAAACTGTTACTCACCACAGGTGAGTGAGTAAGAGATTTTTTTCCGAAGAATACTAAGCAGGAACATGTCATGTTATGTTAATGTTATTATTTCAGCATTGCACCTTAATGCTCACATTATTTTTAAGGATAATGGGGGCAAGTATAATTTGAATTTTCTTTTACAGAGGGGAATATTGAAGCACAGAAAGAGGCTAAAGAAATTTTACAAGATGATTTGTAAAGTCAGTGACCCATCAAATAATATATATCAACGTTTCTGATTGATCTCCCTCTGTAAATTTAGGCAAGACTGTTCTACTTCCTACTCACCAGTTTCTTGATCCCTAAGAAAATAAAGTTACAAATAACTAGATTAGAGCCTTGTGGGGTTTTCTTTTTTCTATGATTCTATTTTTTTTTTTTTTTTTTTTGAGACAGGGTCTCACTCTGTTGCCCGGGCTGCAGTGCAGTGGGACAGTTACAGCTCACTGCAGCCTGGACCACCTAGGCTCAAGTGATCCTCCCATCTCAGCCTCCTGAGTAGATGGGACTACAGGTGTACGCCACCACACCCAGTGAATTTTGTTATTTTTTATAGAAACAGGGTTTTGCCATGTTGTCCGGGCTGGTCTCGAACTCCTGGGCTCAAGCAATCCACCCTCTTCAGCCTCCCAAAGTGCTGGGATTACAGGCATGAGCCAATGTGCCTGGCCCTGTTTCTTTACTTCCTGCAGGTTTTTTAACTCATGTGATTCTAATATTTTATGATGATTAGATCAGTATCCCTTTTTTAACCTACTATTTGCACAAGAAATCTGTCAAGACCCAAGAGACTACTTTCAATTACAGAAGCTTCTGGCCTCGGCTGAGTAACAAAGCTCTCCACCAAGGTCATGATGCCAGCAAGACTTCACTGGTATATGTCAGCTTGTTCAGTTTCCCCTATAATTGTGGCCTCAGCCTCAGTCTCTCAGATGCCACACCTTCCTGCATTTACCTTCCTGAAAAATGGAGAGGCTGACACGTGCTGAAAAGCGTGCCAAGCCCTGGCTGAAAGTTAGGGGTGAGTAGAGGAAGTCCAGCTATGCTGTTCCTTTCGTGTGCCCAGAGGAGTGTTTTAATTTCCCTTTCGTTCGATAACACACGTCCCTTTCTCCACTTTCTACCAAGTCCTCTCTTGGAAGTCACCCTGGCTTGGTACATTCCATGTCTGAAATCTGAGCTCCACCCAAGCAAATCAGTAGTCAGCCTCTGCACCTCCTTCCTCTCTCCACTTGCCTTCCCTCGGTCTCCTTCATTTCTCTCTTGACTACTGCAGTCCATTTTTTCTTTTACAAAGTCAAACTTCAGCTCCCTTCTCCACCAGCAACTGTATATGCAAATTAAGATGAGGTTGTTCCATTCTCTTTTAGGAGTATCTCTATCACCGACTGTTATTCCCAGAAAAATACATTGGGGAAGTATTATTTTAGATTATATTAGTTTGTACACCATCTTTTAACTTTTTTTTTTCTGATGTCAAAAGTAAACATTGTTTGACAACATTTGAGAAAACAGGGAAGTAGAGAGAAGAAAATAGAAATCAGTCTCCTCACCCAGGGTTCTTGTTAATATCCACATCTATTTCTTTCATGACCTTAATCTATGCATATATGATTATACAAAAATATATATATATTTGCTGAAGAAGGATAATTTTGGATACACATTTTCCTGTATCTCTGTTTATTTAGCATGGTGTTGTGACATATCCCCACATAATTAAATAATCTTTTAAACACATTATTTTTTAAGTCTGCCTTTGAATTGCTTTCAGATGTTTCCCCTCATTTATTAATTGGGAAAAAAAAAACCCATAATTAGGGTCATTCCTAAAGTTTGAAAAATCTAACTCTACACTTGAATTTTTGAATCAGCAAAATTAAACTTGAAAAACAAACATATGGGAAAAGCTAACATTGCTGTAGATTTTAAGGTAAACCAAAAGTTCATATATTGAAGTTAATTTAAGGGAGAGCAGTGGTGCTATTCATCGTGAATACCAAAATGCAGCTAAAAATAATGACTGTAGTTGAGTAAGACTGCAGAAGATAGTCTAAGAACAGATGAAGAAACATGATAGCAAATTCCTCTGTAGTTTGCAAATAGACATCTGTACTCTGTTGGAAAAGTCTGGGTCTTCTGTTCAGCTAGAGAATAATATCCAACGTGTGATTTCTTTCTTTTCTCTTTTGTTTTTGTTTTTGAGATGGAGTCTTGCTCTGTCAGTCAGGCTGGAGTGCAATGATCTCGGCTCACTGAAACCTCCGCCTCCTGGGTTCAAATGATTCTCCTGCCTCAGCCTCCCGAGTAGCTGGGATTACAGGTGCCTGCCACCACACCTGGCTAATTTTTGTATTTTTTTAGTAGAGACTGGGTTTTGCCACATTGGCCAGGCTGTTCTTGAACTCCTGACCTCAGGTGATCTGCCCGCCTCAGCCTCCCAAAGTGCTGGGATCAAAGGCATGAGCCACCATGCCTGGCCCCAACGTGTGATTTCAATCCTGTGTTTGTGGATTAGTGGTTAGGGAAGTGGTCAAAATTGGTCATTCTAGTAACTGTAAGTGAATATTTCTTTGGGAATAACCAAAGAATACAGAGAAAAAATCTAAAGAGGAATACACTGTTGGTTTAGAGGTTCAGAAATTTATATGTCTTGATAAGAGCAGTAAATTATCTATTTTATTTACTTTATGAAGAAATACAAAATCTGACTAGATCTACAGGAAGCCAGAGGTTCAGGTAAATGTCTCTTAAGATCTTGGTTTGGTAGAAAAAGCACTGGACTGGGATTCGAAACCTGGGGGCTAGTCCTGTCTTTGTCACTAACCATTTGAGTGATTTGAACAAGTTATTTCATTTATCTGAGTCTCAGATTTTTCTTACTAAATAAAGGACAAAAGTAATACATGCTTATTACAAAAATTTTAAGCAATATTTAAGTATATAAAATAAAAATGTACTTTGCCTCACTCTCTGAGTCTACCTCATGATGTAATCTCTGTTAAAAATTTGGTATATATCACTCTGTGTATTTCTCTATAAGCATTTAAATATTTTTTATAAAAATGGAATCAGACTCTATTGTCCTCTAACTTGCTTTTTCCACTTAACAGTATGTCATGGACATTCTTTCCTGCTGCAGTCTTATATTTCATGGCACAGAGATACTTTCATTTATTTAACAATTCCCATCACCGATGGACATTTAGATTGACCCTAAATTTTTACCATCTAAACATTTTTCAGTAAGTACATCTATACATATATCCTCATGCATATGTATTAGGATTCTTTAAGATAACTTTCCGAAAATGGAATTGCTGGTTCGTGCCTGTAATCCCAGCACTTTGGCAGGTTGAGATGGGCAGATCGCTTGAACTCAGGAGTTCAAGACCAGCCTGGGCAACGTGGCAAAACCCCATCTCTACAAAATATTAAAAAGTTAGCCAGGTGTTGTGGTACACACCTGTACTCCCAGCTCCTTGGGAGGCTAAGGTGGGAGGATCACTTGCTGAAAGGATCACTTGAGCCTGGGAGATCGAGGATGCAGTGAGCCATGATCATGCCACTGCACTCCAGCCTGGGTGACAGAGCGAAACCCTGTCTCAACATCAAATAAAGTAAATAAATAAATTTTTAAAAATAGAATTGCTGAGTCAAAGTCTATATGTATTTTAAATTTGTGGCAGGGCATGGTGGCTCACACCTGTAATCTCAGTACTTTGGGAGGCTGAGGCAGGGGAACTGCTTGAGTCCAGGAGTTTTAGACCAGCCTGGGCAACATATCAAGACCCCATCTCTACAAAAAAATCAAAAATTATCCAGGCATAGTGGTGTATACCTATAGTCCCAACTACTCAGGAGGCTGAGGTGGGAGGATCACTTGAGCCTGGGAAGTCAAAGCTGCAATGAGCTATGATTGAACCACTGCACTCAGCCCAGATGACACAGTGAGACCCTGTCTCAAAAAAAAACTATTGTACAGGTAGTGCCAAACTGCCCTCCAAAAATGTACAGCTTGATGTTTTCCTCAACAGGTATGAAGATGCTCCCCTTTACAGCTTCACCACCACTGAGTATTGTAAATCTTTTTTATACTCTGCCAATCTAATCAGTGAAAATGGACTTTTACTGAAACTTTCTTCATCTATATAATGAAGAGCTGAATAGCATGGTCTCTGAGGACGTTTGCACCTTGAAAATGCTGCAGAACTGTGGAAAACATAATTGCTTTACCTAAAGACATAAATGTCTGGTGTCGCAGTGGACTCTTCTGGGCCCTTCCTGACTCATCTGTGAAGCTACAATTCCCAGACCTGAGAGTTTCTACTGAGAGTTCCAGAGGAGGCGGGGTAGAAGGCATCCAGGTAGATGAGATGTAGACAGTGCCACCTGTCAATCTTATCTGAAGTGAAGGAAGACAAATGTTGCTATTTTCAGCAAGTTTAGCCAAAATAGAGAAAATATAACACACACACACACACACACACACAAAGTCTAAAAATATTTAATTCTTTAACACTGCTTATTATAAGGCAAGGACAGAAGCTTAGTATTTCATCTAAAAAGTTCTGGCTTTGCAAAATCCAGCATTTGGCAGGGACTCTATAAGGAATAATAATAATTGTGCTGATGAAACCATCTAATCTAATGTCTTCTTTCTGTCTACATTTTGGACACATAGATATTGCACTAATGCTAATCTAACTTTCAGTTAGCCCTAAGGGGGAAAAAAAAGATTATGACAGAGCAATGGAAAATCTACCAGGGGAAAGTTAGTTTGATTGATGTGCCCTTCTGGCTTGAGCATGCAGTTCTTCCATTTAGTGTTACAGTGTCTTTTGAGTGGCAGTTTGGCTTAGATTTAAGGCACTAGTGAGCTACCCCTAAGCGCTGCAAAGGCTTTCTTAGTTACCATTAGTTTTTGTGTAATGCCTTCCTTTCTGATGGCTCTTTTTATTTCATAAAATTCTTGTGCAGTTTTAAAACCCTTAACCCTTTTAATTTCAATCAATTATACTGTAAAATGGAAGAAAGTATTTTAAAATAGTATCCATGGGGAAACTTACTAAAATGTTAACACCAGTATTGAACTATTGCGATCACCACGTTACTGGTCTCTCTGTCATCAGTCTTCGCTGCTCCAATGTAACCTCCACTCCTTGGCCAGAATCAACCACCTGCAATTTAGAACATCTTCCATTTCTGACCTCCATCACTTGTTCCAACTGATTCCTTGGTTTTTCCTTCTAGCACGCCCCATGGACTAGTGCGATCAATCTGGTAGTTCCTCGAATGCTCTGCTTCATGTCTTTGTGCCTTTTTACATGCCAACCCACTGCCCGGAATGATTTGTCCCCTGGAGTATCATCCTCTGGCTTGTTTCTAGTCAACCTTTCAAGATGCAGTTCAAATGTCATCTTCCCTGGAAAGATGATCCCCAGGGAAGGTTGACCCCTCCATGCCTTTGATCTCTATAACCCTGATGGTTGGCATGGTTTATCTGACCTGCCTCCTTTCTGTACCAGACTCTCCTAAGGCTTCTTTCTGGCTAACCATGGGCCCTGTATATTGGCCATCTTTCTATCATTTATTAAAGTGCCAGGCATTGTAGAGGTGTAGTTAAGGTTCATTGAACTGACTTGCCTTGAACGACATAGTGATGAATCTGAAATTACTTGAAGACTCATTTTATTGGTGATCTTCGCACAGATTACTACAAAGTACTGTTTTGACAAATAAGCTACACTTACAAATTATGCAAACTACTAACAAATCACATCTCTGAGAAAAATGTCAATGGGCACAGTGATCCCAAACTCCTTATTACTGGAAGAACGAGGCATGAGAGGTATCTTATCGTTATTTTTATAGTCTTCTTTGATATGCTGCTTGTACAATAACCACGGTTCCCTAAAGATTCTGAGACCTTTTGAAACATTTGAAAGCACATTCAATGAAAACACAAAACTAATGATAGGTGTGAAGTATGACAGGACTCACTTTGCTAGTACCCATTAAAGTAGTTTCTTTTTTTTCTTTTTTCTTTTTTTTTTTTTTTAAGACAGAAGTCTCACTCTGTCGCCCAGGCTGGAGTGCAGTGGCACAATCTCGGCTCACTGCAAGCTCCGCCTCCCGGGTTCACGCCATTCTCCTGCCTCAGCCCCTCCGAGTAGCTGGGACTACAGGCGCCCGCAACCACGCCCGGCTAATTTTTTGTATTTTTAGTAGAGACGGGGTTTCACCTTGGTCTCGATCTCCTGACCTCGTGATCCGCCCGCCTCGGCCTCCCAAAGTGCTGGGATTACAAGCGTGAGCCACCGCGCCCGGCCTAAAGTAGTTTCTTAAAGGTATACCATCATCCTTCCAACCTTCAAAATGTTCAAATAATTTTGACCTGTCCAATGTTGAAGTTTTTGGATGTGACGTATCCCTCCATTTAACTTTCTGAAAGTAAAAATAATAATGGCATTAGATATAAATATATTACCCTTTAATTAAGACCTTAAATTCTTTAAAGTTTGCAATTCACTTGTAACTCAAAATTTTTACATGTACAATGACTTTTACAGACAGGTCCTCTGAGATACATAATAAAAAATTTCCAAATGTCTTTATAAGTACATTTAAAGGGGTAAATTCATTCCATTATGTCTTCTGTTATAGAAACCTGGCTCTTAGAACTGAATGTCTTCTTCAAAGTAAGCTCTTTGATCTCAGTCTAAAAAAAAAGTCTTTAAAATAGCATAACCCAAAATGTGCATTGGTATTTAAATAATTGTTAATATATAGTCTCTAACAAGTAATTTATGTGGAGTCATTTATGGGAAAAAAATTTAAACTATATTTATCAAGGTTTAAATATTAGAGGCTGATTTAAAAGGGAAAAAGACATCATGTAAAAAAATCATGGGTACCAATAGATAAATTAGAAAAAGAATCCTTGATTATTT
The DNA here is from genome assembly GCF_028878055.3 of Symphalangus syndactylus. Classification (NCBI taxonomy): domain Eukaryota; kingdom Metazoa; phylum Chordata; class Mammalia; order Primates; family Hylobatidae; genus Symphalangus; species Symphalangus syndactylus. The sequence continues at coordinate 81,063,146 of NC_072434.2, read as the reverse complement.
TTGTTCAAAACTGTCAAACTATTGTTTTTATAAGTTTATGTTTAAATACATATACTTACATTAATTGTATTTATACTTAGCTGTATATAACCATATATTTTTAAAATTCACCATCCCATACAGTCTTTAACAATCCAGGATTGTTAAAGACTTCCAGAAATGAGGCCAGACACTGTGGTTCACGCCTGTAATCCCAGCACTTTGGGAGGCTGAGGCATGTGGATCACCTGAGGTCAGGAGTTCGAGACCAGCCTGGCTAACATGACCAAACCCTATCTCTACTAAAAATACAAAAATTAGCTGGATATGGTGGTGGGCACCTGTAATCCCAGCTACTTGGGAGGCTGAGGCAAGGAGAATTGCTTGAACCCGGGAGGCAGAGGTTGCAGTGAATCAAGATTGTGCCACTGCACTCCAGCCTGGGTGACACAGTAAGACTCTGTCTCAGAAAAAAAAAAAAAAAAAAAAGATTTCCAGAAATGGAATCAGTAAATTCATGGGTATGAACATATGTTGAGTCCCTGATGCATAGTTCCAAATTGCTTCTGAAAGGGTGATACCACTTTATACTATCACTGGCAATCCATGAAAATATGAATTAAAATATGCCTTTTCCAGGAATAAATAATATTACTTTAAATAATATTACTAAATCTTTAATTATCATTATGAAATAATAAATAACATTGCTTTATAAAACTATTGCTTTAAAAGTTTTCTAATTTCTTTGGTATAAAGTGCATTATTCTAATCTACAAATTATTCTTTACATTATTCTTTCTAACAGAGTTGAACATTTTCCTGTAAATTTAATAGTTAGATTTGTTGTGTGTGAATATTTTGGTTATTGTTTTGGCAGTTTATTAAAATCTTAGTGTTTTTCTAATTATTATTATGGGATGTGTATTATATACATACAAATATGCATGTGTAATATTATTCCTTTATCTTCTACATTTGTTGTTTTCTACTCTATTGCTTGTCTCTTCAATTTGTTTAATTTGTTTATGCATTATTTTAAAAAGTAGAACATACTTGAATTTTTAGTTTATATGTAGTTACATCTGGCTGATCTTTTCCTCAATTTGTTTTTTCTGAAACTTCTAGGACATCGTCTCTCATAGTCTCTTTAAAAGTGATAAATACGCAATTCTATTATTTCTTCTTTTTCTACTATCTAAGTTTTTATCTAACTTCTTTAGCATTTTGAGTATAATGAGCTTTGAGTTGTTTTTTTCCTGTTTCTTGTGTGGGTGTTTATTGACTTTCTTGGATATATGAATTGGTCATTTTTTTTCAAGTCTGGAAAATGGCCATTTTCTCCTTAAATATATTTTGTCCCCCCGCCTCTTTTGGGCACTCCAATTACACATAGATTAGTCCATTGAAGTTGTCCCACAATTTATTGTTGCTTAGTTTATTTCAAAAAAATTCTCTTTTCTCTGTGTGTTTATATGTTTCATTTTGGATAGTTTCTGTTGCTATGCTTTCAACTTCACTAATATTTTCCTCTGTAATATCTGCTTTGCCATTCTTCTCATCCAGTGTATTTTTCATCTCACACATTATAGTTTTCTTCTATAGTAGTTCAATGTAGGTCTCTTTAAAAAAATCTTCCATGTTTCTATTTAACTTTTTGAACATATGGAATATAGTTATACTAATTGTCTTTGTTGACTAATTCTAACACCTGCGTCAGTTCTGGGTCAGTTTCAATGGGTGCTTCTCCTCATGATGGTAGTATTTTCTCAGGTTGTACATGCTTTGTAATGTTTTTATTGGATCCCAGACACTGGGGAATTTACCTTGTTGGGTGTTGGATATTTTTGTATGTCCTATAGGTATTCTTGGGCATTGTTCTAGAATGTGGCTAGGTCTCTTGGAAATGGCTTTATCTTTCAGGTTTTGCTTTGAGATATATTAGGTGGGTCCAGAGCAGTGCTCAGTCTAGGGCTAATTATTCCTCACTTGTGAGGCCAGACCCCTCAGTATACTTTGCACAACACTGTGAATCATGAGATTTTCAGTCTCACTGGTAGGAACAGGCTCTATTCCCAGCTCTGTGAATGTAGGTATTGCTTCCTCTAATCCTTTCAGATGGTTCTTTCATCAGCTTTGGGTAGTGTTCCCACAAGGAAGACCTGACCAGTACTCAGCTGAATATTCTTCAGCTCAGAGGGTTTATTGTGCTCTGCCTGGGTTTCCTCCTTGGGCTGTCTGGAAACTCTCCCAAGGCAGTAAACTGGGGCACTCCTAGGCTCACCTCATTTATTTCCTATCTCTCTGGGCTCATTAGTAACTTAGTTGCCTGATGATAGAGTCTTAAAAACTGTTGTTTCATACATTGCATCCATTTTTTCGTTACTTCCAGTGGGAGAATAAATATGATCTCTGTTATTCCATCCTGTTCAAAACTGTAATTTATTTAGGTACTCTGGATTCCATTCTTGTGTATAGATTGAGATGGATATCTATTGTTGTATTTTTATTCCACCAAAATTACTTAACCCAACATTAATTAGTAAACATTTTCTTCCCTGATGGTTATTTATTTATTTTTGAGACGGAGTCTCACTGTCACCCAGGCTGGACTGCAGTGGCACAATCTCAGCTCACTGCAATCTCCACCTCCCGGTTTCAAGCAATTCTCCTGCCTCAGCCTCCCCAGTGGCTGGGATTACAGGCGCCGGTCACCATAACCAGCTAATTTTTGTATTTTTAGTAGAGACACGGTTTTGCCATGTTGGCCAGGCTGGTCTCGAACTCCTGACATCAGGTGATCCACCCACCTTGGCCTCCCGAAGTGCTGGGGTTACTTACAGGCATGAGTCACTGCACCCAGCCCTGATGGTTTTTTTTATGTTTCCTTTGTGCTATCTTAAATACTCACGTATATTGGAGTCCATTTCTGAATTAGCTATTTGGTCCTGGGGATCTATTTGTCAGTTTTTACCCTAGAACTATACTCCTTTACCTTCTGCTGCTTTGCCACATATTTTTAATATCTGATAATGCTAATATACCCTATTATATTTTTCCATTAAATGTTTCTCCGAGAATTTTTTAAAAGTATTCTAGTATACTTATCCTTTTATATATACTTTGGAATCATTTTGTCAAATTTGAAAAACCACTCTGGGATTTTTCTTGAGACTGAATTAAGTATGTAAATTAACTTGGGGTTGGCAAATAAGCATTTTATACATTAATTTTCCTATCCAGGAACATAACAATCCATCTAATATAACAATCCATCTTCTCCACTCACTCAAAAACCTTTTGTTTTAATTTTCCATAAGGTTTTATAGCTTTATTCATGAAGATCTTCTTATAAGTTTAATTTACTCTCAGGTACTGTATGTGTGTGTATTGCTGTTGGAAATTGGCTCTTTTTCTGGTCAGTTTATTTTCCTATAGTTGTAGATAAATGTTGGCAGCACATGTATGTATGCATCTGTGTGTGTATACTTGCGCTGCCTAGTTTCCTATATTCCATACTAATTCCAGCTGTTTATAGAACGGAATCCTTGGCTTTTCTAGGTATATAATCATGTAACTAGGAAATACTGATATTTTTGTCTCTTTCTTCCAATAACCCACATAAAACTAGACTGGCTTACTGTGTCTCGAAACCAGCCACAGCATAGAATTTCACTATAAAAAATACTAGTGGCCAGGCATGGTGGCTCACACCTGCCCTAATCCTAGCACTTTGCGAGTTTGAGGCAGGTAGATCACTTGAGGTCAGGAGTTTGAGACTAGCCTGGCCAACATGGTGAAACTCCGTCTTTACTAAAAATACAAAAATTAGCCGGGTGTGGTGGTGGACGCCTGTAATCCCAGCTTCTTGGGAGGCTGAGGCAGGAGAATCTCTTGAACCTGGGAGGCAGAGGTTGCCGTAAGCCGAGATCATACCACTGGGGAACAAGAGTGAAACTCCATCTCAAAAAAAAAAAAAAAGAAAAGAAAAAAAGAAAGAAAGAAATACTAGTCACTCTCAAATAGAACTAAAAATAAATTGAAATTTTCACATAAGTCTTTTGCAAATACCTAAGGAAGAATCCATACATACTATCTAGTATGTAATATTACCTCACACAGGGAGCTGCCCTTCTCTCTAACTTCCTCCCAAAACTCTTTCTGTCCCAAATTTCCCTTCAAAACCATCTCACATAGAACCAAGTCCTTCTGTCCCTTACCTCCTCCCCAAAACTGTCCTGGATAATTCTTTGCTACCATATTTATATGATAAATATGCTGGTTTCACCTGCTGGCTCTCCCAGTTCTCTACTTCATCATTGCCCTCATCAATAAGAAGTGTCCCCAGTGGCAAATAGTCAATAGAAGCTAACTTAGAATGTGGTGAGGATGAGAGAAGAAAGGGATTCAGGCTACTCACATCTAAATTTAATGTATTTATTAAACAATGACTTTGAATGATTCTCATTAGCCAAGAATATCTAAATATTGTTAAGTCCTGTAGTTCTCTAAACAACCTTTGAAGGCATTATTTTTATGGCATTTTTATGACACATGGAAGCGTTCATGAACCAATTTTTAGATAACTGTATATAATTTTCCATTTTAAAAAATGTGAAAACTGATACTTGCATAAGGCAACTGGGGATACTGCTGAATGCCCTCTGGGGTCAGGAAAAAGCTTTGGTGCCACCTGCTGGTTTCCAAAGATGTTTCAGGAACTTTCTCCTGTTGACTTCCAAATCTTTTTTTTTTTTTTTTTTTATTTCCTAGCTCCCTCCCAGCACATTTCAAAATAACCAGAAAAAATAATTATAAGTTTTTTGGTAGCAAGAGCACAAGTGCTCAAGTTTATAAAAATGCAAATAAATTTGTTTGGGATGCAATATGACGAAACACATACTTCTCAATCATTTAACTAGTCAAGTATTTTTTAGCATATTGCCAAAATGTAGATTTTATATGTTGACTTTACATTGCCAATAACATACATCCTATTTGTTTTCTCGTTATTTTTCTTTCTTTTTTTTATTTTTACTTTTTGAGACTTCCTCTGGTGCCCAGGCTGGAGTTCAGTGGTGCAATTTCAGCTCACTTCAACCTCCGCCTCCCAGGCTCAATTGATCCTCCCGTTTTCAGCCTCCCGGGTAGGTGCGTGCTACCATGCCCGGCTAATTTTTGTGCTCTTTGTAGAGGTGGAGTTTCCTCATGTTGCTCAGACTGGTCTTGAATTCCTGGGCTCAAGCGATATGCCACCCTTGGCCTCTCAACCTGCTGGGTTTACAAGTGTGAGCCACTGAGCCCAGTAACAGATTTGTTTTCAAGTGGACGTTATCCCATCAGTTGTGATATATGATGTAAATGCTCCACTAATAATAAAACTTTGAAGTTTCTGAAAATTTTACTTTTATTATAGATAGAATAATTCTAAGTTATTCCTATAATAATGCTACACTTATTCACTTGCATTCTGATTCACATTTCTTGAACAGGAAGGGGATACAGATACAGCTTACGCACATTTACATTCATTGATTCAGTCGGTCAATAAATATGTATTGTTAACCACGTTCCAGGTACTTTATTTGGTAGTTAGGATTTAGTAGTAAACGTGAGAAAGTCTTCAACGTCATCCTTAGATCCTGATCTCTGCGTATCACAAATCATACAAAATAAATTTGCTTAAAAATGTGGGAACCTGCCTTTCAAAACCTGCCATTTAGTACTACTGTGGCATAACCTATAAACCTAAACATAGACCCTCATGATTTATACATTTAAGCTTATGGGAAATAGGTCTCTTGTCCCATGTCCTGAAAGTAAAAGACAACCCTGCCTGAAATCCTGAATATCCGTGGATTGTACTGTTTCTGGACGTTGCTTAAGAGCATAGGGAGAATTTGTCTTTTTGTTTGTTTTTTGTTTCGTTTTATTTTTGAGACAGAGTTTCACTCTTGTTGCCCAGGCTGGAGTGCAAATGGTGCAATCTTGGCTCACTGCAACCTCCACCTCCCGGTTCAAGAGATTCTCCTGCCTCAGCCTCCCTAGTAGCTGGGATTACAGGCATGCACCACCACGCCCGGCCAATTTTTTTTTAGTAGAGTCGGGATTAGTATTATTAGTAGAGACAGGGTTTCACCATGTTGGCCAGGCTGGTCTCAAACTCCTGACCTCAGGTGATCTGCCTGCCTCAGCCTCCAAAGTGCTGGGATTACAGGCATGAGCCACCACACCTGGCCGGGACCCAACCAGGATGCTGGATACAGAAATGCTTAGGTAAGAGAAAAGAAAAGTTAATTTGTCACACTCTTCCTTTCAAACTACATGAACGTATTTTTGCATTATAAAGTAGTATATCTAAGTAGTTCCAAACATGTAATTTCTTATTTCCTTTTCCCCCCGCCCCCCCCCCCCCAATTTATGGTTCTGGATATACTCAGCAATTAGTGTAGAATTCTCAACAATCAGATATGGTTGCTGAGGAACATTTAACAATATTAAACAATTCACATGACTCTGAAATTTGAAATTAGGTAGATACAGACATAACATGAACAAAGGGTGATACAAATTCTTTACACTGGCAACTAGGTGGACATTGAATGATATGCTTGTGAGTAATTTATGAACAATTTCATTAAGCAATATTTACCAAAAAAATACAACTTTAGATTTATTTATTTATAATTTTACTTAAAATTTTGTCACTAATTAAACCCCGTCTCTACTAAAAATACAAAAATTAGCTGGGTGTGGTGGCAGGCACCTGTAATCCCAGCTACTTGGGAAGCTGAGGCAGAGAATTGCTTGAACCTGGGAAGCGGGGGTTGCAGTGAGCTGAGATCGCGCCGCCACACTCCAGCCTGGGCGACAGAGCAAGACTCCATCTCAAAAGAAAGAAAAAAATGTTGTCATTAATTATACTTCACATCTTATAAGAAAGGTAAATCTTTTGAAACAAGTGAAAAAGATGTAATGTATTGCTTTTTAATTTAATTTATATTTTTATTAAAACATTCAAACTTTATACATTTTGAATATAATTAAATTTTATTTTTAATCCTTTGTGATCATTATTTCTGATAGAACACAATTACATGAAAATCTTGATTACACAGCATACATGGTAATTTTGCTGAAATGAAGGTAAATTTTCATGGGCTAAATATACAGGAAATGTATTAACTGTAGATGTCTTTATTACTCATCCGAAATCATCAGCCAATCAACAGGACACCCAGATGGGTATGATAATAATTAAATGCAATCAGATTTTGCTGATTTCCAGCTATATAAAAACATTTTTGTTTTGCCATTATACATGTTTACTCACCAGTATTGAGAGTTATAGCCTATCCTAGTTAATAATGTGTTAATTTATAACTTTTAAATATTTACACCTGCAGCAGTGAGTCTATCTGTACTCTTTCTCAGGCTTCATAAATATTAGGGATGGGCTTTATGCCAACGTGCTGAAGCCAGTATTATAGTGAGGGAATACAAGAAATAAACAGGTAAACAAGCAGACAAATCAGGTCATTTCAAGTAGTGATAGTGGCTATGAAGAAAATACCAGCTTGGCACATCTGACGGACAGAAAGGATCCCTTGTGATTGGAGTGGAGTAAATGCCAAGATCAATCCTACCTGGGATGACCTCAATTTTTTCAAGACTTCTCATTCAGATCTCAGCTTAAATTCAAATTTCAGCTTAAAGTTAGGTCTCAGATTAAATTCAGGTCTCAGTTTAAAGGTCGCCAACAACTCAAACTAACGACACCTTCTAATCATTCCTATCATATGGCTTTGCATTATTGTCATCAAGCACTTATCACATTACCTGGTCGTTTTCGGTTTATCTGTTTGTGTATTGCCTCCCTGCTGGAATGCAAATTGCACAAGAGCAAAGACCTCAGTCTCCTCTTTTTTTTTTTGAGACGGAGTCTCACTCTGTCGCCCATGCTGGAGTGCAGTGGCGCCATTTCGGCTCACTGCAAGCTCTGCCTCCCGGGTTCACGCCATTCTCCTGTTTCAGCCTCTCTGAGTAGCTGGGACTACAGGCGTCCGCCACCACGCCCGGCTAATTTTTTGGTATTTTTAGTAGAGACGGGGTTTCACCGAAAGACCTCAGTCTCTCGTTCACCTCCATACCCTCGGCCTGTTATAAGTACACATGGAACGAATCAAGGTATCTGTACTCTGGATTACAAGGGGCGGTGGGGTAGGAGAGGGAGAATATCCTTTTAAAAAACTCATTCAAATCATTCTTACAAATTTGCTTTTTTTAAGGTAAAGTCCGTGCCATGAACAGTGATTGAAATGAGGACTAGAATTGACCACTCTACTGTGAGAACTCCCTCGCCAATCAGAACAAAAGAATGTGTGGTTAAAATGTCGTCTCTGAAAACAATGTTTTTCCTTATATCAAGAAATACATGTCAATTATGGCTAAAATTATGGATTTAATAATTATAAATAGCAAAAGCCATGAAAAGGATTATTAGGTAGGAGAATTGCAGAGTACCTAAGACCTATAACTGGTATTTTAAATTCAAAAACATGAGAAATTAAGTTTGTTCTGGTCCTCAATTGAATAATCTGTGAGACAGGCACATAATTAGTTCGAGGACGTAATAATCAGAACAAATCCAAATAATTCTTTTAAAATGGATAAAAATATATAATTCAAGATTATTACATTTTTTAAAACCAAAGCTTTTTTAAAAAATAAATTACATTTACGAACACCTGACTTGTTTTCCTTTTTACTTTCCAAAGTAAAATTCGGCATGGCACTATATACCATCACAGCTGACATAGAAAGGACTGAGTCAAATCTTTGTAGCACTTTTTAAAGTTTCACTTACTAAAGCTTTTAAAAAATATATAGGGTATTTTTTAAGCAAAAAAAGCAAATTATCTTATCGATAAAACAGACCTGGTGTTCATTTCTTATAAAGTACCGAAAGCTGATTGCTTCTGTAAAGGTAAAATTCCTGTGACACGTTAGAAAGAAAAAAAAATTCCTTTGAGAGATATGTTCGTAAGAATGAAATAGGTACTACTAGAATTTTCATGTTATTCTCTGCGAGGCACTCAACACCACATGAAAAGAAGATTATTAACGGTCAGCAGTCAGTAGAAATATTAATAACTGAAGAAAATATTTGGTTGTTTTCAATGCTTTTAAAGCAAACCAACAACAAAAGACTCTGTTTGTAAATGGGAGAGAATCTGCATGAAGTATAGAAAACCGAGGCCTCCAAATTTGTAGCCGTGTTTCCGACATTCTCCAGGAAAAACTGTTACAGAAAGACTTGACCCCCTGGCCTCGCAGAGCTCTTCAGAGAAATTAATGCATCCAGAAAAGACAGAGCAACCGATCTCACTCCTTTGTCTGGAAGACGTCAGTTCATCCTAGTTCTAGCGCATACCAGTGTTTTAGAAACAGATTAGGTATATTCATACATAAGGATACTCTTCCGCAACACTATTTGTAGTGACGCCAAGACCAGTGGTTGCGGGAATCTTCGCAAACAGGCAAGAGACAACTTTTAGGGGGGATGGAAACTGTGATTTTGACTGGGGAGGTCATTACACCTATACATGCATTTGCTAAAAGTCATGAAACTCTTCCACTGACGTGGGTGCAACCATTGTTTGTAAATTATACCTCAACAGGATTCGATTAATTTATTTATTGAGACAGTCTCGCTCTGTGGAGTGCAGTGGTGCGATCTTGGCTCACTGCAACCTCCGACTCCCGGGTTCCAGCGATTGTTCTGCCTCAGCTTTCCTAGTAGCTGGGATTACAGGCGCCCGCCACCACGTCCGGCTAATTCTTTTATTTTTATTAGAGACGGGGTTTCGCTATGTTGGCCAGGCTGGTCCCGAACTCCTGACCTCAGGTGATCAGCCAGCCTCAGCTTCCCAAAGTGCTGGGATTACAGGCTGCGCCTGACTAGGATTCGTTTTGAAAGAAAAAAATATATGCCATATACCCCTCGGGAATGGAAACAAAGAGGAGTGACAAGATCTCCCCCAAGCTCTGGGGCGGTGGAGTCCCTCACTTATAGATCGGTTTGCACTAGGAGCAGAAGCTCATCTCACGACAAACTCGGCCTCTTCCCACTTTGTAGAGTAAGTAACAAGCTCAGAGAGATGAAATAATTTGGTGGCGTTAACCCGGCCGACAAGGCGCCAGCGCCAGGATTTGAACCCAAACCACGTGACTTCACAACCTGTAGCTTTCAGCACTACGCGGTGCTGCTGGCACCTAGTAAAGGCTGGATATGTACTGAATGAATGATTCCGGCTACGGATCTTTAAAGCCCACAGAAGGCCCATCCAGAGACCGAAAGCTTCAAACACAAGCCGCAGCGCAGACCGCTAGACCGGAGATACAGAGGCGAAGCTCAGACTGGAGCCTGAGTCCGGCGGGCTGAGGGGCGGGTTTTCGTCTCGGGAGGCGGAGCTGTCTCGTAGCATTCCCCGCAAGCTTGAACCTCTTCACTTGCCGTAGCGCCTGCAGCCGGAAGCTGCTCTACAGCATGCTTTAGGTTTCCGGGTGAGGGTTGGGCTCGTTGGTACCATGTGGGAACTGCTGTGAAGAGTTGTTGCCTTCCAAGATATACCCAAATTCCCAGTTCCAGGTAAGGAGGAGCACAGAGCCGCTTGATGTGGCTGCGGATGGGGGCGGCATATCGAGGGAGGGTAAGAGTTTTCCGGATATCTGCGGAATGAGGGTGGAAGGAAAGCCTTGGCGCGGTCGCCGGTACTGTAATTAGTTGTTAACGCTGTTGCCATCGTCTTTGCGTCTCCGGGGGTCCACAAATCTCAGGACAGCCGCGTTGTGTGTCCATGACGGCGCTGAGTGCAGAGGAAAATTGTTTGTTTACGAGGCGCCTTATAGTTTCGTAGAAACTTCTCAAAGTGGTTACGTTTTTTTAGCCCGTGTCATTAAAATTCCGCTGGCGTGAAAGATGACGTCCTTAGCCCAGCAGCTGCAACGACTCGCCCTCCCTCAAAGTGATGCCAGCCTCTTATCTAGAGATGAAGTTGCCTCTTTGCTGTTTGACCCTAAGGAAGCGGCCACAATCGACAGGGACACCGCCTTTGCCATTGGTGAGCCATTTTTTAACTTAGAAAAGCTCTTTGAAGCGTTTGTTTTCTGGATGGTACTTTTTTTTTTTTCTTGTTTTCCTTTCTGTCCCGTCCTCTTCCTTAGCAGTTTCTAGCATGTTGACGTATATTTTTAAGGGAAAGAGAACATAACAGCCAGGTGCTTGGTGCTTGAAATGTTTATGAGTAGAGGTATCTGGATTTCACAGATGAAGAAACAAAATGAGAGAGGTCAACTAATATGTCAAAAAGGAGAACAGCTAAAAGGGGAATGGAGACAGTGACTGGGGTGACGGAGAAGTCTTCTCAGAGGACTGGCCTAGTTATTGTAGGGGATATCCAAAAAAAAAAACAATATTCCTTGCCCCAAAGTACTTTCTGTTCTAGTAGATGAGATAGGATTTACTCTATATGTTGAAAACTAGAAATCAGTGTTTGGGACTGTATTATAAATTATATGTACTTAATTCAGAGACTTCTTAGGGGTAAGTAAAAGTGTAAAAGAGGGGTGGGATGAGTTTGCTTATGAAGAATTGGTAAATAAACTGGCCTTTTTTGAAATTTAGGATGCACTGGCCTGGAAGAGTTGCTTGGAATTGATCCTTCCTTTGAGCAGTTTGAAGCACCGTTGTTCAGTCAGCTAGCAAAAACCTTGGAGCGAAGTGTTCAGACCAAAGCAGTAAACAAACAGTTGGATGAAAACATTTCATTATTCCTTATTCACTTGTCGCCTTACTTCCTGCTTAAGCCAGCGCAGAAGTGTCTGGAGTGGTTGATTCACAGGTAACTAATAAGAGTTACAGAAATAACTATGGGTTAATCACTTTGATCTTTTAAAAAATTAAGTAGTTGAGAACACTTATCAAGTTAAAGCTGAAAAATTAGATATATTAAGAGATTGATACAATGTCCATTGTGTGAGATAAGCATGCTCTTCTGCCTTTAAGTTCTTTTTTGTTGATAGTGAAAAGTAGAACTACTGATGATTTTGAGTAAATGGTCTAACCTCATTAGTTCTTTTTTTTTTTTTTTTTTTTTGAGCTAGGGTCTTGCTCTGTCACTCGGGCTGGTGTGCGATAGCGAAATCTTGGCTCACTGAAACCTCTGCCTCCCAGGTTCAAGCAATTCTCCCACCTCAGCCTCCCAAGTAGCCGGGATTACAGACACCTGCCATAATGCCTGGCTAAGTTTTGTGTTTTTGTAGAGATGGGGTTTCACCGTGTTAGCCAGGCTGGTCTTGAATCCCTGACCTCAGGTGATCGAACCGCCTCGGCCTCCCAAAGTACTGGGATTACAGGCGTGAGCCACTTCGCCCAGCCTAACCTCATTAGTTCTGAGGAGCCCATGTCGCTTTGCCATTACAGCTTGTTCCTGCACACTTGGGGCACTGAGTATTAAGCTTCTTTCTTGGCAAAACAACAAAATGGTTAGGGAAGCAGGCAGTGTTATCCTCTGAAATACTATTGAGAAAAAACAATGATAGCTAATGTGTTTTGAGCATTTATACACCAGGCCCTGGTAAGCACTTTACCTGCATTATCTCATTTAATTCTCACAGCATTCCTCTGGTGAGATTATTTGTATTATCCTTGTTTTACAGTTGAGAAAACTGAGGCTTAGAGGGGTTAAGTTCCTTGAGTCACACAGCTAGTAAGTGGCAGAGCTAGGATACAACTGAAGTTTATTTCCAAGGTCTGATCTTTTATCTGCTTTGGGAATTGTCTCAGTAAGTTTGCTCAGTTTATTTTCTCACATATTGGTATCACATCACAGCATACACATTTTTGTTCTGTTTATTCTCCCTATAGATACATATACATTTTTTTGAGACAGTCTTGCACTGTTGCCCAGGCTGCAGTGCAGTGGCACAATCTTGGCTCACTGCAACCTCCGCCTCCCAGATTCAAGTGATTCTCCTGCCTCAGCCTCCCAAGTAGCTGGGATTACAGGCGCCCACCACCACGCCCAGCTAATTTTTTGTATTTTTTTTTTTTTAGTAAAGATGGGGTTTCACCATGTTGGCCAGGCTGGTCTCAAACTCCTGACCTCGTGATCCACCCGCCTCGGCCTCCCAAAGTGCTGGTGTGAGCCACCACAGCCACTGCACACGGATGGCTGTCTTTTTTTTTTTTTTTTTGATCGTCAGGACTATCACCCAGGCTGGAGTGCAGTGGTGTGGTCATGGCCCACTTGACCTCCAGGGCTCAAATGATCCTCCGATCTCAGCTGCCCAAGTAGCTGGGATTACAGGCTTGCACCACCATGCCCAGCTAGTTTTTTTTTTTTAATTTTTTGTAGAGACAGTGTCTCACTTTGTTGCCCAAGCCGGTCTGGAACTCCTGGCCTCAAGCGATCCTCCTGCCTCATCGGCCTCCCAAAGTGCTGGGGTTACAGGCATGAGCCACCACACCCAGTCCAACTTACATGTTTTAAAAGTAGATTTCTATTCCATTAATTGGAGACATGGCTTCAAGACCAGCCTGGCCAGCATGGTAAAACCCGTCTCTGTGAAAAATACAAAAATTAGCTGGGCACAGTGGCGAGCACTTGTAATTCCAGCTACTTGGAAGGCTGAGGCAGGAGAATCATTTGAATCCAGGAGATGGATTTTGCAGTGAGCTGAGATCACGCCACTGCACTCCAGCCTGGGTAACAGAGGGAGACTCCGTATCAAAAAAAACAAAAAATGGAGACATGGGGATAAACTAATTTTTTTTCAAGAAGCAAGTGAGTCATCAAGAAAACATAATTTTAACTTGGGTCTTCTGATTGTCAGAACATTAGGACAATCAGACAAAAAAGAATATTTAAAAGTCTAATATTTCCATCTGTTTTCTAGCACCTAATTTTACCCCCAAATAGATCATTAATGTAAGGAATACTTTTTGCATTTGATTTTTCATTTATTCAGATAACTTCAAATACTAAGTTCAGTACACAGATAAGTAGATTGCCCTTGATTACTCTTTTGAAATAAATGCCATAATAAAGGATTAAGCACAGTTTTGTGGATATAGTTCTGCCTGGAATAGTTGAAGAAAGCTTCATGGAAAAAGTAACTGCTTGGATAGCGCTAAAACCGTATGTCAAACTAATAGGCTGGGTTCAGTGGCTCACACCTGTAATCCCAGCACTTTGGGAGGCTGAGGCAGTCCAATCACTTGAGATCAGGAGTTTGAGACCAGCCTGGCCAACATGGTGAATCCCTGTTTCTACTAGAAATACAAAAAGATTAGTTGGGTGTGGTGGTGTGCACCTGTAATTCCAGCTGCTCGGGAGGCTGGGGCATGAGAGTTGCTTGAACTCGGAAGGTGAAGGTTGCAGTGAGCCGAGATCACACCACCGTACTCCAGCCTGGGTGACCAAGTAGACTCTGTCTCAAAAAAAAAAAAAAAAAAAAAAAAAAAAAAAAAAAACTGGCAATGTATGGTACTGTTAAAAAAAAAAGTACATGATGTAAAAGGATGGGAGAGTTTTCACAGAAGAGGAATCAGTTGGCAGAATTAGAAAAAGCATCTCAGCCAGGCGTGGTGGCTCACGCCTGTAGTCCTAGCACTTTGGTAGGCTGAGGCAGGTAGATTGCCTGAGCTGAGGAGTTGGAGACCAGCCTGGGCAACATGGTGAAACCCCATCTCTACTAAAGTAAAAAAAAAAATTAGCTGGTCATGGTGGTGTGCGCTTGTAGTCCCAGCTACTTGGGAGGCGAAGGCAAGGAGAATCTCTTAAACTCAGAGATGGAGGTTGCAGTGAGCTGAGATTGTGCCACTGCACTCCAGCCTGGGCAACAGCAAGACTCCCTCTCAAAAAAAAAAGAGTTGAGAGACCAGCCTGGGCAACATAGGGAGACCCAGTCTCTACACAGAAATAAAAAATTAGCCAACTGTGATGGTTCTCACCTGTGGTCCTAGCTACTCAGGAGACCTAGGTGGGAGGATCACTTGAGCCTGGGAGGTCGAGGCTACAGTGAGCTGTGATCGTGCCACTGCACTCCAGCCTGGGTGGCAGAGCAAGATTCTATTTCAAAAAAATAAATAAAAATTTTAAAGCTGAGAGAAAGTTAATGGGATGTATATTTTGATGTGGAATATTCAAAGATATTGCATAGGAATTGGCTGGACCATGTTGAGGGATATGTGAAGGCAAAATTGAGGACTTTTTAAATGCTCTGTATCTTGATTATAATTATGTGATTTTTACTGCTACTCATTCTAGGTTGTTTTAGCTCATTAATATACAGTTTGGGCATGTGAGGAAATAGGTGCTTATTATGAAGTTTTGTGTCCAGTTGGACTGTTTGCTTTTTTTCCCCAGGTTCCATATACATCTCTATAATCAAGATAGCCTCATTGCTTGTGTTCTGCCATACCACGAGACAAGAATATTTGTGCGAGTCATACAGCTTCTAAAAATTAATAATTCAAAGCACAAATGGTTCTGGTTGTTGCCAGTTAAGGTATGATTGCTGAATGACACATGTCTGTAATCATTACAGATCTTGATTAAAGGATTTAATTAGGAAAAAATAAGTCAGTGCTCCTGGGGATAGTCCAGATAACTACCTCCATCATTTTTATTTCCTAACTTCCAATTGAAACTATTATTAATGTTAATAATATTTAGCTTTTATGTAGTATCTGACGTCAGGCTAGGCAGTGTACATTATATTATCTTGGATTATCACAAAACTTCATTTTTACAGATGAGGACAGGCCACTTGCCAAAGTTCACATAACTATAAAGTGGCAGAGTCGAGATTTGAACCCCAATCTGATTCCAGAGCCTGTGCCTTTCTATCGTACCATGCTGTTTGGCATTTTAAATTTGGAACTGAGAACTTAAGTTGAAGGCGAAGAAAGGCAGAAAATACTTACAAAAATTAAAAGGATAAAGATAACTTCAGGGGCTTCAATAATTTATTAAAGTTGTGAGGAGGATGCTAGGAATTAATATACAGACGAATAAAAGGATGCTCATATAGCAGGATGGGTCTGGGTAAGAAAAGACAGCATGATATTGTAGGAAAACCAACCGACTAACCGTCAGCACTTTGTTTGCAACGTGGTAGAGGAAAGTAGATGTACGTTGTTAGCAGGAACTTGACTGCATGTTGAGCATGGTGATCAGGGTAGGAGGGGAGGCAAATGGGGATGAAAGTAAGCTAACAGATCATAGGGCTGTGCACATTAGGCTGATGACGGTAATGGAGTCAGTGTTCAGAATTAGTAAGACAGGAGTAATGAGGACTTTTTAATTAGAAGGATAATTTAAGAATCTGAATGTAAAGCATGTGAACTAAAGTACGTTGGAGAAGGCCAGCCTTCTCCAAATAATTTCAAGATTTCAAGAAATTATCAAAAATAATTTCAAAATTATTCTTCCTCTGATCCACCTTGGACCTTGCTGCTCCCTAGGCACTCTTATTCCAGGTATCCAAACTCCACTCACCTACTAAAGTTCACTTAAAATTCTCCTTTCGTTTATTTAATCAATATTTATTGAGCATCTGTTGCATACCATGTACAATGCTAGATGGTGGGAATAGTGGTATAAGTTGTGCAGGTTCATAGTCTATTTCTTTTCTTAGTGTTATTATAAAGCAATGACAGAAGCGTATCATATTGACTCAGAAACTAAATCGAACCAGTAAAATTACTGAGAATCTAGAGAATCCAGATTTTGATAAATACCTTTCAAAATGTGACGTGTGATAAGCAAACATTTTTCACTAAATACCTCTGCCCTCATTGCTGACCTTCTCTTTTGAATTTCTAAGTTTACATGATTTTATATGTTAATTTCATCACCACCACCAGTTATAAGGAGAGATTATATTTTTTATGTATGAATTGGAGCAGTATGAAGACATTACTTGGGTAAATACTTTAAAATAAGGATCAGTTGAAGAATGTCGCTAATAGTTTGTTCTTTCCGTCAATAACAGCAATCTGGAGTGCCCTTAGCTAAAGGAACTTTGATTACCCACTGCTACAAAGATCTTGGATTCATGGATTTCATTTGCAGTTTGGTGACAAAATCTGTGAAGGTGAGCAGTCTGTTTTTTCATGAGTATATAATTTTGTGAAAAGATTGCTTGCTTTGAATGAAGAAAACATACTAAAGCATTCCCTAATAACAATGGTACTTTGGATAAGTGTATTTTGTTAAATGGTCTGGTGTTTTGAAGCAGGAGCAGTTTGAGAGTCCGTATTTTTTTTTTTAAGAATCAGTCTTTTATCACCAAAGGTGTTTTTCTACAAAAATAAATGTCTATTCCTTGCCAGATTCTAGTTACAGTGACTATTCGAAGAGACTGTCTAGAAATGTCAGGAATATTCAACCTGGGAAAGCTGTTTAAAAAATTTTAAGGCCAGGCGCGGTGGCTCACGCCTGTAATCCCAGCACTTTGGGAGGCCAAGGTAGGTGGATCACTTGAAGTCAGGAGTTTGAGACCAGCCTGGCCAACATGGTGAAACACTGTCTCTACTAAAAATACTAAAATAAACTGGGCATGGTGGGGCATGCCTGTAATTCCAGCTACTCGGGAGGCTGAGGCAGGAGAAACGCTTGAACCTGGGAGGCGGAGGTTGCAGTGACCCAAGATCGTGCCACTGTACTGCAACCTGGGCGACAGAGTGAGACTCAGTCTCAAAAAAAAACCATAAATTTAAAAAATAAAAATGTTAGGAATATCATTAGGCAGTTAATTCTTGTCACATTGTGTATTTATTCATTGTTGCATATGGTAATTCAGGAGAGCTGTAAATATTTATCTGGCCTTTCACTTTTTTTTTTGGAGACATGGTCTTGCTCTGTCGCCCAGGCTAGAGTACAGTGGTGCCATCATAGTTCATTGAAGTCTCAGCCTTGAACTCCTGGCCTCAAGCAATCCTTCACTGTTAAATGTGTTTTGTTTGTGTTCCTTCTTTCAGGTTTTTGCTGAGTACCCGGGCAGCTCAGCTCAGTTGAGGGTGCTCTTGGCTTTCTATGCTTCTACCATAGTGTCAGCGCTGGTAGCTGCAGAGGACGTATCAGACAATATCATCGCCAAACTATTTCCCTACATCCAAAAGGTTGGCACTGCTAATGTGTTAAGTAGATTATTTTGTACTTAAAGGAATTTTCTTGCTTTCGAAAGTTTTTTTAGATTTAAGTGTTTTTAAATTGACAATTTATTTCAGATGATAGATGAGATTTAGCCTTTAGGTTGAAAATATGATACTTTTTTATTAGAAACTCACCGGACTGGGACCTTAATTAGGACTCTTAAGAATAAGTATTGGCTGTCTGGTCCTGCCGCCATCTCCTAGATTGATTTCCATAGCAGTCTTTTTGCCTCACTAGAAGGAGGATGGAGCAGACAGTCTCTTCGAGGTGTGAGCAGCCTCTCAGTATTCTTTGTGCACTGGCTCCTGCCTCTCAGCGTTTCTCCTTCCCAAGTGCCTTGTTGCCTGCTGCCTTCCCAGGTGCCCTGTGGAGGTACTGCTTTCGCTTCCCACCAGTGTCCCAACTTGTTATCTTTCATCAGACTTGTTCCATTAGTGATCTGATTGAGGTCTCCCTCCCATAAGTAGGATTTTATGTATAAAAGAAGAGCTTACTGGCTCCTGTTAGGACATGCGGTAGATGTTTGAGTTGGGGAATTTTCTGAGATCCTTTGTCTCGTCCAACAGACTTGTCTCATCTCTGTATCCACTCTGAAAAGGGGGTCAACTCCTTTATTGTTTATGTCTGAAGAGTGATTGACTATGCAGTAGGTTGTGTTAATCTCTATGACATTTCTAATTTGTCAGATTAACATTTAAAGTAGCAGAAAATAATATGGCTTATCATTTTTCGTTATATTTAAAAAATATTTAGGGATTGAAATCATCTTTACCAGATTACAGAGCTGCAACATACATGATAGTATGTCAGATTTCTGTGAAAGTGACCATGGAAGATACCTTTGTGAATTCATTGGCATCACAGATCATCAAAACATTGACCAAGATTCCCTCTTTGATCAAGGATGGATTAAGTTGCTTGATAGTGCTCCTGCAGAGACAGAAGCCAGAGAGCCTTGGGAAAAAGTATGTACAATTGAATTGAGAAATGGTGCTAGTCAGAGGTGAATAAAATTATTTTGAATAATTTTTTTTGTAAGATGAGTGATTATGTATTTTTTTATATTGTCACTTATTGTCTAACTTGTAAAGTCAACACTATATGTACTTTTGCTTCTTCAAAGGCCATTCCTTCACTTATGTAATGTTCCTGATCTTATTACAATACTTCATGGGATTTCTGAAGCTTACGATGTCAGTCCTCTTCTGCGTTACATGCTTCCCCATCTGGTTGTCTCCATCATTCATCATGTTACAGGTATGTAGTTTTATATTTTTTGTCCAGAAATTTTCTAAGATTTGATCTTAAAATAGTAACTATATCCTGGTTAACAGCTTTAAAATATTTAAAATTTTTCTTTTCCAGTTGTTCTTGTGTAACTTGTCTATTTCTTAAGTGAGAAACATCTGGGGTGGGGAGCAGGTTAGTTGAAGAGAGATCCTTGTTAATTGAGTAATTTCTTAGAATTCTACCTTTTTTTAGATCTGTGTTCATAAAAAATAGTCTCTACATGAAAAAGAGTGGAATAATTTTAAAATTTATTACTGAGTAAACCTTTGCCTTCTCATTCAGGTATTTAATGAACTTTAGTGATTCATTTACAATGAATATCTCATCCAGTTGCCAAAAAAGTTTTTTCCCTAGAGTAATTAAAAATATAAGACGAAGAAAATTTTTATACATAAAAATCCAAATTATGAAACAAAGCAAAAAGTAATAATTAGAGGGCCAGGTGGCTCAAACCTATAATCCTAGCACTTTGAGAAACTGAGATGGGTAGATCATGGCAAAAACCTGTCTCTACAAAAATATACAAAAATTAACCGGGCATGGTGACATGCAACTGTGGTCCCAGCTGCCCAGGAGACTGAGGTGGGAGGATCACCTGAGCCCAGGGAGTTTGAGGCTACAGGGAGCTGTGATTGCGCCACTGCAGTTCAGCCTGGGCGACAAGAGTGAGACCCTATCTCAAAAATAATAATAATAATTAGAAAGTGATTGTTTGCATTATGTCTTTTAATAAATACAGAAAGACTAGGAAGAAACACTTGGTTCCGTTGCTCCTTGGAGAATACTAAGAAAGACTTCTCTAAACTTTTGTCAGTCTACTGAAAAATGAGGTTTTCATAACCAAATCTTGGTTTAAACATGCATTTTAAAAGTGACTAGCAAAATGAAAATGTATTCTTCTTATTCTGAAGGTAATGAGTAATGTCCCAGTCTTTGAAAGCAAGGGCTAACATCAGATTCATATGTTTATTATAAATCTGAAATAGATGACAGCTCTTGCTTCAGTAAGGGGGTAGGTACTGAGATAAAAGTTTAGCCTGTTTTCAGAGATAGTTGATTGGGACCATCACAACTAATTTGTAATGTGACTTGGGGAAAGACTAATTTTGGACTTTTGTTTTATTATTGTTATAAGCATGATAGTACTTGTTAAACATAGAAATTTTAGATAAAAGAAAAATGAAGGTGATCTATACAAAAAAGCTTTGAAAAATATAAATGACTAAGTGGAATGCACTTTTGGAAATAGATAAAAAGCTGGATATCAGTGTGTGTGTTTTATTCTGAGAAAGGTTTTCTGCTATAAGTGAACTTAATAATATAAATATATTTAGCTTGCAAAATAAATTTTTCCCAACACAATTTTAATTTTTACATATTAAGGAGAAGAAACTGAAGGAATGGATGGGCAAATCTACAGGAGACACTTAGAAGCTATACTTACAAAAATATCACTGAAGAACAACTTAGACCATTTGTTGGCTAGGTAAGCTATTATCTTTGACATGCTTTTGATTTACATTCTTGTGACTCAGTGTGATTTTCAAGATTGGTTAGAGATTTCCCAGTATTTCTTTTTAATGTATATCTTGTTTTGTCTGTATCATTTCATTAACTATAAGTACTTAATCCAGTAACTGGCAGCACTAAAAGCAAAAGTAATTTTTCTTGCATGTCTTTAGTGCTTATAGATGAAAATGGAAAGTTAGTGGTTAAGCCAAATTTGGGTAATAACTAAATGCAGTTTGTGGCCGTTTGAAGTTTTCTCTTAGTAAATGGACCATAATATCTGAAATAACACATCATAATTAAAATGCAGTAAATGTCATTTAGAAACAATATTGAAGGTAAGCATAGAGTAAGGATTATTTCTTTAAAGATAATTCAGTCTTTTTTTTTCTTTCTCTTAATGGGCAACATGATACAGTGAAAAGATGTAGGCATTGCGGTCAGACATAGGTGTAAATTCTGCCCTTACCACTTCCAGGACTATAGTAAGTTTTGGAGGTTAGACTGGATGTAGCTTTGCCATTTTGTAGCATCAAGAGAGTACCTGTGTGTTGGTGTGCATCATTCTTGCCCCTTTGCTCAGAGGGTTGGTTTGTGAATTAAAGGGGAGTATACACATGTAGTAATGTTGAGAGCATAGGGTCTAGAATCAGACTGAGGCTTAAAATGTGAAACCCCACTCTGGCACAGAAGGGCTCACTGAATGTTGCCTTTTATTGCTGTTCTCATGAGCAAATTGGAAGACTTACACCCTAGTTTCTTTTCCTTTTTTCTTTTTTTTTTTTTTTTTAAGATGGAGTTTTGCTCTTATTGCCCAGGCTGGAGTGCAGTGGTGCAATCTCGGCTCACTGCAACCTCCGCCTCCCAGGTTCAAGCGATTTTCCTGCCTCAGCCTCCCTAGTAGCTGGGATTACAGCCATGTGCTACCATGCCCAGCTAATTTTGTATTTTTAGTAGAGACGAGGTTTCTCCATGTTGGTCAGGCTGATCTCGAACTCCTGACCTCAGGTGATCCGCCCGCCTCGGCCTCCCAAAGTACTGGGATTACAGGCGTGAGCCACCACTGTTTAAAATAGCAATGTAGTCTTGCTATGTTGTTCAGACAGGTCTCGAACTCCTGACTTTAAGCAGTCCTCCCGCCCCGGCCTCTGAAAGTGCTGGGATTGTAATGCCAGTGGCATGAACCACTACACCAGGCCCCTAGTTACTTTGTCTGTAAAGTAAGTATTAAACTATACCTTGTATAAGTATGACAATTAGAGATAATATTTCTAAAGCACTTAGAATATAGTAGGTACTCAATAAATAGTAACTCTTATGTATGCTGATATTTCTGTTTTTTTTTTACAGCCTTCTGTTTGAAGAGTATATTTCATATAGTTCACAGGAAGAAATGGATTCTAATAAAGTGTCCTTGCTTAATGAACAATTTCTTCCACTCATTAGGCTTTTAGAAAGCAAGTAAGTTATGTGTGTATGTTTATGCTCCTCTAAAGTACTTCCTGTTCTATAAAGATATGATTCACAAGTCACATCTTAATGTGCTGAATTGTACAGAGACTGTCCTTTGTAATTTTTTTCTTCAAGAAGGGGTGAGTATCGGAATCAAAAATATTTGAAATATAAGAGGAAATAGTGGTTGCGTGGGGACTATGGAGAGTATAATTTTTTATAGAGAGACTGTTTTGTTATTGGAGTAGTCATAGTAACAAACTTGACCAATATCATTTGGTTTTACCTACAACATTTGTTAAAATTTAAGTCACAGTCTCAGTAATTTTTAAAATTTTATGTCTTTCCTTTATATGCATATGGTGTGGGAGATTAATAAATTTATTAAGAATAATGAATTCACTCTTTAATTGCTTCCCAGATACCCCAGAACATTAGATGTTGTATTAGAGGAACACTTAAAGGAAATTGCAGATCTGAAAAAACAAGAGCTTTTCCATCAGTTTGTTTCTCTTTCTACAAGTGGAGGAAAGTATCAGGTATGTTGTTCTCCAAAGGAATTGTGACAAATTGGGGTACATTTATATGGTTATGTGAAGAGCTCCAGAAGGAAATTTGCCACTTTTTTCCCTTGTGTGGAAAATTTTACAGAGATGACCTTATACAGTTTGCCTAGTTGCCTGAAGTACGGCTCTGAGGCAGGAATAGAATAATTGGAGAAAGGTACAATAATTTGTACATAACTATGTACGTGATACTTATTTCAGGAAAAGTATTGTTTGAGAATTTTGTATGGGATATTCATTAAGAATCATCAAAGGACGGCCTCATGTAGGTTTCTAGCGTTCTCTGTCTTTCATCTAGGTCTATGCTTTCTGGTGTACCAGCCACAAATGGCTGTGTATATTATTGATTAGCAAAGGGGAGATGGGTTCTATTTCATGATCGCATTAAAACTTGAGAAATTTTCTGGTGATTCAAGCCTAAAGCTTTATACTAGAAGTTAGACATTTAAGCAGGAGTTCTTATATTTAGCCTTAAAAACAGATAATTATGAAGAGAAATATGATTGTTTTAGTATTTCTCTTCCATAATTAGACTTTCATTTTTAATGGTGTTGCATTTCCAAATCTTAGGTTGATAGATAGACTTCCTTTTTAGTCTAACTGCGTAAGTGAACTAAGTTGTCACTAATTTGAGTGTCACTATTTGTTATATCATGTAGATGAGTTGCATTCTGTCTTCCGGGAGGTGCTAAAACAGTGATTTATCTTAGGTGATTTATCAGATATGCATACAAAATACAAAATTACTTTGTAGGATTTCTTGACTAAATTAAACCTACACATAGACACAAATATACATGAAATCATACCATTAACAATACAAATTTTTTTCATCTATTGCAACTCATATGATGTTCTAGAAACAAAGATTTTGTGTTTTTTTGTTTGTTTGTTTTCTGTAGTTAGATGGTTGTTACTGAAAACGTTGGGCAATTTGGGGTGGTTTTCTCTGGGTTTTATTCTTGATCATAGACTGTTCAGATTAAGTGAAATCATTTGATAATTATGTTGAACCCTGTAGTTTTTAGCAGATTCTGATACTTCTTTGATGCTCAGCCTGAATCATCCACTTGCTCCTGTGAGACTTCTGGCCATTAATCATTTGAAAAAGATCATGAAAACATCAAAGGTTTGTTTCAGATCGCTTTTGTGTATGATTTTTTTTTTTCTTATGATGAGCAGTGTAATTCTGAATAAGAAATTGAAGTTACCACCTAGAATTGATAGTGGATAATGATACAGATGAGTTGAATTAACCTCACGAGAGTACCTTAGACTAATATTTAGGACTGTGTATGCCAGTCATCCCCATTTTAACAATAACCTAATAACAACTGCTCTTATGTTTCCACATTGACAGTTGTTTATCTTTAGTGTTTTTCAAACTGGAATTTGTAGATTAATTCACATAGGTTCATTAATTATCTGAGAATTTTTTTAGTTTTGAAATTTGATTTTAGGCCGGTCACAGCAGCTCATGCCTATAATCCCAGCACTGTGTGAGAAGGATCACTTGAGCCCAAACGTTTGAGACCAACCTGGGCAACATAGGGAGACCCCCTTCTCTATAAAAAAGTTTAAAAAATAAAAAATTAGCCAAGTTTGGTGGCACACACTTTGGTCCCAGCTACTTGAGAGGCTGAGGTAGGAGGATCTCTTGGACGTGAGAGGTTGAGGCTGCAGCGAACCATGATCACGCCACTGCTGTCCAGCCTGGGTGACAGGGCAAGACTCTGTTTCAAAAAAAAACCAAGAAATTTGATTTTGATAGTCTTGATTTTAGATAACATATTTTGGGACATTTGAATGATAACTTTTGAACACTGTTCCATGATTTTGGTGCCTGCAGTTTCGTTTGTCTTTAAAATGTTAGTGGCTTCAAATATGTATTGAGGCTGACTTTATTTGTGAATAATTTGGTCTAATTTGCATTTATACCAAAAGGCATTGGTATGAAGACTTGGTAGTGATGCACATAGAATAGTAGTTTCCAAACTTTAGTCATTCAAGCAGTCCCTGTACAATTTTTGCTAAATTATAAATTACCACTGATAGTAGTAGTATTTTCTCAAAATTTTTCTTTATTTCAGATGGACTCATTATTTTTTTACATAGCCTTCAAATTGTGGGTGTGAGGTGCTAATTGTATACACATTTTACTATAGTTACTATAATTAAAATAGGAATGCTCCATCTGTGTCATATCTAAAATTATGCACCATGATTTACATATTTGAGAAATTTCTGGAACAGAGTAAAGCGGTAACAGAGTTTAGTTTCCTTGTAGCACATGGCAGTGTAAACGTGCCGAACTCTAGAACTTGTGTCATAGCAATTAGAAGCAGATTCATATTACAAGTAAAATCATATGATCAGTAAAATTTAATTTCAGCTAATTACAACTAATCACACTAAATTCATCTTCATTTGAATTTTATTGGTTTTATAGAGTTTTTAGTATTTCCCTTGTAGATTTAAAAAAAAAATTTTTGTTTTATGTCATCTATATTTTAAGAAGGAGTTACACTTAAGTTGATATATAAACAATAAACAAACAACACTTAGATCTTTGAGAATGTTTCTTTAAAAGTGGCTGATGTAATATTCAGGTTTTTGAAATGTTGCTTTATTTGATCTGGCATGAATTCTGCTTTTGTAAACTGCCAATAGGTTTATTTTGTTGATGTGTTAAATAAATTCATTGAATAATAGTCTTTGTTGTGATAGGAGGATTTCAGTGATAAATTCTTCTAGAATAAAGGGGAGTCCTAGAATCTTCTGTTTCTGAAGTTATTCTCATCCTTCCTTCTTTTACTGCCTTTCTCTCCTGTTCTCTGGGTTTGGTTAGTTTTTCAGTGAAGGGCTGGCCCTACATACATTCAGCTTACGGGCTTGAGTATTGTAATTACAGTTGATGTCCTCCTCTGCATACCATGTTTCATTTTCTTTTCTCCATTGATGACAGGACATAGGTTTTATTCTAAACTCCAGGTTCAGATATACGGCTACTTATTAGCTCTTGAGGATTTTTTTAAATGATGGGGTCTTGCTATGTTATCCAGGCTGGCCTCAAACTCCTGGGCTTAAGCAATCCTCCCACCTCAGCCTCCAGAGTAGCTGGGATTATAGACATGCACCAGTGTGCCTGGCTAACTTAATTTTTGTGAATTCTGTGAATTTTCATTTTTCTCCCAACAGAGTGACCTATGTTTTTTATATTATTTAGTTGCCTGCCACATATAGATAGGGATATATTCAGGTTGATTAGCAGTCCTAGTTTTCTTTCTCTGTGAATGAATATACATTGATTTCTTGTATTTGTTATATTTAAAAAATGATCTCTATTTTTGGCAGACTGGCTTTGTGGTACATGTCCTTATCCTTGTAAAAATTTAGATAATACTAGCTAGCTTTTAACAGTACTATGTGTAAAGCACTGTGCTACAGACTGACATGTATTTTTTTAATCTTCCAACAACCCTTGGAGGTAGGCATTATTTATTAGCAAACCCGTTTTATAGGTGAGAATAGTGAGATCCAGAAAGGTTAAGTGACTTGACTAAAGTCACACAACTAATAAGTGGTAGAGCTAGGATTTAAATTAGACATTCTTATTCTTTAGTGTATACCCTGTCAATATCTGGGCTCTCACTTTAATAAGATGAACTCCTTAATTACAAAAACTATATTTGGAGTATACCATATTTACTATGTTTACTATATTTTCACTGAAAACTTGAAAAGGATTTGTACCAAACAATTATTAATCTCAAAAGGCCCTTTAGCGATTATCTAGTTCTAGTGTGTTTCAGTCCTCATCCAGAGCAGAGCCTGTGTTAGACAGTTATTCTGGAGTGTTTTTCACAAAACCATACTTCCTTTCCAGTGCAAAGCCTTAAGAGATCTTTGGCAACAGCTAAATTAATGTTTTTCTTTTATTGCTCAGGAGGGTGTTGATGAATCTTTCATAAAAGAAGCTGTTTTAGCCCGATTAGGTGATGATAATATAGATGTTGTTTTGTCGGCTATAAGTGCTTTTGAGGTGAGTGAATTTGTCATTTGTTGAGGTATACAATTTTGTAAATTTTCTTGCCCTTCTCATTTGATTCTCTGCTTGAGACCAGAATATTTTTGGAAATTATTTTTCCATGGGAAATTTGTTCTCTGGAGAGCACAGACTTAAGTCTGGTTAGGAGAAACTCATAGGAATTCACAGTTTGATATATTAAATATATATGGAAGTTGTTCAAAGAGGGAAAATGTTTTGTGAATTTTTATATTCCTTTTAACAGATTTTTATCAATAGCAAATGCCTTGTGACCCTTGAAAATTGTCTTATGAATGCCACTTTTGAGAAATAGATCTTAAAACTTTTAAGTTGTGCTAGGATTCCTGGGGGAAATTCCTTATAATTCATTCTTTTTAAAATTTGCATTTAAAAAGCGCCATACATGTTTGAAGCAAGTACAAATCTACTCATGGATATTTTTTTCCCTTTAGATTTTCAAAGAACACTTCAGTTCAGAAGTGACGATTTCAAATCTTCTGAATCTCTTTCAAAGAGCAGAACTTTCAAAGAATAGAGAATGGTGTGTATTCATTTCTCCTCATACTATTTTGAATTGATGAAGTTCTTATATCAAGTTCTATTTCTTCTTTTTTTTAAAGGCTTTGATTACATGACCCTTTTGTCGTGGTAGTAGAACAGATCTTAATGTAATACTCTCTTTCATTATACAGTTAATTAATCTGTGTTTGTGTATGTTCATTATACTGTTCTCTATGTTTAGAATTTCTCTTAATAAAATGCAGAAGGAGGTATATGATGTATGATATTGCATTCTGGGAAGTAAGATGGGAAGGACTTCCTAATTTGCTACTTTATGTAATTTTTACTTTATAATTAAAAACAAATACCAATGTATTAAATTTAAAAATAAGTTCAGAGACACATGATACCATCTGTGCTAGCTCTGTTTATTTCATTTTTGGCACCAAAGCTTTTTGCAAGAAAAAGTAAGTAAGCTCCATAGAGGATGAGAATGTGTCTTACGTGTTTTTGTATCTGTCGTATGGGTAGATATCTATCATGTAGGATGTGCTTGGTTCATTTTTTTTGAGTGCCTGAGTGAACCTAATTTCCAGTAGAGTTGAGACATCTAGTGTGATATGTCTTATGTTATAGTTAACCTCTAGTGATTTCTCTAAGAAAAATTATTATTTTTTTAAGATTACACAGGATGAGCAGATTAAAAGTATTATTGGCCAGGCACAGTGGCTCATGCCTATAATCCCAGCACTTGTACAAAAAATAAATAAATAAAAATGTTGTCACAGATAACTCTGTTATTGGCATGGATTTTAAGTGGTGTCTTAGTGTGTCTGAATAATAGTTTTGGTCAGGAGACCAGGATATTGTCAGTTAAGCCGGAGTAATGTAATGATGAATTTTTGCCCAGTTGAAGCCTTCCAGGGTGTCTTTCAACCAAGTGTGCTTGCATGTCTTTTAGGTACAAGGTACTTAAGATAGCCACTGACGTACTAATTAAAGAAGAGATACTGAGTGAAAATGATCAGTTGTCAAATCAGGTGGTTGTACGTTTGCTGCCATTTATGGTTATCAATAATGATGATATGGAATCTGCTGAGATGAAAATTGCTATATATTTATCAAAATCAGGAATCTGCTCTCTGCACCCTCTATTAAGAGGCTGGGAAGAAGGTAAAAAATTTAGTTGTTTTTTAGAAAAAGTGAACAGATAACACAAAAGAAAACAAGGAAAATTTAAAATTTATTGTTTGTCATGCTATATGCCAGGAAGGTCTTTTAAAATTTTTGCCAAGATAAAAAGTATACAGTGAAAAGGAAGCCAATTCATAGATAGACAAATTCAGAATTGGATACAAGGAAAAATAAAAAGCAAACCTTCATAAACAATAGTAAGATGTTTGCCTGAATTATTCATGTGATTCTTTGAGTGTTGGTGATATGAGAGCTCTCTGCATTTGATCTTACTTTACAGCTCTTGAAAATGTGATTAAAAGCACAAAGCCAGGAAAACTAATTGGTGTAGCAAATCAGAAGATGATTGAGTTGTTGGCTGATAATATAAATTTAGGAGATCCTTATTCAATGTTAAAGATGGTAAGTATGCTTTGAAAGTCCACCCCCTGGATTTCTTTCTCATACTCTTATTAAATTCTCAGCTTTTGCTTTACTAGATTTTTCTTTAAAAAAAATTTTTTTTTCATTCTTGAGTACTTGGTTTTACTTTAAACGTTACAGTGTTGTTTAATATATTCTGTGCAATGCTTGAAATCTTTAACATTTTATATATTTTTTCAATGTGGATCCATATCACACCCATAGAAAAATATATCCTTTTTACCACCATTTTCTCTCATGCCCATTTAAAATATTAGTCTTTTTGTTGTTGTTGTTAAAATAGCAAAATATAATCCCAAAGAGGAGAAAATTATCTTTGCCTTATTAAATAAACCTTTGTAAAGGCTTAGATGTGTGATTTAAATACATTAACCAGTTGGCAAGTGCAATTATGTTCATTACAGTTTCTGAAATTATTCTTATAATTACTTAGAAATCAGTGCTTAGTACTTTCTAAAGGCTTTCTGTTTGTCATCTCACTTTAAATGTAAAACACATAATACCTAGATAGACCTGAGTTGAAAAAATTGTTTTATGAAAATCAAGAGCAACTAGTAATAGAGTGTTTATTTTTCAAGGTGGAGGATTTAATAAGCGTGGGTGAGGAGGAGTCCTTTAACCTGAAGCAGAAAGTAACGTTTCATGTGATCACGTCTGTGCTCGTCTCTTGTTGTTCATCTTTAAAAGAAACCCACTTTCCATTTGCGATAAGAGTCTTCAGTTTGTTGCAGAAAAAAATAAAGAAGCTTGAAAGTGTCATTACTGCAGTGGTAAGGAAAGCAGAATCTCCAGAAAGTGGGATATTGAATAAAACAATCGCCTGGCCCATTAGTCACAGCAAAACAAAATCAGGGGCGAGATGCTGAGTCTGGACACTAGCTGGATGAAATGTGAAGCAGCCTTGGGTAGCAGTGAGATAGTCAACTAGGCACTCTCTTGCTTTTGCAGAAAGTTTAGTTGAATTATAAAATTCAGGGTTGCAATGTTTTGTATCTGATGCCTGACTCTCCTCTCTTTTGTTGTCTTTATTGGATAATTACCCAAGCTACACCTAACTACCTCTAATGATGATGAATTCACTTGGTGTGTTAGTGCTTGAACAAAATACTATTTCATTCAATTGTTTACTAAAAATAGATCTTTTAGGCTTTAAACAATTTTAATATTACATAGATGTGTATCCCTCCGGCCTACTACTGTCTTTCATAGTATTACTAAGGGACACGTTTCAGCTGTTTACATTTGACATGTTTCGAGGTAGCAAGACTGTTTTTTTTAATACCTGCTATATGTAAGGATTTTGTTTTTATTTGTCCTCCAAATTTTAGAGGGCTTCTCATTATAGGATTTACTAAATGAATTGTATCTTTTTCACATTTACATATTTTATAAGTTCTGATCATAGCCATTGTTAGCTAAAATGTGCAAACTTTAAAAAGAGTAAAATCTTCATATTTTGA